>NC_086179.1:62963945-64163945 GCF_023053635.1 Elgaria multicarinata webbii | reverse complement strand
ATAATACCTAAGAAGAACACAGAAGAATATATAATCAAAGGCCCCATTTTACAAACGTACCCTGTGGCATGGGAGCTGCTTCCCGATGACGCAACCCTACACCGCTGTGTGGGTGTATGAATATTGCAACCATGTAGGTGGTGCCAATCACATGGAAAAGACCTGTGCGATCTGGCCCTCCAACACAATTGCAACACTTGCACACATTTCCAGCAGCATGGAGAGCATTCCTGGCAAGTGGCTTCAACACAGGTGTATACACAGACCAACAACCTGTTTTGTTCCATATAAATCAGTACAATTTGTCATTAGATATCCTAGCAGGAGTTTACAGGCTGTTCAAGGGACAAATCAATAATGTTGGAAGACCTTTCAGGATTTCCAGTTCAAGCTTGATTTCTACGGCTTGGAGTGACTATTAATTACCTGTTTTCCACTGTGTGTTCTGAATGGCAATGCCAATTGTTTACAGCACCCAAACACAAATGAAAACATACCTTGTGACAGAAAATGAACTGCCCTTTAACGATATACATAACTTGGTAAATGACCTGCCCTGACTAGCAGCCATATTGCTTCCATCCCATTATAAATTTGTGCAAGGCCCACATTTCAACCACAGAAAACTGATCTATCAGTCTGTATTATGGTCCTTTTAGTCTGATAGTGTGCGGCTATCAGTGACTATTTGTAACATTCACTTGGTCTGCAGAAAAAAAAAGTAGGCCTGAATAACACAGTAAGGGCAGAGAATGCAAAGTCCAAGTTTCAGTTATCAGATGCTATCATGCATTGTCCACAATACTGAAATAAACAAACACACTCTTACTGGGGCTGATCCCACATGGATCTGGCTGGCAGAAGCGCTATATGTTTGGTCTCTTCCATATGATTTACCAACTCCTTTTTTGAATGGAATTTCTCCTGGCAACTGTAACACTGACACTGGTGGACCTCTCTCCTGATGAAGTTCACTAATTTTACTTGCTGGTAGAAATTCAAACCTAGCAAACAAACAAAAAAACTATTTTAAAGCAAAAATAAATAAATCATAACCATTTGAAAAACTCACAACTCCCAAATAAGACTATTGAAACAAAGGAAGGGGCTTAAAGAGTGTTATGGATATTAAATCAGTAAGCAGAGTACAAGTTCACACCTGTATATTTGCCAG
This sequence comes from Elgaria multicarinata webbii, assembly GCF_023053635.1. NCBI lineage: Eukaryota > Metazoa > Chordata > Lepidosauria > Squamata > Anguidae > Elgaria > Elgaria multicarinata. The sequence continues at coordinate 64,162,771 of NC_086179.1, read as the reverse complement.
TTAGCTGAACAAGAAGGCTATCTATGATTGAGCTTAGATAGAAAACAAGGCATACTCAAGACACACATTTCTGCCATGCCAATGCGTGTATATATATCACTTCTGTGTTAGAAAGTAGATGTGCAGTGTAATCCTATAGCTTTTTACTCTGAAGTAAGACCCACTGAGTTCAGTAAGACTTACCCCGAATAAGTATGGAGAAGACTGCAACCCTAATAGACTTTTGAATAAAATATTTCATAGCTCAACCTGTAAATTGACATGGTTTCATTTAGCATTAATGAAATCAGCAGATCTCAGGCTTATAGAAAGAAAATAGAACTTTTTGATCTCCTTGGTTTCTCAAAAACTTCTGCAAACAGTTGCTTTACTCCCAGTATGTGCTTAACTCACCATGCTCAGACTTAATTTTTAGCAGGCCGAATCCATGGGCCTCCTGCGGTTAGAAAGAAAGAAAAAAAGAGAGGGGTTCCAATTTTGAATGCTTTTAATGTTTCAAGTTCAATGATTAAACTTAAGTATATAAACACTTGGCACAAACTAAATAACGAGGCACTATATGCAAAATTATATAATTTAAAAATATTACTATGTTATTGCTTAAGAAGTTCTCAATGATACTTCAGTTAAGGAGCTGCATTGCATTAAATCAAACTCTTGTTCCATTTAGCACAGTACTATTTACTCTGCCAGAACTCTACTTGCTTCCTGAAACCTGTAAACTGGGTACACCAGGGACAGAAACTGGGGTCTTCTGCATTCAATATGCATGGCCTATTGATGAGATAGATCGCCCCCCAAGTAAATTGTTTACAGTACTAAACTTTATTCCACGTTCTCCTTACTATTAAGTTCAATCCAGGCTTATTTATGTTTAGAACGGACTAACTGAAATCAATGGGACAAGTACATCAAAACTAACTTAAGTCCCATTGATTTCAATCACTCTACTCCAAGTATAGCCACCTGGGAGTAACCCTCACTGAAACCAATGGGAATTATTACAAAGTAAACATGCATAGGATTGCACTGTAAGTCTGGATACAATGCTATGAATAAAAAGTATGCAACTCTGCTTAAGGTGGTTAGTAAGTTCCTCACTGCCAAGACTCGTATAGCAGTGGCTTTTGTACTAAAACAGGGCATGCTGATGCAATAAAAAACGATACACATTTCCCAAAGGAAGATCTAATATAAAGTGCACATGCCTCTTACCTCCATGTGAACATAGAGCTTTTCTGTGGTCTCCGTCTGCTTCTCACAGAAGAGGCAGACCACACAAACAGGATGTTCTTCCCAGTCAGACCAGTCTCTATAAGGAAGCATTTAAATTGGAATTGGGTGTTTTGGGACTCTTTTTGAATGTTACACAGATGCTGTAGACATGGAAAGTCATTTTGCTTTAATTTATCTGCTTCAAGTTATTATATTGACAAAAATAGTACTTAATTAGTACTTAATAGAAACTCCTTTCAAGCGCAAACTTATGCATGTTTAGACAGAAAGAAGGCTCACAACTCCCAGCTGCATGCTTGGCTGGGGCATCCTGGGAGTTGTAGGACTTTTTCTGTCTAAACATGTGTAGGATTGTACCTAGTTCCAGCCCAGAGCATACTTCAGTTCCAGAGCCCTTTCATGTCAGGCTGTCTCTCTCTAATATCTTTAGTCAGACATCACTTATATCAAACCAACAACAACAGGCAGCATTGCTTCTCCATTATGTAGGCTTGAATAACTTCTATTATTTCATACAACAAACAATTGCTGAATGCAGGCCCTGTTCAGAAGACACCTTAAACCACGGCTTTAACCACGGTGAATACGGCAAAAAGCCTTATTCACCATGGTTAAAGCTGTGGTTTAAGGTGTCTTCTGAACAGGGCTGCCAACATGGGCAACTTGTGGCCTTCCAGATATGTTGGCTTCCAACTACCATCAGCCCTGGCCAGCATAGCCAATTGGGAAACCTGATGAGAGTTGCAGGTGAAAACGTCTGGAGGGCCACAAATTGCCCACCCCTGGTTTAAAGCTATACATCTAGCAGAAGGAGAGGAGTGTTCTTAATTTAAAGTAGCATTTACACGGTCATATTCCCAGCTCTATGCTAAACATGTAAGACAATACCTCACTTCAATAAAAGGTTTTTCTCTCAGTTCACTCAGACAATACCATCTCTATAGCAATCAGAACCATTAGCTACTGGCCATACTTTGAAATAGTAGCTAGGAAAGGAATTTCATTCTAATCACAATGGCTGTTTCACCTCTTCTTAACCTTGTTTCCTTCCCACCCCAGAACTTGAAATGAAGCCTTAAAGAAAGGCTGTGAAATTTTGTGCAGTAAATGGTTTGAGGCAAAGATATACTGCAAATTGGTGAACATTAACAATATGCATTTTGCAACCTTCCTTAGGGCATGTGTGGATAACTGACGCATTGCGTTATACGTGGGGCTGCCTTTGAAAACGGTCCGGAAGCTTCAGCTGGTACAAAACAGAGCAGCCCGTTTACTAACAGGGACTGGCTGGCGAGATCACATTATGCCAGTCCTTTTACAACTTCATTGGCTGCCAGTCCAGGTCTGGGCCCGATTCAAAGTGCTGGTATTGACATTTAAAGCCCTAAACAATTTGGGGCCAGGTTATTTGAAGGAACGCCTCCTCCCATATGTACCTGCCCGGACCTTAAGATCATCCGTGAGCCCCTGCCAAAGGAAGTGAGGCAGGTGGCTACTAGGAGGAGGGCTTTCTCCACTGTGGCACCCCGGTTGTGGAATGAGCTCCCCAGAGAGGTCCGGCTGGCGCCTACACTGTACTCCTTTCGTCGCCAGCTGAAGACCTTTTTATTCTCTCAGTATTTTAACACTTAATTTTAACTTAAATTTAAATTTTACTGTTTTAACTCTGTATTTTAATCTTATATCAATTTTGCTACGTGGTTTTATCCTGGTTGTGCTTTTTATACTGTATTTTGTATTTGTGCTTTTAACCTGTTGGTTGTTTTATTATGGTTTTAGTTTTTGTGAACTGCCCAGAGAGCTTTGGCTATTGGGCGGTATAAAAATATAATAAATAAATAAATAAACTGACCCTATATTTTTCTTCCTGGCCCTAAGGCATCCTTCCCTAACCTGGCAGCCATTGCCCATTCTGACTTTGGATGATGGGAACGGTAGTCCAACACAGGAGAGAGGCTGCAGCTCAGTAGTAGCACACATGCTATGCATGCCGAAGGTCCCAGGTTCAATCCCCAATACCTTCAGGGAGCACAGGAAATACTGCCTGAAACCCTGGAAAGCCGTTGCCAGTCAGTGTCAACAATCCTGGGCTTGATGGACCAATGGTCTGATTCAGTATAAGGCAGCTTCCTATGTTCCTAACAAATTTGGAGGGCACCAGGTTGAAAAGGCTGCCCTAGAAAGTACATAGAAGCAGGAGGAAAACACACTCGCTCATTCACTACTGCAAGAACTCTGGTAATTAGACATGAGATACTGGGACTCTTCTGGTACCTTCCCCTCTATGCATTCTTCTGGAATCTTCTCTGGGGCCAGCTAAAGCGCAATAGAGCAATGAAGTTGTGAAAATTAAGTGCCATGGCTGCTTCTAATAGTTTTAAAACACTGGCAATCCAATTCATGAATCTCCTCTGTCATGACTATTTCGTTCCTGAACGTCATGGCTTCCAATATCATGTATCAAGCCTCTAGGGTACATTTGCCACTTCCCTAGCCCTAAAATATAAAACAAAAACTTAAATTACTCTTCCTGGCTGTTTAACAATTCTCGGTCATCTTCTGACTGAACCTCTTCCCAGGACTTTCCAAATTCCTGAAGAGAAAAGAAAACATCTTGAGGTAACACAAACCCACTTTACTTTAGAAACAGCCTAAGTTCTAAGTCTTAAATTAGTCTTTGATATCCAATGTAAATATTCAAGGTAAGGTTATACTATGTCTTCCACGTATAAAATATTTACAAAGCAGCAGAAAAGCAAAAGTTAATTCACTTCCCTTTGTAAAACCGATTATGCATTGTACTAATAGCCATGCAAGGAGATGAATGCCTTCATCAAGGATGCATAATATATAGGATACTGCCCCAGAGCTCAGACTTTTGCTCTGTTTTATTATGCAATCTCGAACAATATGCTTTACTTTGCAAATTTACTACATTTTGTAAAGGTTGTTACTGATACCTATGTGTCAAGAGGTTCCAGTTAGCATTGATGTATCTAGGAACGCTAACAGTCCAGGAAGACTGGCTTTGGATGATGGAACCTGTCAAAAAATCTGGAGGGCACCAGGTTGAAGAAGGTTGGGTTATGACAAATAAAAAGAAAAGAAAAGGAGAGCAGCCCCATTCATTAATCGGAGGTTTCAAAGCTGCTACAATGTGTCAGGTAAATGGAGCACTGGCATAAATTGCTAGAATAGCCCGTAACAAAATGTCATTATAGATTAGGGAATTAAAATCCTGTAATTAATTCAGAGAGATGTTAGTCTCTAGGGTAAACTCTCCAAGAGCGGCCAGATTCATTAACATTGCCAGGATAGTGAGATAATGCCAGGCAGTTAACAACCCTCTCGCCTTACAGTCCCCTCAAGAGTACCAGGTAGTCTCCTATGGAAACCGTTGCTTCTAACAAATTAGCTGCTAGTTTTTAATGAAAAGTTAACAACTGGGGGGGGGGGGGAGGGAGGGGGGAAAGCTCTCCTCCCTATCCACTATTGTGAAATCAAGTGATCCACAAGTTTAAAATCGGAAAAGCTTCTGCTTTTTTAAAAAAGCTATTCCAGCTTTTTAGTTATTTCCAGATGCATTTAAACATGTGGGAAAGTTGCCAAATAGCTCCATTGTTGGATAATCAAACTATTGAATTGTCCAATGGCTTGCCTCCTACCTTCCAGTAGAGCAGCCTTGCATTTATATCCTGCCTTTTTTCCTTCAAGGAACCCAAGGCGGTGTACATAATCCGCCTCCTTTCCATTTTATCCTCACAGCAACAATCCTGTGAGGTAGGTTGGGCTGAGAGTCTGTGACTGGCCCGAAATCACCCAGTGGGTTTCCATGGCCAAGTGTGGACTAGAACCCAGGATCTCCTGACTCCCAGTCCAACACTTTAGGCACTACACCACACTGGCACCACAACTTCATCATCCACAATCAGCAGGACAACCAGCAGTTGTAGAGGAAGGAACAGCCTTTACCACTGGGATCAGTTCACCCAGGCATCCAGAGCAGATAGGAATATCCATGCAATGGAACACAGGAGTGACCCCAAGACCTATGCACCCACCCACCCCAGTCATAAACTGTAATGAGAACCAGGACGTATACATGGTGAGGCAAGCGTGGCATGTGTGTAGGTAGGTTCTGGTTTTTATTACAGCCTCCCACCTGTGCCTTGGCAGGTTGATCACACACCTAAGCAATATTGGGCTCTCAGAGACATGGTTTGCATGATCAACCATGGGTTCTTTGTGAGCATGTGGGAATGAGCAAGATTGCTGGTTCCCACTTACTTGCCTGCTTCTGCTTTCCTAATGTTATGTCCAATTTTGGGAACTCTGTTGTTTAGGACTTAGATAACCCAAGCTAACCCATGTTTGTTGTTGGGTTAATTCTGGGTTGCTTAACCCCTAATCAACCCAAAGTTTCTGGTTCAGACCTAACAACAACCTTGGGTGTTCCTGGGTTGTTTAGGAAAGCATAAGTGATGAGTGCATGGTACACTCACTAATGCATGGTAACCACTGAACTATGGGTTAAGCAACCCATACTTACCTGTTATGTCTGAACCAGGTCAGAGAGTCTTAATACAAGGTAGATCAGCAAAACTATGACCCACACAACATCTTCAGAATAACAACACAGCTCCTAATTCACAAGCAACAACTACATTAAGAAAAATTCTAGAACACTAGCAATGCCAGAGAATTTATTACCGTAACGGAGTGTTTTACAATATTTATTTCCCAATAAAAACGCAATTATGAGGCAATAGTATTCCATTTTTGTCTTATTGGAAAAATTGTGCATGTTTTTTAAGTAATGGTTCATGACCTGTCAATGCTTCAGGATGTGTAATAATGAACAATTAGAAGTTACACACCTGTCATTTCAATTATGTCAGCCTGCATTTAGTGGAATGCATTTAATATCAACGGGGAAATTAATACAGGTTAGTGAAGACGGTTTCACATTGTCATAAGGGTTGGCTTGGATAAACGTATCACTTGAATATTTTGTTTTAAATCTAGTGTTTTAATTTTGTAATTGTGTGTTAAATTTGTAAGCTAACTAGAGGGGGCTTGCTGTCTGGAAAGGTGAAATATCAATACATACATACATCTTACCAGGTAATTAATAATATAAAATCTGTCATATTCTCTGTTTTTGGCATTGATTCTACGATGCTGCTTCTTTCTCATGTGATCCTTGAGTGTGTTCTTATCTCGAAATGTTTTTTCACAATACAGGCACAGCAAACTAAGATAAAAACAACAAAAACAACAAGCTATGAGGGCAATAATGCAAGTAACCAGCCTGTTATTTCCCACAACTTTAGCAGAAGAAGTTTGCTTTAATGGACAAGGCATGATGAGATATCTGGCAATATTAAGCATGTAAGATCACTAGGGAATTCAATTTAAAAGAAAGAAAAAAAGAAAGAATGAAACATGTGGTGTATATATTCATCAAGAAACAAAGAGAGTGAACCGATGTCCGTAAATATATAAAATCAGATCATTTTTTAAAATTAGTGGTCTGGTCTTGTGGAATTTATGGGATTACTGATTTATTGGAATTAATTAACTTTTTTACATATCTGTAAACCAATATTTAAGCACTTTCCTGTATTGTATCCTTAAACAATATTAGATATTGTAATAAATGCATTCTACTAGAAGACTTTATATAAGCCTAACACAGGGAGCCAAGGAATCAAGTAATACTTTAAAAGTCACAAGAAATTGAAGTAAGTTTTTGTCTAAAAAATTATATCCAAGCATAAAATCACTACAGCTCAACAAGCAAAAATACTGAGCTTGTTAGCTACTGGCAATGTTCAGTATTGCATAGGAATGACTTTCAAGGCTGAAAAACTGGACGGACTCAATATGTAAAGCAGCTTCCCCCAATCTGGTGCTCTGCAGCTGTTTTGGACATCCAACATTCCTGACAATTGGCTGATGGGTTCCTGACTATTAGCTGGAGCCAATGGCTTTTTCAGTTACAAACATCTGGAGGGCATCAGGTTGGGGACAGCTGAGGTAAAGACTATTGCAAAAAATGTTGCGTTACAGTACAGAAGAGCATCAAGAACCTCAGTAATTCATCAGGTTTGGCAGTGATTGTGCTTGACATTAATATAGCGTCAATTGAAGACTCCTTCCCCATAAATCTGTTTCTATTTCCTGAGCATGAGGGACAAGGAATGTTTGAAGCACTGAAAGGTTCAGAGATAAATGTAACGGAACTGGATTTGTCGTTTATCACGAGCATGTTCGCATATTCAATTGGTAAGAAAAAGGACTGCTCTTTCTCCAACAAGCACACACACATGTGCTTGCACTCATATTTTCTCCCTTCAGATGGCCAAAGTGTCCAGGGATTGCATTTAGACACTAGCTCCAAGATCTAAATTTACTATTCATTCACCTATATAAATAACTAGCCTGCAGCACAAATACCATCTATCTTACTTATTCAATTCCCAGGTTCCCTTTAGAATCTTCTCAAAACCCCTTTTCCTCCAGTGGAATCCACCACAGTTGCTTTGTAACACTGAAGTATCTATCCACTCAGATAATTCATTCTCCATGGAAGCAGTTCTTAGATAACTGAACTGCTTCTTATAACTGGTTTCATTTCAAATTCCAGTTCTTTTAACAAATGCAAAGAGCAGGGTAGAAGTTGGCAGCTGACATCCACCCAACTTCCTTCCCTTTTTGGTTTCTTTCTGAAAAATGATAAAAAACATGAAAACAGGCTGATGGGGACATAGCAAGACTCTCATACATTTCCCAACTTAGAAAAACAAGAAGGGGTAGCCTACTATTGCGTAATGTCATTCATAATATCTCGAGCAGTTGCCAAATAACCACAAGCGGTTTTAATTGAACAAGAACAGGGAAGATTTTAGGATACAAAAGACACTACCTTCCGGCAGCAGCCTTTTCACTCTGACTAATTGTTAGGAACAGCATTTCTGAAATATTTCCATGATCAATAAGATCCTTTGCAATCTGAAACCCAATTTCTCTCACCAATCCTAGGTATGAAAGCTATTGGACCTGGGCTCAAAGAGGAGATGGTTTCTGTGAGGATAATGATATCACAGCCTTCCAAAATAATGTGGAGGCTAGAATGCCTTTTGCATTCTAGCCTCCACATAACCTAAGAGGCGTGGGAAAACCAGTAAGCACTGAATACACAGTTTCAGAATAGATAAATCTGTCTAGAACCAAAGCCTAGAGATATGCCTTATAGTTTGACCTCACATATAGAATATACAGCAGGGATAGGCAACCTGGTGCCCTCCAGATGTTTTGGCCTACAACTCCCATCATCCCTCACAACTGGCCATGATGGCTAAGGCTGACAGAAGTTGCAGGCCAAAACAACTTGAGGGCTGCAAGTTGCCCAACCCTGGTAAACAGCAAAGTAGTAACAAGGGGTGAGGGGAAGAAGAGAAGGGAAACATATACACAATTTAGAAGCAGGGGGAGCACAGGCCTAATCCGGCCCACAGAGGCTGCCAATCAGAAGGCTTCTCCCTGCTCCACACTGCAAGGCCATCCCAATCCCCAGGCCTCTAGCCCTTGGGTTTGAGCTCCCAGGGCCTTTGGGAGGAGGCGGGAAGAGGAATCCCCTTATGTCTGTTTTGTGGTAGTTTATTCCCCCTCCCCCCATTTTTTTTAGTATACATACATGGATTTGTATGCACCCATATCAATGTATTCAATTCAGCTGGACTACTACTTCCCAACTTAGTTGGACTACAACTTCCCACATTATGACAATAATGGAAGAAGAATTTGTATTCTACAAGGAACAAGCAAACATGAATAGTCCAAAATTGTATCCATACACCGTCATTTTCCTGGGGCAATTAACATTTCCTAGTACAGAAATTATCTGTATAATAACCTCCTCCCAAAAAGAAGGAACCACTGGACCTTGCCAAAACATATGTTTAAAAGAAGCATTAGCTGTATTGCACCACCAGCAATAAGCCAAATTAGGTAACTTCTTAAAGAGACATTGTGCTGTCCAGTCAACACACAGCAAATGCTTTTACTGAATAAGATGCAGCCTAAGATTCACAGATGCCAAAGCAGCAATCAACTGAATAGGCAAAATGGGACAATCCAATTCCCTATTCCACTCCTGCTAAAATCCCTATACATCATATTTATTCACCGACAACAGGTATTCATAGACATGGCTTGTGGGTTGCCTTGCCTGACCAGTCTCAAAAAGTGCTTCTAATAATGACAGAGACTCTAATGCTGCAAAAGCAGCCAAGCCAAACCTAGATACTAACGAATGCTGCAATTGGAAGAAGGCCCTTGTTGTATCCTTCACTGTCTCATCTCAACTTTTCATCAAGAGTTCAGCTCACCCACCTTCAGTCCTTTCCAGCTCCAATTCCTCAAGTTATTTTCCTCTCTCCTCCAGTTATTCCACTGGGACAAAAAGGATCCTCTCTATTGAGTTGCTAGAAGGGTTGGCTTGGAGCAATATAAACTTATTTTTTAAAATTGATGGCAAAATAGCCCAAAGGCAGTAACCTAGGATGCTTATGTACCTGTCAAGTTTCTTCTGTAGAAGATCCAAGAACTCCTTACAATTTACAATGTTATCTGGCAGCCCAATATTGAACGCGTGCTCATTGGCCATGTGATTGAGAAGGACTGATCTACAAAAGAAAAATTCAAGTACAGCATTAGATACTTCGTGCAGTGTAGTTTTAGGGCAACTTCAAATATAGGAAGAATGCCTGAAGCATGGGCCTAAAGCTGGTCTTAATACCCAGGTATGTACAAATCCCATTTGAAGTACAATATTAAATCACAACTAAGTCACTGCACTGCTTCTTTTGCTACCAGAAATTATTTGCACTCAACTGCAGAAAATCTGGATTTCAAGCTTTATAAACCTAGTACCAAACAAGTTAACAGCAATGATTATTTTTCTAGCAGCGAAAGGAGGTTTTGTGAAACTGAAGTAGAAAGGGTACATTCCAGACTTATTGCCATCGGACAGTAGCGTATCATGACTTTGGATTTCCAAACGGCTTTTAATAAAGTCCCCCACCAAAGACTCCTGAATAAACTTAGTAGACATGGAATAGGAGGAAAGGTCCTCTTATGGATTAGTAACTGGTTAAAGAACAGAAAACAGAGAGTAGGAATAAATGGTCAATTCTCCCGATGGAGGGAAGTAAATAATGGGGTCCCACAGGGATCGATATTGGGACCAATTCTTTTCAACTTACTCATAAATGATCTGGAATTAGGAGCAGTGAAGTGGCCAAATTTGCTGATGACACCAAATTATTTAAGGTTGTTAAAACACAAAGGAATTGTGAAGAGCTCCAAAGGGATCTCTCCAAGCTGGGAGAGTGGGTGTCCAAATGGCAGATGCAGTTCAACGTAACCAAGTGTAAGGTGATGCATGTTGGGGTAAAAAACAAAACAACTTCAAGTATAATCTAATGAGATCTGATCTGGCAATGACCAGACAAGAAAGAGATCTTGGGATTGTGGTGGACAGCTCGATGAAAATGTCCACCCAGTCTGTGGCTGCTGTAAAGAAGGCAAACTCCATGTTAGGCATTATAAGAAAAGGAACTGAGAATAAAACGGCCAGTATCATCCTGCCCTTATACAAATCTATCGTGCGACCACACTTAGAATACTGTGTACAGTTCTGGTCACCACACCTAAAAAAAGATATTATACAGCTGGAAAAAGTGCAGAAAAGAGCAACTAAAATGATTAAGGGGCTGGAGCAATGACAACCAAGAAGGGCTCTGGCCCTTTAACTGCTTGTTGGCTGTGAGAGCCACAGCAATTATTACTGTTCTGATCAGGGTGAAGTAGCCATTCCAGAAATCTTTCTTCATTCTCTAGCAGTTGCCCAGCCTCTTTCCTTCCACTTACTGCCTCCTCCAGCTTACAGACAGGGCCTGACACAGCAGCTTCTCTCTCTCTCCCCACGCTATCACTTGTTCAATCCTGCTAAGCCTCAGGTATTGAAAGAAAAGAGGGAAGTAGGGAGTGAGATGTGCTGCAGTATAGGGGTGTAAAATTTCTGAAAATTTTGAAGCCATAGGGGGGAAAACACTGGTTTTTTAAAACATTTTTTTTTAAAAAAATGGATAAAAATGTAATATTAGCACTTTTTACAGACTGAAAGTCACTTTGTTACTTTAGGAACTTAAAATATAACTATGTACAAGGTTTGGTATAAAATTACCACATTTGGTATATTAAAAGTACAGTATATTCAAGTAATTATTGTGTATTGAATTTACTTTTTTTAATTTTTACTTTTTTGTGTGACGAATGGAGCTACAAGCTCCTGAACTGTAAGGAACATCTGAACTGTAAGGAACCTCTTTGGTTCTGCCAGTTTATGAGGAGCAGGCAAAATAACAATTTAAAAACAACAGACCAAGCCATCAAAATTAGTAACAAAGAAAATTATTGATGTTTCCATTAGTCCTCCACAGGGGCAAGCAGACATAAAGCTCCCATTCCCATAAAAAGAACTGAGGGGAAAAAAGGGGGGGACCAAGATTCAGTGAATATGCATGAAATTTAATCAGCCCCATTTTCTGAGCTATAGCTATCACTATCAGTTTCTGCTTCAATGGCAGTACCCCCTAGAGGCAGAAATGCATCTTGCTCTTGCATTTGAGAGTTGGAGTCTCAGTTTGCAACCTAGGTCTTGCTTGTCCTTGGTGCACAGAAATTGTAATAATCCGATACTGATTTTCCCAGAGCCCTCAGCTTTGTTTACATATGTGAACCAAGCTGCCGGGTTTTCTTCAAAATCCAGGAATTCTTCTCAGGTGCTCGCCCCCCTGACATTTACATAAATTGCGGCTGGAGTTACATAATTCGCGCAAATCACAGACATAATATGCTTAATTTATGCAAGTTGTACCCATGATTTGTGCAGGGATTAGGCTCACAAATGCAAACTAAGCTGAGGGCTCTAGGGAAATCCAGCGAGCCTAAAAAGGGAAGGATTCCCCCCACAATGGCCATCTCTAGTCTGGTATTGTAGAGACAGCAAAGAGCGCTGCAGCATTGGTGGGCTTAGGTGTATTGGTGCCCATGGGCACCATGTTGCTGACCCCCAAGATATAGCATTTGTTTATTTGTACCCCACCTTTCTATCAAAAATGGCACTCAAGGCAGCTTTCAGAACCAATTGAAACTGATTAAAACAATCCACTGAAATACAATAAAATGCAACAATTACAGAAAAGATACTATTAAAAACAGTAGCCATCCTACTTAACAGCCTTCTTGAATAAAGTGGTCTTTGCCCACCAGCAGAAGGACAGTCGGGAAAGAGTGAACCTAGCCATCCTTGGGAGGGAGTTCCACAGGCTGGGAGCAACCTCTGAAAAGGCCTTCTCTTGCGTTGCCTCCAAAAGCGCCTCTCAAAAGAAGGGCCTTTCCAGAAGATCTCAGGAACTGGAAGGTGACCTTTAAACAATGTGTCTTTCTTTGGACTCAAATAGTCAAGACCTGAACTCAAATCCCCACTTAGTTAGACCATGCCCTCCCCCAGCTTCTCTCTCTCCCTCTCTCTCAGTTTTTGACAAGACAAAGTTAGGGAGGGACCACAGATGCCATCATGAACTCCCAAGTTGCTGGCTAAATCTGATGCAAAATTGTACAATTTAAGTGATGTAACGCTCCCATTTTTCAGAAGTAAAACCAACAAACTGCTGTAACAATGCCTTCATGGCAGACTGTATGAAGCTTCAATAAAGCTTCCTCTCCTTTTACAGTTCACAGTCTCATCTGAGGTTTTCAAGCTCCTCAAAAGTTTTCAAAGCTATAAATAAAATAAATAAAGGACACTTATGATCTGGTTGCATGAGCACTGTGCAGACTAATGTTCGTGATGGGGAGCAAAAACACAGCTAACGTAGGCAGCGATGCACTATTAGTACATCATGACCTCTGGTATTGTGTTGGCATCACGAGCCAACTCATGAGTTTTGCTCATAGCAAAGCCGTACCGGCCTGCACTGCTATGGCAACAAGAGCTGCTAGTGTCACATGCCAGGTATATGAGTGCCATGCCAGGCTGCTGCAGGGTATAGAATTCAACGACGTAGTAGAAATTTATTGAAATGATACATGGTGTGGAAAGAGAAAAAAGTTTCACTGCCTTCTTTATAGTAGAGGAATTTGGGGTTATCCAGTGGAATTGATTGGCAGTAGATTCACGGCAGACAAAAGAAAATACTTCTTCATGTAACACATCCTGAAATAGTGAGGGAGGAAGCAGCAGCCAGGCACCTCTCCACCGTGCCTGGGTCCAGCTCCAGCTGAGAGCCCCCTCCCTCCTGCTACCAACTGTCACTGCAGAGGCCACCAGTGAGGGAGGAAGCAGCAGCCAGGCACCTCTCCACCGTGCCTGGGTCCAGCTCCAGCTGAGAGCCCCCTCCCTCCTGCTGTTAACTGTAACTGCTGAACTTTGCAACTAAGATTGTAGTGCCTGAATTTGCTTTCCTTTCCCCCCCCCTCCTCCTCCCTCCAAATCCCCTTTCCTTTTGTGTCATGTCTTTTAGATTGTAAGCCTGTGGGCAGAGACTGTCAAGAAATACTTTTGTAAGCCGCCGTGAGAGCCTTTTTTGGCTGAATGGCGGCATAAAAATCCTTAAATAAATAAAAGAATAAATAAAAGATGAAATCCGCTGCCACAAGATTTGGGGATGGTCACTGGCTTTGATGGCTTTTAAAAGGGGAATTAGTCAAAGTCATGGACAACGGACCGATCAACTACTGTTAGCCATGGAGGTGAAATGGAGCCTCCATAATCAGAGGCAGTATGCTTTACCCTTAGTCAGCTGCTGGGAAGGTGGGGCAAACAAAGAATATTGCCTTTATTCCTTGCTTATGGGCCTCCGGGAAGCACTGGACTGACTACAGTAAGAAACAGGAGGATGAACTAGAGCAGCAGTGGGAAACACATGACGTTGCCACACCCCCACAGCAGCACACCCCCCCTCACTGTCAAAATTTGTGACACCAAAAACACACATATCCATTTAGTGCTACGGAGCAGTAAACAGGTTAAATTTAATTAGTTCATAAGCTAAATTTGACCTGATTTCCAGAATGGTAAAAATTTCCACTTGGTATCAGTTTGCTGCCGAATTTCAGCAGCAAACCATGAATGTTTGTTGCCGTAGCTACAAGGGGAATTCCATGCCAGCTAGACTGTAGCCCACGGGCGAGTCTGGAGGGTGAAAATAGCCCATGGACCCACCCATAGTTGCCTACGCCTGGCAAGGAGATTAGCCTTCCCCATCTGGGCACCCTCCAGATATGTTGGACTATAACACCCATCACCCCCAGCCAGTAGACAGTCAACATTTCTGGAGGGCAACAGGTTGGAGGGAGACTGGGCACGATGGTTTCACTTAGCAGAGCTTTCCTTATGTTGGGAAATTTGTCTAGATTCCAATAATTTACCAGGTATAAAATGCTGCTTTAGCTAAGCCAACACTAGCCCAAGCTGCAACATGCTCCCCATGAGGATAGAAACACACAGTCAAATCTTCGATACTAACCTGTTACCAGTAAATTCCTTATCGCAGAACATGCATCCCCCATGAAAGTCTGCATTGTATCTTTCTTGCTGCTGTTGCTCCAGAATCTCTCTCTGTTCAATGGGAAGAAAAACAAGATATGCAATCGCATTCATGTTTTAAAAATAAATAGCCCATTAGGAAATTAATCCTAACAATTTTCTATTATCTCTCATTACCAGGTAACAAGCATCGATGAAAACTGGCACTTGATTCATTTGAAAACACGACTTTCTCTCCTATTATTAATTTCAAGTATTCCCGCAGCACGAAGCAAGAATAATTGGCAAAACAGAAAGCCTCGAAGACTGGCTGAACTCATTACAGTTCAAATGTGAACTGGGGCGCTCCCGGACAGAGGGCTCCTAGCACTACCCAACAAAAGGCAACGTGCAGCTTCTCTATCTTTACCTCCTGAATAGATCTTGTGCAGTAAGAAGAAAAAGGAGGAAGGAAGAAGTGGGCAAATATGGAAAGGTTACAACTGGAAGTGTTGACTTCTGGATCCCCTGTAACATTCTGTGAACGAGGTAGGTAGGGATACTGCATGATCAAAGCCTCGCCTGAAAGCAACCCTGGAGAAAATCAATTTCCCCAAAAAAACGAGCCCCTAAACGTAGCTGAAGAAACTGAATCCATGTCATATATGGACCCAGTCTGCAGAATACAGCACCGTTTCCCCTTGGTAAGTCAATAAGCTTGTCTATGGCTCCTTGAGGAGTAAGTGCATCCAGGTGAAGAAAAGGAAATTCTTAAACACTGAACAATATAGGCTTAAACCTTAATGCAAAGAAGCATATTTTATAACGTATTCCCAACAGCACTTCTTTTTTTAAAGGAAGTATTTCTGAATCTGTTTCTAGGGATTTTCTCCAATTTAAATGAAAGCTGCATTTTTGACTGCTGAGCACTCATCGTATGTGGCTGTACATTGCTTCAGGCAAGGCAAGTGAGTAAAAGAGTCAAGGTGTATTCTTTCCATAAGAGAAACTGAAGCAAGAAATCATTCATATTTTACACTTAAGTAATAGGAGAGGACCTGGGGTGAGGAAACAGGAGGTGTGAATGTATTTAGGTTCCCTTTCACCACAGAAGAGATGAATTGGGTAAGAACTGTAAAACACTTGAGATTGAAAATGCTTTTAGAAATAAGTAATAATATATTCTACACTAGAGGAAAATCCAGCTGTTTTGTGGCCCACAGCAATAAAAAGGAGTATACCCTCTGCTTTTAAGCCCCCTGCTATCTGTTAACCTTTTAAGAAGCTTCACAGGAGAACAGATAGCAAATTAAAGCATAATCATGTTGCTACTACACTTTCTGCTCTCTTTCTCCATGTGCCAGAGATTTTACCCTGTTTTGCAGGAGGCTTCCAACACAACCCACACCACCCATGGCTTGCTGTTGGGGTTACAGGGTGGTTTGGAAGCCACCCTTACTGCACCTCTCATTGGGGGTTTGGACAACATGGCAACTAGTGCCTGCCGAATCCTGCCCCTATTTTGGGGATCTTTTTCTCTCCCGGCAAAAGAGGCATTGTTTTTTCTGCCTCTTTTGCAGGGAGGGGAAGAATTTCCAAGAATTTTCTTCTTGGGGAGGGGGATAGCATTTCCACATACCTTTTAAAAGTGTAGTTGGATATTAGGGGTCTTCTTCCAATTTCTTAAATTATTTTTTAGAAAACACCCCTGGCACTTAGAGAAGCCCAGCAGCTCTTCATGAATGCCTGTTGACTATGTGACCTTACTCTCTCCAATAGGCATTCAGGAAGAACTGCTGGATACCTGCAAGTGCCGGGGGTGTTTTTTGGTGTGTTTTTTATAAAAAAACAATAGAAAACCCCTCAAGACTTACTATACTTAAAAAGGTATGCAGAAATCCTCCCACCCTCCCCAAGGAGAAAATTCTCTGAAATTCTCACCTCTTCCAGTCTCTTTTGCCAGAGCTTTCATTTCCCCCCATACCTCACAAAATGCCAAAAATGGAATAATCTAAATTTTCAGCACAGCACTAATGACAACCTGCGCTGCAATGAGGGTAATTAGGAAAATTGTGCATGTGCGAGGGCACAAGCTGGCTGGGGAAAGGAAGCCACAGAGTGATGTGCATGTGTGAATTGGTTCAAGAAGGACAAAGAGAGCAGAAGGACTTCTTTGATCTTCAAGGAGTCTCTAATTTGCTTTGCTTCTTCTGATGTTTGTTCGGCAACCAGGGAGCCACTCTTGATAAGTACCATCAACTGCCTCTGGGGATGTTCAGTTGGTAAATTGCTGCAATTCCAATTTTGCAGAGGGGGACCAGAGATTGAGAGACAACGTCCCAAGACTACCGAGTTATTTTTATTGACTGGAACAGATTATTTTGTGACATATCACACTATTAAATTTGTTAAGCTAGCTTTAGGGAAGAAGAAGTTCTTTATTTTGACAGATGATAACATAGATCATTGAGCTATTTTAATTAAATATTTTAGTGTACAAATCAGTTAACAGTTTGCTAAATGATGTCTTGTTTCCTTATCATTACGCCTAACTGGATTTCTCTGTATGTTGACATTTTGTATTTTTTCTTGTTTCTGTCTGTAGTTTCTGCGTATGCAAAAGGCTGGTTGGCTACTGAGCATTAAACTGTACTGAACTGAACCAGTGAGCCTATTGCTAACCCCAGGTGTTCGCTTTTTTTAAATTGTTGTGGAGGACTGCAACATATACTTCCTATGTGTGTAAAACTGTAGCCTTAGATTCTTTGAGAAAATGTCAGCATATTTATAAAGAAGCAAACCCACTGGACACAGTGGGATTGCCTCTTAAATTAACTGTTTAGGATCAGGCTCTAAGATTACTGAAAGAGGCAATTCGTGAATTAAGCAGAATCCTCAAATTGTTGTTGTTGTGGTTCATTTCATGTCAGTCTGCTCACAGAAAATAAAGCCTTACCAGTCTCTGCTGTTGGAGCTCCTCCCTTAGTGTTCGGTCTTCAGGCAAAGCATCACATAAAAGAAAATAATTGTCTTGGTCCTCTGTTAGAAGATTAAACATCAAATGTCACTTTTGGAACACTTGTCACTTTTGTACATATACTACAAACCTCTGTTATGTTAGGGTTTTATGGGTGCTTCCAGACAGATGGCTCTCAGTGGTACCAGTCAAAAGGTAATGGGCAGCTATTCTGTCTCTTCCTTAAAAGATTTTTTTGTGCAAAGAAAAAAAAAAGTCTGAAGAAGTGGTGGGAAAACACACTGGACGTTTACAAGTGGAAGATGTCATTGTCTGGAGCCTCCCAGTAAAATCCAATGAAGTGCGCGATAAATTCACAGTGATTGCACAATAAAAGCTTCATCTGGAAACATCCCAAATTTAAATTTATGGAGGGAGGAGGAAGCGACGTGAGATAATTACAGCCATTTAAAACAAGTGCACTTTAAAATTTAAGAGGAAGCTTCAGAAATTCCGTAGCCAAATCAACAATTCAGCAGACAGAAGCAACTCCCTACTTGAAAAGAGAACACATCCAGGTATGCCATTTGGGGATTTTATTGGGCAAGAATGATCATCCCTTGCACACATTGCTCCTCAGATCTCTCCTTGCTGAGGCATCCACAGTCTGCATATTTAACATATCTGAACACCAATTCCTCACACTTCCCAGTACAGGAAATGTTTCCCCACCCTCCCACCCACAAAAAATATATCAACACACATGCTGACTTTGGATCTCACAGCATGCAGAAAGACAGGTGTAACCAGTCCTCCTATCCTAATCTGCTATGCATACAGGGAGAGCAGAGTCCACAGATGATTATTTATTATTACATTTATATTCTGCCTTTTCCCCCTCTGCCAAGACACAAGGTGGCTTACATAGTCCTCCTTCTCTCCATTTATCTTCACAACCACCCCAGTGAGGTAGGTGAGCCTGAGAGTCAGTGACTGGCCCAAAGTCACCCAGTGGAGACTAAAAACAGGATCTCCCGAGTCACACTCCAATGCTCTAACCACTACACTACACTGGCTCTAATGGTGTCCGTGTTTGCAGTATTGCATAACTTCTCTCTCTTTCTGTTCTATCCCATATCTTCTCTCTGCATCTCACGTACAAAAAGTGGAAGTAGGCGCAATTCCCCAAGGGGCAGTCAAAGAGTAAGAATGGACCCACAGCGTCCAGAGAACCGGAAGGCACTCAGGGCCACATGAGAGATGCCACGGACCACAAGTTTTTCACACACCCTCCACCGCAAAATTGCATCATTATAATCCACTTCCATTTCCCCAAAGCACTGACAATGGTGATGAAAGGTTCAAAAATTAAAAACAGGAAAATAAAAAAATAAAAACAGGTCCTACCCACATGCTTATAAGACATAACACAATATACTTAACTTCACACAAAACATGTGTTTAAAGTAAATTTTAGAAACCATGGGACATAACTCCACAAATGGAGTGCTTCAGTATCTGACATAGCTAAGTAAAAAGTAAGAAGTGTTGAGCCTGAACAGGGCACATAAATTCAAGAGGAGGGGCACTGGAGGGAGAGGGGCTTGCCTGTGGGCTCCCACTCCTATGTCCGTGGGTATACCAGCTCCTGTTTCTCTGTTCCTGACCTTGCCACATTGAATAGCGTGGTCTGAAAAGCAATTCTACTTCTGTTTCCTTGAACACAAATAGAACTTTCTGCATGATTTGGAACTTAAGAAGAGCTATGCTGGACTGGACCGCAGGTAGTGGAAGCTGGTGCCTCCTATTTCAGTTGGGCAGTGAATCGGCTCTGAGCTTCAATCAGAACTCTATAAGAGCTATCCAAAGTGCTGAACCCCAGCCCCAAAATGGATCCAATACCTTGGATAGCTACTTTGGAGTTCTGGCTGAAACCAAGAGCAGATTCACTGTGCCACTGAAATAGGAGCCACCACAAAAGACGACTGACCACAGCTCTACGTAGTCTAGTATTTGGTTCGCACAGTGGCTAACCAGTTGCCTGTGGGAAATCCACAAGCATGAGTGCAATAGCACCACCCTGCTTATGTTCCCCAGCAACTAGTGTACAGAGGAAAACTGCCTCTGATCCTGGAGGTAGGATATGGCCATCAGAACTAGTAGCTATTGAAAACCTCCTCCTCCATGAAATTGTCTAACCCCCTTGTAAAGCCATCCATCATTACATCTTGTGGTAGCAACCTCAGGAACTCAGGACGAAGTGGGTAAGGCCAGCTACTGGCCTCGTTCAGACAACATGCTAAACCATGCTGCTTAACCACAAAATGGTTAACGGAATGCATTAACCTTAGTACATTCCATTAACCATTTTGTGGTTAAGCAGCATGGTTTACCTTGTTGTCTGAACGGGGCCAATGAGTTTAACATACCCTGTTGAGGCTTAAAGCGTGCTAATGACTTGGGGGTCTAATGGCAGAAGCCATCTTGTACATCCGCTCTTCACAGGTTAGAATACAAAATCCACTCACCTAAAGGTGCTTCCGAATTTGTTCTTATTACACAACAAAAGTCTGTAATGGGTTGCTCTGTGAATCTTTTCTTCCAGTACAATGCATATCTTTAAAGGAAAGAAAGAAGCAGCAAAAATGTAAGGAGATACATTACAAAACATTTCCCAAGCTGCTGTTCATTTCATTACACTCTTAATATACAATTCTTGTTGCAGCGCATGGACACTTCAGCCGCTCATTATTGTCACTAGTCTTTTGTGCAGGCTGTTTTTCAAAAAAACAAAACAAAAAACAACATTTCTATTTAGCCAGAACAATCTCTCTAGCACAGATAAATTGCAAATTGGAAATCTATTACCAAGCAATTGTCAGATGCTCAGCTTATATGAAAAAACCAAACACAATGACTAGTGTTTGATTTTAAACATGGCAAGCTTAGGCTGCTGATTAAGCTAACTATTATTTAGGGGGGATTTTATTTGCCCTAGATTCTTTTTATCTTATTATTTTGCTTTAAAACTTGATAATTGTTGAGATATAAGTGGATGCTTTGTGCATAAATGGTCACAAGACTTTCAAAAAGTGTATACAGTGTGAATGCCAAGACTTACTTAGTAGTTTTAATTATCCAACTGACAGTAAAATGTGTTGTTCCAACAAACAGATATCAAGACGTTCAGTATGAGCTAGGTCTGTGGCCTAATATAATGTACAACCATACGGAATTCCTATCCAAGAGGTCAACTTCTGGATATGTGTGCACTAGTGCAACAATTTGGCAAGAGAAGGAATGGAGAGGACTCCTGAATAGAACAGTCCTTGTGGGATGATACACAATTTGCTAGAGAATTTGAAAATCCTAGAGCCAATAGTCAGGTGTGTATATATTTTAAGAAACGAAAAGAAGCTAGTTAGTACTATATGCCTAGGCTGAAAGCACTCAAGTCCCAGAATGCTCTTTGCTTGTGCTAACTTGCAAATGATGTTGGGATACCAGATCTGTTGAACAGACTATTCCATGCTCATTGTGAAAAATGTCAAAAATACAATCTTGCATGAGCCATGGATAGAACGTTTTGCTTTTAGAGAAACTAGCTAAAAAAATACATGAAACAAGCCCTTATCTCCTCTGCAATTTCTACCTACTCCTTAGATTCCTCCTTCAACTCCTCTTTCTCTTCAGGTCTTGTTTTGTTTGCTCCACTATTCTTATGGGTTTTATTGAAACATGTTTTAATGGACTTTTTATTTTATCTATTGCGTGTGATTTTTATCTTGTACGCTGCCTTGAGAGAGTTCCATCTTTCAAAGGCAGCCTAGAAATAGACAGGATAATTCACTTGCCCTCGATGTGTGTTCAGCACTTGATTATAGACTACTGCTCCAAAGTATCGCTTTTCCATTCCCTTGCTGAATGCACTTACAATCCCATTGCAGACTTTGTACTCAACACATGAAGAGGAGCTGTACATGCGGTGATAGTGGGGCTTTCATGCGCTTACCCAAGGCTCCCCCACTTTCAACCCTTGCATATGTAGTTGAACTGCATAAGGCTCCACTTTCAGCCACGTTGACGGTGACAAAAAGATTCCCATACATTCCTTTTTGGAGCTTATCAGGCAACTCGCACCCAGCAGTGCCGCATGGAAAGCAACGAGTACAGGGAAGACCTTGATCTTTGCCGTCAGAAGCAAGATCCATGCAACCAGAAGCAAAACAGCTTTACAGCTATCAGAGTGAAAGACAGCGACACACAGAACATATGGACAAATTGGAATGCCAGCTATACGACATTGCTAAGCAACAGCATTTCATGTTTTGAATAAGGCTTGTCAATTAGAGAAATCAAGTAGACTTTATGAAATCGCATATTGTTGAGGAGTGGATGGACTGGTTTATCTGACACAGGCTGGAGCAACCCCCAGCAACTTCTTCTGGAATTTTAGTTTCCAGAGTGTACAATTAGCATTTGTGGCCAAGACAGTGACAGAAGGGCAAATTCACACATGCAGAACCCATCACTTGTTGACAGCAATGTACAACCCTTTTTAAGGGAAGAATGTTCAGCTGGGACTTCTCAAGACCTGGAGTGTACCATGGAGACTTTGAGAAGTCAAATCAAAATGGCATTCCTGAGGCGGATCCACCATATTATTCTTGCTAGCTGCACATTTTACTGCATGGATTGCCACCATTATGCAGAGATGGACCTACATATGTACGAATCAGCCCAAAGACACAAAGATATTCAGATGTGCCTGAATATCTGAAGAAACTGAAATGTAAGTGCTAGAATGACAGAAACAAAAATTGGCAAATGAATAGAACCATTGCCAATATCTATGGCTGAAACTGTTATTCATGCAAAGTCTTTCAGGGAGAAAATCCTGTCATTTTGACTGACCTGCCTCCCTTCTGAGCCTTCAGTTCTTCAAACTAGCCCCCCAAAGGTAGAGCTATCTGTTTCAGTTCCAGGGTTAGGATTGCTTTTGTATAGTGGTCTACAATGCAGTTTGTTTGCTATCTGGAATTCCTCTCCACATATTTTCACTTCTGCAGAAAATGTTAGTCTTGCGTCTGAGTTCTCTGGTCCCAGCTCTCATATCCACAGTTTTGTTCCTTATATTAACATCTAGCAGACTTGACTTCTTCACCCATTATCATGATTTCCTGGCATTGGCCTATTACAGTCTGAAGCAGCACATGGTCTACTGAATTAACTCCATTGCAATCATTCCTCTTAGAGAGAAATTGGCCTTTGGGATTCATGGGTTGTATCCAATAGTGTCATCCCACCAGGAGGGAAACATTGGCAGATTTGACTCCTCTCTGCAACCCCTTGGCACAGTCTCCAAGTCTGCTCCGGAGAAGATATGCTGTATGCATAGAGGACTACAAGGGGAGGAGATGGTGGGGAAGTCCCGCCCCGTCAGTGGAAGTCCTCTTGCACAGAGTTCTGCTCATGTAAGCATGCAATTAAACCCGTATTGACACTGATGTGTCCACTGCTCCCCTCCAACTCCAGAACATAAAAAGTTGCCACCTCCTGGTGGTTTCCAGTCTATACCAGCACAAACAATGTCCTTGATATTAGAACATGGCATCTTCTGTGCTAGGCTGTGTTACCTAATTTTAAGCAAGCAGAATAACATACCTCCTAAAATCTGCAACCAGCTTGACGTCTGATATGACAAGCTTGTGCTCTATAATCATGTGCTTCAGAAGTTGGTTTTGTTCTGATACCAGAGAATATTCTTCACAGAATAGACAAGGCACAGATGGAGAGCCTTCTACAGCAGAAACGCCACCTGGACATTCTGGCAGAGAGAGTGGCTCCAAAATATAGCCTCCATGGTCTGCAGGAAACAAATGTACATATATATGTTACAAAAACAGCATTAGCTTTTTTCAGAGTCTAAAGCTAACTTCACACTTTTATGAAGGTTAGCAAACAGACAGGAGTGGACAGTATTGAGTATAAAGGAAAAGAAGAATGGTGTGATAACGCCATTCCAAGATGGCTGCCCTAACATCAAAGAGGAACATATTTACTAATAAAGCTACCAAATGTTTCTTCCTGAAACAGCAGCAGTTTTTGTAGTGATTGGCGGCAACTGGCAGAGGGGGTGGAGAGAAGAGAACATGTCTGGCCAGTTTGGAGCTGCAAATTCCAGTTAGGATGTATGCTTGGTATCAATCCAGGCACTTCTCTTAAATATATAGGATTCCTAATTCACTTAGGTGGACAGTAAATACAGAGTTTCTATGGTATGCATCCAACTACATGAAAAGCCAGTCTTCTGCAACAACATGCCGACAAGTGGCAAGAATCATTTCAGAAGATGAACTTACAGGCGGCCTGCTTACCAAGTGCTTAAATGCTGGATCTTTGGCTGTAAGTCAAATGAATATCAAAGTTCTTGCAATGCACGGACAGGTTTTGCTTCTCTCTTCAGGAAGCACCTACTTAGGTGCTATACCAGTGATATCCACCAAAGATTAGTAAACAAATTTCAGGATAGGATTTGGCCATAGACTGTCAACATCATCTCCTACTTACAAGTGAGTGGCTCTATCCACCCTTGAGAGAGTACGTGTGCCAAAACACCAGTTTTTTAAAGATGTATTAACATCCTATAGAGCATCGTAGAAGTACTATAGCTCAGTAGCAGAGTACATGCTTTGAATGCAAAAGGTAAGGTTTAATCCCAGGCATCTCCAGGTAAGAATGGGAAAGAAAAGTGCAGAGAAGGGGAACCCAAACAATGGAAGAGCTGGAGCACCTGCCCTATGAGGACAGGTTTCAATGTTTGTGGCTTTTTAGCTGAGAAAACAGATGACTAAAGGGAACACACAATTAGGCATAGTGAGGAGAAAGTGGATGGAGAGATGTTTCCCCTCCTTCTCTCGTAATACTAGAACTGCCAGCAGGGTGGGGGTGGGGATACCAATGAAGCTGAACGGTACAAGATTCAGGACAGATAAAAGGGAGTACTTCTTTACACAGGACATTGACAAACTATGCAATTTGCTACCACAAGGAGGAGTGATGGCCACCATTATGGATGGCTTTAAAAGGGGGTTAAACAAATTCACAGGGGATAAAGCTATCAATGGCTAATAGTCATGACAGATGTATATTACTTCCAGTATCAGAGTCAGTATGCCTCTGTATACCAGTTGCTATGGAGTAAGAGCAGGAGGTGGATATTATACAAATGTCCTGTTTGTGGGCTTCCCATATGCACTTGTTCGGCCACTGTGAAAAGAGAATGCGGGACTAGATAGGCCTGTGATCAGATCCAGCACAGTTCTTCTTATATTCTTAACCCTGTTTGAAATGCTGGGAAGCCACTGCCAATCACTTGAGACAACACTGAACTAGACGGACCAATGATCTGACTCGATGTAAGGCAGTTTCCTATGTTTCATTTCAGACATTCCAAGAAAGGAGAACAACAACTTGCTTCTGGATCCCAAGGGGAAAATGCTTGTTCTATCCTTACATAGTGAGTCCACACAGCTCCCCGACTCCAGAAAAGACTTGGAAGTACACATCATTTGTGCTTGTTTCACTGGTTCCTACAAACACTGAAAACAATTTGGAAGCACAAAAGTGCTGATGTTGCATTTGTGAAGTGCATTGGTTAAGGTTTAGTAGTAATTACTTAGATCAAGTCAGGGACCTCTTGTGTACTAGCTTTAGTCTACATAAGGCATGAGGAACCATTCAAAATCCAGAGTCGGTATTAAATGAAACTTCCCCATTGGTCAAACATAATTAATTTATAGGCTTTGTGTTAGTATCATAAAATTTATGAGACAATAAGACTTTAAGAATGTAGCATATAAATATGGATATTGATGTGTTTGTCAGTTCATTGTGTGGAAATACAAGTGTACCAAAACAAAATAAGAACATCTGCTGGAATGTTAAGTGTCTTTCTAATTAAATTCAGCAGTTGAATGAATCAATTCATTAACAACAAGCCTGGTTTATTATCTCATTAATACAGCTGGCTAATATGAGGAGATTAGTTGAAGAACTTGACAACAACCTCAAAACAAGGAATGCAACAAAAACATACAGGCAAGTAAACAACTTAGAAGAATCAGAGGATTCCCCCCCCCCCAATAAAATAAAAACCCTAAAGCAATATTAAAAATAGTGTTCATGCTACATATCAACAAAGGTCTAAATAGAGAACAGGATTTTGATAGAATTTACTTTGTGGTAAATTTCCTTAAAATACTATGCACTAGATGCACAACTGCAGGAAATGCAGGTACATTAAAAATGGGCTAATAATGACAGCCAGCAAACATACTTGCAAAACAGCCCAGAAGCTGGTATAACGATCAGGTGACCTCTCTAATCATGCAGTGTATTTCTTTTATTGCTGTGCTTTTATTTGTGTTTAGAGAATTTATTTTTATGTTACATTTTAATCCAGATTTTGTTTTTCATCTGTATTTTATTATTGTTAGCCACTTTGAATGCCATTTTTGGAGACAAGGCGGGATATAGATTAAATAAATAGATATCGAAATACATTCTTTCCTAAGACATTGTCCTCTGAAACAGCACGAAGAATGATTTTTGACATTTTAAATTAGGGCTGCCATCATTAAATCAGTCCACCTTGTAAGTCTACAACATAATTTCCCCAAATCTACAGGCCCCATAAATATGAAACAGAAACTAACAGCTCTGTTATATCGTTGTCCACACTTGCTACACCAGACCCTGTACTAATATGTAACATCTGTTTACTGCAGTTTTGCAATATTATGGTAATATCAGACTATATTATATATTTATGCCTATATATATTGTTCCTATATTATATAATCATAAATTAATTGATCCTATATTATATAATCATAAATTAATTTGTGCCTGTGTGCACGTACAAATATGCCTAAACAGCAATCTTTAGAGCTTTTGCGGAAATTGCAGAAAACCACTGTGCAATGAGATTGCATCTGTCTGTCCTGCCTCTGGGCTCACCTGAACTCTACAGAGATGTATTGAGTCCATTGCACATAACCCCAATTATGTGCAGTCCTTATCCTTCAGATGGTAAAGATTGACCTGTGAATGTTAGATTCTATATGAGTAGGCATCTGATGTTTTATCCAATGTACAAAGACGGAAAGTGTGATCCTGCTGCCTCATCACACACCAACTCCACAGACTTTGCCTAAATGTGTACAGAGGTCTTGTAAGGAGGACGAGCATGATAGGAACATAGGAAGCTGCCTTATACTGAGTCAGGCTATTTGTCCATCTAGCCCAGTATTCATGATCCTGGCTGGCAGCGGTGCTCCAGGGTTTTAGGCAGGATTCTTTCCTAGCCCTAGCTGCAGATGTCAAGAACTGAACCTGGGACTTTCTGTGTGCAAAGCACATGCTCTACCACTGAGCCATATGCCCTCCCCTCATGATCCTAGGTTTTAACAATCAAACCATTAGGCATCTGAGCTGTAGGTATACGGTGTAAGTAGAGTTCACATTATTGAATTAGCTTACAAGTGTTTTCCATGTAATGTCACAATCTTGGATTTTCTAGATAACAAAAAGATTCTTCCATATCAAAGCTGGTTGCAAAGCTATTCAAAGCAGTGCGACCTTGTATTAAGATGGCAAAAAGTGAGTTCACAATAAATGCATCAAATTGGTGAATGTCCTGTGAAATGTTTTAGATCCTCCTAATAAACTGAATTACCATTTTGTTCAAGCTCAAGGGAACCATTTGTCTATTACTTCACTCATTAACATGCTATTACTGCTACATGGAAATTAGCCAAGCCATCCATGTGTTCCGAGACAGCACATCCCACAGATCAATCAGCCTCAGTATTCTTCAGTGATCCACTGAATGCAAATGTCATACTTCAAAAGATTCCTTCATCCTACAGCTTAACTGGGTCAATTTTACAAGAGCTACATATCGATCTTCCCGACCATCCACTGCCATCAAATACAAGGCTTCACTGCATAAATGCATAATCAGGAAGGTAAAGAAGAGCAGCAAGTTACCAAATCTTGTCATCTCAGAGTTTTGCTCCAACCAGGTACTGCTGAACCTAAGTCTGTTAGAAAGGCAACTGTATTTAAGAGCCACATTTAACAGCGTTGTTCAGCAAGGAAGCTTTAGATGCTGCAGTTTCATTAGCATTAACAAGTGTTGCTATGGGTACCAGAGTGGAGGCGTTGGAATATAAGTGAATGGAAGAAATAGGAAACAGATGAACAAAAATCTTAACAGTTGGAAGAAAACAGCCTAAATTAGGCCAGGCTTAAAACAAGATATTTTTCCATAGCCTTCTAGTGAGTCCATGTCACCGCATAGGTCTTTTAAAAAAGAACAATGCAATAATATACCATTTCTTATATGCACGAGGAGGTAAATTAGCAGATGCAATGTACATAAAGGAAGTGTGGGAAAGAACACACATATATGTGTTCCAATGAAGTTATTCTAGTAAAAGCAACAAAAATGGATTTTATAAAGCTTTGCATAGCACAAAGAGCACTATATGGTTGGTATGTTACTCATCAGGGTGAGCACACGGATCTTGCTGCCCTGCAGAAAAAAATATTTTCACCACAGGAAAAAATTGTTTGGTCCTATTTCGTCATTAGTATCTTCAACCATCTTCTCTTGCTAAGACTACTTCATTACATGGAATGCAAATCAGTTATATTTTAGATTCATTTCCATAATGTGGTTGCTGGAAGCATTACATTAAGACATATTTACAGGTGTCAAATAATAAGGAAATTCCTGGGAATACTAAGGACAGAACTGGTCTCAAGATCCACTCCCACCATGGCCTGTTTTTCCTTAGACAAGTCAGTCCCTCCATATGGAAAATACAAACAATCAACAAAACTTAGAGATGTGAAAGTCTGGGGGAGAGATGGGGAAAACCCAGGAAAAAAAATAGAACTCCATTTTCCCCCAGAGATTTTTTTAGAAAAAGTATCTCCAACTTTTTCTGCCCCTTATCCACCCAGTTTTTCACATTGCTAATGAAGATTGGGATATATTTTGCAATATAACTGAAAAATATTAACACTAACATGCAACAGCCCCCTAAGTGATTCAAATTTATTTATTTATTTATTACATTTATATACCGCCCCACAGCCGAAGCTCTCTGGGTGGTTTACAACAATTAAAAATAGTAAACATTAAAAGTATACAAAAATTAAAAAAACATAAAAACAGTATAAAAACAACAGTATCCATTTAAAAACAACAATTCTGGGGTCCATTAAAAACAAACTTAACGTCGTTAAATGCTGTTAAAATGCCTGGGAGAAGAGAAAAGTCTTGACCTGGTGCCGAAAAGATAACAACGTTGGCGCCAGGCGAGCCTCATCGGGAAGATCATTCCACAGTCGGGGGGCAACCACTGAGAAGGCCCTCTCCCTTGTTGTAGAAGTAAAATGCATACAATTCCAGTTGTGAAAAGCTCCCTGGAAAGTTTTAAAATAGAAGAGTTGTAGACTACCAGTCCAGATCAAAACTGCCAGGAAATATTCTATAGCAGGATGCCTACATAAAGAGAGACCAACATTGTCATTCTATTTTTAAACTGACTCATACAACCAGCATTTGTTCTATACTTAATTATTTGGACACTGATAAAAAGGCGCGCTCAAGAAAAAAAACTGCAGGTCCATGTTTTTCTTTTTGACCCTCAATTAGCTTGATAAGTTTTTAAAAAGTGTTTCTGGGGAGAACCTGGAAAAAACTCTGTATTTACTGCTTCCCAATCTCAAACTATTTCCCCCCCTGGGAAATTGCCAGCTCTGGAACAAGAGCTCCTCACAACTTTTAAGTATTCCTTTTCCTAGTTCCACAAGTTCAGAAAGTTATTAGCATCTCACATTTCTTCCCTTCCTGGCACAAAACCATGGTGCCAAATATGGAAGACAAACATATCTATGCTCAGCACAGTCAATAGCACAAACCTGCCACTTAAACCAATTAACCCTGAAAACATGTGATTTCATTCACATGACGATGAAACACTTTTCAATGTAAAAATTCTCATTGTAAAGGCATAAGTATACGACTTTAAAATAAATAATGCTGATAGTATACTGCTAATAATACCACTAATGTGATTTAATGAGTGTGATTTAAATAAAAGACAATCTAGCATGCTTAACAATTAAAAGCCAGCATAAGAAAGAAAATCTTAACTGCAGGCTAGAAAGGACCAAACTCTCAGACCTGGCAGACGGTTAGGGAGTGCCATACATGTGAGCTGCTACTGAAAAAGCTCTATTGACTGATGAACCAACCTTGCCTCTAATCGAAGCAAAACCTGTAAGAAGAGTTCATTACTAGACTTCAGTACTTCCTCAAGAGGCCCTCATTGCATGTAAAAGCTAATGTAGGAATACAAATAGGACTAATGAGTACTTCAGAAGACCTTCTACCAGCAATCTAGATGGCTGGGTCCCAGTTTCTTGCAGGTAACCTTTCAGGTGCTGTCCATTTCAGAAGTTATCTTCTCTTACATCAGAGATCATGACACTTCATAGAGTTACAAGAGTTCTAACACAAGCATTATTTCAATGATCACTGGTGTTTGCATAGCCACTCAATAGTTGATCTCTTGGGATAACATTGTACCCAAAGTAATGATGCATTTTGTTGGAGAGAGAGAGAGAGAGGTATAAGGGCAATGGACATATCGGTTTATCACTGGTCTTTGTCCATTTCGCATGTGCTCATTCATAAGTTGGTTCTGTTTTTGCATTGATATATGAATTCTTTGTTCTAAATAAATTCTGCACAAAAATATAAATTTAAATATGTTTAGGGTAGGAGTTTAGAGCAGATGGCTAGGGTCCCACTCAATAGAATGAACAGGAAGGGCTAGCTTAACACATTTTGCAGTCAGTAAGGCCAGGGTCTCAAATTACTTGTCTGAACCACTGTATGTGGGGCCACCAAGATTTATGGGATACACTACTCAACTGCACTACATTCTTCACTTTCATATATGGTTTTCCTTGAAAACTTCACTTTCTGATTTAGATTTTCCAAAGAGCCTTGAATTATCTATAACACAAGGAAGGAGCACCAGCTTTGTTTCTCAAAGCAAATGTTAAAACACAGAATAAGACAGTGTAGTCTTTCTGCACGAGTGAATCGGTCCTCATCTGAAGCCGCATAGATCCTGTTTAATTCTGTGTCAGTGAAGCTTTGAATACAGCCGGCTATTTTATTGGCATGCTATTATGCTTCCTTCATTCCAATCTTGAGTGCCTTTGTTTCATCGTGGCAATTCTAGCAACTTGGCCCTTTAGTTCAAACACTCACAAGAGTAGTTTCTACTTCATTAGGAAATTAGATTGGTAGCGGCTTCAAGTCTGGCATCTCATTCTGAAACTTAGCTTTTTTGGCAAGCTTCAGTAAAATTTAAGGGGCACAAAAGATTTCCCCACCACAACCACAACATCCCTTGAATCATTATGACAAGCTAGTTGTTTTAGAACTGGGAAGAAAACAGTCTCTCTGGTAAAAAACCCGCAATAAAACTTACTACCGCTGCTTTTTTTTAACATAAAGAAAAGATGCAGAGTAGTGGTAACATTTCAACATATATATATATATACCCACACCTCCAGAGCTTCAACCAGGCGTTTCTATCTGCTACAATAAAGTCACATCTGTTCCAGCCCATCAGACAGACTCACAAGGATTTAAATCAGACAGTTCTGAGACTACAATACCTACCCAACAAAGTGAACAACAACAGATTATTATTATTATTATTATTATTATTATTATTATTATTTATTGCATTTTTATACCGCCTAACAGCCGAAGCTCCCTGGGCGGTTCAGATCAACAGAACTAGACGAGTACCCAGAAATAATTACTACAGGACAGACCCAGAAGAGAAAACAATTAACTCTACTTGTTGCCACATACAGTTCCCAATTAAAACATATCAACGGAGATCTACAGCCTATCAGCCCATCTGGACAATCAAAACTCCCTCACAGGCCTTGGGTGACAGACCTGTTCTTGCTTACATACAGCTCCTCAGCCTAAAAAGTTTACTCCCTGCATTAACAGACTTCATAACAAATAGACAGACACCAGACCCTATGGCAAACTAAGATCCCCAGTCTCTCCCCATATCTACTCTGACAACACTTACAGGTCCCAGTAATGTCAACTATAACATCAGGGGGTTCACACACCTGCTCATCTTCAAATGTGATATATGCCATTGTTTGCAAGCAATGCCCTACTGCATTCTTCATAGAACAAACAGGCCAGTCTCTACGTGAAATAATAAGTGGATGTAAATTTGATGTCAGACTAAGTGATATTAAAAAAACTTCAATGTCCCAAGATGCTGTCAGTGGCTTTAAGGTGACTATTTTTGAAAAACAAAATATCACAGGCAGATTTTCTTCCTCTCCCACAATACTAGAACCTGGGATCATCCCATGAAGCTGATTGGTGGGGAGATTCAGGACAGATGAAAGGAAGTACTTCTTCAAATGGAGCATATTTAAGCTATGGAAAATGGTACCACAAGATGTAGTGATGGCCACCAATTTGGATGGTTTTAAAAGGGAGTTGGATAAATTCCTGGAGAAGGCTGTCAATTGCTACTAGTCCTGATGGCTATGTGCTACCTCCAGTATTAGAGGTAGTAAGCCTGTATGCACCAGTTGCTGGGGAACATGGGTGGGGACAGTGCTGTTGCACCTTGTCCTTCTTGTGGGTTCTTGGTTGACAGCTGATTGGCCAGATGGACCCTTGGTCTGATCCAGCATGGCTTTTCTTACGTTTTTAGACTGCAGTATGGAATTGCTGAACAATAATTAATCAAGAGATTCAACTCTATTTGCTGTAGTTTAACTAAGGACAAAGGGTTTTTTGTTTTTGTTTATAAATCAAACTACATGCGTTAATCAGCTTACTAATGTGATGATGTCTGTGTAATCAGCCAACGACACTTTATGAATGGCCACTGTTTAGGTAATTATCACTGCCTGTATTTTCTGCATTTCAATTCCAACTGACCTCACTGTTTACAATCCCCACTGCTATCACCTGCACAAGCATGTGTACATAAATCTACCAACGTGAGGGAAACACTTCATGCATCTGGTGGAGTGGACAATATCCACAAAAACCTATGCCACAATAAATTTGTTAGTCTTTAAGATGCTACAAAATTCTGCACAGTATATACACTGCTATATTAAGGATACAACCCTACAGACTTTACCTGGCAATAAGTCCCACTGAATTCAACGACTTATTTCTGAGTAGGGATGCTAATGCCTGTGCTGTTTGATACCTAAGCCCAATTTTTTTTAAACAGCTTGTCAAGAATTAATCTATGAAATGGACCAACAGGCTTCCTTGGAGAGGATGTTCCACCTTGTGGTGCACCAGCAAGATGGCCCTAATTCAGGCATCACAGAATTGGATTTGTCAAAAGGAAAGACTCAGACCTGCTTGCAGTGCACCACCCTCTTCCATTTTTACTCACCAATCCACAATTGGCTCAGCAACCCACAATCAGCTCCTGCTGAGCATGACATCTGAACCTGGAACGCTGGGTTTATTAGGGGCTAAGCTACCCAGTGGTTACCCATGGTTTGTTGTTGGATTAACTGCTGCTTTGTTTAGCCCCCTAAACAACCCAACAGTTTGGGTTTGGACATCATGCTTGTGAGTGGCTGAGTAAAGGTGGAAGAGGCAGGTGCGCTGCAGGCAGTGCACAACAACCCATCGGTCTGTAAACTAACGGGTTGTTGTACATGCAAACAGCACCTATATCAGCCTTCCCCAACCTAGTATCCTCCAGCCATTTTAGACTTCAACTCCTATCCGCATCTCGCCAGTATGGCCAATGGTCAGGAGCACTAGGTGTTGTAGTCTAAAACATCTGGTTGGTGAAGGCTGGACTATAATTATCATGAATCGTACAGAAAGCTTTGGCTATTGGGCAGTTTAGAAGTATAATAAATATATGAAATAGTATGTAGTGGAGCTGAGGTTCTCAGGAAATCAGGTGGGCCTAAGCATTGCCTTCTCTCCAGACAACGCTTCCTTTGTCAAGATAAATGTGCAAGGGGCTGTGGATCTTGATGCTGTATGGAATGTATATGTATTTACCACTCTTAACTATGCTGGAACAAAGGATGTATCATTGGCAGCTACCTGAGAACTTTTCTAGTCCACTGCCAGAAAAAAATGGGGAAGCAAGAGAATGCCTGCTAATGCATGGATGGTGCC
The DNA here is from genome assembly GCF_023053635.1 of Elgaria multicarinata webbii. Lineage (NCBI taxonomy): Eukaryota > Metazoa > Chordata > Lepidosauria > Squamata > Anguidae > Elgaria > Elgaria multicarinata. The sequence continues at coordinate 64,128,673 of NC_086179.1, read as the reverse complement.
TTGTGGGCTAGGGATAACAGATATGGAACTAAAGTGGGGATGTTGGAAGACATGCATTACGCTTATAGGAAAGGGCAGCATGTGGGAAGCAGGTCTTCCTCCCAGCCAATGTAATGGGTACTAGATACTTCTACTTCCAACCATGTGTAATACGTAATACAGTTACCAGATAATAACTTTAGAGGGTTTTACTTAGATTTACTCGTATAATTTTAATTTAGCATAATTAACATCTACTATTTTAAGAAGCTCAGTTTTGGTAGGGATAATGACTGGAGCTTAGACTTTAATTAGTAAAGCTATTTCAGATATAATCACTTCTGTTTGTAATCATTACCCTTCCAACAAAACTGCACTAAAGGAATATTCCTAAAACACTGGCTAAGGGTTTTTGTAGGAAAGTTGTCATGCCAAGTAAATTCTGTAAAGCCACAAGCCTGGAAATGACCCAGAAGATCTCAACCATCTTAGGCCATTCCTTGAGTGAATGGTTGCCAATCAACTTAATATAGGAAAATTATCTGATCCAAAATTTTCAAGAAAACCCACATCACTGCATAGTGTTGTTATGCACTTCTCTTAAATAAATATTTATAAGCATTTTTTTCTTTTTTCTTTATCATCATCTTCAAATAGATGAGGATCTGGTCTAGATGAACAATTTCTCAGAAGTCTTCAAAAGCATAATGGAAAAGGATTCCAAGATACAGAAGATAACACTACCCTGGAAGCAGTATCTGGGAGATAAAAAGTTGCTTACATTGACCTAGTGTGTGACTGCTGTGAAAAAGGCAAATTCCATATTGGGCATAATTAGGAAAGGAAATAGGTAACGAAACTGCCAAAATTATAAGGCCCTTAAACAAATCTATACTGTGATCATACTTGAACTACAATGCACAGTTCTGATCGCCACCCTCAAAAAGGGTATTGTAGAACTGGAAAAGGTGAAGTAAAGGGCAACCAAAATGTTCAAGAGGGCCACAGAAACTGCCTTATGAAGAAAAGTTATAATGTCTGGGACTATTTAGCTTAGATAAAATGTAAAAAAGAAGGATGTAGGGATTGGGTTCAACAGACACGCCCCAAGAAGACGTGGGAATGGATTCTGAGTCAAATGGGGAGAGGGAGGTAGAAAGTGTTCTCAAGCCACCAAGAGTGCAGGAGGCCACTGAGAATAACAGTGCCACATTAGATGAAGCTCAGCTGCAGCCTAATCATTTGGATGACTGCCAGGCTGAGGCCTCCAAATCCATGGAAACGCAGGCTCCTAAAGATGAGGAGGAGGGAGACCCCAGGGTCAGACATCAGTGAAAAATGAAGGAACAATATAGGGCTATGAGATATTTCAAAGAGCTAATCTCGAAAAACCCACCTTGAAGGCAGGACCTATTAGCCCACTTGTGTTGAGAAGGGAAGCTTGTAGTAGCCAGTGGCAATTTCTTAACAACTTTCTTTCCTGGCGCCTTAACCCAGGTGACTACCTGAAGTCTACGTGATCCTGCATTATGCAAAGTCTCTTAGAAAAGTTTGTCTCCAATGGATCCATGAAGATTCTATGTGTAACCTGAGGAAATGGCTGTTTGCTTGTAGTTTGCATAACAAAAGTAATTGACTGTAAACACAACTTGACAGTTTGACTGCAAGACAGGCAGGGGCCAGATGTCTGCCAGGGGGACATGACAGATGAGTATAAAATTATACAATGTGTGGAAAAAGTAGACAAGGAAAACTATCTCTCGTTCTCATATTAGAAGCCAGGTCATTCCATAAAGCTGAGTGATGGAAGATTCAGGACAGATTAAAGGAAATATTTCTTCACACTACACATTGTCAAACTATGGAATTTTCTTCTGTAAGATGCAGTGATGGCCACCAATATGGTCAGCTTTAAAAGGAGATTAAACCAATTCATGGAGGATAACACCAGCAATGGTTACTAGTTATGAAGGTTATATGTTACCTCCAGTATTGGAGGCAATATGCCGCTGTATGCCAGCTGCTGGGACACGCAAACAGGATGATGCTCTTGCACTCATGTGCTGCTTGTGGGCTTCCCTTGGGCATTTGGTTAGTTACTGTAAAAACAGAATTCTGGACCAGATAGGCTTTTTGTGTAATTCAGCATGATGGTTCTTATGGTCTTAGAGGAAGACAGGGAGTTGGAACACTAAGGCCAAGAATTGTTCTTCAAGGGACAAACAGCAACATGTGTCAAATTTACTTAAATGCTACATTTTAAGGATCACTGAACATACTTCAGGCTTCATTTCATCATTTGCTCCAGTTGTGCTTCCTATGCCATTCTGTTAAAATTGGACTTCATCATATTGAGTTCTCCTAAGCTCATCAAGAGATGGAGAAGACAGAAAAGATGTTATCTTCCAGGTAGTCTAAAGACCCAGATTGCCAAGGGAGAATTTGTATTAAAACCTCTGCATAGCCTCAAATGTTCATTGCATAGCCGTTTCTGCAGGCAAGTGTGACATGAGTTGACTGCAGATGCAAAAACATCAGATCAAAGAGCTGGTACTTGGTAGTAGACTAATACCTGGCTTATTCAGAAGCTGCACAAAGGGCACACACTCAAGATTAAGAAATACGGAGTTTGTTATCCATGATACATTTTAACCATTCTCTTATATTCACAAAAGAACTTGAAAGACACATGTACAGTTGTAAGATATTTCAATGTCCAAGAACCTACCAATACAAACTAACAGAAACAACCCCATCCTATGTTAAGCAGCCTGTGTCAATTTCAAAGAAAAGACCAGCTATTTCTGGAGCCAAGGTTTTCTCATTTGCATTGTTATATTTACACTGGGGGATTATGGGAGTTGTAGTCCAACACACCTAAAGCATGCCAGGTTGGGGAAGGCTTGTGTAGACCAACCTTTCTCACGTGTTTTGATTACAACCCCACTACAGCTGGGGATGAAGGAGTCTGTAGTCAAAGGCACCCCAGGAGGCAGCAACTTGGGGGAGGCTGCTGTAGGACCGCAGCAACACGCATCAAGCATGGAAAAGGGAAGGCGGCATGGTTTCTCTTCTAAACCCGTTCCCCTCTGAAGGCCTGTCAACTTTGCCAAGCATTTCGCTATGACGGACGCTTGAGAGAGACCCCGCGCTGGAGAAGGTCAAGGCACGGAAAACGCTCGACACAAAGCGACCTGGCGCCTTAAAAGACCCCCGCCAGCCTGGCTGCTAGGTTGAAAAGAAACCCCCCACGGAGAGGAGACGGGACTCACCGTTCCTTCTCGCCCCCTCCAACCCTTGCGAAGCTGCCATGCCGCCAGGTATACGGCCACAGCCAAGATAACTTCTACGCAAGCCTTGGAACAGCGTCTTGACCAATGGGAGACAGCGAGGCAGCTCCCCCATCCCACTCCGCGACGCAAAGCATGTCGGGAGCAGGAGCGGGGGCGTCTTTTGTTTTACCAGCGGGCTCTGCAAAGCAGAACCGCGTCGCGAGTAGGCGCGGCTTTGACGGGAGGACGAAGACTACGCTTCCCAGCATGCATTGGGATGCTAAAGGAGAGGGGCGGCAGGGAAGGCGGAGAAAGAGGCGGGGCTCGCACGGACTGTCCCAGAGCGTGAGCTGGGTTTAGTCAATCAGAACAATGACTTCTCGGCTGGAGCCTGAGGAGCAGCGGCTGTAGCGCTGGTCAAGGGGGATTTGTTGGCAGCCGCCGCTGCTCTGAGCCGGAGAGGAGCTGCAGCTGCGACTGTTGTTGTTTGGAAAAGGGGGACCGAGAGCCGCATACTCTTTAGCATGTGGATTCCTACAGAGCATGAGAAATACGGCGTGGGTAAGTGCGACCTCCTGGCGGGCTCCCTTCGGCGCTTGGTGCCCTCGGGGCTGTTCTGTGGAGCCGTAGTTCAAAAAGAAGAAGAAACTGGGGGGGGGGGGATCCGATGAGTCGGTCTCGTCCACACACACCCCTTTCCCCCTTCGCGTTTCCCACCTCGTTCCTCGCTGTGATCTTGTCAATTCCGCGTTTGTCTGCTTACACTCCCGAGTGGATGCTGGCTTAGGTTCCAAGAGAAAGAATTTGCACCGGTCCCCTCCGCCAGTCTCTCTCTCTGCTCCTCATCTTTTCCTCCCTTGCCCCTAAAGTGCCACATATGGGCAGCGTGTGGGTTTTCTGATTTGGAATAAAGAAAACACCGGTGAGGGGGCGGTTCTTTTCTTTTCTTTTTTAAAAATATATTTCAAATAGGCTACCATTAATTGTGAAAAGAGGCCGGTGGCTTCCCTGAATCTCGTGTTGCAGACTCTTCACACAATGTATGTCCAATTAAACAGCATCCTTCAAAGGCTTGTCTGCCCGTTTGCTCCGCGTCCTGAGAAGCAGCAGCAGACGAAGCAATCTCATGGTTGTTTAAAAATACATATTTTGGCATAGGGTTTCAATAGACGCTAAACTGCCATCTTTCGTGTAAATTGCGAAAGGCACCAGCGCGCGGTTGAATGTGTGTGTATAGTGGTTTTGTTTTAATCGGGATAGCAACCTACTTCGAGTAGTGTTTTTGTTCTCGGGTTTAATGGAGTACAAAAGTGTCTGGATTACCCAAGGAAACAGACAGGGTGATGTACGATCAGTTAAAGAACTTACGATCCTGTTTGGGGTGGAGAAAAAGCTGCTTCCATCCTCTCTACAAAAGGTGAACAACAAAGGACGTTAGATGTTGAGTGATGGATGTGGAATTTATCATCTTTCCCTTCACTCCGCCTCCCAACAGCAGAACATAGGCTTTCTTCAGATTTCTCTTTTCTCTCCCTCCGTCAACTGAATATTTTAAAACTCGTATTTGATTTCTCTTTCCATCCAGATCTTTCCGATACTATTTAGGACCATTCATTTCTGTCATGCAGTCACCTAACCAATCGTCCCTTTTAAAAATGGGTTTTAAGCGTGTGAGATGAATATTTCCTATGCTGTAACCCCCTTTTAATTTAATTTTTAAATGGTGCAAATAAGATAAATGGTGTGTGTTAATTTACCTCCATGTGTTGGGTCTTGGATAGTAGTTGTCACTGGGGATCCCCCCCCCCACTCTGCTTTAGGGATGCTTCAGCTGACAGACCAGGTGATGAAGGCTGCAATCCTATACCCACTTACTTAGGAGTAATCCCTATTGAATTCAGTGGGATATCCTTCTGAATAGGCGACTGCAATGGAAGAAGGCTTATTTAGAATCCTACCTAAGAAAGCATTAATACTTGCTGACAGGTTCCACACAATTGCAGCTGTTTTGACTGACTTCACAGGTGAAGGGCATGACAAGAATGTTGTTCGTTCTGTACCTGAGGTATGCCTGCAGCGTGGAGTTGTGGATTTAACAGAGAATCCATCTGAAATGCAAAGATTTCTCTCTCTGTGTGTGATCCCTCTGTGTTTAACCATTAGTACGACATACCAACCCCACCCCATGCAGCTACCCCATTTGGAACTGATCCCAGCTGCTGCTCTCTGACCCAAATGTTAAATTATAGAGATCATTGATGGGATTTATTTTCTTGACTTCTCTTTATGTGCCCAGTCACAGCTGGGTTGCCAGATATTGATTAGTCCTCCCGTTGGCCTTTGAGGGTAACGAACACATGCGCGCACATACACATAGAGCTATGCACACGGATTTAAAAGCCACTCTGGTATTTCCTGGAATGGCATGTGGGATATTACTGGTCAAGTATTTCAAGCTGTAACACTTGCTTGTTTTTTCTTCGTTTTTTTTTTTAAATAAGAAAATAACTCTGGAAGGGAATAGATTTCTTAACTGAAAAGTATCTTTAGTAAATGAGGAACAATATTTTGCTGTATTTTTGTTTAATTGAATGGTGAGGAAAATTCCAAATTGAACTGCCAATCCAGAGTTGCTGAACTTATCACCTTTCACCTCAAAGATGTGTCTTCCTAGTTAACTTAGTATTGTACTCCCATTGTGGGTCCTTCTCTGAGCTCCTGCTTTTCTATGGAAGAGGAGTGACAGCTGGGCTAAACTATTATTCCTGTAGTAGTGGGGGAAGGGAATATAACATGTCCTTTTCTTAGAGGAAAAATATAAACTTTTGAATATCTCTTTTACTGATCTAAGTGTTGGCTCTGTTTCTTGAACTGCTCTAAACGTAAGCCAGTGCTAGATGGAGGATGCACAAACATGTTGTCACTGATGGAATGGGGGTACATGTGCTGTCTTATGAATGGATTCAATGTTGGTTTCAGTGTTCACTTTGGTGTATTGCCTGTGCACTTGGCAGGAGATCCCTTGGGAACCCTTTCAATCAACGCAGTTTTTTTCAACAAAACATTTTTTTCCAATCAACCCAGAATCCTGAGATGCAGAGAGGGCTGTAAGTCTAGGTAAACAATATAATGTCTGTGAAGGGAAATACTGTGCAAGTGTTTATCACATACAAATGTAATATCTATGAATAAAGCTTCATTCTTTTGTATGTGATGGTTTCAAAACACTGTTTTGAAGATGCTTTTCAATAGGTTTTTGCCTGCTGCTTGGTGTGCAAGCTGATCCTATATGTAGCTGCTCCAAATTAAGCCCCACTGAATTCAGTGGGGCTGACTCCCAAATAAATGTGTGTTAGACAGTATCCTCAAAACACTGTCTTAGGCATGTGAGATGCTCAGGGGCACTTGAATTTCTAATGAAAGTGCACAGGATTGCAGATGGGGAGCCGATCCTATGTAGCATTAGGCTAAGTCACTGTTTCTCAAATTGGGTCAGGACCCACCTGCAGGTCTCAGGCAAACTTCAGGTGGATCTCAGTGTTGCAGAGTGCCCTTTGCCTCTTTGCTTCAAGGAGGTATTACATATTAATAGAAAATGACTATCAGTAATTGTCAGCTGAAGATGCAAACCTTCGCCTCCATCTGTCACCATTTTGGGACAGGTGGGCCTCAGTCATTTTCAGGTCTTTCAAACGAGTGCTGGAAGCAGAAAGTTTGTGAACCCCTGGGCTAAGCCACTAGAAACGGGTGTTTTTGAAGTTCACCTAACTGTGCATAGGACTGCAGCCTTACAGCTAATCCTATCCATTTTTATGCAAAAGTTAGTCCCAGTATGTACAATTATATCCTTAGGCTGCAGTCCTACACTTACTCTGGAGTAAACCACATTGAACATACTGGGACCCACTTCTGAATAAATATACTTAGAATGGGCTGCTAATCTGTTAACCTATACCACAGTTTTAAGTCTTATATCTGACATCATCACCTGGGGTTGGCATATCAAAATGGATGAATGCTATAGTGGTGTTGCACGTTGAATTTGTATTGTGATTTATTCCTCCATCCCCCATGGTTGTGTACGGTCCCCAACTTATGTGTTTAATAAGGCTGGGGTGGGGAAAAGGTAAATTTCCAGATGTTTTACACTTCCAACTATCACAAGCCTCTGTCAGCATGGCCAGTGGTCAAGGATGCTAGGAGTTGAAGTCCAAAATATCTGGAGATCTGCCTTCTGCCCATGCCTGAAATAGGGAACACAGCCCATCAGATATGATTCTGCTGCAGTAAATCTAGAAGCCACCAATACTGCTCTCCTTCAGTTAACACTAACTGATAGTCATTCCTAAAGTATATAAACAAATAGGAAGTTGAGATGAGTTCACAGACTGTTATCCAAGGATAACTGATTTGTAAACAGGCCTTCATGTAGTATGCTTTTGAACCTAGTTGTAACAAGGAACATGGTCACTGCACATTCTGTAGAGTTGTGTAATAACTTGTGATCAAATAACCAAAAATGGAGTAAATAATTTAGGAAAGTGTGAAAGGTGCTCTTCCTGGAAGTACAATCTGGTTGAACCCAGAGTTGGCCAATGTGATATCAGTGCCATTTTAGTTTCCATATTTTTGATTAATTTGTTTTATCAGTGGTAAGCTAGGTAAGATATGGGCTCATCTAATAAATGTTGTTTTGATAAAAGCACTGAAAACATACTGTGGGAAAAACTGAATAGATTTTGCAAGCTGCAGGCAAAAGCCGGGCAGGCTGGATATAGCCTATGAGATGTACATTGCTGTCTCCTAGATTAGAGGATTAAATTGTTATCTATTAAAAGTGAGAAGAGACTCATCTGTCTATGTTTATTATGCCAAATTGAAGTGATAACCCCCAAATCACTTGTATTGCTGTGATCTAGAATTCATCTTGATGGTATGAATGTGCCTTGTGTTCCTTTAATTACAATTCGTTGTGTTACTTCTAACTTAGAAAACTTCTTTAGCACACAAATCCTAGTTGTTGAGTATATCAAAGAATCTTGCAGAAAAAGTATCTACAGTCAAACTAATTTGGATTACTGTGTCCTGTCCATCATTGTAAACTTATGGGTAAAACCAATAGAAAAGGAAAGTTGTCTATTTGTAGAATTTGTACTGCTAACTCCGCCCCCTTTTTAAAAAGTGGATTTGGGAGACTCTTGGTTAATTTTCTCTCACAGTTTTTGAAGTGTAGGGTTTGTTTTGTTTTGTTTTTGCCAGTGATGATTTCAGGTGCTATCAAAATTTGGCAGGCAGGGTATTCATTTCTTGTTGCCTCCTTTCTGGTTTTAAGCAAAATGAATAGTGCAATTATAAGCCTATTTACTTGGAAGTAAGTACAGTTGAAATTATATGGGACCATCCAAAACGAGTAGAATAAATAAGGCTATCTGGATAGGAGTTAGTCAAATGGAAGGAGGAAGCTTTATCCACTTATGGTGCTATTGTAATTCATGCCTGTTGTACGCTTCAAGACAAATAGTATTTTCCTCGGTGAAGATAGTTGGAACTCTACTGAAGTTGATGTCCTTATGTAGTCATATCTACTTACACAGGATAATTCACCTTGACAATCTTTGGCTCAGATTCAAAGATTGGGAAAAGTCTACCAGTTCTCTCCCCTCCACCGCTATCTGCAACCACTTACACTCCCTGAAATGCTACCCTTTGGAGAAGGTTTTTTTCTCTCCAGGGAGCTGCATATGGGGAAGGTGGACAATAGGGAATTGCCAAGACATGCTTTGTATGAATGCAAGTGTCTTCTACTTGTACAATGGGATCTTTGGATCTAAGCCAGTATGTTCACACTGAATGGGAGGGAGTGACTGTTTCCTAGTCTGATCCCTATTCAGGGAGGATTTTTTTATGATGGGGCAAAGTGAGAATATTTGATGTAACAAAATGATGCAGTATATGCAGTATACAAAGAATAGTTGTGCCTTTTGAACTTGCGTGTAGATTAGCCCAAAGGGGCTACTAGAGTGAGTACATCCATGTTAGCCATGAATTTGTCGACTTTCTATAGAACTTAGTAAAAATTCAGTAAAGAAATGAAATGGGGAAGACCCAATGATTTTTGAAAAGATATTTTAGGATCAACTCTAAGATAGTGTCAGTGTAAATGTTACACTGACATAATCATAGAGTCGATCTTAAAACATATGCATTTTCCCAGGGTTGGTCCAAGTCATTTTGACATCCCAAGAAACTACGTTGCACAATCTAAGAGGTACAAATGCTAAATCATTTCTGCTTGCCATATTGACGCTGAACCCCTTTAGACATGGTGGCATTTTTCATGTGTATGGCTGATATTTTTTTCAAGTTGCTTATGCTATACTTCTGTTAGGGGATTCGTTAGATTTTCTTCTTTGGCAAAAAGAGAAAACATGTATGAAAGACCTGATATGTTGCAGACAAGTTTCTTAGCATTGCTTTGGTAATGCTCTGGTTTAGCTTGGATCACTCATGTTTTGTGTTCCCTTGATCCTGATGTTGTATTGTATTCCATTTTTGTGCTTAAAATGGAGAAAAGGAAAACATAGGAAAGAACGTTCTTTCAAATATGTAAGCAAGTAGGGTTGGCCCAAGATGTTTTGCTGCCTAAGGCAGCACAGCAAATGGCATCCCCCTCCCAACTGAGGAATGCTGGGAGTTGTAGGACTTTTTCTCTCTAAACAGGCATAGGACTGTGCCCTAAGTAACCATCAATTTGCTGCTCTTTCTTGACAGCCCAAATCAGCTGCCTAAAGCAGCCGCCTCACTCTGCCTAATGGTAGGGCAAACCCTGCTTTTCCTTAAATACACATTCATCTCTAGCCATCGCTCTTGTGACACAGCTATAATGAGGTACATCAACATTCCTTTGTGCCTACCTCAAATCTGGAGCTGCCACCCGCAGTCTTTCATGAAAATAAGTTCCATGGAAATCAAACTTCCAAGTAAGACCTGGCATGTGGTTTAAAGAATTACTTGCTTAAGGGGGAAAAGGGTCTTTGCTCAGTGGTGGAACAAAATTCAATCTCCACATGTCCTTATTCAAGCTCCACATCTCCAAACAGCGTTGGGAAAGACTCCTGTCTAAAATCCAGGCGAGCTGCTCCCAGGCAGTGTAGACAATACTGAGCTAGACGGACTAGCAGTTTGACTCAGTATAAAGTTGCTTCCTATCACTTTTAATAATAAAATGTTTTCACTTTTCAAAGGAAAGTATAGTTTATGCTGCCAACAGTGGGGATAATGTTAGATCAAGGTTGTGCAACCTCAGGCCTACAGGCCATATTCAGCCTGCCTGTGATCCCATCCAGCCCTCCAGGGGTTGGCCGTGCCTCCTTTCCTCTGACTACTGATCATTTGGTGGTTTCACACTTTTTGGGCAACTTCTCCCCTCATTTTAAAGGCTGAAATGCCTCTTCCAAGGCTTTGTTACTGGCAGTAAGAGCTTTTAAGCTAAAATCAGTTTGTGTTTTATTTTGGATCTGCCCATTTCATCCTCAGCAGCTCTTGCTACTGAAGTGAGACTCCTGCGAACTTCTCCAAAATTGAATTTGGCCGTAGGGCTGAAAGCGGTGTGGCACCCCTGCATGAGATGTTCCTTAAAAGAGTGGGTCTGTTAGCGACTTGTTTAGTCAGGAAAGTGCGCCGCAATGCTGTTGTGTGGGTTTATGCAACATACGACCCACCACGCCAAAGGGAGCTCACTAGCCCCCCTCCTGTTGTGCTTGCAATCTTATCCAGGTAACAAACTAACAGGTTCATGGAGCGGTTGGTGAGCTTCATTCGGTGCGGCCCAAGTCCTGCAGGCCTGCTGTAGTGACTAGCACCTCACCTTTAACCTGGTGAAATCATACGCTCAAAAGATGTTAGAACAGTCTATTTAGATTCTGGAGAGGAAAAGAAGCTTAGGAAAAACAAAATGAATAGGAAAACCTGATCTCATTATGGAACGTAGCAAACTATTAGAGAGCCTTATATGGCGTAATGAAAAAAACATGAACCTGACAATATGATAGCATCACGCGTGTAACTTGAACGGCTTGATTTTATTACATTATGCAAATGAGTCTTAATATCCAAGCAAACCTTTATGATGGGGGCGTGGAGGTAGGGAAGAAAGGAAGCAGTGTTCCGATCCAGAAAGCCCTCTAGCATTCAGATTTGTGGTTTTTTTTTAAATAGGGCCAAAGGTGCTCAGAGAACTAAACAACAAAAGGGTTGATTTGTAGGCTTCCAATAGCTTGTGTTCCATACAGGCAGTCACTATGTATTAAGGCCGTCATTCCTACGCTGAGCAGTTCTGAAGTTGGCCTTTGCTAACGGCTGCTGTTCATTTCTCAGGAGTGAAAGCTGCGTCAGGGGCTTGCCTCCTGCTTCATCCATTTTTTTCCCTAGCAGCTCTGCTGACCAGAAGCCAGTTAATTACATTAAATTTGCTTTAGATTTCAGTCTTTCTTGAGTGGATGGCAAATCGAGTTGTGGTTGTCCCATGTGTAAAGGTTTATGAAGCCACATAGAAAGTTTCCTTGTTGGTGTGAGGCACTTTCAGCAGTGGAGGCTGGTGGCTCAGATGTCAGTGGGGCGTTAATTCTGCTCTGGGTTTCAGTCAGAACCAATCACAACTCTAAATGAGCTATCCAAGGTGCAGAGTAGAGCACCTTTAGAGTTCTGACTGACAGGTTCCAACTGAAACCCAGAGCAAATTCACTGCCCCACTGACATCGAAGCCTTCCTGGATAACACAAGATCGGTTTGACATGCTCTGTTTTTGTACATCACCATGAGATAATTACCTGATTTAAAATTAGAACAGCACACTAGGCTAAATGTCTACTCCTGATATGCGTGTGTGAAAGGTCCACAGAATCTTTAATCTTCCAAGCTATACAGAACTTTAGTATGTGAAAGAGGGTCCAGGGCCCTCAGCATCCTTTCTCAGTACGTTACTGTCTGAGGAAAAAGTGTTTTCTACTGAGTGCAATGTAATGAGATAAAATCAAGGTAATGAAATACCTCAAGCTAGTATGTCAGTGGTACTTTTTACCCATCTTGATATTACTCAGTCAGGTACAATTACGGTTTGTTCAGAGTTGCCACTTTAAATTAGCCTACATATCCCCTGTCTGTTCTACTAACTTCTGGGTTAACTGTATTGCTGGCATAATATTGCTTCTACTCACCATTTCATTATGCGCATGTGTGAATGTGGCTATCCCACATACCCTTAGAATAAGAGTAAGCAACACGCACCATTTGTAGCTGCGGTAAAAATACTGCCAGCTTGCTAGGAAGCCTAAATGGCCAAATCTTGAAATCAAGAGAGATTTGGCTGCTTTAGGCTTCCTTCGCGATTGGTCACTGAAAATTGGTGGCAAACCAGTAGTTTTGTGAGAGTGTGTGTGTGTGTGGCATCCCATGGAGTGCAGCTCACCAGGGGATATCCAGGGTAGTGAAAATGGCCCAACAAAGTTCCCCACCTCTGCCTTAGATGCAAGAAGTGGCAAGAAAGATGCAATGAACCTGCCACTCAGGATAATGACTTTCAGCAGGTGGACCAACGTGGCTTCAGCCTATTAGCAAAGAATTTGCATTGTTCTTTAGCATACAAAGAATGCATAACATACAGATATGATGGTTGTGCTTTAATATGAACTAAGGGAGCAATCCTATCTGGATGCACATCAGCCTCCGAACCTACTGGTAAGTGCAAAAATAATGTACACCTTGCTTTTCAGTGGTGGTAGGCAATCCCAGGATGGCTTATTGTGTGACCACTTTCCAAATATGAGAAAAATAACCCTCCATGCTTATTCCAGCCTTTGGGGCATATTTGCATAGTACACAAGGAAGTTCATTGTTTATAACAATTGTTTATAACAATAGTTGCTTGGTATATAGAACCGGGGACATGGCCATCGATATTGGAGGTTTTCTTGAGGAAAACACATGCACATGGGGTCTCAAAACTACCCAACCACCCCTTCCCTAAATGGCACCATGTGATGTCTTCTGCCAGAGTTATAAGTAAGACTCGTCTTGCTGTGGCATGTGGTTCTTCTGGTTGTTTCTCTTTAAACTGGAATAGGACTGGCCAGCCCTTCTAATAGAGGATGATCCTATGTAAACAGGGGATGCAGGGCCACCCTAACTCTGGCTAGTGCATTCCTCTTGGCAACAGATGGTTACCTCGTCTGGGGACTGGTGCTAACATTAGGCAGAGTGAGCTGGGAGTCTCCAGAGGTGGATGTTTGAGTCGCAGAGCGGCAGTGGCGAGGTGTCAGAGGACAGAGCTGTGTGTGTACGGCACAGCCTGTCATACCAATTGAATTAAATTAGCCTGCAGCCTTCAGGCGTTGAGTGCGTGAGTGGGTGTGGGGGATGGGGGATGCCGTCCCCTTAGCAGAGTTAGAAATAAGATTCAGCTGCCAGTCCAATCCGTTTCTGAATGAGGAAGGGGGATTGGTGGTCATCTTGCAAAATGTTTGGGGCCTGTCCTGCCTGCTTCACTTTTGGAAGTATTGCATAGTGCCCATAGGAGGAGGAGAGGAACAGAACCAGTGCACTTAAGGGTGGCGGAGGGAAAGAGAAAGAGGGTAACATTTGTCAATAAACCTTCAAAAGCCTGCTTCCTCTCCCCACCCCCACCCCCAAGGTTGGAGCTGCTCATATTCTAACTTCTATGCCTCCGGTTTGTTTTAAAAAGCACTTCACCATTCATTTGGGAAAACCTATTGTGTCTGCTGGAAAAGCAGAGAAGTGGTTGAAAGCCTTCTTAATTGCTGTTGTTCCTTGCATGGCTTATAGGGGAGAGAAAGCTGGAGATGCAAGGTATCATTGGGGATTGTCACTGTGACACAACCTGTAATTTGCCCTCTGTTTTTAAACAAACCCATGCAAGAGTCCATCTTTAGTCTCTCACTGTCACAGGGTAGTCAGAGGGGTGTTTTTTATTTTTGCAGATGTGTTGGTAAAAATCAGTTCCATGACTCATGAGGACAACATTGTTTGTTTTTAACTTTTGTTCTCTTGCAACACAACAAATTTTTCAGCAGTCTTGCAGCAGCTGACAGACATTGGGCTTTTATGGCTAATTTTTGTTTCAAAGAAGATAACTGGCATGTGTGAGGGTCTTGATATTAGCAGGCTGTGATTTCTCTCTCTTGAATACAACCTGTGAATATATGTACTGAACTGACCTCTTTTGGGAAGTCCAATCCGAATAAATTAAAAGTACATCCATGGCTGGAAATTGATCGAAACAAGCCCATATGAATGGCAAACAGGGAACAACATCCTATTTTAAATCATATTTTGGTTTTCCATCTGCAGTCAGAAATGGTGAAGTCCAGTAACAGCTATACTATTTGAGGTGGCTGATTGCATAGTTTGATTCAAAGGGCATATCTATTGCCGTGTGAGGAGAAGCAGATAATGTTCATTCAGCTCAGACTACAGTTCCCAGGATTTGTTGAGGCAATCCTGGATGGCCAAAAGTTTACAGACTTCCCCAACCTCACTCTCTCCAGATGTTTTGACCTACAACCCCACTGTCTGTGACCATTGTCCATGCTGGCTGGGTCTGATGAGAATTGTGGACAAAACACACACACACACACACACACACACACAGAGCTGGAGGGACTGAGGTTGGAGAAGTCTGGTTTATGTAGAGCCAGTATGAGCCCAAAAGAAGCCAAGTATGGAAGCACTGAAGTGGGTTTAAGATGGCAAGAGAAATCTACATGATGATGGTGGTTGATCTTGTATTTGATGCTTTAGAGTTTACTTGTAGCTGTCATTCATTCGTTTATTTATTATTACATTTATATCCCATCTTTTTTCCTCTTTCAAAGCAGCCAAGGGAGCTCTCATGGTCCTCCTCTACTCCACTGTATGCTTCATTAAAGTTCACTGGTACCCAAACTACTGCAAAAGGTGGTTACTACTTTTTGTTCTTTGCTTTCATGTCTTTATGCCTTTTGGGAACCTCTATGCCTTGGGTTAAACAACCCAAGAATTGCCATGATCACGCGCAAACAAGCTCACAAGGGCATCTAGGGGAAAATGCAGCCGTTTCTTAGGTACCAGATTTAATGTATCTGGTTGTTGCTTAAGCTTGTATTGATACTTTATGTTCCACCACCCTTTGATGTATCCCTCTGATTAAATAGAGGCAAAAGATCCAAATGGCTTACAGCTTAATGTTTTGAATCTGCCTCTGTTAAGGTGAGCAGACATGGATGATACTGGCCAGCTTGGGGAGCACTGACAAGGACTCAGCTATCCAGATGCTTAAGATAACTAGGGGATGGGACGCTTGAGAAAAGAAAAATATGCTTTGATAATAAGGTCAAACAACCTGTGGAAAAGTCCAGAATAGGTTGGATCAACCTTTCAGGTCTTTAATATCCACAGAAACATATGGCAGTCAGACCTAAGACTTGCTTTGTATCTTCAGTTGGGACTATGGATGGACAGGATGATTGAGGGAACAGTAAGGGGGATAGAATGAGAATAGCATGATGTTACATTTGCTGCTGAGCTGCTGATCTAACAGATGCATTCAGTTTGGTTAAATATAAAATAGCAGCTCTGGAAAGCAGTTGTTATACGACGATTAAAAAATGAGAGATGATATATTTTTCCTAGATGCACTGATTATCCCAGTTGGGGCTTGCCTTTTTTTTTTGTTAAGAAAGTCATAAGCCGTTTCTGCAGCCACCATTAGCAGGGGTGTGAGAAAAGAAATCACAGCCATTGGAAGAAAAGACAAAATGTTGTGACTGAAGCATTACTGCTACAATGTGTTTTACAATTTCAGAACCACTCTTAAACTCTGGTTCTGTGTGCATATCACACAGCAGTCAAATCTACTTGATCTTTAAGTAGTTCTGAATCAAATAAAAAAGATGAAATATATGTGGGGGAGGACAAATCTGTCAACAGTTAAATCCTCCTTTATGACATTTCAAACTTACATAAGTAAACTTTTTTTCTGTGATTAGCTCTTTTGAAACAACCAGTTGTGATGTTGATCAAAGTGATGTAGGGTTGGATCTAGATTTATGTTAATTGCACTTAACTCCCATTGAAACTAATGGAACGTCAGTCATGACTAACTTTTCCCATTCATGTCAATGGGACTATTGTGTAACCAACTTTGCCTGGACTCAACCCATGCTGTCTTTTATTCACCCATGTTACTTTTGTTCTCCAAAGGCTACACGTCTGTGCATGTGTGTTCTGAAGGAAGTCCCAATGAATGCAGTGGTACTTACTCCTGAGTATGTATATATAGGATTATGCTGTAAATTTAAGTATTTCAAAAGTGGGCATGATGGAAATTGAGATCCAGAATTCAATTGAGCATTGAATGTTTTATTTTATTTTTATGGATGACTAGAATTCAATTGGGCATTGAATTTTTTATTTTATTTTTATGGATGACTCTAAAAAGTCATTGAGCTTTAAAAAAACAAAACAAAACTAGGTTATCAGTGTTACAAACACTGACCTTGTTTGCATGATCAAAGCAACCCACCATGGCTTATTTAATCCATGCTGTGGTGCATGCCAACCCCCATTTTGAGTATGGAAGTCCCAGTCTGTATGCGCTGTGGCTTGTTGTGTCATGCAAACTCAAGCATCATGGTTTATGTGAGTTAAACAACTCTGTCATAGCCCTCACCACCAGGATTCACACAGCATGCCATGCCATGGTGTGTGCTTGGCAAGGCTTGCACATTCAAAATGCCAGCTGGCATGTGCTGCTGCATCTGCAGGTGAATTAACTCACAATGGCTCACTGAGATGTGCAAACCAGCCCACTGAAAGGGAGGACACGATGAGGATCCATGCTTGCTCAGTGTTGTCACATATCAGTCTGAGGAAGGAGAAACCTAATACATGAAAAAACTTGAAATAGGGTTGATGTAAAAAGGTTCCTGACATCATAGTGTAACTGGCATTCTCTCATTACGGTAAAACAACTGGAATGTGCAATCCTAAAAGCTGCAGTTTTTAATCATTTGTGTTGTTTCTTTTTAAGTAATGTTTCCCTTTATTGTAATGTATTTATCTATTGATCTGCACCCAGGAGAGTTGAATGCTGTAAAAAGCATGGTTCGCTTCAACGTTAAGTACCGCAGAGGGAAATTTCCACTCTTACTGTTAATATGACCCAGGGGATACTACCACTTCTCTGCCTTAAATAAGTTGCAAGCAGAAGTGGGGAAAAGTCAAACCAATCACTTGTAACATTTCAAAATGTGGACCGATTGTAAACCCAGGATGGTGGCATTTATTCTATACGTGTAGAAAATTATAGCTGATATACATGCTTCCAGTGGCAGCTCACCGAAGATTTGTCACAGCAGTTTGAAAACCAGCCTCTGAATAATGATTTGAATCTGCCCTTAATCTCTTTTTACATTGAACGGCCTTGTCTTTGAAGTGGCATCAAGTGATGGGGACGTTCTAGCTGTGGTGTATAGAACTGTGATGGTTGGAAACATCATTGAACAGGGGGTTGGACTCGATGGTCTTATAGGCCCCTTCCAACTCACATATTCTATGATGAACATGCAATCCATCCATGGCCAAAGCTGCGGTCTATGGACAGAGCGGCTGGAGACCCCATACCTATATTGTGTTGTGGTCTTGCAGCAGGGGTGGGGAACTCAGGGCCGAACTTAATTTCAGAGAAGCTCTCAGGGGGGTCGCATTCCAGTGGTGGGCAGGACCAAAGGAAAAAGGGAAGAGGGACCAAAACCACACACAAAAAAACACACCCACCAGTGTATTTTAGCTTACAGCTATTAATGCCAGTGGTTAAACCTTCAGAGTGGCAATTCAATATTTTAGAATGGGGAAAACAACAACTAGAAAACTACCCAGCAAATAGTGGTTAGTGGAAGGCTGGGGGTAGGGGGTGCGGCCATCTGGAGAAGCCCACATTGGGCTGGGTTTGGCCCTCAGAGGGACTAAGCTTGGCCTGCGATACTGAGGTTCCCCACCCCTGCCACTATCCCTGGTACATTTCAATTCTTCAGTGCTCTTTAGAACTGCTTAGCTGTTGACTGGTGAAGAGGATTTGCTTTTAGTTACAAACTCAGAGGAAAGTAGATTATTGAGATCTCCGGTAGAAGAGCTATGGCTCTACCCGTGTCGTTAGCCCTAGATAGTGATAATAGTTATAACCTGCTATTAACAGAGCACGTTGGAACACCTGTTCATACCTTTTTAGTGCCACCTTGATATCAGAGTTATTTAATTTATTTTTATTTATTTATTTATTAAAAAGTGATACTTCCATGCATCTGCATCTGTTATAGAGGAGGTGACAACTTGAGATTTTCTTGAGGGAAATCAAACCTGCTTTTAACTATCTCATTGAGGTAGACCCATGTTTGACTGTATTTGGCTTGTAGAATGCTTGAGCTCCCAGAGGCTCTGAAAGTTGCTGTTTAGAGAGCGTTCTGGAAGCTTAGAGAGTTGGCAGGCAGCTTTATTTAGGAAAGGGGGGTGAGAGAATGTGAATTGTGCCACTAGTATTCTAAATAATATAACAAAAGGTCTTTGTAGGCAATGTGATGGAAAATGAGAACTCACATTATTGTAGATTGTGTACAGCAGCATTGTGATAACAGCTTACTTTAGAAATGTGATGGTCTCTGGGTACCCACTTTGGGGTGCTTTTAATTGCTCATGTATTTATTTCTTCCTGTCTGTTTATTCTGAAGTCTGATCCAACTTCTGTGCTGTTAAGTAAGTTAAGTAACCATAACAGAGTTGTGTATGTTAGAGGAGGTGTTAATGACCTCACTAATGATTGAATTCCAGCCATTCAGTTCCTGTCCAAACACTCTGCCAGTTAGCTACTGGACCACCTGCCTAGGTTTTTCCGTGTAGGCTTGCAATTGCAGGCACAGCAGGGTTTTCCCGCCCCTCCTCACTGCAGCCCTGTAGCCCCCTCCCCACCCCATGCAAACTTTAAGTAACATTCAGGAACCGTCTGTGTGCTCCTCCCACTTACACAAGGGGAACTTTTGGGACGCTCCTGTTTATTCTTATTTTTTAAGTAGTTGTTCGAAGTCTCTGGATGTAGAGGCATCATATTCGTGCAGTCAAGCTGCCATTGATTCTCTGAAGACAAAAGGGATATTTGATCAAAATATTTGATCAAGACTCGATGGTTAGGGTCATGTGGCCCAGAGAGAAGTTCTTACTTCTTTACCGTGGTGCAGTTGGCTCATATCAGGAACAATCAACCTCTGTACTTTTCTCATGGGACGCTCTGTTCGCCCAGGTAGTGGTCCAGGGGCCAGAAGCAGATTTTGTCTTACACCTTGATCCACAGAAGAGCGGGTTAGGCATGTTGATGTCACTTGGCTGTGGCCTTAACTGCTGCTGGCTTTGGCCCTACCCATCACTGACATTTGGAGCCCAAGTGATTAGCCACAAGGGAGTGCAACCCTCAATGAAAGACAAAAATACCCACCCCTGCACTAGAGAATAGGTGCAATTTATCTATGGCCCGAATTGCACTGAGAAGTGCTGGATATTCCAATACGGTCTCTGTGTTTGCTTTTTTTGCGTTGCCATGCAGTACCCCTGGAACTTTTCAGTTCTCCAGTGCTCTTCAGAGAGACACCTGGGTTGATGACTGGCACCTAGGGCTTGAAACGAACGTCAAGGGAGGCTGCAGTGAGTTGTGCAACTGACTGAGGACTTTGCATGCAGGGGAAGATAAGTTTGTCAACCACTGGTCAAGGTCGTTGTGGGCTTTGAACACTCTCTCACCAGTCACCAAGTCAAAAATAAGAACAGAACAACAACAAAGAAATAACTTAAAAATCTCAGTTGGTTGTCAATTGATACCTCAGATATTACTGAAATCTGTTTTTCAGTTGTTCAGGCCCAGAATTTGTGTGTTTGAGATTGTTATGACATAAGCCAAGGCTCAAGTTTGTTTTTCTCTTGTACTGAGTGCAGTTCCAGATATTAGCTAAATTCCGTCTCTGTAACACTCAGGGATGAGGGGAAAACAAGTAAGCTGTAAGGAAAGCTAATCTCTTCAATGTTAAGCAGTAGCAGGCATTGGTATAGAACTGCAACCTAATATTCCATCTTATCAATTGATCTGGCTGGGGGGAATTCATGGATGAAACTGCCTCTCGGTATATACTAGGGAAGTGGACAAAGTCAAACAGACAGAAATATATACTAATCCTGAGCCCGCTGTCATAATCCTTTGGATATTGAAGGATAGCTGAAAATAGATTTAGAATAGTATCAACTGGTACATTAAAGAACTCTACTGTTGTGAGCTGTTAAATGATCTCTTGCATACTGAATTGCCAAGTTTGGGAAGTGACTCCCAACTTCTACTACATACATACTCTGCCAGAGTATCAACGGCAAGTTCAGGCAGTACCGTTTGCTGTTTGGATCTACCAAGAAATGCCATACAGTAGTTAAAGCCTCTCTCTGTTCCAAGCAAGCCCCATTGGGGTTGTTGCTTTAGTGCCACCATTCACGGTCAGAAGCACCAACCCTGCCTGCTTCCAGGTTGCTGTTTCGGCACTGCTAATCATACCAAAACAGCAGTCTTTCACCCCGAAATGGAAGGGGTTCACCCAGTCTCAGGTGGGCCATATGAACAGTGGCTGAATCTCTGTTCTAAAGATTACTGTGACAATGTATGTGAATGATTTTGAACACATGATAAGTTCAGAATTGTGCTAATTTCTTTCTTTTCTATTCCACCCAATAGCCAAAACTCCCTGGGCAGTTCATAAAAATTAAAACTAAGTATAGCATAAAATATAAAATATGGATGCTTAAATCCACAATATAAAAGTACAACTAGAATAAAACCGAGCAGCAATACAGGGATTTAAAATACACATTTAAAATGCAGAGTTAAAACTGCAGAGATAAAAGACTAGGATGCTAAAATAGTGGGGAAATTAAAAGGTATTCACCTGGTGCCGAAATGAGTACAGCATAGTGCAGATGAACTTCTCTAGGGAGCTCATTCTACAGCTGGGGTGCCATAGCAGAAAAGGCCCTGTTCCTAGTAGGTAGGTCCTGTGCAATAACAAACAGCAGTGTTTTCAAAGTTTCTGCCTTCAAGGAACTCTTTTCACAGTAGTTTGTCTAGTGAGGAACCTCCGGGCATTTCAGAGGTTTTGGGGGCATATTCTAGGAAGCACATTCATTGTTGGGTTTCCCCGTCACCCCACATGAACTGAGCATACACTATGGGATACACCCAACATGCCCCTTTGGGTATATATTACAGAGCAACATTGGTTGTGGGGCACAATATGTCTTTAATGGATGTTTGTCTTCTGTCACTGAAGAACTCCTACTAACATCCCAAGAAAGACCAGAGTTCCTAGAACACAGGTTTAAAACCACAATTTTAAGGCTGAATTGCACATGATAATCTACTTGTTTTCACTCATCAAAATACTGGGTGATCTGTGTATGATTACTGCACCAGAAATTCATATAAAAACTCAGCAACTTAAAATCCCTCGTAGCAATAGCATGGACTCAATTACAGGACAACTCCCAGAATGTGGCTTTCAACGTGGCATCTGGAATGTCCATCTGACACTTGAGAACCCAGATTTTAAAAGTTTAAAGACTGCAAGTAGCTTTAAGATGAATGCTTAAAATGGTTAAGACAACTTCAGAGCCTGAATGGAGAAAGGGTAAACTGCCCTAGCCCCATCTGCATTAATATTTATAGTATCCCGTATGTCCCATCTAGCCTTTTATCTGTCGGCTCCAAAATTTTGCAAGTGGGTCATAAAAAGAATTTGAGTAAATAATTGTCACTTTTTGCTGCAGGTAAGCAGAATATTAATGTCCACAATCAGTGTAACTTTTTGCATCATTTATGAAATTTGCTTAAGTCTGCATAGGGTGAATATTCATAATCTGTCTTTCTATTGTATGGTTACATTCGTTTTTAATGTGTAATAAAAACAGTCTTTTTTTCTACTGCTGATTTACTGAGAATTGGACCTGGGACCGTCTGCATTCAAAGTATGTGCTGTCCTACTAAATCAACCCCATTCCTGAAAAACCTTTTAAAAAAGAATATGACTCCCTCCCTTGTACATACACTTTGAATTATTAGAGGATAGAAGATTTCTAAATGTTATAGGAGAAAATATTCTCCAACTTAAAGAAACAAACCTTTAACTGTCACGCACAATTATTTTCACCAAGTTGGAGCCCTCTGGATAGGGCAGGCTGTATATCCAAATGAGAGCCAGCATGGGGTGGTGTAGTGGCTAGAGTGTTGGACTGGGAGTCAGGAGATCCGGGTCCTAGCTCTCACTCAGCCATGGAAGCTCACTGAGTGACTTTGGGCCAGTCACAGACTCTCAGCCCAACCTACCTCACAGGGTTGTTATGAGGATAAAATGGAGAGGAGGAGGATTGCGTACACTGCTTTGGGTTCCTCGGAGAAAAAAAGGTGAGATATAAATGCAATAAACAAATAAATAATAAATAAGTAACCTTGCAAACTGCCTCTTTTAAACAATGAATACCTTGAACTAATGACACGGGGTAGGTTTTATTTAGCATCGAGAGCCTGGCGCTTTCGTTTGCACTGGGGATCTTTTTTCAGATGGTGAATAAATTATAACTTGGAAAGTTTGCTCATGACATCTGTACCAAAAGCTGGCTTTCATTTCAGTTCCTTAAAAAGATGAAGGAATGCATTTGGGGGTAAGAACATTATGGCTAATTATCTCCCTCCATCTTGTCACATTTTTTTCAGGTAGAACCAGGATGAATGTTTTGTACACCATTAGTTTGAGTGAAATTATTCCTGAGGGAAAGAATAAGTTGAGCTTAAGGTTCTGGCTCTTTAGTTTGTTATGCTGATTTAACTAGGGTATGGAAATGTCACAAATGAACTATTGATATTGTTTAAGTAGTCCTGATGGATAGTAAGTCTCAGTCTGCAAGCTGTTATGCCCTGGGGAGCATAACCTCCATTTACTGCATGAATAAATCATTGCACCTCAACACCTTTATTGTGTGTGAATGAATAGCAATTTTTACAGTGGCTTTTTAAAAAATCTAATCATTTATTTCCTACTCACCTTGGGTTTCTTTCAAGTTTGCAACTAAACATTTATTTATTTCTTTTACAAAGGTCCCTTAATATATACCAGTCTCCAATATCTATACAGAAGAACTTAGCCTAGTAATTATCCCCTTTGGCAATCAAACGTGCTGGCTGTTGGGCTGAAATGTTCCTCGCTGAGCAGTAGGATAAAAAACAAAACTGCACTACCTCAGTGGTTCTTGTGCCAAATGCAAAAGATCAAGTTAGCTTGCTTCCTGTTGCCGAAAAAGTGTTCATTGCCAGGATTGAGCACATTGTGAAGAGTGGTTGCAGTTCAAAACTGCAAAGTGTAAGATGAATGTTTAGTTAAGAGGCCTTTCTGTGGGCTAAAGGATGATGGGAAACAGAAGTCATTCAGTTGATATACAGCAGATAGCGAATGAAATGATGATTAAGTTAGATACTCTTACAGCATGGCTGGCTGCATCTAATTGGCTCATTTGTGTGGGTCGCTTTGGCAGAAAAAAATATATTGCTCAGCTGGTCAGTTCTAGGTGGAGGGGAGGTTACTCACCAGAGAATCTTCGTGGAATCTTCATAGCTTTGTGGATCTATGGACCAGAGGATGATGTCAAGGGTGTGTGAAGAATGACGGCAAAAGAACCATTTGTGGAAGGAGCCCAATATTCCTTTTAAAAATCAAAATTTGTTTCCTAGAGCGACCCCCAAACAATCTAAAATAGAGAACATTTAAAATACTTTGAGAGCGTCTCGAATTCTTTCTTGAAAAGTTCACTTTATAAAAGACTTTTGCCACCATCACAGATCAAGCTTGTCTCATTTTGTTTGTGAACAAAATACGAGTGTACTTTATATTTTAGATATAAAAATGAGAGAGAGAGGGAGGGAGGGAGAAATCACCCTTGATGTGGGCTGCCTTGTTTACAATTCCAGAGAGTAGGTAAGGCAATCTCTTACTGAAGCAGGTAGTGGTGGTGTACAGCTAGTGGGAAATAGTACAATATCCCTTTAAAACTAGTTGTGTATAGATGTTGCTGATATTTGAGACTTGTTGAGGCTAGTCACACTCACTAGCTACTATGGAAAAAAGCCAGCTTCAGAGAGAGCTCCATGCACAATAAATTTTATCTTTACAATGTAATAAATAATGTTTCTTTTTAAAACAAAACAAAACAAAAACAGTCTTCCTGCTTTGTAGGGAAAACAGCATAGAGCTATCAAATGAGCATTTTATCTATTCTGAGTGTTCTCTGTAACTTGGAAGCTTTTTACCACACAAGCTGGTGTTGTTGGAGGACAAAGTATAAATTTCACCTATGGCTTGGGACGATCCACACAGTTTTCTTTTTTCAATCTTGTGTATGTGATGATAAAGTGGGCTTGCACACCTGCCTCAGCCATGTGGTGTGCAGTCTCTCTCTGTGTGTGGATACACACATCCGTATCTATGAAAATGCTCACCCAATCCCCATTATTTTCTCTCTTTCTTTTTTCAAATGGAGAAAGAAAAACAGTTTACTCACAAGTATTCTTCCATATAAATGCAGGTACAGCGTAGGTTTTCAAAAGGCGTTTAGTCCATTTTGTATTCCGTTACAAAGGCAGAAAACAGGGAGCGAGCCATGTGCTCCTAGCAATGGTGGAAGTTCAGAGGGAGAGAGGGGGCATGGAAGGAAGGGGGAGGAGCAGGAACCCTCACTGTAGGCTATAGAGATCCTAAGGCTAGCTATGCCCCCAATTCCCGTGCATTAACTATCTAAGTACCACACTGAGCCCCCTTCCAACAATTTGCAGATGAGGCTGCAATATTCCTTGAGTGTCCGATTGAGTTTGGCAGTCCAACGGACTCCCCCACGTCCATCCCCTGGGCCCAGTCGGGCACCTGCGGCATGAGTGGGGACCCGTGCTCGCGAGGCCCTGACACACAATGGAGGCTCTGAAAATTGTGCACTTCCCCCTTGTCGTTAATGGCGGCCATAAAGGCTCCATTGATACAGTGGGGGAAGTGTGCGATTTCGGCAGCATGAGTGGATGGCTGCCAAATGCCCATCAGGCTGAGCTGAGCTTCGGAAGAAGCTCGTGCGGCCTGATGAGCTGGGGCGAGTGGTGGCAGTGACAGGGTGAGCGTCCGATGAGGCAGACACGGGTCCCCTAAACATTCCCAACAACAACGACTTCAGATAAAGAAAAGAGAAAGCGAAACTGATGTGGAAAGGCAACAAGGAATTGTAACCGTTACTTGAATGATTGACATCCGAGTTTAAGTGTTAAGACGTCAAACTATATAGGGATAATATTATTACAAAGAATAATTTTCTCTTTCTATAAACAACACTTCTTCTGTCAACAACGTACCTATAGCACTGTGATATGCTACGTAGCCCGCGGGGAGTGAAACACTTGACAAGACGAAGCACGTTCTTTGTTTCCAACGTAGGAGCTGTGACACAGATCAGCTGTGTTAGAATTCTTCCCTTTGTGGATACATTCAGTCTGAGCCAAAAGTCCCGTGAGGTATGAGAGAGCCTTTATCTTACGTGGGGGTGGGTGGGAATAAATACCAGTCTTCTGCCTCTCTCCAAATCCTTTGCCAACAAATCCCTTTGTCTCTGGCTTTAAAATAGAGAAGTTTCGTCTTACGGGTTTAACGGTGTCTTATTTGAACTGGTGAGCGACACAGAATATTTGAAATCATTTTTGAACTTTAGCAGAAGTATACCAGGTAGGTTATGGATGTGGCTTACCATAATAGTACCTTCTTTCCGCTCTCAGTATGAAATTGTGGTCATGCGGTGGTCAAACCTTAGAAATTTAGCACTTTGTAAATATATAAACACGTGCAACTCAGCATGCTTTTTTGTGTCAGGTGCTGAGCCTTGCTTTAATCATCTGTGTATTTACTTAACAGGATATTTATTTTGGCTATTTATATCTAGTTGGCCCTTCCCAAAGGCTCAGGAAATGGGGGAAGGGAAAGGAAGAAGAGGGGAGAATAATGGTTAAACGTAATGTTCCCAGCTTAAACAAAACTCTTCATAAAGCCTAAAGTCAGTCCACTTTAGGCTTATGGGATCTGCTTTGTTTTTCACTAGAACCCCAAGTTCCACCAACCAGAGGGAGGTGCAAAAGAGTAGCGCAAGTAGGCAGACATAGAACTGCAGCAGGAGTTGCCTACGAGCACATGCGCAGCCCAGACAGAGCCAGCATCAAGGCAGGCGTGACCTGCCTCAACAGCCCACTGACAAGAGCCCCCCTGGAATTGCTCCTCCCTTTCACCATTGCAACCTGCTTGTTCATTTGCTTCTTGCTGTTAGGTTCTGTCCTACAGCACCACCTGGCGGCCGCAGTGCACCTTGCCAGCCGCAGAGTAGTTGCAGGATCCAGGCTCATATCAGCAGGCACGCCCAGATGGGCTGATGCAGACCAGATGGGAGCAGCCAGGAAAAGGCTATATAAGAGCTGCATTTCCACTCCAGCCTTTGCCACAGCAACACAGTCTCCTGTGCCTGCTGTAGCCTGTTCCTGACTTCCTGTGATTCCAGACCCTGCCTTGCCATGCTTGACCTTCTGCTTCGCCTGACCACACCTTTTGCCTCTGGCCCTGCTTGAACCCTGTTGCTTCTGGACTCTGAACCCTGAACCCTGCTCGTCTCTGGGCCACGCCTTTTGCCTCCGGCCCTGCCTGGACTCTGTTTGCCTGTTCCACCACCGTCCATCCCGGCCCCGGCATTCCTGCGCTGAGGCCTTGTCGCCCATGCCCCGGTCCCTGACACTCGCTCTGGCCCAGACAATGTTAGTGATGAGAAAAGACAAGGAGAAGGAGATGCCACTACCTACTTACTCGCTGGTTCTTTGCCAGTCAAATTAAGAGGTAGTAGAAATGGTGAGAAGGATGAGGAGCAATAGCAGCTGATTACGATGTCAGTGAGAAGGTAGTCTCACTGAGGGAGGGAGCCCATTATTTATATATTACATTTATATCCCACCTTTTTTCCTCCAAGGAACCCAAGGCAGTGTTCATAATCCTCCTCTCCATGTTATCCTCACAACATGGGATAACATGTGAGGTAGGTTGGGCTGAGAGTATGTGACTGGCCCAAAGTTGCCGAGTGAGGACTAGAACCTGGATTTCCTGACTCCCAGTCCAACACCTTAACCACTGCACCACACTGGCTATCATTGAGGGTGTCTTGCCCAAGGGCCTTCAAAAGGTCTATGTGCCAGGTCTATGTTTTCAGTACCAGAACTGGATGTTGCAAAGAAATTCTTTCTTACATAAAAATCTACTCCTGTTTTCCACGTTCTTGATTTCAGCAGTATTTTTGAGGGGAGGGGGGAAGTTGGTTGTTACTGTTCTTAAACTATTGAGAGTTAGCAACCCTGGTTGATCCACTGCAGATCTGCCAGTAAATCTCAAATCTACCTTCATCCCACCCCTACCCTAGGATTACCCCGAAGCATGACATTGCACACGGAAAGCTACATTTGCACCCTTCTCTTTGCTGCTCCACAGGACTCAGGTGGTGAATGTATGAAGTGGGTGTTAGCTCACTGGTGCTTACCTGATTAGGGCTGAATTACTTTCTGTGGGTGGGTTGTGATTTTCACATTAATTTTGTGAGACAAGAGTCTTTTATAAGAACCATGGACCCATTCCACCCACCCTGCGGCTGTTTTCTGTGGGAACTTCTTCATAGACCTACCCTCCAAAGTAACTGCTGAACCTGGGCCCTTTGCTATCTTGGGGAAGGCGTACCCTTCCATGTAATCCCAATGACCATTTTCCCCACCCACCCCGCTGAATTTCCTGCAGTGTCGCAAATTTGGTCCCATTTTACAGGGAAACCAGGCACACATTCCTCTCCGCATTGCTGCGCCTTTTTTTCTTACAAAATCGCAGCAACATTTGCTAACACTCACTTGGAAATGCAGCGGCGGCAATTGGGGGGGGCACCCCCACGGGTTCTAAGGTGCCAGTTTGGCTCCTGTTCCCCACCCCTGCTTTAAATGAACAAAGGATTTGGGGAGGGATATAAAAACAACAACAGCCCACAATGTGTCTGCATTCTAACTTCAGCAAAAAATCGCAAAAACAAAATGGAAATGATGTGACCAGCTTAGGGCTCAGCCTTACATCATCATTGTTATTTATTATGGTCACAAACCAGCAAAATCAACACCAAAACATACAAAGGAGAGATAAAAAAGTGACCTAAAAACAAAATACAGCTTGGTGAGTTGCTTCTCTCAGAAGGATTGCATTGTTATTTTTCTAATTTTCATTGAGGTCATGAGAAACTTAGAGACTCACCCTTACAAAACAGAACCAACATTTGATGGAAATGTTGTGAGCTGGCTGACAATTGGCACGTGGTTGATGCTCAGGTAACCAGTAACGTAAGGCCAGGACTAAATGCATGGCTTCTAGAGAAAATAGCAATTGCACATTTAATTTCTGCCCTATCTGCGTAAAGTCTGGGTCAACTTATCTTGTGTTCTGACCTCATGGTGTTTTGCGCATTTCCGTGCTCCCATTGTCTACTGTTGGCCTGGGGACATTTTAAAACTATGATGTTAAAACACAGGAAATTTGGTCTGGAAGTTATAGAGGGTGGGGGATTAAAATTTCTAGTCGGGGTGTGTGTGTGTGTGTGTGTGTGTGTGTGTGTGTGTATAGCAGCTGTGTTTTTTGTGTGTAATGTAGTTCTGGCCCAAAGTGAATATAGAAAATTCCTGCAGATTCTGGATCCAAACCATTGAGGGTTCTGCACTGTTGCCTCCTTTATTATTTGAAGTCCAGCTTGTGGAAGGTAATTCTAGTTGCTTGCGTGAAGCTCAATGCATTGTCTTTATCTTTTGCAAGTAGTATCCTTGTCGACTGGGACTTGAAGATTTTTAGACAAAAGTGCAGTGACTTCTCTCTGAATTAAAGTGGATTTGAAGATCTCAACAAAGCAGAGGCTATAGCAATCCCATGGCTGTACTGCATCAAATTACAGAGCAGGGGTGGTGTGTGTGTGTGTGTGAGAGAGAGAGTGAGTGAGTGAGTGAGTGAGTGAGTGTGTGTGTGTGTGTGTGTGTGTGTGAGAGAGAGAGAGAGAGAGAGAGAGGTGTGAATGTGGATTTCTTCTTTTAAATGCTCCCTGCAGCTTTAAAATCTCCCTGCATATGCCAGGTGAGTATCCTGGAGAAAAGGCAAAGAAGGAATCGTTCTCTCTTTCCTGCTCACTTATCACGTGCAAAAATCTTTGATGAGTGGAAGCAATAAAACATGCCTTTATTCCCGTCCACCCCACCCCATGACATTTTGAAGTAGTTCACATCCAGAAAGACTATACCATATGTTTTTTTCTTTATTTATTTGATTTTTGAACATTTGAACTGGCTGCTAGAAGAATGGGAATTTCCTACGACTGTGCAGTGCCAGACCCCGCTCCAAGTTAGTGGTGTCACTAACCAGACATTTGTGTTTCTTGCACCTTGGACTCCTTTTTAATGTCTGAACTGAGGTTGCAAACCTTTTTATGCTTAAAAGTGTTACTTAAAACTGGGTAAGTATAACTTGTGTTTACTATTTGAATTTAACTTATGAGGTCTCCAGTCCCTCTAAGGGTCAGCTCTACATATTACATGAGAGATGTGTGATCAGATTTCAGTACCTTTTTTCTTAACCAATATGCAATTGCAAACAGTTTAAATGTATATGTATATATATATTGAGTGGGAGAAGCTAGGAGCTATCTGATGCTTCACCCCTTCAAAACCATACACCCCTCAAGCGGCTATTTACTGTGTGTGTGTAAAATGATACAGGTACTTGCGCTATTGCAGCTTCAAAAATAAAAATTGGGAGATGCAGTCATGGGTTTCCTGCATAACATATAGTTTGGCCTTAACACAAGTCTTGGATATGCCTGGTCCCCATTCTGCAGAGAACATCCTGAAAGATAGGAATGGGAAAAGGAAATGCACATGCACAGAACACAAAACAGCGTACAATAAAAAGCTAACCTCGTTGTCGTCAAAAATCTAATGTATTATAGTTGTTGATTTCCTTTCTCTTTTTCTTGCTAAGCTTTTGTAGTCCTATTTCAATGCCCCCCCCCTCTCTCTCACACACACACAAACACACGGAGAGGGAGAGAGAAAAGCAATAACTGTCTTCTTTTTGTCTCTGGAAGCATGAGGCTGATTTTTTCCCTGCTGTCTCCTGGATCCAAGTGTTTTGATTTTTTAAAAGTGTATATTGATCTGCTTGAGTTGGTTGCTTTGAAAACTGGAGGATCTTCATTGCTGTAGTGTAAGCACACCTGGCCTAGCCTTGCAATGATGATTTCTGATTCTCTTTGGAAGCAGCTGGTTAGGTCCCCCCCTTCTCTCCATGCTGGGCTGATGTCAAGGCCAGACGTGGTTGCTTGCTTGCCAAGGGCCCACTGACAAAAGCCTCTTGGAGCTGCTCCTCCCCTTCCACTTGCCACCTCCTTGTTCCTCTACCTCTCACTCTGGCCCAGAGGATGGGGGCGCAGTAGATGCCCCTGCCTACTTGCTTACTGGCTCTCTGCCTGTCAAACAAGCAGGTGGTAGCAATGCTGAGAAGCAGTAGCAGTCGGTGACAATGGCAGTGAGAAAGTCGACTTACCGGGGGCGGGGGGGAGGTAGCGTTCAGGTTCATGTGCTTTGATTTTTCAAAAATGTGTATACAGAGGTGCATTAGAGGGTTGCTTTGATGACTGGAGGAATCATCACCGCTTGTAGTGCAAGCATGCAGATGTGACCTAACTTTGCAGTTTCTGTCTGGGGCACTCCTGCTTCCTGCTTCAAGAAATAAATGTAAGGACGTTCACTGTGTTTCAGTGGTTGACATAATGCTTTAGCTGTTTTCCTAAAGTGTATGCAAACTGCTGTTTACCAGGTCACAATTTACCATGGTATGCATGTAATAACTTGTTAAGCTGATAATCTGTAATGTCCTGCCAAGTGACTGGGGAGATTCCTGTCCCCTTACTTGCTTTTCCAGAGTTCTGGGAGCAGGTGGGGTGATAAGACTATACTCATCACTGGCAGGATGCTGCTGATTTTGTGGGTTTCAACTGTCCCTTTACACCAGGACGGTTTGTTTTCTGGTATTAGTCCCTCTTGCAGAGATGTTGGAATGCCTTTTCAGATTTTTGTAAATATCCACAGATAATACAGGCGAGTTCTTCAGCTTTCAGCCTCTTCCAAAGGACTCTGGAAGCTACAACTCTTGAGCATGGGGTAGATGTGTCATGATTCTAGTCCACATGAATGGAAATGCACTTGCATGGACACACACAAAGCCTGTGTGCTGTTTTATTTCGATGACTGCTTATCCAGATAGTGGAGGTTGCTAAGCGTGTGGAGGTCACTAAAATGCAACTGTTCTAGAATTATAGCCAGAATCATTGTGGGATCACGCATGTTTGTATTAGGTATGTTTAAAAACACACCTTGTTTCAGAAGACAATGCAGGACACACAGTTAAAGGAAGCCAGATTCCAGCTGGACATCAGGAAAAACTTCCTGACTGTTAGAGCAGTGCGATGGTGGAATCAGGTTGTGGGCTCTCCCACACTAGAGGCCTTCAAGAGGCAGCTGGACAACCATCTGTCAGGGATGCTTTAGGGTGGATTCCTGCATTGAGCAGGGGGTTGGACTCAATGGCCTTGTAGGCCCCTTCCAACTCTGCTATTCTATGATTCTATGATTCTATGACACGCTATTGCAGAGGTAATGGGTACAGAGCAGAGTAGGCAGAAAAACTTGTTTAGCAGTGCATAATGAGGTTTGGGGAGCAGGGCTGCCCCTAGCCCACAGGTTGCCTACGCAAGGAGTATCTTTAGTGCCTTACCGCCATTCGTTGAACTTCAGAATGGCTTTATATTTTGTTACATTCCTAGTCCATTTCGCAACTTTGATATTTCCTCATCTCATGTACTTGATCAAGTTTTGTTTAGTGCTATTTGTAGGGAAACTTGCAACATCGGTGCCTGTTCAACCAATGATGTTCATTCAAGTGATTGAGGTATTGTCAGTACCAAAGAACTAAGCGCAACACAGGCCCCCGCAGGTCAGTATGGCCAGCGTTTCGAAAGAAGAACTGTTTCTACTATTTGTTTCAGCTGTTGAGTAAGGTAGCTAACTAGATGGCCTGCAACAGGTGTAGACTAAGCCAGGTGCCTCAAGCACCTGCCCCTAAAGCTGGCTCTGATGGGGGACACTCGGGCAGTGATCCTGTTGTGAGAGTAAAGGTGTTACAAGTGTCCCTGTTTTTATCTGTGAAATGCTAGAGAACACGCTAACGTAAGTTATTACGTGCAGACTGTAAGGAGGTCCCATGTCATTATGTAAATTCGTAGCCTCTATTTCCATTTTAAAGAGCAGAGCATCGTAGGTGTGCAGCAACATTGTGGATCCAAGAACTAATTTAGCTCTACCTCCCAGTTGTTTGATGTAGAGCAGCGGCTTCTTTCACTGCGTACCCGTGGACCTGATCTGCAGGAAATAGAGCAGACAAAAATATGTAAATAATTTCAGCACAATACACAGCCTTTTAATATCTAGGAGAGCGTGTAGGATTGTTCCTTTGAATTGAATGCTGCTTTGTGATGTGTTCTTGTATGACATTTAAATAACAAAAGTAACCAATCCAGTGTTCTGCAATAATTACATTCAGCACACTTCAATTTCAATATAAAATACAAATTAATGTAATGGTCCGCTTGTTTCATTAGTAATTTTTCTGGGAAGTATTAAGACAAACACAGACAGGCAGAATTAACAGCTTTGAATTTGTGACCCGGACATTTTTCAACCAATTTGAAAACCGATCGAGTTCCAAGTAGCATCTCTCCCTGGATTCTTAAGTAAGAATTGGTGATTACTTTGAAGATTAATGACCCCAAAGAGAGATCATTTCTGTTAGAGAGATTTGAAGATTTATATCTGTTACTTTGTCCTGTAAAAAAGAGCTGCTGATAGGTTAGGAATCAAATGATCAAAGAACCTATCCATTGTTGGCAGATGTATTTATTTCACTTTTGATTTCAATTAATTTAGGATGCGGTGGGCAATCTTTTTTCTGTTGTGCATTCCCTCTTGGATAATCTTTTGGGAGCTCCATGTTGGTGATTGGCTAGCTGTGGACAGGGCTAGATCAAAAATGGGTGGATCACTCCTTTAATCTTTCTGCCACCCTCTTCCTTTCTCTACCTCTTCCTTCCCAGGAAGAGACAGATGGCTCTTGTCAGAGATCTAATCTGTTGGCATGGAGTTTTTGTTTTTGTTTTAAATTAGGCCTTGGACTGCAAGTTTCCCACATCTTTGGGGGATTTCCAGTGTGTGTCGTGACACCCCTGCCATACAAATTAATTATGCATCTTCAGGAGCTAGAAAGCTGATGCCCTTAGGAGAATAAAGGGATCAACTCACCAGTGGCTACAACTGCAATGATTTTAATTTCCAAAAAAAGTGGAAATTAAGTATACATTCATGAGAGAAGTTAACCTCAGGGACCTGTACTGAGGAAATGGGGCGGTATAGGCTTTGCAGCAAACTGGTCCTTTGGAGAACTATAAGATTTGTAGGATGCCTTGAAAGGAATCTTGCCCATTTGAGCACACCAGGAGATGCTGAATCTTGCTGCAAGAGCTGAGGAAATCTTCTGTAAAGAGGATAAAAGAACTCACACCAAGCATGATCTTAGTATTTGAGACATTATCTCTTGTGTGTGCATATTATCATAAGTCCTCCTTTCTTCCTGACCTTTTGGAACCTTCTTTTTTGTGGGGGCGGGGATATGAATTTATGATTTACTGTGGCAGGAGAGGCGGCAATTCACCTTGGCAGAAATGTATGACTTTCAGAAAGGAAAGAACAAACTATTTCCTGGCTTTCCCCCCTCTTGCTCCTGAAATGTACATGAAGGCATGTCACACACACACACCCTCCTTTTTTATGACAAAATGGCCATAAACAGTCCCATATGTGAGACTGTTAAAACCATGTCACCATGGGCACTAGTACTCTGAGGCTAGAAGCAATTCTGTTCCTTGATTCCCAATATGTCACTCCTCCAGAAGTTGTGTGGAGGTTACTTTCCTTCAATGCAAGTGAGGGCTTTTGGCCTTTACTTCTTTACACCTGCCACCGCTGAATGACATTCGCTTCTTTCCCTCAGGGCTCAAGCCCTCCTCCTTCCTTCTTCCCCCACATTTTAAAACGAACTTTTCCTAGGGCTGCTTCCTTTCCTCATCTTCCACCACCCTCCCTGCCACCAATATGGCCACTTGAAGAGCGGACTTGACTCACAAAGCCCAAAGCTCTCCCTCCATCCCTGCCTATGTGTTTTATCCCTGCATGGTGCAGAGCTACATGGGAGCTGTAGTTCCCTGATCACCTCAGGCTCCTAGCTAGGGCATGGAAACATGCTCTTTGGCTATTAAAGCCTGACTTTGAACATTTTTGAACTTTCACAATTTTCTGCATGTGTATACTGCTCAAGCTTCAGTTTATAACAAAAAATGAGCAAAATCGGTCTGGTAGATCTTGAGCTCTGCTGTCCAAAATTTTGCAACTGTTCTGTGCCTCCAGTATGTGGATTGGGCCCAAGCTTTCTGGTTTGGCTTTGGACTCTGATTCAGTTCTGGAGGCAGAGGTAGAAGAAGCCCAGCTAAGACAGAGAGCAGAGGAGGAAATTCCCCAAGACTATCCAGGAGTCGGAGATGAATCTTCCCTGGGGCTTATCAAACAGGAGACCCAAGTTCAGAGGCCATCATCCCCTCTCATGGGAACTCAGCCTATGTCAGAGGGGGAAGCAGCACCGGAACTGACAGACACCAGAGTTCAGCGGAGAGTTAAGCAGGCGAAGTTGAGAGGAGGTGTGTGTGTGAGAGGGGGGGCAGATTGGCTGCCCATCAGAAGCTGTGCCAGGAGGACCCTCCCTGAAGGTGGAGCCCGGTAAAAGCCTGGGCATGGTGGGGAACCGTAGGTTTGAGTTGACAACTGCCTTATTTTGTTTAATTAGGCCTAATGCTACAGGTGTGAAGAGGTGTTATTAACTAAATAAAGAATTTGTGGATTGCTCAGCGACTCTGAGCGAGAGCTACACTGATTTATAGCACTATTGTAGTGAACTGATGGTGAATTAGGGCACATTACACATTCCATATGCTGCTTCCATAGTGTTATATCATGTGAGAAGATGAGCATTAACCCTTTCTTTCTCAGCAGCAATCTTTCTTGAAAATTGCCTCCAGCATGACAATTAAGCTGAGAAAAAGCCTTCCATTGACACCAATGGACACTCAGGGCTCTGTGGAAAAGTTCTAGGGCCCTGCGAAATAGACTTGGTGTTGTAGCCTCCTGGGTCCAGGCCTAGCAATCCCCCCTACCTCCACCTATGCACAGCCTGCATATTTTTAAACAAATGAAGTTTTACAAGCCACCAGTTTTCTCACTCCAAAGGACGCCAGACTCGGGTAAGTGCTGTGCCCCTAGACATTCTCAATGCTCTAAAATTGGTATGTGCAACAGTATATACATTCTTAAAAGACATATATCCCACTTCTCCTAGTACTCCCACAAGATGTAATAAAGGCCACCAATTTGGACAGTTTTAAAAGGGGATTGGACAAAGTCATGGAGGATAATTTTATCAGTGGCTACTAGTTCTGATGGTTATGTGCTGCCTCCAGTATCAGAAGCAGTGTGCCCATGTGTACATGGGCAAGCGGGTGCTTTTGCACCATGTCCTGCTTGTGGCCTTCCTACAGGCAGCTGGTTGGCCATTGTGTGAACAGAATGCTGAACTAGATGCATCTTGGTCTGATTTAGCAGCAAAGTTCTTCCTACAAAAAACAACACCCAGTTACTATCCGAATTAATTGCCTTGGTATGGAAGGCCTGGTTATACAAATGGAAAGACCTTGGCTCTTGCATGAGGCTATGTTGCCAATGCTCCTCTGTTGGGTTCCCAGACTCTCTAGAGCAGCTTTTCAGGGGTGTTGCTGAGAGAGAGGAACGGTTGTCACTTCTTTAAGTGAGCAGAAGTGCTTCAACTCGCTTCAATCAAAGCCATTACTATCACACTAGACTGGAAATAAACTAACATCAATGGCAGCCTCTCCAAACGATGCTACCAGGCCAACAGTATTTCATCCTGATTTTCTTCACTTTTCTGAAATGGCTCCCAAAACAATCCTTTTGTGCTTTGTTTTGCAGCTTCTGTAATTTTAAGAGTTGATTTGAGTAATTAATATCTCTGTACAGCATTGGAACATGTCTTCTGATCAAGGAGGCTGTTCAATGGAAAAGCATTGCTCTAACCGAGCTGCCATTGTGGGTTGCTAGATTAATGCAAACAGCTGTTGGCATGGGGGAAAAAAACCCTCTACTCTGTCAAACGACTCTGTAAAGCAAGATTTGAGCTAAAGCAGCTTACGAGGCTGTTGTATAATGACAGTCGGTGCTTGCATCCTCAAGGATACGTTGAGAGCAAGTCTCTATTAAAAGCTTGTTTGAAACAGACAGCTAACCGTTTAGATCGCCAATCAAATGAAACACTAAAATTGGAAGTGAACTGGCCTTGTCTGTTTGTTTCATGAGTCTGTATGTTTAAAGGCTTTTAAAATATAGCTGTCCTTTGAAAGGGATGAGCAGTCTGAGTGGTTGTTGATGGAAAGAAAGTTCCTGATAGACATTGCACCAGCATAAGCCAAATGCTAGCGTAATGACCTTAGGGCTTGTTAGTGCACTGCTTTCCCCCTTTGCCTAGTAAGCGCAAATACTGCTGCGCTAGCGTTGGCTTATGGCAGTGTAACTTCCCTAGCTCTAGCATTGTTGCACGACTGGATACTGCCCATTGTTTTATGATATTAATAACTCTGTACGTCATACTTTTTAGCATATTCCATGATGAAATGGGCTTCCGTTTAATTTCATATTATGCCTTAGTTTAGCATATAGTTGAAGGCATCCTTCCCTAATCTGATGCCCTCCAGATGTGTTGGACTACAACTTCTATCATTCACCAGTGTTGGAGGAGAATGGGAGTGGTAGTCCAACACCTCTGCAGGGCACCAGGTTGGGGAAGGCTGGTTTAAGAACAGTATACTTTTGGGGGATCCTTTTTTGTGAAGCTGGTATTTTTATACAACAAAGCTAAGAAAAGAAAAGAAAAAGAAAAAGCTGAGCTAAGCAGTTCTTGATTTGAGTGACTGACATAAAAAAAGAAAAGAAACGTTTCCGAACTACAAATAGTGGATGTTGACAAATCGGAGGAAGCTTTTGCAATACAGGGATGTTCTGATTTGAAGTTTCCCTTACATTGTGTAAGAGTTTAAGCTATAAAATGAGACAGTGCTTTAAGTTCTTCCTAAAAGGAAATCAGATTTTTTTTTTTAAAAAAAGAGCATGTTTAGTGTCTGTGTATATATATCTATATCTATTTACATACATATATCACACACTGCAAATATCAGGGCGTCTGTTGGCACAGGGCCTTCCAGTAAAGGAAGAAAATAGATAGTATGACCATATCTTATATCTTGCGTAATCATCTACAGCACAGTTTTGACCCAAAATTTTATCTGAGCCTGTTAGTAGACGACTAGTATAATATATTCCTGTTTGCAATCCTTTCAATACCCTTGCCATGTAGGCCAGTGGTACCCCCATGTTGCAGATAACATTGTGCAGTACTGCCTTACTATGAGAACTGTTGGTCCATTGAGATCATGACTGGCAGCCAAACGCATCATAGTCTCTACTGTGGGTTTTTCTTTTCAAATAACAGCTGTTAGGGCCATAGTATGGGGGAAGGCGGGCTTAACCATTTTTACTTCAAACCCAAAAGTGACATTTGGGGACAAATAGGGTGGATCATTCCTGGCAAGAAAACAATGTCAAATGAAAGTGTGTTTTTAAAACATCTCCATGTTCCAGTTCTAATACAGGTCCTCTGACTGCCTTCCCTCCATAGCGGTTATTTAAAAAGAGTGTGTGTGTGTGTGTGTGTGTGAGAGAGAGAGAGAGAGAGAGAGAGAGATCTAGTTTTGCCCTGAATAGAGATTTGACCAAGGGATATGAAGAGAATGACCAGATTCTCACAATACAAGGGTGGTTAATCAGCTCCGCATGTGCTAGTCACATGCTCCCTGATTTACTTAACTACTCCTGCTGGCATGACTTGTCGTGCCATCCAAACCTAGGTAGAGTGGATGCTGCGCTGGTCAACAAACTACCCAGAACCCCTGGCCTGTTCTAGGAATGCTGGGTGGTTTGTTAACCACCACTGCCACCTATCCTTGCTGGGTTCAGATGTCACGGCAAGTCATGCTTGGTGAGGGTAATTAGGTAAATCAGGTGGCACACATAAGGGTGGTGAACAAGCTGCTGTGGTTTATTCACCACCCTCGTGTTGTGCAAACCCACCCGATAGTTTGGTCCATCGCTATCCCTTATTAGCCAGTAAGATGTTGATTGCCCACAGTCGGATGTGATTCATATTTTGCCTGATTATTTTCAGCAATCACATGATAGGTTGAGAGAAACAGGAATTGATGAGCTGTTAGGTTGTCAGAAGGGAAGGGAAGAACTAGAGAAGAGAGAGACACACAGCCTTGGATGGAAAGGATGGTTGGAGGTTTCCTAATTCTATTCTAGGCATGAGATATGCTTTTACTGCTGCTGACATAATCCTCTTTACATTCATTTGAATGTACCCTTTTGCTTGCCTGGCAGGCAGAGGGGAAACGCTGCTTGCTACTTTATTGCAACTTCAGTTGGTAGTGTGACTGCAATGGCATGGAAGCTGCTGAAAAGTACTTACCCATGCAAGTGCTGCTCTGCTTAACTAACGTAGTACCCAGATTGGATATTCAGGTGCCAGGATATTATTGTCTGCCAGTTAGGGTGGCCATGTGCCCTACTTTCCAGAGGACAGTCTAAAGAGAAAGAACCATCAGAAGGAAAAGCTGAAATTGCCCATCAATAGTTAGCACCAGGACAACAGAATGAGCAAGGCTCACCGTTCACCTGGTCACAGTCTTCCCTGCTATGGTGAGATATTGGCTGGGTTCATACAACACGCTAGCCTTGTCATGTCTGAATGCAACGTGTTTTTTGCAGGGTGGGTTATTGTGTTGCTGAATGCAGTGCATTTTCTGCTGGATGGCTTGTTAACCATGTAGTGTGGTTTATTTTTCTCGAACAAGCCACCTTGAGAACCAGTGGCTTGTTGTTGGGTTGTTCAGGATGGTTAACAAGCCACACTACATGGTTATTGAGCAATTCTGCGGGAAAAGCAAAGGCTGCATTCAGCCAACATGAAAACCCACCCTGCAGAAAACACACTGTGTTCAGCCAACACAATAGTCTATGGTTCAAAACAACCTGCACTGGGTGGGTTAACTCTTCTTCTGTACTGCCTAACTGTATTTTGACCTTTGCCTGCTATCTTGATCACTCCTGCCTTAGTCTGAACCTGTTGGACCGAAACCTGTGTGCTGGAACCTTTGCCTGCTTCATTACTTTGCTTCTTGGTTAGCCCCTTCATTCGGAGTCTGCTTTAGCGAACACAAGACATCTCTCAACTTACAAGCTAGCTGTGGCAGTCTCATAGCTCAGTGAGGAGAGCACCTGCTTTGAATGCAGATGTTCCCAGGTTCGATACTTGGCAGCTCCAGATAAAAGGATCAGGTAGCAGGTAATGGGAAAAGTCTCTACCTGACACCCTTCAATGCTGCTTCCAGTCTGTTCTATGCCTGTTTCACTTTTCTACCCATTTTCATGTCAAGGTCATTATCCTGAGAAGTAAAGTGTGACATGTTTCTAAAGCAGTTGTTTTCTTCTTCAGGAAAGATTGTTGAGGTTAATGGGATGGATGGACAAATTGTCTGACCTGGTGCAAGGCAGCTTCTAGTGATCAAATGTGTTGTATGTATATGTTGCAATGGGAGTTTGAAATTGGGTTCCTGTATGGGAATCCTGACAGCCCCACACAAACCTTGCTCTAAATGCTCTAAAACTGTGAGAGACACTGGTGGATATTGACAGTTGCCAGAATGGGACTGTTAGCAGTCCCTTCTGTATATCTGAAAAGTGGGGCAATGTACATGTTTTCAAGCATTCTCAAAATGAATCTGTTAGCGTTGTGCACCCGTGTGTGTGAAAATGCCTTTATAATGAGATGAAACCAGAAGAAAATAGCTTGGTATTTCTGAGCTGTTCATTACTAATATAGACCTAGCAACAGTTTCAGAGGTAATGGGGAAAAAGTCAAGATAATAGGAGCTGAAGATTTTAAGCAAGCATATTTTATTGTAATGATGTGCCTTTAGAATTATACCTGTTACACTTTTCTGCTTCGCTTTCATGCAAAGGTCATTACCTTCAGAAGTTAAGTATGAAATGTGTTTTAAAGCAGTTGTTTTCTTCATCTGGAAAGCTTGCCTAGATTAATGGACTCCAGCAACAAATC
Organism: Elgaria multicarinata webbii; assembly: GCF_023053635.1. Taxonomy (NCBI): domain Eukaryota; kingdom Metazoa; phylum Chordata; class Lepidosauria; order Squamata; family Anguidae; genus Elgaria; species Elgaria multicarinata. Next base: position 64,087,770 of record NC_086179.1, on the reverse strand, counting down.
ACCTGCTTTCTGCTTCCCCTTAGGGAAAGCACTTTTCAGTGTATTGAAGGACAGAAGACATGTGTGTTTATCTATTTCGTGTGGGTTTTGTGTCAGTACTTCTTGCAGAACTTCTTTCAGCCCAAGGACCAAATTCCATTTTAGAGAAACTTTCCAGGGCAGCATTCCAGCAGCGGGTGTGACGGAAGGCAAAAGAGACTGAGCCAAAAGACCTGCAATATTGTACCTTAAAGTCTTACTAGTAGCTAAGCCTTGAGAAGGCATTTCAACCTTTTAGAAAAAGCTGTCCAAAAGATGAGAAACCACTGCACAATTGCTGGTTGGGAGAAAAGGGGAAAGGCCTGGAGAAGGGCCAGGGGGGAACCTGGAGGGTTGGATTTGGCCCCCAGGCCCAAGGTTCTTCATGCCTGGTCTGAAAAGATTTGATATTGTTTAGTGCTGTTTCTCATGGCTAGGCAATGAGACTGTGGCCCAGTTCAAGTTGCAGAGTCAAGGTCTTCCCTACTGCAAACCAAACCTGGTCTCCATTTCCCCAGGTTTCCCCCAATCATGGAGTGTCTCTACATTGAGAGGGAATCACACTGCTTACCTGGGGCTTTGTGTTTCCTGTTATTATTATTATTATTATTTATTTATATAGCACCATCAATGTACATGGTGCTGTACAGAGTAAAACAGTAAATAGCAAGACCCTGCCGCATAGGCTTACAATCTAATAAAATCATAGTAAAGCAATAAGGAGGGGAAGAGAATGCAAACAGGTACAGGGTAGGGTAAGCAGGCACAGGGTAGGGTAAAACTAACAGTAGAAAGTAACAGTAGAAGTCTGCACAACATCAAGTTTTAAAAGCTTTAGGAAAAAGAAAAGTTTTTAGTTGAGCTTTAAAAGCTGCGGTTGAACTTGTAGTTCTCAAATGTTCTGGAAGAGCGTTCCAGGCGTAAGGGGCAGCAGATGAAAATGGACGAAGCCGAGCAAGGGAAGTAGAGGCCCTTGGGCAGGCGAGAAACATGGCATCAGAGGAGCGAAGAGCACGAGCGGGGCAGTAGTGTGAGATGAGAGAGGAGAGATAGGAAGGAGCTAGACAGTGAAAAGCTTTGAAGGTTAACAGGAGAAGTTTATATTGGATTCTGAAGTGAATTGGAAGCCAATGAAGAGATTTCAGAAGCGGAATAACATGGTCGGAGCGGCGAGCCAAGAAGATGATCTTTGCGGCAGAGTGGTGAACAGAAACCAACGGACTGATGTGAGAAGAAGGAAGGCCAGAGAGGAGAAGGTTGCAGTAGTCCAACCGTGAAATAACCAATGCATGAACAAGCGTCTTGGCTCTCTTTGTGCAATTGTTATGGGCTGCATTACACAAGCGGAAAGAAGTGACCACATGGTTTGAATTGAATACTTCCCCTCCGTTCAATGCTATTGGCACAGCGCCATCTAGTGGTGGAATATCTTGCTTTTTCCAGATATTACCAGATTAAAAGTGTTTCTTTTCACAGTGGAATTTCCAGGGATAGCAAGGCAGATGTCCTGGTTGTTGATGATGTCATGTAATAAACCCGAAAAATTCTGTGAATGGTCAATCATGAGCATAGAGTAAATAGCTTGTTTAGAGGAGCCCATCATTTCCTATAAAGTCTGAATTGGGCAAACCTCTCTTTCTGCTGTAGCCTGTTAACAAGGGCACAGACATGGCTTTGGAGGTTAGCACTAATCCCAAGCCACACTCACAAACCTGCTTCAAATTGTAATTTCAATTCTATAGTTTGCCTGATTGTGATGTCATAGTAAGCAATAAATGGGTGTCTGTGTGCAGCAGGAGGTGAGTAAGAGAATTCCCAGTCATTTGCTTTGAGCCTATCTTGATATCATGTTTGCTTGGGACACATGGCTTTAAACACATCTACTGACTACTTCTCTATGTTCAGGAAATTCCGAAAATGACAAGGGGGAATTTGGCTCAAATATAGTGCTAGAAGAACCATTTACAATGCACCCCACAATTCAATGCTGGGTACAAAATCAATCATACAAATCTTGTATGGTTGTTTTTCTCCTACTGGAGGGCAGGCCTCTGTCTGCCTGGTAAATCTGGCCCAACACATTTTAACAAGGGAACCAAGCATGGATAGCATTTTTACCATTGAGTTTGGATAGTGGAGTGTACATGTAAGGTATCCAAAGAGTGGTCACTGAGACAAAATCCGAGTTGTTCCAAATAAGAGTTTTATTAAGAAAAATATGGCAAACACCAATTAAATTGTTCATAATAAAAAGAGAAAGAAGGAGGGGTTGTGGGATGAGCAGTGCGGCCTCGGAGGAAGCAGAGGGAAGGGGAAACTGTATTAAGAATTGGGAGAGGATCAGGAAAAAGGGTTTTGAAGAGAAGGAGAGAAAGAGAGTTATATTATATTATCAGTGCTTCCTCTTTATGCTGTCTGGAACTGGAGGATGGAGCAATGATTCATAGTTGGGCATGCAGCTGGAAAGCTCATGAACTTACAGGAGGGGAAGGAGGGATTCTGTGAACTCAGGAGACTGGGCGAAGATGTTACGGAGATTTCTGGCATGCCTGAGCAGTTGCAGGCTTCATTTTTGAAGTCCTTACTAAAGAATGGGGTGGTCCTGGAAGGGTGATTTTGAAGCACACCAAAAATATCCTTGATTGTCTTGTGCTTCCCCCCCCCCCCACTTTTTCTTTTAACAGAAGAGCTGTTTGGTTTTTCAGAGGGTTGTAAAGTGGGATCATAATACTTCACCCTTTTCCCTCTCAGAGCTTGAGGTACCTATTTGATACACAGTACAGTGAGGCATGATTTAGATTAGAATGGAGGGAGACTGGGCATTTCTGGGCTTAGGAGATCCCATCCTTTCTAAATAGCAGGTGAGAGCCAATCTCTTGTCCATGTCAACAGAGAATTTGGGTGGGAATCTTTCAGCCTGATTTGCTCTGTGTGGCTTGATATGCTAATAGCTGCATTCAGACAAAATAGAAATGGTTTGAGCCAACAGTGCTCCTTGCGAGGACACATAAAATGGTGGCAGAACTTAGCTCTCTGGCAACAATCTAGTTCTTGGTTATCCCTCTTCAGGAGTTTCTCCTCACATAATTCCAATCACATGAGGGAAAAGAACGAGGGTGTTTTTCCTGCCCCTTCCATTGCATCCCTCAGCAACCTTCCATGTGTCCAGCGGGAACATTTGCTACTTGTCAAGGCTCTCCGAATGAACATGAATAGAAAAGGTTCCATTCTGTTTCATTCCATTCTGAAGTTTAGCCCCCAATAGCTGGAGGGCTGCAGGGTTTGTGATGCGAATGAGATGGAGGGGCCAGGGCACTTTCTTCACTATCATGAATTGGAATTGCCACCTTGATTTCTTGGTTTTCTGTAAACCGCCCAGAGAGCCCTGGCTATGGGAGCGGTATATCTATATAAATAAAAATGAAAAAGACCGTTCGTTACTGTCGTTATATCTCCGAAAGTTCTTCACCGATTGCTTTGAAATTTTGACACAGCGTTGCGTTCGAATACGCGAGCGTTGTTATGTAACTATGTTCTCTATGGGGTCAAAGGTTTGTCTTAAAATCGAAGAAATAGGCCTCCTCAAAACCAGTCCTGCTGATCATTGTGACATCACCAACCAGTAGGCCAATCCGCTGCCTCTGCCTCCTCTCCTATTTGCATGTACTCTCGCAATTGGCTGAGTGAATATAGATGTCACACAATTATATGTTTAATAAATAAATAAATAAATAAATGCAGGGAATGCCTGAATAGGGCAGGTAACCCAGAACTATATTAGTCTATTTGAGTTTTTCGGTGTGTTTGGAGGAGAGCTCTGTGTCAGATTGCTTGTTGTGTTCAGTGATTGCAGCTACTATATTGGACATAGAAACTAAAGGTTTAATTAGTAGTATTTTAATTTCCAGGAACTGGCTGTGTGTGCCATGATCACAGCTGCTGTTAGTCTTTCAGTGTATGAAACTACAGATAAAGATAAATGACATGTCAAGCCGCTATAGAGAATGTGCTTCAGGGGCATCATATTGTTTTTGGTGGGTTTATTATTTTGAGTCAATAAAATGAAGAGATGAGTAGCATAGAAAGGAAAATGGCTTGAGTCTAGGCAAATAATTTTAAAACAAAAATATCTAGTGTTGCAACTAATAATTCCTTTGTCTGTATTTGGGGGATGGGTGGGCGGGGGGAGAGAGATAGGGAATTCCTTCATGAAAGCCCCAGTTTCTGACTTCTCTCAATTTTAGCCGGATTAGCCCGCCCCACACACACACTTCTATGGCCTACTTAAAACCATAGCTGGGGGTGGGGGGAGCAAGCCATCTTTGCCCACTGGTAACTAAAGCGATTTCGTCCTCTGGCTGCTTGTATTATACTTTTGAGGCCCAAAGTACACATGACTGGGCCAAAGTTGTGTCTTGAAATATAAGATTTGCTTCAATCCCCTAAACAGCATCCTTGATGCCCACCAAGATGCCCTGCTTCCCCCAATTCTTATTTCAATGATATTTTATATTTTCTTATTGGCGGCTGGGATTGCTTCAAAGTGAAGCAGAAGCCTCTATCTGCTGCCTTCTTAATTGCCCACGAATACTTCTGGGTAGGTTACTTGGCCTACCCAAGTATCCATAGCCACCCATGGCAACCATTTTATTAATATGCTCTGGATAGTTTCTCCCATTTCCAAATGTGCCACGGCTCAAATGGCACCCACTCCTGCCATATAGATTAGGGATTTGAGCACGGGCTTTAAGCACTAAATGTTTATGGAGTGTCAAATTGCTTCCCCTGTGACCGCTCTTACCTTCGCTGTCTGTTGCCCAAAGTCTTTTTTGACCAACTAGCCTCTGTTGCCTCACTACTCAGGGGGAGAGCTTGGAATCCCTGACAGTTCATTGTGGGAGGGTGGCTGAGATGCATGGCAGCAGCAGTGGGCTGGATCTCCCTCCCACCCCCGCACCCCAGACCTGTATTACATGGGATTGGGGCCAATCTGCATTTGAAAAATTGGCTTTGATGCATCTAACATGGGTATGATACAGCTGAGGATTGCTAGAACGTATCGTGGATATTTAATTATTTATTTAAAAATGTATTTCCTGCTTTTCTTTATGAATTAGTGTGGGAAGCTACTAAAATGCATCCAAATAACAAAGACAACAATTTAAATACCGGGGTGGGGTGGGGTGGGGGTGGGATTCTAAAATCACTATCATATAATAAGACCAAGAACAGGTTAAAAGCTGGGAGATAAAAACATTAAATCTTATTAAAAGCTTAGTGGGAGGGTCTTTGCAGCATGCCTAAAGCTCAAATTATGCAACTCCTTTCCCTGAGAAGTGTGGTTGGACCTCCCAGGGAAGGAGTTGTATAATTTGAGTGCCGCAATGGAAAAGACCCTGTCTTGCATCAGAACCAATCATGCTTATGAAAGTGATGAGCCTCCAATGCTGAATACTGTGGGAAGGTAGGATCATACTGGAAAAGCTGGTCCTTTAGATATCCTTATCCCGAACAAGCTGGAAGCCAGTACAGATGGAACAAAACCAGAGTAATTTGATCAGTAAACCGGGCTCCAGAAACCAATTTTGTTGTCACATCTTGCACTTGTGGAAGTTTCCAGACACTTTTCAGAGGCAGTCCCTCATGCAGTGCATTGCAGTAATCTAATCTGAATGTGATAGATATGTGACAGTAGCCAGATATCCAGGAAAGGGCATAGTTGGCCCACCAGCTGAAGCTGTGTGGAAGCAGTCCTTGCCACAGCTGCCACCTGAGCATCTAGGAACAAAGCTGGGGTCAGAAGCACTCCAAAGCTGCAGACCTGTTTTTCAACACAAGTACAATCCCATCCGGAAAAGTGCATATCCTCATTCTCAGACGGAGACTATCTGGACCTGAAGATTTGTTTGTTCTCAATATCTTTAAGGTCTAGATTCCATTTGGATAACCCTGGAGGGTTGGATTGGGATTTGGCCCCTGGGCCTGAGGTTCTGCATCCCTAGTCTAGAATTCTATCTCATGTTGGTACAATTTGTTTCAGCTCCTCAGACACCCTGAAAATATCAGTTCAGGCACAAATGTTTTTCTTGCATCTTTTGCAACAAATACAGACGCAAATAATTCATTCCGCTTCTCTAAAACTTCGTTATCCTCTGTTAGTACTCCTTTAACTTCCTTTATCTGTATGCCGCTCTGAGATCTTAATGATATAGGGTGGGATATCAATGTTTTTCTTTAAATAAATTGTCATGCAGCAACTGCCTCTGTAACTGGTTTTCTTCTTCTGATGAATGTAAATAATTTGTTGTTGTTTAATGTTGTTAGGGATATACTTCTCAAAATCCATTTTTGTATTCCTTACGATCTGCTTGCATTTTCTTGGTGCAACTTTGTGTTCTTTTTGGAGATATTGAACTTTTTGACTTCCATTTTTTTTAACCAGTCCCCTCATTTTAGAGAAACTTTCTCTTATGGAGGCAAATATGACTTGTGTTGAACTTCCTAGCCAATTTTTCATGTACATATAAAGTGTACAGAAATTAAATTAGTGAAGTTAACCAATTAAACATACATATCAACAAAAATACATCTGAAGCAAAAAAGCATCTCTTCATTTTTTAAATTATGTATTAGTGGGAGATAAAGGGAGGAGGATATTTTTTAAGAGTGATTTGTTGTCTTCTCTTTTTTAAAAAATATTTGCATTAATACCTTCTTTAAAAGTGCAGTCTGATTAATTAGGGCACCATTTAGTTGATTAACAGGTTTTCAAATCAATTAATCGAGCCACTTAATTGCTTTAACACTGCAACCCTTGTTTGTGTTATCTCTGTAGCTCTCTTAATCCTTTACACTTTGTCTCTGTGGTTCCTGAATGTTAAAATGTGACTCCTGAAACTAAGTATTAGACTCCAAATGAGGCCTTACCAGAACTGGGTAGAGGTGTGCTATCAGTTCTCACATTCTGCATTAAGATAAGCAGTGTAGAGATAAATTTTGAATTCCGGACAGTCATCATGGCAGCCCCCATGGCCATGCCTCCAAGGAGAGCCCAAAATTGCAGGCAGCTGTGTTGATCCATATCAACAAGTGCCTTCCTAAATAGGAATTTTCACCTGCTAGGAGCAATTTTTTTGTTTTAGAACTCATGGGTCTTAATTGCCCATTCAAGACCAAGCCACTCTGCAAAATATCTTGCCTTAAAACAGGCCACAATATATTCTTGATTCATTCCCACCCCCTATGTATTGCAAAGATTGCAGCTTAGCTCAGAGGGAACAGGAAATTCCAGGGGTGGTGGTGTGGTGGTGGTAGCAGCAAATGAGGTCAGCATCCCTGCCAATAAATAAGTGCCAGTTCTCCATTCTTGTGAGCTCTGGCTCCACAACATCAATAAGTTGTCATTTTAGTGCAACCTGACTCGTGTTTTGTTTGGTGCCCACCAAGACTGGAACGCTGATGTCCACCTGGCAGTGATCACACTACGGATTCTAAAATTTGTTTTCCTGCAAAGAATGAAATACCACTGATGAGCTCCTAAGAATTAATAACCCAAACAAAGAAGCCCCACATTTCTTGGCCCATGATTGTAGACAATTTAGGGGCGGGTGGAATTGAACCCACTGTTTCTGAGATTGAGAGTAAAGAGAAAGGGGCTTTGAGGAGCCGGGGTCCCTTCTTTCATGTCTCTGTCTACATCCAATAAGTCCCCTCTTCCTGTTTTCAAATGCTCTTTTCCAGGAAGCATCCAGCTTGATTTAAATATAATGAGAGAGAGAACTATTTTCTTCCTGGGTAATTTTTTTTAAGTGATTTCATAGAATCTTTGAATTAAAAATGGGGAACAACCTGCTCTTGTGCATTTCAAACTAATTAAACAGCCCATTAACAGGAGCAAGTTTGCTAGTATTTTTGGAGAGGAGCCCAGCAAATTATAATTGTGTTAGTGTTATTTTTATATTGTTTCCAATGCCTTTTGCAGCATTTGCAGTACGAATGCAGCCTCTAGTAATTTACTACATGGTTGGCTGGATTTTGTAGGTGTGAGGATACATTTATCTTTTCTTTTTTTTTAAGCCAACATGAACTACTCATACTGAGTTGATGATGCCATCTGTATTTTTGTTTCTATCATGGTTGAATATTGATGTGACACGATTTGATGTATCGATGTAGAGTTACTTATTTATTTATTTTATTTATTGCATTTCTATACTGCCCAATAGCCGAAGCTCTCTTGGCGTTTTACAAATTTAAGACAATTTGATTTATTTTGTCTATTTCTAGCTTTGTGCGTGTGCTTTTCCCTATGATATCTGAATCCGTCATTTAAAACTATATTAACCACTTTAAAGAAATAGACCCATTGAAATGAATGGGACTTAGGTGAATCATGACTAACCTAAAGCCATTCATTTCAATAGGTCTACTCTAAGTAGGATTAAAATTGGATACTACTCATGTTCAGCACAATCCTAGGCATTTCTTGGAAGTAAGTCCCAATGTGTTCAAGAGAGCTCACGCCTTGTTTAGCCATCTCCAATGAGGTAATTGTGCAATGAATGGGTAGCATGTTGGGTTCTCTGGGCAGTATCGTATTTTGCCCATGCACTTGCTAGATCTACTGCTTGCACAATGGGCATTCCTTAAAAACTTTCAGAACAGATCAGGTCAGCAGAACTCACAGAAGCTCCGCTAATGTGCCGTGATCCAGAAACTAGCATTTCCACTCATTTTCAGAGTTATTTTTTGAAATGCTAAAGCTCTGTTGTGGAAACAGTGGTTCTGTGGGCACTAAGGAACCTGTGGGGCAGAATGGACCTGTTAGATACTGCCCACTGTAACGTATTTGCTATGGCACTTTTTTTTTTACTAATTGAGAATACAATAGTAAAGAAAATAACACAAAAAATACAATAAAAAATTAATCATCTTCATGAGCACCTGGTCTTTCTTGGAAATAAAGACTTGCTATTGACTTTAGCCATTAAGTTTAGGGAGATTAAATTAGTGGTTTAAGGCAACATAGTTTTCCAGGCCTGATAACAGCGATGACTATGGCAGAAGCTTCAAGCAGTCAAACTATCACAGATCATTTCTCCGCATCAAGCTGACCGTCATTTTTAGGTGACCTACTTTACACAGATTATATGCTAAGGTGGAGATCGATACCATAAAAACTGTATCAGTCTTTAAATGTGTGTGTGCTATAATGTTCAACGTAGCAACCATAAACCACAACCAAAAAGAGATAAACATAAAAAGAAGAAAAGCAGTTTGAAAAATTAGAAATTCAATGGTAAGGGTGGGAAAGTAACTCATCATTGAATGCCTTTGTCTGATGAGCACATGGCAAGTTTTACTATCTCACTACTCCACTCTTCCATATTTGGTAATCTATAGGATTCCTCTCATTTAAGAGACACATAGGCTGCTTCCAGGTGGTGGGTTCCTAACGCTAATGATCAAAAAGCAATGTGCAGGTCTTCCATCTTTCGCTCCTTAATAGGCCTATTTCTGGAAAGGAAAAATGTGGGAAGAAATAGTGGGCAAACATGGAAGGTTACAATTTGAAGGCAATGGAGTCCAGTCTCTCTGTATAATTCTGTGAATGTTGCATAATAAAAGCCTTTTCTGGAAATGCCTGCACACTCTGTTTGAGACCTAGCCATGTGTGAAGATGCATGAATGAATCATTGGAAGCTAAAGCTCTAGGCAAAACCCAGTGTCACATGAAAAGAAGACCACTAGTGCAATTGGACTTTCTCCTCTCCTCCCTTCTGCAGCCTCGCACATCCCCCAAAATCTCATCTGAGGGGTCCCCCAACCTGCTTGATCAGATTTGGAGAAAATGTGAGGGACTGCAGGGGGTAGGATGAATAACACCCTTCTTTGTTCCTCTGACTGAAGCATTTCCATCAGAGGAAAGAGTTATTTGAGTTCCACCCCTAGAGGCCCCAGTGGATTGGATCACTGCACTTCGTATAGAAATCAATGGAATTTGCATCAAGACTAATTTGCTCCACTGATTTCAATGGGAGGTAAGGACAACTAACCTAGTTAGGATCCACCAAATTGGTTCATGTGTCTTTTTCCCCAAATAAGTGCATATGGTATTCTTATAATACATATTTATTAAAATTCAGACAAAAGTGCAATTCTCAAGTTGCACCAATTTTTGAGAAAACAAATAAAACAAATAAAACAACTGGAAGGAGCCAGTTGGTCTCTAGACTACTCACTTTTCAAATAATCACTTCGTTTCATTCTCCTGTACAAAGGTAAAGATGCAAATGAAATCAACATAATGTTCAGAATATTTGAAAAAGATATACGGCTAGTTTCAAAGGCTGCACGACAAGTGGAAGACCTCGGGCAAGGACCTGACCCATAGAAGTTATGTAGGTTATTTTTTAGAGGCCACGTTTGGTATTCCACAATTGCCTTGGCAATGCAAGTTTTAAATTTTGTATACTTTTTAATGTTCACCGTTTTAAACTTTTGTAAACCACCCAGAGAGCTTCAGCTATGGGCCGGTATATAAATTTAATAAATAAATAAATAAATAAATAAATAAATAAAATTGCAATCCCAATGTCTGCAACAGCGTTAACAGAGAATTGACGTAAGAGCAGTATATATTGCTTTATCTGGATTCTTCTAAAGACTTGTTAATCCCACCAGACTTCCCCGCCATCTGGTTTTGGAGTTATTAGCATATCTGTTGGGTTCATTTGGTAGCCATTAACCAGTTTTCTCCAGCCTGGTGCTCCCCAGATGTATTGCGCTACAGCTTCCATCCCTCCCAGCACCAGGTTAGGGAAGGCTGCACTCACTCATAATGTTAATAATCAGTTCTCCTTTAATTGCATAATCATTGTTAATTCAATCTACAGCAGATCAATGGCTATGAACGATGAAGTACATCACTTGTAGTGAGTAGCAAGCACATGGGATGTACTAGCTTGTTTAATTAGCGTTTTATTGAAAGGAAGAAGAATCTGTTGGCCTGAAGGAATTAATAAGTGACTTGAAATATAAACATGTGTGAAAGAAAGAGAGAGAGAGAGAATGCATATAAGCAGCTCTGCAACTATGCAGACAAGCATTATTTGGCATTTAAGCCACAATGTTAACTGTCCATATAGAAGGCATGACAGATACTAATAAGAAGTGGACATCTTTTTCCCATTTACTGTCAAAAGCATGCTTCAAGTGATTCTTTACATATATATTTTTGTTTTTAAAAGCCAGACAAAAGGGGAAGGAGATATTATATAAACATACACACACAGATTTGATTTGATTTGATTTATTACATTTTTATACCGCCCAATAGCCGAAGCTCTCTGGGCGGTTCACAAAAATTAAAACCACAGTAAAACACCAACAGGTTAAAACACAATTACGAAATACAGTATAAAAAGCGCAACCAGGATAAAACCACACAGCAAAGTTGATATAAGATTAAAATACAGAGTTAAAACAGTAAAATTTAAATTTAAGTTAAAATTAAGTGTTAAAATACTGAGTGAATAAAAAGGTCTTCAGCTGAGAGAGCACAGAGAGAGAGAGAGAGAGGTTGGAATAGACCTTAGTTTCATATAGCAAAGCCTTCAAGCAAACTTATAGAGCAGTCAGAATTGGACCATTGTCTTCACCCTGTCTGGGGAAAGGTATGCCTGCTAGCACCTCTAGGCAATGCTCCTGATATGGTGCACCCCTATAGCCTCTGAGGGAGTGGGACTGTTCTATTCCTTGGAGGAGGGAGTTCCCCACAGCAGGGAGAAGGGCGCAAGCCTATAACTCTGTCCTTCAGCCTACTAATCAGCCTACTAAAGCTATAACTCTGACCTTCAGACTACTAACCAAAGGTGCTGGTTAGTGATGTCTGCCCCTACTGACTGAAGGTGTTACTGCAGCCTTCAACCACACAGACACATTTTAATTATTTTTTACTCATTTTAAATTAATTTAAATTAATGTATTTTAAAACAAAACAAGCCTGAGGTGCATGCCTCTAGAGTCCCCTTAGTATACATGCCAAGTTTAGATACCTAAATTTCACAGTCTTGGCACTGTGGTACTAATGGATGGACAGAGAAAAACACATCTTTTTTCATTATATATAATTACTTTACACACATTGAAATTATTTTTCTTCCTTGTCACTTTGATGAACCTTGATCATGAAGTACTCCCCACCTTTTCAAGGAGTTCCCTGGGTCTCTTTCTCTTGTGAATGAATATCAAGTATGTTGTTACAGTTATCCCAGATGCATCTCTCTTGAAAAGAGGCTATGATATTTTTATGTAGACAACTGGCGGTTGCGTTCTTTGTAAAGATATTCATGGTGGAAAGGAAACCACTCCCTCCAATAAATAAATAAATTGTGAAACAACATTGAGCTTTTGGAAATATTTGCCAGGTATAAGTAACAGGATCCCACATACAACATAAACAAATCAAGGTATAGTATTCATCTTAAGTGTATTAACCTTGCCCCATAAACTCAACTTTATAGATGCCTATCTATATCTTGTGAAATATGATTAATCAAGTTTAAATTTAACCTGATCATTTGAGATATATCTCTAAGGATAATTATTCCCAAATAAGTAATGAAAACTGGGCACTATCAAAAGTTGTCAGGCTATTCAAAATCAGTTTCATCAAAGCCAGAACCAACAACTGGAGTTTCAAGATAAACAGCAAAAGAGTGCCAGCATAAAGGATAATTTTAAATTCTAAACCAGCATGCAGAAAACCATAAATGCTACTGTTTTGTCTAATAGCACACACCATAGGCTCGAAACATAAATTGAATATTAGTGGGGTAAGTAGACATCCTTACCTGATGCCTTGGCCAAGTAGAAAAAAAGCTGAAAATAAACAGTGATAACTCTAGCTCTCGGGGCAGTGTATAAACTTTTTAACCTATTTCAAAAATTCTAAAAGAAAACCAAAATTAATCAAGGTAGTAAAAATAAATTTCCCAATCTGCATCCAAAGAAATGATGGTCACCTGTTTATTTCTTTCAGAATTTAAGGCAGCCAGATGGACAACTAATCTGAAATTATCACCCCCCTGCTTTTAATTAATCCCATCTCTGGGTTTATGTGGTCTACATAAAACATACAGGAGGCTTTATGTAGACAACATAAACCCACTTCATAGGTCTTCAACTGGTGCGATGATGTGCAAAATATAATTAGGTCTTCAACATTTGCAGCCAGATCCTAGGCATGTTAACTTGTATCAATCCTGTGTTCAATTCGGTGTACTTCCAAGCAGGTGTGCATAGAATTGTAGCCTTTGTCAAGTAATTAGTTAGATTAATTGACTAAAATCTTTTTGATCACTTGAAAAAGGTCTTCCCACTTAATTGAGCAGAAGACATTTTAAAAATGAATTTTAATACAGATGCTTAAACCAGAAATGGAAGGCACTATATTAGAGACATTTCTCCTCTTTGGAAGAAGGTCTCTTGGATAGTGCCTGCAATGACATGTCAGTGTACATAATCTAAAAAAGGCTGTTTATTCATGTGCAAGTTCAAGCAGATCAATTAACTGATTATAACCACATATATTTTTAATATGGTAAGTAGTATAAAAGTCTATTAAATAAATATTAAGTAAATAAATAATACTAATTAATTGACTGAGATGTTTTTGTTTGTGTGATAGCCCTAAATAGAAGTCATCAGTAACAACTGGGCTAAGAAACAGAGATTGCCTATATTCTAGCTCTCCCCTGCAAGACAATTCCTTGTTTACAAGATGTTTGCATTGAAGGAGGAAGAGGTAGGTTGGGCAGAGCTGCGCAGAAAAGAGATCTTCACTTGTTTTCAACTGCAACTCCCAGCATTCCTGACCATTGGCTATGCTGGCAGGAGCTTCTGGGGGTTGAAGTCTCAAACTTCTGGAGGTCTACTTTCTGTGAAAACACTGGTCTGGAACCCACATCTGCTAGTTTTTCCTTCCAAATGCCTCTTCCTATGGGTCTTTAGAGCAGAGAAATTGTAGTGGGGCATTTGGATAGATGGGTTTGCTGGAAGTGGATAGTTTGAGCTTAACTCTCTGAATAACAAGCCTAAAGCTGTAAATGTATGACCATCTTGCAAGTAGTTTTGGTCCAGTACTGGATGCTTACATGTATTATTATATTTCATTCTCACAAAGCTTATGGCTCATGTCTTAAGGCTGGCTGTATTCAGACACAACAATAAACTATGGTTTATCGTTACAAAAGCAAGTCTGCAAATGCTCTCCCCTGTCCTTCTGTATGCACCAGCTGTTGGGGAGCATGGGTGGGAGGATGCTGTTGCACCATGTCCTTCTTGTGGGTCCCTGGTTGACCAGTGTGTGAACAGAGTGCTGGATTAGATGGACCCTTGGTCTGATCCAGCATGGCTCTTCTTACATTCTTCTTATGAGTTGTTGGGCAAGTTTTCACTCCTAATATATATATATATATATATATATATATATATATATATATATTAACCACAGTTTCAAGTTTTGTCCAAACCTGGACAAAAGGTGGCTAGGTTTACTCTGAAACAAGCCAACTTCAAACCTTAGTTTATGATGCTGGCTTGTTTGCTTCCATCAATCATAGTTAATCTTAACCACAAACATAATGTTAAACATAATATTTCTGATTTCCTTGTGGCCATGCTGAAAGAGGCAAGGAAAAGGATGAGCACTCAAACCTAAGGCTCATTCATCTAAGCATAGTTTATTGTTGCATCGAAAAGGAGATGATTATGACGATGGGAAATGGTCCAAAACTACCAGTTGCATACGCTTTTGAACATGATGTTAAGGTACATTTAGCCTAAATGTAAAAAATCCACATCTATATTTAGAGTTGTTTTTTTGAGAATTCATGAGCTGAAATCAGCATGCTTTAAGAGCACAATCCTATGCATATTTAGGCAGAAATTAAGGTTGATTCCTATGCATATTTCAACAGAAGAATGTCCCATAACTCCCAGCATTCCCCAGCCAGCCTTGTTGTCTGGGGAATGCTGGGAGTTGTAGGACATTTTTCTGTCTACACAATTTGTAAATGTAAGGGTTTGCGGAGGAACGAAGCTCTGTATTAAAGATCTTTTGAACATCATATAATTAACATTGCTAAATATTCTGTCATTTATGCTAATGAACAAGGGTTTTGTTTCTCTTGGGTTCAGTGTCTCATGATTCCAGCTGTCTATTACATCCATGGAAGTCAATAGGAGCCAGTAGTGCTTGGCACCATGCAGGATTGGATCTTTTTAAGCTTGTGGAAACTTTTTATTTCTGTACCATGATGATTATTGTACCATCACATCAGAAGATCAGTTCTATCCCCAAGTTGTAGTAAGTCTCAAATGTTCCAATAAATACAAACCCCGTATCTAAGATTGCAATCGAGCAGCCCTTTAAAGCTTCTCAAGTTAGCAGTCTGCTTAATGTTCACTAGTGGGATTGTCGTGAGTTTTACATGCAGAGATAGCTGTGCATTGAGCAAACTGATGTGAAGCAAGGTGTGAACCGCCCAGAGAGCTTCGGCTATTGGGCGGTATAGAAATGTAATAAATAAATAAATAAATAAATAAAAATAATAACGGCAGCAGTTACTTCAAGTGCGTTATGACAGTGCAGTACATAAAGTGTTTATCTCTTGCCATGTGGTAGAAGCAGCTAAAATCTGCTGGTCAATTGCTGCATTTCCTCTCCACCGCCTCATCCCCCCCACACCTTGGGAAATTGGCCTATGTTATCTGAGCTATCAATACTCAGATTTCTTTTCTGCTGAGAATGTTATGGTATCAGGGTTGCCTCCATCTCTATTGTATTTATTGCTGCAAACTTGTATGCAGTGTTGTAAGTCATGTTCTCTTGTAAAATTTTAGCTACTTGGGCAAAGCAAAGCAGTGCGTATTTGATTCGCTAATATACATATAATATACGGGCAGTGCGTATGTGAGTTGCTAATATACATGGCATTTGCTAACCACTTAATTGCAAAAACATGCTTGTTCTTAGTCATTTAGAATTTGACACTAAAAATCCCAACTACTCCATCCCAAGAAAACCAACCTCAGCTTTTGCATTTGGAATACTATGTATACCAAACAAATACACACAGAATGATTTCCAAGATATTGTGTGTGCGTGTTCCAATGAGGGAAAGGATGCGAGAGCAAGGGTCATAGAGCAGCCTTCCGCAACTTGGCACCTCTAAATGGGGATATTGGGAATTGTAGTCCAACACACCAGGGTACCAGGTTGCAGGAGGCTGGTCATAGGGATGTCTGGGAATCTGTGTTGAGTGAAGTCTAACCATCTGAATCTTGGCCTTAATTGGGAAATGTCCCATGTTTCGAAAGTGTTTCTCAATACCCACGAATGGTACATTCTAGACAGAAAAACATTTCCCCTCAATTCCATATCAGCTACCATATTTGATCGTCAGGGCAGTGTTTTTTACTCCATGATGTGGCAGTGCTTGTGCAGGATCTTCATCCCTTCTTCTCCTAATTGTGGGTATCCAAGGTGAAGGCAAACATTCAATAATGCTTCACCTTTTTTCCTTTTGCCTGTATGAATGGAATGAGACCAGGAAATTTACATTGGGAATCTGGTTAGGGTCAAAGCGGTTGGGCAGGATCAATTCTATGGTAGATTCTCTTTCATAGGAAGGCAAAGTGAGATGATGTTCATGACAGAAGTAAGATTGGATTGAGTCCAGGAATGCCAAGGCAGAAAGATAGGGACCAAAGCTGGAAGCTGGAATTTGGGGTCAATATCTGGGAATAGGTCACAGAAGAGCTGATGGGAAGCAAAGGATCTAAGGACATTGCCCATGACTGAGGTTAAGCAGCACAGTTCTTCTCCCTGCTATGTCTGCACCATGTTGGTTGATGTTAATGGTGCCATTTAGGGCCAAAGCAGACATTACTTTAAATCCGTATCTAGCAGATTTGTCTCTTTTCATTTTTCCTCTAGAGTAGGTGCAGGCCCCCGATATAGGTCTTAAAAGCTCTCCTACATCCCACTCTAGGGTCTTGATTCAGATTGAGGCTCTGCACCTACTCTGGAATTTAAATTTAAAAAGTCACAGCTGCTAATTATGGATTTAAAACAATATCTGTTCTGGTCCTTAGCCTGGAAACTGGCATTTGAATGGAAGCTGTCGAGAAGAAATGTGGAGAAGCCCCTTGTCTGTTTCACTCCTGGCAGTCAGAATTTGTGTGCGTGTGCGTGTGTATGTATGTGTGTGAGAGAGAGAAAGAGAAAGAGAGAATGTGTGTGAGAGAAGATAGTATTGTAGGCCAAGTATTTCTTGTTTTGTGTGTGCTGGCATGCATGTCATCCAATGTATAGAGAGTGGAAGGTGAGTGGCACTAGGCTTATCACCTACATTGCGGGGCTTACCGCATACCCATTATGTGTGGATTAAATATCAGGCCCTATCCCATGAAGCTAAAATGTGGAAGCAGAATTGTTATCTGGATGAATTCTGAAGCATATCTCTGCTTTTGGCTCTGACTGCTATGGTAACCTAATTCCATATTGAAAATGGGACAGAGTTCAGTTGAGCTTATTTCTCTCATTGCCTTATTGACTTGTTTTATACCCCCTTTGGCTTTGTATACAGTACCATGGTTGTTCAGAAAGCTCTTTGATGTTTGCATTAGAAATTTGTGATGGTTTGTTCGTATTAGATACTTTGGAATGGTATAATTCATATATCATTTTGATCAAATGTAATTCTCTTTTTCTCACACACATTTTTCTAACTCAGTAAAATGCAGAATATTTTTTATAATGTGCTCAATTAAAGTCTTAAGATGAGCATGCATTCTGATATGATTGGTACACCCCAACCCAACCATCTTGAAGCTACCTGAGACTGTAGGATCTAAGCATAATGGAATAGATCCAGACTAAGTTAGTCACATGTTGGTCTCATTGAAAGCCGTGGGACAAGTTAGTCATGAGTAATTTAAGTCCCATTAACTAGCTTGGTGGGAATCTCATTCAATATCATTTAAGGCGGGGTGGGCAATTTGTGGCTCTCCAGGTGTATACACCCCTAGCCAACATAGCCAATAGTTAGAGAACATGAGAATTGCAGTCCAGCAACATCTGGAGGGCTACAAGTTGCTATCCCTGATCAAAGAGCATGTCTGCACAGTTAAGAATTCAGAGGTCAGCGCCTCAGAATACCAACACCTCTCCATGTGAACAAGGAATGCCAGAGTATGTTCCCTGTTCATTGAGTTCACTGGGCAAAAAAGAGGAGCAAGGAGGGGAAAAGTGGCCAATATTTGAGCCACAGAGTGTGCATTTAGTTATCATCTAAAGATGGAACGTGGAAGGAGGTTGCAGACATTCAAATTGGGCTCTCTCTAGTGCTGAGATAATTTCAGGTTGGATCTAGGAATCATTCAAGAGCTGCTGGGAAGAAGAAACAAATGATTCTCCATTTCTGAGAATATTAAGTCCAACTATTACTAAAAAAAAACTTTGAAACATCCAGGATCCTTGGTGAGTAGAAAACAATTCTAGAGAGAAACTGAACAGTTTTCTTAACAACACTGCAGATAATTAGATGGTATACTAGGTAAATATTTTTAAAAGGAGCCCAATGGGTAGCTTTATCTGGAGCGTATGTACCCCCAAAGAACAAAGCCCCAATCCTCTTCTTCCTGTATAGGATCTTGCTCTTGAATGGTTAAATGTTGTACTTCAACTTAAATTGTCTACCTTTCCAACTGATGACAGGAAGAGACAGTTTAACCATTTGATGTACAGGTGCAGAAGTTTTGGTTGGATGGATCTGCCAATCTCGATCTTGCCAAGATGGTTAACTTTTTGAGGTCAAACTTATTGCATCCCATTTTTTAATGAGTTTGCACCTTTAAAAACCCAAGCAATCTGTATTGAAATTCATATTTGTTTGTGGTTGTTTTTTAAAAAAATAATGCATTTTTGTGCGCAAAAGATAGGCATTTTTACAAAGTTGAAATGCTCTTTTGGGTGCATTTATTTTCAAATATACATGTTTCATGCGCGCTAATATGTGCCTTTTTGGAACATTTCCCCTTGAGTCGAGCTTCATTGTGGAGGTTGCAAAAATGTGAATTTCGAAATACAAGTCTGTCTTTGCTTGGTGAATGGCTTGGGAAGAGCAAATTGGGTAAATCCGTTCAAAAAACCCTCAAGGGAGCAAATTTCTCACTCATCCCTATGAGAAGCAAGAATGATGTATTAGGAGAGACCTCATTTAAACAATCCGTGGGGTATTCCCGTGGTTTCTACAGTCAGTCTTTGGGAGGAACAAAACATTGTGATTATTTTGCAAGAGGCCTTGCCAGTCAAGAAATAATTTAACATTTTCTTTGACAATGTAATATCTGGAAATAATGGTTAGAAACAAGGTTTAGAGGTATGACTTATCCTCGCCTCTATCTATGGAGTTGATGGAATTTTGGATGATAAAAGCACAAGCGTTTATCAGTGGCTCCTTACCCATACAAAGAATAGCTATACTATATTTTCTCACCTTTTCACCTATCACACTGTATTAGAAATGTTTTTGTAAAATAATCATCAGCAAGGTGCTAGTTGTATAAAAGATATAAATTGCACACATGATTATAATACATAATAGATGGGCACAACAGAGATGGGTGGAATAATCCAGGAGTCGGTTATAGAGTAACACTGATGTGGTATTTTAATGAGATATTTTATTGTGTTATGGTTTCATTGATTGGTTTTATGGTGTTTTATCATGATTTTATCTTGTGAACTGCTTTGGGGATTAAAAAAAGTTAAGTGGTATAGATATTTTCTCAAATGAATGAATGAATTGTCACATGGTGTATCCTTGCATGGCTGACTTTTCTTTAACAAATAGCTATTGCAAGGGAAAGTTTGAGCCAAATGATTGCATGTGGAGATGAACTTGTCCTGGTCCGAATCAAAACACCTCACTCTGTGCTTGCGATTTGCAGTGGGAAGAACAGCTTAAAGTGATCTTAGGGTGGCTCAGAAATTTTACACCCAGTTCTATGTGGGTCAGTTGACAGGCCAAAAAACAGGTCATTCCCCCAATCTTTTCTGATGGTGATGTTGGGGCTCCAACAAGGGGCTGTAGCTCTGTGATAGAGCAAGTGCTTTGCATGCAGAAGGTCCCGGGTTTAATCCCTGGTATCTTCAGGTAGGGCTCAGAAGGAATCCTACCTGAAACCCTGGAGAATTGCTGCCAGTCACTGTCAACAGTACTAGCCTAGTTGAGCTGACTTGGTATAAAGCAGCTTCCTATGTTCCTATAATTTGTATCTGCTTGGGCTTGACTGAATTGGTAATTTGAGCAGGATCCCATCAACCTAGATAATCATACCATAATCAATGATGGGGAGATTTCTTGCTGAGATTACACAATTAATTCAAGTGGACAAACAATAGATTGCAGTGTGGGAAAAAACCCTAGTCTTTCCTTTTGTTTATGTGTGCAGTTAATGTGATGAATTCAAAACCATATTTATTTATTTATTACATATTTATACTGCCCAACAGCCTAGGCCAGTGGTTCCCAAACTTTTTCAGGTAACCGCCCCCTTGGTTCCACAAATGCATGCCCAGTGCCCCCTACACTATAAAAATCATTATTCAGAATAGTGGTTTTCAATGACCCACTAAGGAAGATAGTAACAATAAAAGTCGAAACAGTAACAAATTCATAATCAGCAGGTTCCCTCCCTGATCTCGTGCATGCCTACTCAGAAGTAAGTCTCACGGAGTCCAATGGGGTCGGAGAGGGAGGGGTTAACGGCGGCGGCAAGCCCCGCATCAAGGAGCACCCGGTGGAGCCAAAATGCTGCTGCAAGAGAACACATGTGCTTAAAAAGTAGGTCAATCACAGCAGTATCCTAACTTAATTTTTTTAAAAAAAAACAACTCAATTTTTTTGCAAACCTCTCCTAGGAGGAGGTACTCTGAGGAGGGCCTTAGATGATGAGTGTAGTATATTTGGGTAGGGTCATGCTGGGAGAGGCGCTCCATTAGCCCGAGTTGTCCGGAGCCGTGCTGTTGAGTTGTCCGGAACCGTGCTGACTCAATCCACACATGTATTAATACCATTTAAGAAGAGTTCTTTTATCGGTGAATTGAAATGTTTCAAAAGCACCAAAATGCTAATGAAAAGACATACCCTGCTTGGTGTGTCTTGCCACACCGGCTGCAAACAGAGGCATTGGCTCTCTTTTCCCTCCCTCCCTCGGCAAACCTGGGGCGGATGCTTCCCATTTAAAGGGACCACGCTCCTCTGGATCCTGCTGGTCTGGGTCCCCAGGCTGAGCAGCGGCGGCTGGGCAGAGGAGCTGAGCTGAGAATGAAAAAGGGGCCGTGCTGCATGTGGCCCCTTTAAATGGGAAACACCCACCGTAATCTTGCCGAGGGAGGAAGGGAAAAGAGAGTGAACGCCTCTGCTTTGCAGCCGGTGTGGCGGGGCACACCAAGCAGGGTATGTCTCTTCATTAGCATTTTGGTGCTTTTGAAACATTTCAATTCACTGTTAAAAGGACTCTTCTTAAAAGGTATTAATACATTTGTGGATTCTTCCCCTATATGGCTTGGGACCAAACTACCTTCTCCCATAAAAATGTCCCTTGGTTTTAAGACCTTCTGGAGAGGCGCTTCTTGGAAAAGACCACCTCTAGCGCCCCCCTATGCAATCCCACTGCCCCCAAGGGGACGGTTCCGCCCACTTTGGGAACCACTGGCCTAGGCTCTCTGGGCAGTTTACAACTAAAACCATAATATAACAGTCCAAATTAAAACTTCAAAAATCACATAAAACCAGAATACGTTACAGTCTAAGGAAGTCTTGTTTAGAAAGATATGTTTTTAGGAGGTGTTACATTTTCTGCTTCCCGAACCACAGGAGGGAGGGTTTTCCAGAGGGTGGGTCCCACTACAGAGAAGGCTCGCTGTCAAGGTTCTGATGACATCCTCTTTGTGTCAGAATGACAAGCAGGCTCTCCTCTGAAGATCGTAAATGTCGCCTAGGTGTATATCATGTCACTCTAATATTTTATTTTATTGTCCCATTTATTTTATTTATTCATTATGTTTATATCTCACTTTTTTTCCTCCTTAAGAAACCCAAGGTGGTGTATATAATTTCCCTCCACTCCATTTTATCCTAACAACAACAACCCTGTGGGCTCCTATCCTCACTTCCTACAGACGGTATTTTTGTTTGCAACACAACAAGCGGGAAAGTGGGGGTGAGGGGAAGGAAGAGAATTATATTGTTTCTCTTTCCCTTAAGCTAGCAGGAAGGGCGGAGATCTAGCCATCTATTTTGCAAGTATCCTACTCTAAGATAGTTGCCCCATTCTTTCCATGTTCAGGGTTGTCATAACAGAGACCAGAAATAGGATTCTAAGTTGTGATTTTAGAGGTTAATGGGAGATTTTGGTCATCATTATTTTTGAGTGGTATGTGTGAGCATCAACCAAGATACTGTAACTGTTGGCAGCTTTGGGAGCATGAAGCTGCATCAATTTATGCTTTATAACCATAAGGCATTCATCTTTTTTCAAACAATCTGATCTAGGGGATTTTGTAGTGAATGTGTAACTTCTGCAGTAGAGTCACGGACAGGCAAGTTTTTCAAGCTTTGCCATGTAAAAATAGGATTTCTGACAAAATTTCTGGAGGAAAAGGCTATCAATGGCTACTAGTCCTGATGGCTATATGCTACTTTTGGTATCGGGGCAGTATACCTATGTACACCAATTGCTGGGGAACATGGGCTGGAGGGTCCTGTTGCACTCATGTCCTGTTTATGGGATTCCTGTGGGCAGCTGATTGAGCACTATGAACCAGATGCTGGGCTAGATGGACCTTGGTCTGATCCGGCATGGCTCTTCTTATGTTCTTATGACAGTTTCTCTACATACATTTTTTAAAAGTGCAATGCTGCACACCACATACACCACTAAAATCAGTAAATATTTCTAATTAATAAATGTGATATGAAGAATCTAACTCAGCATTCTTTCAGTGGGGACATAATAGCCTTTTTTCAACATGCATTTGTGTATCTGAGGTATTGGCATTTGTTTTAAAAACACACACATGGACAACAATTCTAAAGAAGTGCTTATGTTTCAAGCCCTTGTTTTGTTGGCCAGCTTCAAAATTCTGCTTATCTGAAATGCTTCATATATAGGAAACCAAATGTGGGGCTACCTTGATGCTGTGCAAAAGGCATTGCAATCTGACTACTCTCTCTCTCTCTCTCCCCACCCACTTCTTTCTGTGCGTTTCATCTGGAAAGGAAAGGAACCTCTCGTGCAAGCACTGAGTCATTATTGACTCTTGGAGGGACGCCACCTTTCACTGACGTTTTCTTGGCAGGCCTTATAGCGGGGTGGTTTGCCGTTGCCTTCCCCGGCCGTGATTACCTTTCCCCCATCTAACTGGGTACTCATTTTACCGACTTTGGGAGGATGGAAGGCTGAGTCGATCTGAGCCGGCTGCCTGAAACCAGCTTCCGCTGGGATCGAACTCAGGCCGTGGGGAGAGTTTCAGCTGCAGAAACTGCTGCTTTACCGCTCTGCGCCACATGAGGCTTATCGTGTTTCATCTGTCCCTCCCACATTCCATTTTAAGACTATGCAGACTTTCTCCCCCACCCCAATCCTGGTTTAAGAATTTATTGATTTATTATCTTTGAACACATTGGTTTACAAATCAAATCTCTACAAAATCATTACTATTCTTTAGGTCTTTAACACACCAAAGCCCATTACAAACATTAAAAATGGCTAGACCTTTTGACAATAAAACATCTAGACACTAAGGACCTTTGAACAATGACACCCTACAATAAAAGAAATGGATCACACCGTGCTTGTTTTTCCAAAACCTCCTAAATGGTCCCATTCTTGTTCAAATTAGTTTATCCTATGTTTCCTCTGTTTTACCTAAAGAAGCCATGTGATTTTTCTTAAGTTTGCCAAATCCCACATTTTAATATACCACCCCTTTAATCGAGGTGTTTCCTTGCTTTTTCAGTACTTTGCGTAAAGAAGATATACTGCTAATATAAAAGGGTATTTTTTAACGGTTTTGGGGACTGCAGCTTTCAGATATGTTCATAAGCAAATTCTAGGTTGTAAAGTTATAGTATATTTCAAAACTATTGCTAATATTAAAAATAATTTCTTGCTGGAATCTCTTTGCCTTGGAACAATTCTACCAACAATATATAAAGTGTGCCTTTCCCTTCCCACTCCCACACTTCCAAAAAATATCCTTACAATTTTCATAGATCTTAGATCCTCCCCCAGCGTTTTTGTCTGTTGAAGGGATCTGAAGATCTCAAAAGCTTGCACAGTATTTTGCGAACTTTGAGTTGGCCTCGTAAAGATATTGTGCTAATATGGATTTTGGAACAGTAATAGATAGGTTTTCATAGGTGTAGTTTTTTCACTTTTAATTCTTAGCCTTCATCCAGCTTTTTTTTTTTAGTTGGTTATGGACTGCAGAGCCAGTTAAAGTCAGCAACCCTAGCTTTCATTGTAGGGAAATGTCTGTTTTGAAGTTCACGTTCTTTGGCAAGGGTGGGCATGTGAACAAACTTCACAGATATCACTGGCTCTCTTGGCTTACTTGCTCCTATACTATTAACTGCTTGTTGACTTTGTGTAAAACAAGTCCTCCTCTATGGTGGTTCATGCCGTAAGGTCATAATGTGTAAGGAGCAGGATTGTTTGCAGCACTTTGAAAGACAGAAGCTAACGTTGAGAGAATGTGTGTTTATTTTTAAAAAATGTGCTGTAAACTCTGGGTGTGGCACACCTTGCTCATCATGCATTGTTTTCAGATTGACGTTGATGAAATCATTGGGAACATTCATATCGAAACAAGACTACCTTGGGGCTAATTCATGCATTATTTGGCCACATATGAGCCAAGTAGCTCACAAGGAGATAATTCATGCAGTACGTAATGTAAGCCTATGCGGCAGGGTTTTGCTATTTTATTGTTTTACTCTGTACAGCGCCATGTACATTGATGGTGCTATATAAATAAAGAATATATAAATAATAATAATACTGAGAATCAGTTCCAAGAGCAGAGGATGGTCACAAGTCAGACTTCCAGGCGTTGTGCAAGTTTCTTTCTGATAACGTTACACTGTTCATGTGAGCAGGCTACTCAGTTTCCCTCTCAAATGCACACATCAGCTGCTGAATAGAAGAACACAAGCCAGTCTCCACAGCAGCTGGCTAGTCACCTAGTTCAGGAAAAATGTAGAATTGTCCTGGGATATCGCTGTGCAGAAAGCCAGCTTTCCAACTGGCACAGTGGGACTAGATCGCAGAAGCAGCTCCATTAGCCACTTGGATGACAGCTAGATCAGTCCAGGGTAAGAATTCCTGCAGATATGGATTGCAGGAATCTGATGTACTGTATGAGCAATCTCCTAAATAATGCGCCCTCAATTCCAAATTCTATGGCAGTACGGTTTCATGTTTATGCAAACCATATGCAATGGCTGGATTTGCATATCTCACAACTGTCATATTAACATATATTTCAGCCAGATCAGCAGATTCTTTGAAAGGCACATCTTATAACTGAATTCCTCACTCTCCCTTTTGTAGCCAGAAGGCAACAACAATAGACACATGCACAGGCATAGAGTGAATCCTGCCTGCTTCCATTGATCCTTATCTAGTGAGCATTGCTTTGTTTTTCTAGTGCCAGTAAGAGTAACAGAGCCGTAGACTTATATCCATACATGTAGTTCATAGCTCAGTTGTTGTTGTTTCCTGGCTTGCAGAATTTCTAATGTGGGATGCAATCAAGCTGTAGCCCTGCTTTGTCAGGGATCAGAAACACACAGGGATCGCAGTGGAAAGAGGGATGCCAACATTGGGTGGTCACAAGCTCTGCTGCCTCATTAACATGGGCTTAAGAAACTGGAAGAAGGCAGCAGTGCGAGAGAGCGGACCTCGTCTTTTGGCTGCTGGGCTTGTTAAGATTTTACGATGCAGAAATCTTACAATGGTAAGAGTCTACTCCAAGGGTCCCCAAGTAATTTGGACCCGTGGGCACACTTGGGAATTTGACGCAACTGCTGTGGGCCCCACTAGAAAGTGGCTCCCATGGAGGGCGAGGGTAGCCACACAATCACAGCCCTGAAGGCCTGGCTAGTCTAAAGAGGTGGGAGAGAAATCACAAGGTTAGAGGCTGGGAGGAAGGGGGAAATAGCATGCCAAAGGGATAGAAGGATGAGAAAGAGCAAGGGTAGAGGCTGGAAGATTAGAGATCCAGCACAATAAAAGACTGAGTGGGAGAGAAAGAGCAAGGCTAGGGGCTAGGAAGGGAGAGAAAGGAGGTGGCCAGGCATGGGGAAGGAAGAGAAATAGCAGGGAAAGGGATTTTATTTATTTATTTATTGCATTTCTATACTGCCTAATAGCCGAAGCTCTCTGGGCGGTTTACAAATTTGGATTGGGTAGAGAAAAACAGCAAGGCTGTTTATGAAGTTGTGTTTTCATATATAGGAATTTCATATATATTTATTGCTGTGGATATATATAAAAATGGGATTTTTTAAAAAGCTTTGTGTGTGCCTTTGTGGGCGCCATTGGAAGCCCTAGTCTAACGTTCCCACCTGACGCTGGAAAGAAAGAAATATCTGACCCAGTCTCGTGCTGGTTTCAGCTTGGTCTGTCTATGAACATCTTCCCTGATCCAACCCTGTACAAAATCTGGGGTTGTGAGGGAGATACAGCCCTCCGATAAGTGCAGAACTGCTGGAGCACATGTTCTCTTCTGCCCAGCATGAGGGAGTGGAGGAAAGGTGCACGTGAACCCAATACTCTTGCTGGGTTTAGATTTTTGCCTGGCAAGTAATGTCTGAACAGGCCCCTCTTACGTTGGATCAGGTTTGGGGAACGTGTGGCCCTCCAGACCCTCTACAACTCCTTTCAGCCCTAGGAAGCCTCGCCAATGATGATGGATGAGGGGAGGTGCAGTCCAACAACATCTGGAGCACCACATGGCCCTCATCTCTGCTTTAGAGTTGAGGTGGATGGTTTTGGCATATGCAATGGGTGTTATCCGCCTCCCACATCCAAGCTTATGAGCCTACATATGGTGTCAAATCATGAGTGATATGCTCTTGAGTACAGTTGCCAATTATTCTTTCCCCTATGAATCCCATCCATGCTTCCACATTGTCTAAATAGATAGTCACATTGAATGTTTATTTCCAAAGTAGCCCATCCCTGGGATTTGACTGGTGAGAAACGAGCTCTTGTGGTACACGTGCTAGACCCAACTGCCAAAATTCTTCCCCAAAAAGTACAGAAAATCTTGGGTGGTCTTCTCCCATTCTACCTTTTCAGAACGCCTTTTCAAACATTCTGCAACTTTTCATTCATTGTGACTTTCCCCGTAAAAAGCTACTTTTCAGCTTTTATTTCTAGCTGCTGCTACGTAAAATGGCTCCTGGGAGCTGCTTTGAAGGCTTTTGGCTGGAGCCCAGCTAGATGTGTGAAGTATTGGCTGGGCTGGGAGAATGCATGGCAATCGTCAAACATGGTTTGGGATTCTGGAAGGGTGGCAAAAATTCTGCTTAGCGTTACCATGCAAAAAAGTCCCATGTCATAGAAAACCAGGCAGAGGCTGCACTGAAAACAGTCCAATAGTTAAAATATCGTAACGGCCTCCAACGGTGTGAGTTCATCTATTTTTATTTCCCCCCTCTTCCTTTTTTGGGGGAGGTGGTCATGAGAAACTAGACTGTCCTGACCCAATGCTCTGAACTGTGTACCAGGTTCTAGTCCCCAGTCAGACTGCCATGAAGCTCACCGGGTGACTTTGGGCACTGACTAGCCTACCCTTTCTTGTTGCCCTCCAGATGTGTTAGACTAAAATTCCCAGCGTTCCTCAGGTGGGCTGGCTGTGGGTTTCTGGGAGTTGTAGTCTAACTGATCTGGAAGACATCAGGATGGAGAAGACTGTTTTAAAGGGAGGCTGCATCAAACAGCCTCCCTACTGCCAGAACTAAACACTGCAGCGGAAACATCTAGAACAGCTTACTCCTGCCATCGCATAAATAGTATTTATCATGGCTTTACTCTGTGCTTAACCCACATTTTTTGCTTTTTGAATTTCCCTAGGGTAGCATACAAATAGTTTCACATGTGTTCAAATATTCAAATGTTCAAGGACAAATATTGACTTGCAGTTGATGATTTACAAACAGATCCTGTCAGTTGGCACTTTTCTCCTCTGGTTTCTCCTGACACTTTCTGTCAGTTGGCACTTTCATTCCTGTTTCCTTCAGAGGAAATTCCTCTCAGGATTTCTCTCCATACTTGTATTCTTCTCTAACTCACAGCCATTCTCCTACCTGAGTGGTGTGGTGTGTGTGTTTTGTTTGCCTATCCGTCTTTAAACGCAGTGGTGGCTTTTACAATGCGTTCTGAAAAGTGGAAGGGCTTAGACTGGAAACAAGTACTAATATTCCAGTAGAATTTTAGGATATTTTTAGTATGTTTTTAGGATGCTTTTAGGATGTTTTTAAACAGTGTATACCATGTTTTTAATCAGTATTTATAAATTTTATGCTTGATGTTGTTCCCTGCCTCGATCCAATCGGAGAGGCGGATAAGAAATAAATTATTATTATTATTATTATTATTATTATTATTATTATTATTATTATTCCAGTACTTTCAACTTAAAATTGATACATACAGTATGCTACGTGAAAGGCTATCAAAACCAGTCATATTTTTTTTCCTAGTCATCTTTCATTTTTGGCTTAAACGGTTTCAAGTGATCTAAAACAGCCCTCCCCAATCTGGTGCCCTCCAAATGTTTTGGACTTCAACTCCCATCAGTCCCAGCCAGCATGGCCAATGGTCAGGAATCCTGGACGTTCTAGTCTGAAACGTATTGAAGTCAGTAGATTGGGGAAGGCTGGTGTAAAACACGGAATTCTTAGACCTGAACAACAAGAAAAGTTCCAAGGCAGCACGACTCTGCCAACCTGATTGATTTCTTTTGGTTTTCTTCATTGGTTGGTAGGCTGCCCCCTATAGGCCCAAAAACTACACAGTAATTCCTTCTGTACACGTAACATGCTAGTGACTGACATTTCAACAATAGCCCTGCTTGAGGCCACAGCTCAGCTTGCATCGCTCCCTCCTTGTCTTTCCCAATCAGGAAAGGCGAGGCGGAAGCACAGCTGGCTCGTGACTGAGGGATGGAAGGTGCCCTGATTTTCATCCCCAACATGGCACACTGGGTGGGGAGGTTTCAGCCACCCCACCCACCACACTATGCTGGAGATGAATATATTCCCCCCTCAGCTGAGTAGAGGGCTGAGAAATAATGCCCTCCTTGGCTGATCTGCATGGATCAGCTGAAGTGGGGGTGGGGGTCTCCAGCTTTATACTGTCCCTCTCAGTCACAACTAAAAGTTTTTGCTGCTGGTGCTTGTACCCGGACACATCAAAACCAAGGTAAAGCTTGTGTGTGTGTGTGTGAGAGAGAGAGAGAGAGAGTGTCAGGGTGGGGGTTAAATATTAAAGCCTAGTTGAAGTGAGTTTCTTTTTCTTCGATTATTATTGGATGGTATTCATGCTTCGTTCCCAATAATTCAGAATGAATGGTGGATGACCTCTATATTTGAACGTGTAACTTATTGTATCTGGGAGTAAAAATGCTCTTCCTATGACCTGCACACAGTTACCTGAGAATAAGCTCAGTTGAATTCAGTGGGATGTACTTCTGAGGACATAGGCATGGGATTGTGCTCTGCTTTTCAGAGTGGCGAATGTCCTTGGAACTGTGGTTGCAGACAGTACTGTGCTCTTGAAATAGGTAAGATATCACGTCTGGTCCTGCCTCCTTTGGCTTTGTCTCTGCCCATTTTGCCTTCAGCTCCACCCACTACTGGAATGTGACCACTCAAGACCTTTTTCAGATTGGGATTGAGCCCTTGGGCTGAAAAAGGCTCCCCGATTCTGCTTTAAAGCGTTGCATTTTGTGTGTGTCTGATATTTTAGAGCAGAAACAGCAAGTGTGTTTACAGGGGAGCATGCAGAAGTTCCCATATATGTGATAGAACACATGCCTGGCATTCAAAACGCCTCTGCTTCAGTACTTATCACTCCTTTTTAAGACTGACAGCACTGTTAAATTTGGGCAAGCTTTACAATATGTAAAAAGCAGATGGAACTGGAGAATCTAAAGCAATCCATGGTTACTTGAGAGCCAACGTTCTGCAAAGTGGTCACATATGTGCAGCTAGTTTCTCCTTAGATTTTCTCAGCATAAGAGTCATAAATCTGAATTACAATAACACAACTTGAGGAAGTATGGTAATGTGGTTTAAGACATGTATGGTTGAATTTGTGATTCTGTTCCGGCCTCAGCCATAAGCTTTTTGACTGCAAATCACAGTTTCCTCATTTCAAAATTAAGGATGACTTAACCAGCGTAAGAGGGATGTACTATGCAGGTGACATTTGGGATTGTGTTTACTGATAAATATTGCAGAATCAGGCCAGTATACCAGAACCATCACTGTTTAGGATGGATTTCACAATGTATGAAATATAACGGAAGAGATAAAATTTGTTACCTCCAAGTGATGGCAGATGCATCTTGTTAACTTCAGACAGGAAAGAAGAAGTTGGAGGAAATGTCTCAGACCTGAGGTTCAGAAAGTCCTAAACCAGGGGTGGATCTAATCATGTGGCTAGGGGTGTGTCATCCCACCCCCAAGACCCCAACCCAGTGTTTGTCTTTTTAAAATTGCCTCGTTGCCGCCAGCTTCCTACTGCAGCAGCCAGCTACTGATGTTGCTGCTGCATTGTCACACTGAGCACAACTGCAACATTTGGAGGACTACATATGTGCACGTGCTTTTTCAAGGGTGGCAGGATTTGCTCCTCTGCCTCAGGGCATTTTTTTTAAAAAAAATAGTATGAAATCAGCTCAGCTCCAGCTCTTTGCCTGAGCTAGCCAATCAGAGAAGACCTCTAACCTCCACAGAGGAGGGGCTTTTTGTGTGATGGAGTGGTCACCAATGAGGGCATTGCTGACTGGGTGATTGGCTGAGCTAAGCCAATGGAATTTGGGGGGGGGGGAAAGAGGTAGAAAAGGAGAAGTGAGTGTGTTTATGAGTGTGTATTTACTTGCTATTTACTTGCTAGACCAGCTCAGCACAATCCTGATATATGAGCTTATTTTAAAAGGGTGGGGGTTATATAATTCATTCATTAGACTAGCTTATAACTGCTTTGTGTGACTGGAAAAATAATAAACTGGCTTTTAATTGTTTTGTGAGACTGGAAAAAAAAAGTAAACTGGTGTTTACTTGTTTTGTGAGATTGGAAAAGTAATAAACTGGTCTTTAATTTATTTGTGAGAGTGTAAAAACCACAAGCTGGCTTTTTCTCAGTTTGAGTCTGGAGAAATCACAAACTCGCTTATAA
The DNA here is from genome assembly GCF_023053635.1 of Elgaria multicarinata webbii. Lineage (NCBI taxonomy): Eukaryota > Metazoa > Chordata > Lepidosauria > Squamata > Anguidae > Elgaria > Elgaria multicarinata. The sequence continues at coordinate 64,056,204 of NC_086179.1, read as the reverse complement.
TACTTTTGTCAGATTGGAGAAATCATGAGCTGGCTTATAATGCATCTACAGAATATGCGTTGTTGTTGTTTAAAAAATCCTCTACTGGATGCTGGCTGACCAACTTTTATAACTTTAAAAGCTCCACTGCACAATATTGGACCCACCTCCAGTGACTTCGCCTCCTTGGCACCACCTCTGATGACCTCCTTTCTGCCCCACCAATCAGATTGTCCACAAGCCACCACTGCCCTAAAATAATGTGGGAGTTTAGCCATCTGACCTATATCTCAATGGATCATCTTCTTGCACTGTTTCATACTGAACTTAGTTTCTCATTTATCCCCCCATACCTAGCTGATACTGGGTTATTTCTCCAGCCACACTTGCACACTTTTTTGCTTATTCAAGATTTTAAAGAGGAAGATGAAGCATGGGCAAGAAATAGCATGGAAAGGGTACTGAAGAGAGTAGCTAAGTTGCAGTACTGTAAAAATAGAAAAAAATATTCATTGCATTTTTAAGCCTGCTATAAATAGCAGGTATGAGAATTTTCTGTTACATTTATGGGATTATGTTGCACTGTTCCTTTGGAGTGGAATTTGACGTACATGCATGAAACAAGTGCACTGGAAAGATCAAATTCTATCAATAGGATTTAATTGTCAGCTGGCTCTTTTTATTTTTGGGTGATGATGGCGGTGGGTCTCAGTAATGTTCTCCAAACCTTTTAATTAATTACATGAGAAGCATCACTGGCTGTGCAAGTCCAATTTTGGTTTAAGGCAGATTGTAGAAATATTTCTCTTTGCACAGTACCTCATTCAGTACTTCATTTCTTCAGAAGAGAATAGTGTGTGTGTGTATGTGTGTGTGTGTGTTAGAGAGAGAGAGAGAGAGAGAATTTTGTAAAGGCAAAAAAACCTTTACAGAGCAGCATCTGTAGAGACAAAGACCTCTTTGGTTCCCCCCAAATCCTTCTAACCTCATCTCTTGAATAAAAGTTGCAATTCAGTACTAAAACAGAGTTAATTAAAACAAAAGAGATCTCCAATCTACCTCCTCCGGAGATGAAAATAGAATTGGAGTTAACAGTTGTTCATGACTTGGGAAGGCTGTTAAAGCGAGTTCTTGAAATTGACCAGTGGGAAATATTTTTTCAGATTGGTGTGCCATAGATTAAAGCCTGAATCAGGGAAGACTTTACTTTGCAGGGGCTGGGTGTGGTGAGCTATAGTGCTTATTTCTGAGACTTCTTTCTGAGCCTGGAAGTAAGAGTTCACTACTTCAAACATTTGTGTGTATGCATCCAGTGTATGCATCCAGTGTATGCATCTTGGTCAAACCAGGCTGCGTTCGTGTGTGTGTTTGCGCATCTTGTTCACTCTTACATATTGGCTTTGGGTAAAACAAGTGGCACACTGATGTTTCCAACAGCAATCATACTGTGTTCTGCTGCCAGTACATGGGGAAATGGCAGGAGGAAATGAAACCCCCCCAACCCCCTTTCCAGTTCTAACTATAAGACCTCAAGAGTCCTGCTGAATCAGACCAAAGGCCGATTTACTCCAGCATCCCATTTCCCATAGTGGCCAACCAGCTGCCTCTGGGAAGCCCCTAAGCAAGACTTGAGGACAATTGCTTCAAAGCTGTGGAACCATTTTTGCCACACCCATCCTTTCTCCTTTGACCTCAGGGAGTGGGCAAGGGATTTGCAGGCCGGAAATCTGCATGTTGTTCCCCATTTCTCCTCCTCCTATGACAAGGGTGGTTACTTAGTTAGTCTATATATACACACACCCCTCTATTTTGAAATATGTACCTACACAGTGCAGGTGTGAATAACCATATAATCTTTATCTTAAATCAGCCTTCTGGCACACTTCTGCAGGTGTAAGTGTATTTACCAGACTTTTTTTTTAAAAGCCACCTGAAACAGAAGTATGACAGTCTCAGCACTATATACTGTATTTATCAGTATGTGCCTACAGAGCAGCAATTGTGTTTGGAAAAAAATATAAATAAAAGAGGTTGCAGTATAGATTCTATCATAGTGTTTCAAAATTTGCTCAAGAGCTTTTTATTCTTTTGTGGAGACTGACTGGCTTTCTGCTTTTTCTCTTAGTGATGTTGACTTTTGTTGCTGAGTTTGTTTCAAATATGTTTGTGTGACCTTTTATAGTTTAATAATGATTGACGAAATGTGTTACGCTGTGTTTATGATGGCTTCATTGAGGGTTCCTGATGCATGAAAGGCAACACATGAATTTAACCAAGTACTAAATAACCAGGGGTGGTGGTGGTGAGGTTGCCTAGTATTAATTAGCCACTTTCCCCTGTTTAATTGTTTTGTGTGTACTGAAATTAAATACATTAAATACATTTAATCTCATTGGATTAAATGACATTGTTATCCATGGCTGCCATCTTGAATTTGGCTGTAACATAAGGCTTGACCAAAGGGTGGTCATATGCCCTATTTCAGGAGACAATCCTCTACTTGAAGAGCTGTCATAGGACAGTCCTCTGTTTGAAGTGATGTTCATCCAAGATAAAGAACCAGAAGAATGGGGAAGAGAGGCCTTGAAGTTGCTCCTCAACAGTTAGCACCTGGTCAGCAGCCTGAGGATGTCTTACATTTCTTTTTCAATTATAGGTTATTATTTCTAAATTTGCATCTGAATTAGCACATGCAAATTGGCATCCTCTTTTGACCCCTTTTTTGGTGATGTACAAATGACCACTACACATACATGCCAGTAATTTGGAGAACTTCTGAAGCCACATCACTTCTATATCTTTAATACTTGTCTGAATTTATTGATGAAACAATACTACTTCAGGTAAGAACAGAGAGAGTAGAGAATTTCAAGTGAGTGTTGTTGTAGTTCTGTCATCTAGCACAATTTGCAAGGACCTCTCTGCGTATCCTTAATGCCAATGCCTGAATAGCATAAGTTGCTCATGTTTCAAATACTATGTGTGTGTTTTCTCTGCCAGATGAAAATAGAGTTGGTTGGGTAACTTATTAGTGAAAGAATATGAAAACGTAGCAAGAGCTGGCAGGCAAACAGCTGCTTTGCATAGTTTTATTGACAACGATATGCATAAAAAATGAATGAATGTTGTGGGCCTGGGGCCATTACTCGGGACGCTGTTCTTGCAATTTCCAGTATGAAACTAAAAATGGCAGTTCAGACGTTTTGGAGATGGTAATAGAAATTTCAATTCATGCTCTTTTAGCAGTGCAAATCCACCCCCACCCCCCAAATGTACATTTTGCTGAAGAGGACTAAAAACACACACACATTAATATTGCATAAAACGTACATATTCTAACCTACCTAGGATGAGTGGAATTTTGGGATCGTGAGATTCATTATTTTTTATTCAGCATCATGTGTTTCTCCCCAGGATCCATACATCTTAGCACCACATCCCTGCATGGCATTCCTTTGCAGCTACTGGTCCTGACACGTTAAGCAGTGTGAGAAATCCCTAGTTCCTGCTGGGTTGTTTTTCCCCCAGCACCCTTGGGGAGTTCACCACCACCACTGTGGAGTGGGGAGCCCTCCTGAACAATGTTGGATAGTGAAGTGCCTGAAACTGGGAATGTCTCCTTAAGACAACTTAACTTTTCCAGAAAGTTAACGGAAGGAAACTTTCCTGTCTTCTCCCCTAGCCCCCATTAGCCTCACATTTTTTAGGAAGGCCCTCTGACCTTCCAGAGACATTTTTCAGAGTGCCGGTGGTTGTGGGGAGTGGGGAGGGACCGGAAACATTCCTTCCTGGAATTTTCTTCAATTAACTTATCTTAGCCTAAGTTGCTTTCTTGCTCTCATAACAAGGCTCTTGCAATAATATGTTCTTTAGAACAAAACAAAAACAAAGACAATATAAAGCTTCCAATGAAACAAGCAGCAAAGTAAAACAGAGTGGCAGCAGGATCAGGAACACACTTAGCTACCCAAGCACAGGGCTAAAATTCTATTTAGAGTGAAATTCCTCTGCCCATCTCCCGTTCAGTGAGGATGAAGCAAGATCTCCCGGCTTTCATTACTTGCAGTTTGGGGAAGTTGTTGATAATGTCTGATGACTGGAGGAAGTGTGTTTTGTGCTCACTTCCTCCTACTGTACTTTTGGATCTTGGAGAAGAAAAATGCATACTTGCAACTCAAAAAACCAACAACAAAAGACATCAGGAAATGTAAACTAGATATAGAAACTGTGGGGTGAGGGCTGGGGAGACAGTGCAGTCTGTTCTAAGGGAGATAGTCATTGCACTTGGCATAATCTGTTTGACCAGGGACATTTCACAGTTGTGAATGTTAGCTGCTGATGTGCCAGTTTTCTGGTGGGTGCTTCTGGAAGCTTGCTTTTTTTATTGTAACCGTTTGCAGAGGGTAGCTGTGTTACTCTACTGTAGCAAAAGCAAGAAAGAGCCTTTTGGCACTAGCAACTTTATTCTGGCATAAGCTTCATCAGATGCACAGAGTATTATGGAGAGTTTCAGGTTTATACATACTACATTTGGTTGGGGAGGGATTGTTGACAGTACACTACAGCTACGGATGTTGGGGAAATCCTCATCCGAATTAAATGGGTTTGGATTTCTATTAATCTGACCCATGGATTCTGCAGCAGACTGGCTTTACCTGAGTCATATAGATTCCATGGACTTTCCGAGTATTTTTTAAAAAAATTATTGGAATTTTGCACAAATTTAGTAATAATAAATACATTAAAAACACACCCACTGGCTGAAAATGTGCATTTCCCCCATAGGCTAAAGCATGACAATGCACCTTGGTGGGGATGCACATTTTGAGGGGATATGCACGTTTTGGCAAGTGCAAATTTGCACAAGTTCAGGAACTTGAAAAACATCTGATTCCGCCCATGAGTGAACGACAAATGAAAGTCAGCTGATAATCTTAAAATGATAACAGAACAGAGTTTACACAATCCCCAGCTAGAGCACATAGTACTTTTGCATGCAAGAAGTCCCTGGGGAGCCTCTGTCAGTCAGTGGCAATGGCAGGCAAGATGGATCAGTGGTTCCTAGATTCCTATGCCTAACTTGGCCATATGTTTCAGACATTTTGGGCGGAAGGGGGAGAGGGGGATCTTCAAAAATTTGGCGGAATCTACTTTTTTCTTTTTCTTTTTCTACAAATTACAAAACTTGTCCAAATATATTGCTGGTGAGTGTGTAAAAAAATAAATTTATTTTTAAATTGATGAAAGAGGATAATGTGAATCAGGCTCAAGTTCGATGAATTATGTAGCTCAATAGTAGGAAGATGCTGATGCTGTAACCGGACGAGCTGCACATATTTGTGGAACCTGTCTTTGTCTTTTTCCTCCTCAAGTTCCCCATAAGGTCAGTCTGGAAACACATCTTCCAACCCACTGGCAACCAATGTACTCCTGTTCCACATCTGGGTAAATCAGACTTTTTATCAACCTTCTCTGCTTACTGCATCCTTACTGGAGCAGGGGAGCTTAGCTTTAATCATATCATACCCTACTGGGTTCCAAAAGGGACCCCCCACACACTGATATAAGGAAGGGCCTGTGTTAGTGGGAGAACAGATGTTTTGCATGCAAAAGGTCCCAGGTCTCTAAATTCCAGTCTGTACACAAAAACCAATGTATGTAGAATTTATGCAAGTTGGTATTTTGGTGATTACTTTCCTCTTTTTTTGAGGGTGCACGTGTGAGCAATTCATAACTTGGCTGGGTCCCCTCCCTTTGAATGCTCTCATACCTTTGTGTTTTGCAGGCTCTGTTTTGGAGATGGTACATCACCCATTATCGTGAGGGCTATATAAATTGCTCCTAAATTTAGGCGGTTGAAATGGATTGGCTGTGAATAAAAATCACACCTTAGACTGTTGGGAAGGTAATGGGTAGTATCCATAAGGGGCCTGGTGCGTGGTCATGCCTTCCAGAAACGAGCACTCTTGCTCATTTGGGGGCTTGCCCCAGCCACATGTGGACCTTCACTGATGCTGCTGGCCACACACGCAAGGCCCCATTGGATCTTGCCCAAAGACTTTACATTTGGCTTGTTGGAGGGTTATTTGCCATAAATGCTTCTGCAAGCTGAGATTCCTTCTTTATGCCCTGGGTATTTTAGAATTTGAATTAGTTTATGTTAATAAGCAATGACAGTGATGGTGGTGTCTTTTGTGGACCAGATGGCAGACTTTAAAAAAGAGTGACTTAATCTCATCTGTAAACATTTTAGTTGTATACTAAAGCAGAAACTGACCTCATATTTCCTTTTATCTTGGCAAGCCTCCAGATGCTAGGAGGAAAATAATTTGGTGTGTGTTATCTATATCGATATCTATATGCACCATTAAAATATGAATCCTAGTTTCTAAAAATTACAAAATTTTAGGATCTAAGGATTCTTCTTGGCAGAATGTCTGCTTTACATTCTTAATTTTATTTCCTGCTCCCTTTTTCCTAGATAAAGTGCTCAGAGCTTTAAGTTAATTAGCTTGCCTATTGTGAGAACAAAGTAATAATTTTTTACAGTGTATAGGCAGAGTTTGAATTCACGTTGAACCTTTTTTTAAAAAAATGAACGTAAAACAAGTCTGTCTGTGCCAGTTTGCCCAATTATGTGTAACTTCAGGGTTTGATTTGTTTTTTGTTTTTTGTTTTGTAAATACAACTTGATATCAAGACATGGTTGCATTTTCAAAGATGCTAATGTTTAAGTTGCTCTAGGCCTGGTTTGCATGTAATGGTAGGAAATGGTGGTTACTTACCAAATTTAAAGAAATTTTCATTGATTTAATCTACATAGATCCATCTCTTATTTTAGAAGGAGCATTCTTCCCTTTATGGGAAAAACAGAACATGCTTCTTCTAAGGTGGAGCCTCATATTCATGGTTTTGTAAATCTACTGCCTGGTTTAAATAGACGCATCATTCGAAACAGTTTAGACATTTAAGCTATTTGCCTTTTTGATTAATAAACATGGCAAATCTCAGTAAGTACAACTCTGTCAATAAAATAAAATAAATCCTAGTAAATACAAAATGTTCCAATTGTCTTCTTTGAATAACATCTAAATAAATAATTTTATGGAAGCCAACCTTTCAGTATAGCATTCAGACATCACAATAAACCATGATTTATCATTATGGGAACAATCCTCATCAAGCAATCAGCTTGCATGATCCTTCCTTCCCACCAGTGTCGTCTCAAGGAGATAGGCACTTTCACTTCTACTTTTTATTAACTGCAGTTTAACGTTACATCTGAAACTGAGAATTAGTTAATCTCAACTATGTCTTGTTTGAAACAAACCAGCTTCACAAGACATGGTTTGACATTTGCTTGTTTAGAAAATACATATATTTAAGATTGGCCACAAAATGAAAAATTGAGGTTAATCAAAAACAGAAGCCAGTTCTTCCGAATTTCTCCTTGCAGCTGTGCCAGAGGAGAAGGGTGAAGTATGTGAGCTCTTGTTCTCATGTTAAACGATCATACAGTCTAAAAGAAGCTGTAGCCTTTGCAGTTACGAGTTTGGCCATTTGGGAATTGATCTGGACATAGAATGGACTTCTCTATTACTCAAGGTGCTCTATCTTGTATATGTACAACTGTCTGATGAGGTAGGGGTATACAGTAGCTGCCATCTCTCTGTGCTTTTGTCCCAACTTTGCAACCATCTGGTTAATAGTGAAGAGAGTTTCCAAACCCAGTATTTCTGTTTCACACTATTCCTGTCCCAAAGACTCCAGCAGCTTTTCTCTATGTGGTCTTGTCCAAAATTAAGTTTTGGTTTGTTTGTTGTTTTATAAATAGCAGATAGGAGAGAATGATTTGATAAATGGAAAGAAGGATGTGATTATTTATATAGGTTGGCCTCATGCATAGTGAAGCTAGTACTGTTTGAATTATGCTTGAATTATTGGAATAATAATAATTATTATTCCAATAATAATTCAAAACCGCGTTCCATTCCTCCTTTCTGGGGCCCAAGCAAGCTGGAATTTGAGCAGAGATGAGGATGTAGCTGGTACAGAATCAGGATCCACACCACAGGTGGATGCTGGAGGAGCGCTAAAGTACTGATTCTGGAGAAGCAGTAAAGTCAAGCAAGACTGATCAGTAGCAGGAACTGGAACTGGGATAGAAACTGTAGCCAAAACAAAGACACATGGAGCTGGAACTAAGGCTGTCCGAGGGAGACCTATAGGGAGCTGGTGTCCCAGCACAAACTCAGAAGAGACTGAGAGATTGCATCCATCCCCTCCCTTTCCTGGTTACCTGCTGGTTTTCAAGTCACTCTCTGGCTTCTCTCTCCTTCTCCATAGACCCCTGATACACATCTAAACCTAATGGCATTTAGACATGCACTCTGTCAGGTCTGGATTTCCCACTGGGTCCACCACCTCAGATAGATGAAGGGGTTGACTCAGAGTATGGTGGTAGAAAGATATCCTAGGGACTGGATAACAGGGTCCGATGCCAACTCCTGATGTGAGATCACTCCGGCATCCTGGTCAGGCTGAATCCTGACACACATCTCTTCCCCACATTTTATCCAAATCTTGCCCCTTCTGTAACCTTCTAAAAACAGTAGATAAGGGGGGTTCTCAGAAGGTATGGGGATGGTCCCCTTCTGATCTCTCTGTAAATTGGGCACTGGATGAGAAGGTGTATAAATTCATGTAGTAATTTGTAAGGAATATGCAAGATGAGTGAAATTCAAAAGTTAAGAGAAAATGTCTCTGGATGTCAAGTCTCAAAACATTTGCCTAGTCTGGGGTATTGGGTGTGGTAAGGGATAGTTGGTTGATCTATACTCTGTCTTGCAGTCATAATAGCTCCCAACATGAGTTACCATAAAAAAAATCACAACAAACAATTCAAATCTGACAATGTCTAATGACGCAAACAACAACATCAACTTGCTAAGTCAAATAGCTGAAGAAACAGTGGAAAGAGTAAGTTTTCATTTCCCTCCAGGACCAGGGTATCTGCCAAATGCCCAGTGGCGGGGAGATCCAAAGAACAGGGGCCACCAGGGGAAAAGCCCTGTCTGTACTCATTGAGGATAGTATAGTATCCACAATGGAAGGCTGTTCTGGAGAGATGACCGGAGCATTGTGTCTCCATAGAGTAGCCATTTGATGCCAACGGTAGTTGGGGGGTGTATCTTCATTTTTAGAAGAGTTCCACGAGTAGCATGTTGCCTCTTGGAGAACTGGAGAAGGAGCAAGTGTGTCTGCTTCTGCACACTCCTGCGCAAGCCTGAGTGTAAGCCTCTTCTCTGAGCCTGCGACTGCTATACCAGACTGAATGTTTTCCTGCTGCTTTGTAGTCTTTTGACCTTTTTGCTGCAGATCTCTCTGCCAGAGTTGTCTGTCAGAAAGAATGGATTTTGTGTACAAGGGAAAGGTGAGAGAACGTGAGGGTTGCTACTGGAGGAAGAGGCTGGAAACAGTAGTGGGAGACTGTCTCACTCTGAAGGGGCACCTTTGTCTTGAAAGATGGGAACAGCAGGTTGCCAAACAGCCTTCACGCACAAAAATCCAATATTTGAAAGGAGCAGGCAGAGAGGGGAGGAGGGAGCGACAACAAAATAAGACCCTTGGGCAGCAGCTGTTGGAAAATCATAAGCCAAATGTATATTTGGGCTCTGACTTGAGGGATGTGTGAGCCCTGATGGCAAAACTGGTGGGAAAAGAAAGGAGAAACAAAAACAAAACACACGCAACCTGACGGCAGAAGAGTAGGCAGAAAGAGTTCTCACTTCCATGTGGCAGATGTGCAGCTCCCTGAGCGAAAACAGTCTGCGTTGCTCACAGGGCATTTCGGCAATTTGATACTTGCAAATCCAAACACAAGATTAAAGCCTGAATTGACTGTTAATGAAGCTGCTACTACTAGAGGGCGGCGGCGGCGGGGGTGGGGTGGGGGAGACAATTTTAAGAGGTAGGGATGCTGGGTGTGTGTGCTTTTCCTTTCTTTTTGAAGTCACTGGGAGAATGAATCTAGTAGCTCTTTGGCTGTTGGTGGAAATGAAATCCCAAATGGATAGATTGCATTGTTCCGTCACTGTGCTATCCACTTGTTGAAAAGGGCTGCTTTCCTATCTCACCCCCTTAATGAGCTCTGTAACCATAGCAACACCCACTGGCAAACAGTGAGATTACAGTACCACTGTTGTCCAGCCTATAACGTTCCTCTGCTCTTCTTGGCACACTGACCTAGAATCCTGCCCTACATCCTAGCATAAGGTTTATTTTTGATTTCCCCCCTCCTGGTAAGACTTAAAACTCAGGAGGATGCTAAAGTTGATAGCTTAGCATGTTGTGATATGAGATCCTGCTTCTAATTAGCTTTCAAGCAAGTCTTTGTTGTTAAGCTTTTGTTATTTTAAAAATCCGCTATTTTCGTGAATTTGGCTCCCGCCCTGTTTCAGCCGCCAGATGTGTACACATGCAGCTGCTTCGCTATTGTGTTGATTAGGTACCAGGCCGTGCTTCTTCCCTTTTGGTTTTTATTCTCTTAAACGGTTAAGATAACATCGAGTGGTGATTTTCTGTCATTTCCCACTTTGTCAGTTGTCATGAGACAGTGGAGGCCAACTTGCACAACCGTTCTGCTCATGTGAGTGGTTTACTCATATGAGCAGTATAATGTGGGAGCAGAGATTCCCAAGGTTGCTTATATTTTCTTCCAGGAAAATTGCAACCAGAGATTTTATTCAAGTCGGCATTGCATTTCTCGATGGAACTGACTCTTTGCTGCTACAACTCTAGCATATTTAAGGGCTCATTTGGATTTTAAAAAGCCAAGAAGCATTTGGAGCAATTTCTAGGAAGAGGCTGTTAGAGATGTAAAGGCCTGGAAAAAAAACAAGAAGAAATCTGGGAAAACCTCCCCCCGCCCCACCCCCAGGCCGTTTTTTGTTTTTTTCTGAAAAACTGGAAAAAAAAATTGAACAGCTTTTAATTTTGAAATATTTTCTTTTATAATCTAAGACAAAGTATTTATATATTGTTACCCAGCTTTTATTCCTCCAAAAATGATTTCTAACAACTATGTAGTAAGAACACTTTTATGGAAAGACTAGAGGTGTAAAAAGTCTGGAAATAAGGAAGCCATGGGGGAGGGGGAATGATTTTTTAAAATCCTCCCTGTAAGATTCCCAGCATAGTTATTTCTTTAATTCCTTGTTAAAATTATGGATCTAAAGTATATTTTACTGATAAACATTTATGCTCTGTTTCCCAATATGTGAGTAGAGTCACCATTGTGTATTCCTGACAGTAAATGTGCATTCTTAACAGTTTGGGTTGTATTGTACAGAGTCCTGTTTCTGATGCTGTAGCAGTTATTTATTGTAGTTCTAATCTATTCAGGCAATTTAGTAACTGAGTTTACTTTTAAAAGTTTTAAAATATAATGATAACTTTATGAGCAAACTGAAGTAGCTGGATGAGGGTGAACAAACTGGTTGAATCCATGCAAGACAGGGATGTTCATCATGAAGGGTCCTAATTCAGATATTGTGTTATGTCATCCAATTTTGGATGGGGTTGCACTCCCCCTGAAGGAGCAAGTTTGTAGTTTGGGGGTACTTTTTGACCTGGCCCTGCTCCTGGTACCCCTGTGTCCTGCTTGTGGGTCCCTGGTTGACAGCTGGTTGACCACTGTGTGTACAGAGTGCTGAACTAGATGGACCCTTGGTCTGATCCAGCATGGCTCTTCTTATATACTGACCAAGCAATGGAGCACAGTCAGTATTACAAAATGAACTCTGGTTCTCTTTTTCTGTCCGCAAGTTCTAGCAGATGTCATTGTTCTATTCAAAAGATGGACAAGTTAAATCCAAGTTCTGTAAAAGAGGATCAGGTTCTGTTCCATGCATTATTTAGCATCGAAATAAGTCTGAAATACATAGAGTTTATTAAGGTGCAAAAGACTTGCAGAGCTGGCCCGCAAAGAGCATGCTCATTTTCTTCTTTTGAAGTCTGTACCCTTATCCTGCCCATACTGCTATTTTTTTAAAAAACCATCTTTAACCTGAACCGGAGTTAAGTGGTGTCGTATATATGATCAGATTGTTATGATACCCGAGGAGAGGGGAAGGCCTTCCAAGCCCATTTCAAGACTATGCTGCAGGCTATGCCTGCAGTTGGGGGTTTAGAAGAGACTTACCAATTCTGTGGTTTGGAACTTGATCATATTTTGTAGTTGGAGAAATAGTTGCTCTGGTACAGTTTGATACATAAGTATGCCTCCCAGATCTAGCAAGAAACAGCTGTGTTTGGCTGATTCTTCTTCCATGGATTCAAATTCCAACCAACATCTGTTAAAATTCTCTTTTATTAAGAGTAGTTAATACATTTTTAGATCTATAGATGAATGTTCCACCTCACTTGAATTTAAGTGCAGATGTTCTTTCTATTGTTATAAATAGAGAGGGCTATCCTGCACAACTCCCATTTCCACCTTAAGAAACTGCAATTCCTACTAAAGTTTTTAAAAAACTTTTGTGAAGAGTACTGATTGAGTGTGCCTATAGTAGAATCATAGAATCATAGAATAGCAGAGTTGGAAGGGGCCTACAAGGCCATCGAGTCCAACCCCCTGCTCAATGCAGGAATCCACCCTAAAGCATCCCTGACAGATGGTTGTCCAGCTGCCTCTTGAATGCCTCTAGTGTGGGAGAGCCCACAACTTCCCTAGGTAGCTGATTCCACTGTCGCACTGCTCTAACAGTCAGGAAGTTTTTCCTGATGTCCAGCCGGAATCTGGCTTCCTTTAACTTGAGCCTGTTATTCCGTGTCCTGCACTCTGGGAGAATCGAGAAGAGATCCTGGCCCTCCTCTGTGTGACAACCTTTTAAGTATTTGAAGAGTGCTATCATGTCTCCCCTCAATCTTCTCTTCTCCAGGCTAAACATGCCCAGTTCTTTCAGTCTCTCTTCATAGGGCTTTGTTTCTAGACCTCTGATCATCCTCGTTGCCCTCTTCTGAACACGCTCCAGCTTGTCTGCGTCCTTCTTGAATTGTGGAGCCCAGAACTGGACGCAATACTCTAGATGAGGCCTAACCAGGGCCGAATAGAGAGGAACCAGTACCTCACGTGATTTGGAAGCTATACTTCTATTAATGCAGCCCAAAATAGCATTTGCCTTTCTTGCAGCCATATCGCACTGTTGGCTCATATTCAGCTTGTGATCTACAACAATTCCAAGATCTTTCTCATTTGTAGTATTGCTGAGCCAAGTGTCCCCCATCTTGTAACTGTGCATTTGGTTTCTATTCCCTAAATGTAGAACTTGGCATTTATCCCTATTAAATTTCATTCTGTTGTTTTCAGCCCAGCACTCCAGCCTATCAAGATCACTTTGAAGTTTGTTTCTGTCTTCCAGGGTATTAGCTATCCCACCCAATTTGGTGTCATCTGCAAATTTGATCAGCTTTCCCTGCACCTCCTCGTCCAAATCATTAATAAAAATGTTGAAGAGCACTGGGCCCAGGACTGAGCCCTGCGGCACCCCACTCGTTGCCTCTCCCCAGTTTGAGAAGGTTCCATTGATAAGTACTCTTTGAGTCCGATTCTGTAGCCAACTGTGGATCCACCTAATAGTTGTTCCATCTAGCCCACTTTTAGCTAGTTTGTTAATCAGAATGTCATGTGGTACTTTGTCAAAAGCTTTGCTGAGGTCAAGATATATGACATCCACAGCATTCCCACAGTCCACAAGGGAGGTTATCCTATCAAAAAATGAGATCAAATTAGTCTGACAGGATTTGTTCCTGACAAATCCATGTTGGCTTCTAGTAATCACTGCATTGATTTCAAGGTGTTTACAGATTGACTTCTTTATAATCTGCTCCAGAATTTTCCCAGGGATGGATGTCAGGCTGACTGGTCTATAGTTCCCAGGTTCCTCCTTTTTGCCCTTTTTGAAGATAGGGACGTTAGCCCTCCTCCAGTCGTCCGGCACCTCACCCGTCTTCCATGATTTTGCAAAGATAATAGACAAAGGTTCTGAGAGTTCTTCCGCTAGCTCCTTCATTACTCTTGGATGCAGTTCATCGGGCCCTGGGGATTTGAACTCATTCAAGGAAATTAGGTGTTCTTTGACCATTTGTTTATCAATCTCAAACTGCAATCCTGCCCCCTCAACTTCTGCTTCACTTTTTCCAGGGGGGTCATAGATCCGCTTTTGGGAGAAGACAGAGGCAAAGTAGGAATTGAGCACTTCAGCCTTTTGTTTGTCGTCTGTTATCAATTTGCCATCCTCATTAAGCAGTTGAACCACCATTTCTTTCCTCTGTCTTTTACTACTCACGTATCTGAAGAAAGCCTTTTTATTGCTTTTAGCATCCCTCGCTAATCTCAGCTCATTCACAGCTTTAGCCTTCCTGACGCCATTTCGGCACTTCTGCGCCACTTGTCTGAACTCTTCTTTTGTAGCCTGGCCTTCCTTCCACTTCCTATATGTATCCCTTTTTGTTTTCAGTTCATCAATAAGCTTTTTGTGGAGCCACATTGGTTTCCTCTGTTGTCTTCTATCTTTTCTCCTTGTTGGAATTGTTTGTAACTGTGCCTTTAAAATTTCATTTTTTAGATACTCCCACCCATCCTGCACTCCTTTTCTTTTTAGGCTCCCTTGCCACGGGACCTTACTTATTATAGTTCTGAGTTTATTAAAATCAGCTTTCCTAAAATCCAGAGTACGTGTATGGCTACGCTCGACTTTTGTCTCCTTCATAATCAAGAATTCAAGTATGACGTGGTCACTTTCCCCCAGAGTTCCCGTAACTGCCACTTTATCCACTAAGTCATCCCTATTGGTCAATAACAAGTCAAGGATTGCTGACCCTCTAGTTCCTTCCACCACTTTCTGTAGGAGAAAGTTATCACCCATACATGTCAGGAATTTCTTGGAAGGGCCGCTTTTGGCAGTAATGGTCTCCCAACAGATATCCCAACAGATTCCTTGGTCTCCTCTTCCCCTACACTCCCCTTGCCAAACTCCTGTTCGCTCGCTCCCTGGGAATCTGGCTTACTTTTCTAGCTCCTCCTTGAGCTGGGCCAGCTGCTTTTCCCTGCTTCTGCTCAGCTCCAAGTCAGCAACCAGAATGAGGTCACTGAAAGGCCAACAACAATCAACAGCAATTAGGCACTGATTGCTGAGACCAACTGACAATCAGGCCACTCCCCCTTCAGCTCCTGCAGCAATTATAAACACCAACCTCTCACTCAGCACTCAGGAGCACATGGCAAGCACACGGCCTCTTTGAATTGGCAGCCTCCTGGGTTTCCTTGAGGCTTCTCTTGTTCCCCTTTCCTTGGTCTCCTCTTCCCCTACACTCCCCCTGCCAAACTCCTGTTTGCTCTTCCTGTTCGCTCGCTCCCTGGGAATCTGGCTTACTTTTCTAGCTCCTCCTTGAGCTGGGCCAGCTGCTTTTCCCTGCTTCTGCTCAGCTCCAAGTCAGCAACCAGAATGAGGTCACTGAAAGGCCAACAACAATCAACAGCAATTAGGCACTGATTGCTGAGACCAACTGACAATCAGGCCACTCCCCCTTCAGCTCCTGCAGCAATTATAAACACCAACCTCTCACTCAGCACTCAGGAGCACATGGCAAGCACACGGCCTCTTTGAATTGGCAGCCTCCTGGGTTTCCTTGAGGCTTCTCTTGCTCCCCTTTCCTTGGTCTCCTCTTCCCCTACACTCCCCCTGCCAAACTCCTGTTTGCTCTTCCTGTTCGCTCGCTCCCTGGGAATCTGGCTTACTTTTCTAGCTCCTCCTTGAGCTGGGCCAGCTGCTTTTCCCTGCTTCTGCTCAGCTCCCATGTCATTCCCTATCGTATTTTTGCTTCATATGTCCATGTGCATTATATACACGTGAAGAATTATAGCAGGATGATGGCTAACAGACTTGTTTGTATCCTGCCTTTGCCACTTTTTAACTAAGTGTCGCTCTATCTGGAATGGGAGTGGGAATGGTACTGCACTTACTTTTATTTTATTTAATGTCCCACCTTTCTGGCGTAAATGGTGCTCAAGGACTCTTCTTTAGAGGGTTATTGTGAGGATTATAACAAGATAACGTATGCAAAACACTTTGAATACCTAAAGGCACATATAAATTGGGAACAGGCAACATGTGGCCTTCCAGATGTTGTGGGATTGCAGCTTCCATCATCCCTTGCCAGCATAGCCAATTATGAGGCATGATAGGAGATGTAATCCAACAACACCTGGAAGGCCACAAGTTGCCCACCCTTGATATAAATGGTAAGTACAACACTTACCATTTATTCAGACAACACGCTAAGCATACTGTATAGAGGGTGGGGCATTTTGTTAGGCTGGTGATGACTATAGTTCCTCTTTAGCTTGGACTGTATCCATTGTATCATGGGGCATCTGCATTCTATATTCCATGTTTCCCTTTCCCAGATATATTTAAAATTATCTTCTTTTCTGGATTTACTTTCTCTTGATTTTGCCCTTGGTTATGATCATTTATAAGTGACAGCCATGACCTAGATAGGCAATGCAGTTTGCTATCCTTCAGCATAAAGAGAAAAACCTGAAGCCTTTCAAATGTTAAAAGAAAACCTTGTAAAATTAAGCTCTATTTAAAAAAAAGAATCCAAGTTATACTTTGGAAATACTAAATTAAATGTTCTTTATGTATCAAAATTGGAAGCATAATGTGTGTGAACTGAGTAAAAAAGAACTGAATAATAGCTAAGAAGTTCAAATTCCGTGAAGGTGATCTTTTGAGAAGAAAATCCATATGAGAATAAATATTTCTGTGCTGTAAAATTCTGTGTTCTTAATTCACCAAATATAAGAGGACATCATTTCTGTATTTGGAAATGGAGACTGTGCTGTCTCTCATGCTGCACCCCTTCTCAATGTGATGATGCTTACATAGTTTGAGAATTTGAATGTATTCTTTTATTTTGAACTCATGTTAATGTAATTATTTCTAAAATACAAACATCAGGAGTTGTAGCATGATCTGTTTGTCTTTTTTTTTTAATGCCTTGTGATGGGCATGTAGCTACATCTCACATGCTCCTTCCATGGTTTGGGTCTAGAAATGGGCATAATAGGTGTCAGCTAGAGGACTATTTCAATGTCTATAGCAGGATCTTATCCATCTTCTCCTCTTTGTATGGGCAGAGTCTATAATAGGATCTTTGGGAACCTGCCTTGCTAGTGTGTATAAGTTTTCTTACTTGACCCGAGCATGCGTTGGATGTTGTGCTGATTCTTTAGGGTGGTCTGTCAAGAAAATCAGTGTAGAATTGGCTTCCAAATAATTGGCATGATGGGTGGAATCTAGAACTCAGAATGCCATGCTCCCTTTCCTCCATTCTTTCCACTGGCCTACATTCCCTTTCACAGAACTTTAAGAGGTCTCAGTATTCTTGTTGGAGCCTCCTCTCAAAATATCATCATTGAGAGTGGCTTGTTGAGTTGACTCAGAGTTGCGTTAACTGAGAATAAAACCCCATCTGCAGTAGGATTGGGGATGAAATGGGTCTCAAGCCATGCTGTGGCCAAGGGCATCAAAGCTTGAAGACAACCTGAGACCCTTCATGATGGGAGCCAAGCCTGGGTCAAAACACAGGCCTCCCTTGAGATCAAATCCAGCATAGCATTTGTTGGCATCTTGCCCTATCTGCGTCATTTGTCCAAATAAATCTAAGCGCCAGCAAATAAATCTAAGGACAGCAAGATAGAGGAGCAAGGGAGAGTAGCCTGGACATATGAGGAGAAAGGATGCTTTAGGCAGTGAACAATTCCATCCAGAGGTCTTCTTCTTGTGAATGAAATGGAGAGACTGGCTGGAAGGGGAACTTGCCCATTGTCTAGCATTCCATTGTGTCTCTGGAACTATTTACCTTGCTGAGACTGCTCTAAAACACATGAAGGGGAACCCTAGCAGCACTAAAGGGATAATAGAAACCTGGCTGTCAAGACCACAGGGGATTGCCAGTCCTTGTGACTACTGGACTACAGGACTGGAGTTCTGTCCAGTTCATTGGTATAGGTGTGACCCATTCCCCCCTTGATATCTAACTCACAGTAGATATCAAATAACATGTTTCTGTTGGGAAAATTTAAAGTATTCCAAACGGAAAAGTTAAGGAAAATGGCAATCTGTATTATTCAAACATTTGCTTCCATCAAGGATGTGGAACCTCAGGCCCAGGGACCAAATCTGGCTGGCCTGGGGACCGAATCCAGCCCTCCGATGGCCATGCCCTCTTCCTTTGATGTCAGGATCAGGCCTGTTCTCTTTCATGTGGGGGGAAGGGGTTTCAGGTTATCAATCAGAATCAGATTCTGAACTAGAAGAAACAGGATTAGAAATTGACCAGCCAACACAAGAAATGAGGGAGGAGATTCTCCCAGGCTCTTCAGGCGCCAGGGATGAATCTTCACTGGGCTTTATCAGAGAGAATGCTAACAACTCAGAGTCCATGGGAACTCAGCTTTCCTCAGAGGGGGAAGGGACTTCAGGGTTGACCGACCCTAGAGTCTGCCGCAAGGTGATCAGCTCAGCTAGCTTCTTACCAAAGACTCCTTCAGAATAATCCTCCCTGAAGCAAAAGTGGCTGGGGGCGGGGGGGGGGACTTTCTCTTTTGTTGAAAGGACAACTGCCTAGTTTAGTTAACAAAGTCTTTTGCTTAGAAGGAAGCTCCTCGTGTTTACACTCCCTACAAGTGCGAAAAATATTTATTTGTTGAATAAAGTTTTGTGGATTACTTAGCAGACCTCTTTGTTGTCTTACATCACAGCAGAAGGGCTTGGAATCACAACACCTGATCTCATTCCCTTCTCCCCAACCACCAATCCTTTGCGGATTTCCCAGCTTTTGTGCCATTTTTTCCCCAATTCGAAAATGTTGAAATGCCTCTCCAAAGTCTTCATTGCTTGCAGGCAGAGCTCTAAGCTAAACATGCTGGTATTTTTGCCCCTGCCCTTTTTTGCCTTCAGCCTCACTCACCACTGCATTGCAGACCCTGAGCGTCCTCAGACAATGTGAAAATCACGTTTCCTTACCATCACTTTCCCCCCATTCTGTCCCATGATACTTCCTCCTTCTTCACACAGGGAAAGAAAGAGGAAGTAAATGATGACCACATGGCCCATTCACTGGCCATTTTTATTGTGCCACTTTGACTGCGCACAGCAGGAAATGGCAGCACATTTCATTTCCCCACCACCAAAAGAAATGGATTTAAAGGGGTCTATTTTGTGATGGAAAGAAGGCAAGATGGAGCAGGGGACACATGGGAGGTGGACGACTTTGTCAAAAGGACCCACAAACATCCATAAGTTGAGAGTAGCAAGCGTGCAATAAAACACTCATCCGATGACACTCCTTGAGAGCTTTTTCAAAATGGAATTTGGCCCTTGGGCTGAAAGAACATAAACATTCCTGACTTATGTAGACTGGTATGTTTAACAATTTAGAGTTTAATATATTTTACAAGTGAAACTTGCAACAAAACTTTTCAGCGAAGAGCGCTCCTATTCAGGGTAACAGCCAGCCATACCCTCCTCCAGGATATTCTGTTCCATTTCCTCCCTCACCTTGCTTTCTGTCATCCCCCAACAGTCAATCAGTGTTTTGTGTCAATGCACAGGTTCAGCTTTCTCTGAGCCTTTTTTCTTCCCCCTTAAAATCCCCCCTAATTTGTTTTAATTCTGAAAACCTTGGGATTCCCCCCCAAGCTTACTGATAATTTCTCTTGTCAGGCTTTTGAGGGCTCTTGGGCCAGACACCCTCAAAGGACCTCCTCCCTCAGCACTTCCACTTTCTCACCACCATTATCACCTGCTCTTTCTCCTCCTCACCAATGCATGCTTGACAGGCAGAGAGCCAATGAGCAAGTAGGCAGGGGTATCTACCTTTTCTCAGAACCACTGCTTCTTTTTCTCACAACTGCTGTTGTCTGGGCCAGAGCAACAGGCAGGTAAACAAGCAGGTTGCAATGGGGAAGACGAGGAGCAATTCCAGGGTTTTTGTCAGTGGACCCCTGATAGGCTGAGGCCCCTGATGGGATGTGGACCCTTTGCAGGTGCCCAACCTTACCTACCCTTGATGCTGGTCCTGCCTCTGATGCAAATACATATGATGATTCTCTATTACTAAATGTCTTCTAATCAGCGCATGAGAATTAACATTAAGCAGCAATAAAAAATAGGGAGTGACCTTCAATTCTGAAATAGCTACTCTTTAAAGCTCCTGGACTAAGTTGCCACTAGTTTGCTTCTATTAAATATTCTCCAGTTTCTAGAGCATTGGTTTCCTTCTCAAATTGAGGTTTGGTCGAAATCCAGAGGAGAAAATATCAACTTTCCTAGCAAGGTGATTTGCATGACATTAACCATCATTCTTTGCTTACTGTCAAAATTCTTTAAGCTTGCAATGACCTACTTAAGGGTCTTATGACAAGATTAAAAATTCCAGTGAATTCCATGCACTACTTTTTAAGCATTCCTATGTATATTTTCCACTTTTGTTTCTATGGAGATAATGGTCAGAATTTTGCAAGCCTATGACTAACTCTTCTTCTTAGCAATTTTCTCTCCTTGGGCTTCTCAGTAGAGAAGCTAGTTTTTAGTGGATTTATGTTTCTCATTTAACATGTTTGCATGAAGAATTTTCAGGAGCAAACTCACCATGCCTATAATTCCAGCTGTCAGCATTTGTTATAAACACCTATTTTCAGGGTCTAAGTCAACTCTACGCTTTTGCTTAGAGTTGAAACTAGGCGAACTGCCTATGCCATAGTAATGATCCTCCCTTCGCAATGTAGGCAGTCTATCTAATCCAGGACAACGCATCCGTAATGATATGGAATTAAATTCTTTTTTTAATAACAATCTCAAGAATGCATGCACATGGATTACACTTTTGTTACAATTGCAACAAAGTGATAGATGAAAAACAATACCCTTCTACCTCTGGGACACATGTCCACTTGAAAAGTTTGGTTTCCAAATATGATTTAATAAAAAGTTGTTTATTTAATTTTATGTGTTTAATTTTATGAGCCATAGTGAATGTTTCTGCTGCCAAAATTAAATACATTTCATATTGATGTCCTTTGACAATGACTGTGTTTGGAGATAATGCCAAGTTATGTCCCGGCGCAGGTGTGGGCAACATGCAGATTATATGTGCCTCCCATGGCTGTCTTAGGGAATTCCCCCCCCCCCAAATTTGGGTGGTGGTAAAAAAAAAAGTGGTGATTTTGCTAGAAAACAAGATACATGGGGAACATGTGCCTTGTTTGGAAGCAGTGTCATGCTCCCAGAAGCGTCTTGGGATTCTGTTTGTAAACAAGGCATGTGCTCCCATCCTGCCTTGTTTTCTTGCAAAATTGCTGCATTGTTTGCTGCTGCTGCTGCAGCAAATTCAACAGTTAAAGGGCAATTCCAGTAGCAGGGGAGGGGTGCATCTCCGGGTGGTTTCCCTGGTTTTGCATTAGGTGAATGAGCCCTGGCCTTGTGAGCTCCCCCTGGCCATAAGTAGATTGGAAGCTTTTGTTTCTGTTTTCAGCTAATTACAGCTGTGGTTAGTCTTACCATTAGCCTTGATTTAGGGAAACAAGCCAACTTCAAACCATGGTTGATATAACCACAGTTCCAGCTTTGGACATAACAATAAAACACAGTTAATTGAAAACAAATGAAAATTTACAATCTCCTCATAGTAACACCAGGGGACGTGGGAAGCACAGAAGCCTGAAACTCATATATGTAATGCTAAACTATAGTGTAGCATCTACATCTGAACTAGATTAAAAGCGAGTGAGAAAAAGAAGTACATAGTTTGTCCTACAGTGAAACCCAAAGTATCTATAACTCTGTCGTGAAGTTCCTCTAATGCAGTCTCTACTTCTGTATCATTTCATAACTTCTATCATTCTTCCTCACAGGAAACCAGAATGATTCTTTCCCTTAGGTTTCTGAGGCAAGTGTTCTTTGTTTAAAAATTACAAGTCTTGATGGCCCTTCTACAATCCTGGGCATTTTCTAAGGCTGGCACCTGTCTGTGATTTGTGATTTTTAACTAATCTGTGTGCTAGAAAATGGAGCAATTTAAATTAAGCAATGTACACCAACACTGTGTTTTGTAGCTTCATCAGCAAGAGCACAGAACTAATAGGGAGGGCTATGTGGTTCATAGTACCCCTAAAATGGCCATCAGTGAGGGAGGAAGCAGCAGCCAGGCACCTCTCCACCGTGCCTGGGTCCTGCTCCAGCTGAGAGCCCCCTCCCTCCTGCTGCCAACTGTCACTGCAGAGGCCACCAGTGAGGGAGGAAGCAGCAGCCAGGCACCTCTCCACCGTGCCTGGGTCCAGCTCCAGCTGAGAGCCCCCTCCCTCCTGCTACCAACTGTCATTGCAGAGGGAGGAAGCAGCAGCCAGGCACCTCTCCACCGTGCCTGGGTCCAGCTCCAGCTGAGAGCCCCCTCCCTCCTGCTACCAAGTGTCTCTGCAGAGGCCACCAGTGAGGGAGAAAGCAGCAGCCAGGCACCTCTCCACCGTGCCTGGGTGCAGCTCCAGCTGAGAGCCCCCTCCCTCCTGCTACCAACTGTCATTGCAGAGGGAGGAAGCAGCAGCCAGGCACCTCTCCACCGTGCCTGGGTCCAGCTCCAGCTGAGAGCCCCCTCCCTCCTGCTACCAAGTGTCTCTGCAGAGGCCACCAGTGAGGGAGGAAGCAGCAGCCAGGCACCTCTCCACCGTGCCTGGGTCCAGCTCCAGCTGAGAGCCCCCTCCCTCCTGCTGTCAACTGTAACTGCTGAACTTTGCAATTAAGATTGTAGTGCCTGAATTTGCTTTCCTTTTCCCCCTCCTCCTCCTCCTCCTCCTCCCTCCCAGTCCCCTTTCCTTTTGTGTCATGTCTTTTAGATTGTAAGCCTGTGGGCAGGGACTGTCAAGAAATACTTTTGTAAGCTGCTGTGAGAGGCTTTTTTGGCTGAACGGCGGCATAAAAATCCTTAAATAAATAAATAAATAAATAAAATCAGAACCAGTGTAGTGTGGGATGCTTTGAGGGTGACTTCACTCATGCCAATTCTAGCACAGCAACAGCCATATACTGTGTATGGCTGGGATTAAATTACCTCAAAGATATGAAGAGTAGTCTTGAATACTTGGCTGCATTGCTTCACATTTGATTTTACTAGCATTCATTCCAGATGTTGCATTCTTCCTTTGCATGGCTGGTAATCCTGCCAAGTTTTAACCGCGGCAAATCCAATCTCCATGAAATCTTGAGATCTCCATTAAGGCACCATGAAATTTGGACTAATGCTTGAGTTTGAAAGAACAATGGCTTTTGCTTGGCAGAAGAGATGGGTTTTTTTTTTTACACTGTCCTTCATGACCAAAGGATCAGAATATTTTCTGAAGTGTGGTATATAAGAAACTAAACTATCGCCTTCCCGTCCCCACCTCTGCTTTCAATCAGCCTTTCGAGACAGTAATAACCAGGGACCTGATAAGCCAGAGTGCCATGCAGCCTACCAGAGGCCATGGATGGGTGGCAGAAAGGGACCAGGTTCAGACAACCCATCATGACTCATCATGGGTTATTGGCTATACAGTCCTGATTGAGGGTTGTCACGTCGTGCGTATCCTGCGAGTATGGGTTATACAAGGGTTAAACAACAGACCCTCATATAAACTATACTCACCAAATTTGCAAGACACAACAACCCCTAATTGCATATTCCATATTGAAAATGGCAGCCATGCACCTCCCATTCATGTTGCAGTCTCACCATCGATTAAATAACTCATTGTGGGCTATTGTGTCATATGAACAGCACCAATGTCTTTTTAGTGTATTTGTGTGTTCAGGTGTGAGGTCAGTCAGACACTCTATTCTTGGATCATGCTGTATTAAGTTCACAGATAATAATGCAGATCAACCACGGTTGGCAGGTTGTTAATATAATGTGTTAGTCAAATAGTCCATTGTTATCAATGATCATAACACTGGGCTTTGTTGGAGAGGGTAGAGTTCTGAAAGGACGGTGGAAAGCTCAACACTTGCTGTCCCTTATGCCTGGAATTTCTTCCCAATACACCTGTACCATTCATATTCTTTCTCAAAACTCAACCTTTCTAAGATGCCTTTAACCCCTTAGTTTCACACCCAACTGAACTGAAGCTGGAAAGTTTCATGTCTAGCCCTGCTCCCCCTGGGTTGGAAGAAGGTGTTTCAGGTGATCAATCAGAATCAGACTCTGAAGTAGAGGAGTCGGCGCCAGAAACAGGCCAGCCTGTACATTGAGTGTATATGCATTTACTCATATCCGTCCCTTTCCTTCTCTTGTTATCTCAAGCCCTTGAAGATTTTGGATTGTAAGCTTTCTGGATCCCCTTTTTTCACTTAGGTATTCAATAAGGCACATTTATGGGAAGCATCACGTAACAATGACCCCAAAACCAAGGATGAAAAGCAAAGGGTGTGTGATAGAGCAGAGCATCCTGTCTGGATAAGTATCAAGACAAAGCAAAATTTAAAATAACAGCAAATAAATAACGGAAAGTGGGGTTGGCTCAAGCTGTTTTGCTGCCTCAGATGAAGGACAAGATGGTACCCCCTTCCCTATTCCATGTACAGAAGCCAGCTTGACTGGCTTCAAAACTGGCAATGGGATGTTTTGTCTTCCACCACACCTGAGGCATCAGGCTGGTTTTGTGGGGGGCAGGATAGGTTGTATGGCATGCACAGTCAGACTGGGATGTTCAGGGGGAGCAGCTAAGAGGTTGCCACTGCGCCTCCCTGCAGCATCTGCTCCCTGAGATGATTGTCACATTCTACCTAATGCTAGGGCTGGCTCCATGCGAAAGGTTGAACCTTTTAAACGCTTTGCAGAAGAGGCTATTTCAGGATCCCTATTGCCACCCCTGCGGAACCTACACCTCCTGAAATAGTCTATTCTCTGCAGTTATTAAAGGTGCAGGAGCCTTGTCCACTTCCGCCCTGTTTCTCACTTTGATTTCTTGCACCAGCTTCCAGAGAAAAGCTTAGAGCTTTGCTTGGAGGTGCCACTGCTCCAACTGAATGCTTGGCAGGTTCTTAGAAGCAGGTGTGCTGCTACTCCAGCCTGGGCCCTGCCTTTAGGACAGGAGGGTAGGACAATATATGAGCGGGGGAGGGGGGATTGTCTCCCATCATGATTTCCATGGGCTGTGTAGGGTCACACCCATTCATATCACTGCCCCACTCATTTTAGCCTTTCTGTGTCCTGAGGAGGCCACAGAGCCTGGTTAGAGAAGCTGCTTAGAGGCTAAACCCCACCCCCTGATTCCTCGGGCCTCATTGGGGAGCCTGGCAGGCTGGATTAGGCCTATGGGATTGCAGGGTCTGCTTCAGGAATAGTGCAGGGCTGGCTTTTCTGTTCTCCCCAATTTTATATACTCTGAACCTGTGAATGTAAAAGAATGGCTTGTGTGTTCTTCATAAGTGGAAAGGTGGTAAAATAGTAGTTTTAAAGAAAATCCTCACATATCTGGAGACTTGGAGAGAGAAGAGCAAGTTGAGTTGGCAGCATTTCGATTGTAGAATTGGATCTCTTGCGCTGATAGCTGGGCCCTGCTTTTTCTTTCATTAGTACAGGTTTTGCACCAGTGCACAGTAATTGCGCCAACTTCATTGGGATCACATCAGTGAAAAGGAGAATAATTTGATCCTTTTTGTCTTCTTCCCCCTGTGTACCATTTCTTTGCCCAACTCTGTTTTAACTATATCCTCTCTGTTTGGGGGTGGGGGCGATGCTTTTTTGGCAGTATTTTTCTGCTAGTGCCAAAGTTGGTGGTCTTCTAAGTTAAGTAGAGAGGCAGTTATCTAGAGAGGAGACTTTGGGTGAAGAAAGATAAAGAAGAATTTGTTGTTACGGTAAGAATAGAGTTGAAGTGTCAGCAATGCCATTTCCTTGCAAACAATTGCATCATGACCGTTTCCTGTCTCTCCAATACAACTGGAACATAAGGCAGGACACATTTGCATGAGATCAGCTTTAAGTGGTCGTACTTGGAGATCTTCTGTTCTTTCTCATATTCGGGTTGAAATATCTGTCAATTTCCATACCCACTTTGAAAACCCGGGGGTTATTAGCATGATATCAGTAGCTGAAAAGGAATATTTGCTTCATCATCATCATCATATATATATATATATATATATATATATATATATATATATATATATATATATATCTTTTAAGTAATTTCCCCCACCCCCTCACATCAGTGGTTAAGGGATTAGACAGGAATTAGGTTGGTCATATAATGGTATCTCTCACCGCAAGCCACCCAGACACCCAATGAGCACAATTACCACGTCTGTTCGTTGGGACTAATGAATTGCAATACCTGCTGAAAGCAACTGCAGGCTGACCTTTCAGATAATCCTAATGAAGTGGAAAGTGGTTCCCCTCCCTTTATTCAAAAATTTGAACAGCAATTTGGTAGTTTAATGCATTTTATAAATTATTTGGTCAAATATTGAAATATAACAAAAATATAATGTAAAGGTTAATTTACACCCTCTTCCTCCACACATTCGGAAGGAGCAACTTTCTGAATGTGGACACTTTGCATTTCACTTATAACTTTTTTAGGGCTGTGCACCCCCTCCCGAACTGATTTGGATCCCAATCCAGACCTTCCAGATCGGGCCCAAACCAGTTCAGAT
Source organism: Elgaria multicarinata webbii (assembly GCF_023053635.1). Classification (NCBI taxonomy): domain Eukaryota; kingdom Metazoa; phylum Chordata; class Lepidosauria; order Squamata; family Anguidae; genus Elgaria; species Elgaria multicarinata. The sequence continues at coordinate 64,029,469 of NC_086179.1, read as the reverse complement.
CAATCTGGAGCTCCCCCGATCTGCTCTGGAACTGGATCCAGAGCGAGATCCGGAGGTCCAGATTGATATTCGAGGCCCATTTTGCACCCCCGAATAAGCCCCCCTCCCCCACTTATCTGGCTCTGTCGTCCGTCATGGTCTGGGCAGCAGCTTCAACTTCGGCCCAGGCCTCAGGCCAGAAACAGGCCATGGCCTGAGGCCTGGGCCTCAGTTGAAGCCACTGCCAGGACAGCGACAGAGCCAGGTAAGCCCCCCTCCCCCTTACTTGGCTTGCTCCCCTCCCCCTTACTTGGCTCCACTGCCGTTTCTGTACGGACTACGCCACCGCCAGGTAAGCCCCCTCCCCCCACTTACCTGGCTCCGTTGCGGTCTGGGCGGTGGCTTCAACTGAGGCCCAGGCCTCAAGCCAGAAGCAGGCTGCTTCCGGCCTCAGTTGAAGCTGCTGCCTGGATCACGATGGAGCCAGGTAAGCCCCCCCTCCCCCCTTACCTGGCTCGCCCCTCCCACCTCCCCCTTACCTGGCTCCTCCGTTGCCACACAGACTGCGCCGGCGGTGCCAGATAAGCCCCCCTCCCCCCCACTTACCTGGGTCCGGAGTTTAGGAACGGTCCGAATCGCTTCGGACTGTTCCGCTCCGCACCGATCTGGACCTCCCCTGATCCACTCCAGAACCAGGCTTCAGAGGTCCGGATCGGCCTACTCCACTTCAGATCCGGGGATCCATAACGGAGCGGAGCACAGCCCTAGCATTTGCCCCTATTTTTTTTAATGGAAAATAAATGGTTTGACTGAAAAAGGGATAGGGCAATTGCAGCAACTGAAATATACTGCACTACTTCATGGCTCTTGAGAAAGTTTATACACGTTCTCTCCCTATTCTCAGCTTCTGTTTTAATCAATGTTTTAGGAAGTCGCTGAATTTGGGGGTCGGGGCAGGAGTGAAATATTTGATCCTGTTATTTTTCTGGGATTGAAGATGAAAGAGAGGTGGAAGAAAAGGACAGCATGGGGATTTGGATTCAATTTCTACCATCAGGATTTTGTTTCGATACATATTTTTTAGGGCCAGTCTATATGGCCGCTGTGCTGGTCTGACTCTGTCTTGAAAACTGAAATAGAACTGTTCTTGTGGTCTAGTCATAGGGATGATTCAGCTTGTGCCTAGATGGCAATTTGGCACAGTGCTGCCATCCTTTCTAACTTGTGATCTCTGAACATGATGAATTGGTTAGTCACTAGCACAATTGTATTAGTGGAGGAAATGTAACTTCTAAGGCTACATTGTTACTGCAGGATCATATAGAACACTTGACATTCCTGCGGATCTTTTCCTTTTGTACTGTGTATGGTTTGGGGTTGCTTTTCCAAACAATTTTCTGAAAAGGAAACAAAGAATTTTTATCATAGCATGAAACTTGCTTTACCTCTAAAGTAGCGTGATACCCTGTCCCCACCTAATAGATTAGAGGAGCCTTGCTAAAGAAAATGACCATATTTCCGAGAGATATTTTATCTTGGGGGTGGGCAACTTGCAGCCCTCCAGATGTAGAGCCCTAGTCAGCATAGCCAATGATGAGGGGTGTTAGGAGTTGTAGGACAAAATATCGAGAGGGCCATAAGTTGCTCACCCTTGTGTTACCTGAATGGCATGAGCGTTCCTATCTGCTCCCCTCCCAGTTTGGTAACATTGAAAGGGAACAATTGTGTGTGATTTGATGTATACAGTTCCATGCCATTGTTTCTGGGCCCACAGGAAGATGCTAGAGTAGAAAGTACTAGACTAGAGTGGGAAGCATTCCCTCCAGTGGAATTTGATTAATCTATTAATTCAACCAGTCACTTCTGAACTAGTTAACCCATTCTCCTATTTGTGAATTCCATATACTTTGAAGGGTATGTACTTATATATGCTTGTATCACACCTATGATGTGATGAAAACATACCCATGATGTGTAAGGATATAATGTATCATGGGGATGAGAGAAACATGCATGCAACTCCTGCAATACAGGTTAATTATACAGTGTGTGTGTGTGTTTGGGGGGTGGGGGTTGTACACAGGTGTGATGATCCAAAATGTGTATGAGGCCTCAGAGAGGGAAGTGTATGTGGTGTTCCCATTCTAGCTCACAAGCTGAATATGAGCCAACAGTGTGATGTGTCTGCAAAAAAAGCAAATGCTATTTTGGGCTGGCTTAATAGAAGTATAGCTTCCAAATCATGCAAGGTACTGGATCCCCTCTATTCGGCACTGGCTAGGCCTCATCTTGAGTATTGTGTCCAGGTCTGGGCGCCACACTTCAAGAAGGATGCAGACAAGCTGGAGCGTGTTCAGAGGAAGGCAACAAGGATGATCGGGGGTCTGTAAACAACGCCCTATGAGGAGAGTCAGAAAGAACTGGGCATGTTTAGCCTAGAGAAGAGAAGATTGAGGGGAGACATAATAGTACTCCTCAAATACTTGAAAGGTTGTCACACAGAGGAGGGCCAGGATCTCTTCTCGATCATCCCAGAATGCAGGACATGGAATAATGGGCTCAAGTTACAGGAAGCCCGATTCCGGCTGGACATCAGGAAAAACTTCCTGACTTTTAGAGCAGTACAACAATGGAACCCTCACTAGAGGCATTCAAGAGGCAGCTGGACAACCATCTGTCAGGTATGCTTTAGGGTGGATTCCTGCATTGAGCAGGGGGTTGGACTCAATGGCCTTATAGGTCCTTTCCAACTCTACTATTCTATGATTCTAAGTGTCATCATGGGAATTATGAACATAGCCCTGGATCAGGGGGCATATGCAACATTCAAACAAAAGGGTCAACAAATTTTAGAGCATTGGATGGATTGTTTAGTGGTGGTAACTTTTAAGGGAGAACTTTGGGATTTATAGTGGATTGCTTTCTAACATCTGCTTCACATTCCTTGGAGCTATCATCCATGAAACTCATATTGGACAGAGAGCTTGCTTCCATAAGTTGTCAGAATTGCCCCCTTTTAATGTATACAGTGATATCTCAAAAGCTTCATTCTTTCTTTCCTGGAGAAAGGACTTGATCTATATTTTATTCTCACTGCTGTAAAATGAAAATAAACTTTGCTTGAACACCCCGTGCCCTCCAACTGACTAAGGGAACGTTTAACGTATTGGACTATGAGTGAAACAGCGCTGCATGCTCATTTCTTTTCAGTGAAATAAAAGCTGAATGTCAAAGAGATAAGACCAAGATAGTGAGAGGGTGAGGTTGGAGTGAGCGCTACACAACACTTGGCAAAGCTGGAAAATATTGTCACTCAAAGGTGTATGAAGTGCTGATTTCTTGCCATTAGTATTCCAGTGAGACTTTGCCAAGTCCGAAACAAAACCTGCCCTTCAAAAGAAGAGATAAGAAAAATGGACAAGTAATTTTGATGCTTTTCTTCTTCTTTTTTACCAAGGATATAAAGTCATATGAGTTACATATATGATATAAAGATGACCTTTTTGTTTTTGGTCTCAAAGTGCTTTTCATCGCCGCCTTGGGTTCCTTGGAGGAAAAAAGGCGGGATATAAATGCAATAATAAAATAAATAAGAATGCATTCTACCTTACAGAGTCAGGTCTGAGGCATACCTCTGTCTCAAAGGCATACCTTTAAGACAGAGTTAGATACATAACAAATTCGATATAGTGCTTTTCCTAAGTTCTCAAAGTATTATACATGCTCATCTGAACTTGGAAATGGATACTGTTGTTTTTATACTGTTTTTATGTTTTTTAAATTTTTGTATACTTTTAATGTTTACTATTTTTAATTGTTGTAAACCGTCCAGAGAGCTTTGGATGTGGGGCGGTATAAAAATGTAATAAATAAATAAATACATCTTTTATAATGCCACTGTAAACTAGGTCTATAGTATTATTCGCACGTTGCAGATGGGACCCTGTGACACTGACTACACTAAGATGAGAGGAAGGTTGCTTGCACTGTTCCCACAGTGTGAAGTGAATGTTGTGTGTGTAATGTGTGAATATATCAATACCCTGGCCACATAATGAGGAGACAGGATACCCTGGAGAAGAGGCTGATGCTAGGGAAAGTGGAAAGCAAAAGGAAGAGGGGCCGACCAAGGGCAAGATGGATGGATGATATTCTGGAGGTGACAGACTTGACCTTGGGGGAGCTAGGGGTGGCGACGGCCAACAGAAAGCTCTGGTCCATGAAGTCACGAAGAGTCGGAAACGACTGAACGAATAAACAACAAACAAAAGGCAAGAGAAACATAAAAAATTCTGCTTTTCTTTTCTTTTTTGATCAGCTTGCCCCCCCCCCCCCCGTCCATAATACCATGAGGGTTATTTATTTCTTAAACGTATTCCTCACCTTCCCATGAAAAATAGCACCGAAGGTTCATGCTGTCCCACTTTCTGACCATTGCCCCATTCTTCCTGCATTATCAAGGTTTCTTTCCCTTTGTTAATGGTGAATTTGTAACATTGCACAATACTCAGTAGTTGGTTTCATCAGCTAATTTTATTCTAGTTTATAGTTCTGAAGAGAAAATATTAATTTATAGGAAAGATGTGAAAAATAAGACTGGATTGTTGGGGAACAAAAGTGAAATGAAAAGCAACATAACATGAGGAAAAGGTTAATCCACCTTCTCCAGGATAGATCTCTGCATTAATTGGATTTCAACACCCAGCATTCCTGAACTTAACTTCAAGGTTATTTATTGTTTTGCTTAGAAAGAAAGAAAAAAGCCCCCCCCCCCTGTATTTTGCAAAAATATGGTCCAGATCTTTGGACTTGCAGCACTGGGACTTAAAAACTTTGCTCCTCCCTTCACTTGCACCCCAGAGGGTGGCTGAAATGCTTCCCAGTGCCTTTCACAAATAGAAAAAATAACCTGGTGCCCTCCAGATGTTTTGGAATAGAACTCCAGCATTCTGACCATTGGCAATGCTGGCAGGGACTTCTGGGAGTTGAAGTCCAAAACATCTGAAGATCTAACTTCTTCTCAACCCCAGTTTAGATCACCCTTCTCCTCCCAGCTGCAGCTACATGAAACCCTCACTGCTGATCTCCTGCGTCATATCTAGTTCAGATCTTTTTTTTAGTCCATATTCTCCCCAGGTTCCAATAAACCCTGAGGGCCCTATCCTCCTTCAACATGAGTGTCCTGAGCATGTGTTACATGCAGAGGCCACCAGTGAGGGAGGAAGCAGCAGCCAGGCACCTCTCCACCGTACCTGGGTCCAGCTCCAGCTGAGAGCCCCCTCCCTCCTGCTACCAACTGTCTCTGGAGAGGCCACCAGTGAGGGAGGAAGCAGCAGCCAGGCACCTCTCCACCGTGCCTGGGTCCAGCTCCAGCTGAGAGCCCCCTCCCTCCTGCTACCAACTGTCACTGCAGAGGCCACCAGTGAAGGAGGAAGCAGCAGCCAGGCACCTCTCCACCGTGCCTGGGTCCAGCTCCAGCTGAGAGCCCCCTCCCACCTGCTACCAACTGTCTCTGCAGAGGCCACCACTGAGGGAGGAAGCAGCAGCCAGGCACCTCTCCACCGTGCCTGGGTCCAGCTCCAGCTGAGAGCCCCCTCCCTCCTGCTACCAACTGTCACTGCAGAGGCCACCAGTGAAGGAGGAAGCAGCAGCCAGGCACCTCTCCACCGTGCCTGGGTCCAGCTCCAGCTGAGAGCCCCCTCCCACCTGCTACCAACTGTCTCTGCAGAGGCCACCACTGAGGGAGGAAGCAGCAGCCAGGCACCTCTCCACCGTGCCTGGGTCCAGCTCCAGCTGAGAGCCCCCTCCCTCCTGCTGTCAACTGTAACTGCTGAACTTTGCAACTAAGATTGTAGTGCCTGAATTTGCTTTCCTTTCCCCCCTCCTCCTCCTCCCTCCCAATCCCCTTTCCTTTTGTGTCATGTCTTTTAGATTGTAAGCCTGTGGGCAGAGACTGTCAAGAAATACTTTTGTAAGCCGCCATGAAAGCCTTTTTTGGCTGAATGGCGGCATAAAAATCCTTAAATAAATAAATAAATGTAGATAGTTCTCTGTAAGCATTTGTACGACATTTATTTATTTACAGTATTTATATACCACTCCCCATTCAGAAGTTCAGAGGGGTGGGCAAAATAAAATAGAATAAGAGCAGAATAAAAACACATTCAAAGTACTTTTTTTTTTTTTTAAAAAAAGTGCAAAATAAACTGGAGCTGTTTGCTAAGGGAAGGCTTCCTGGAACAATGAAGTTTTCAGGAGGCGCTGGAAGGAATAAAAAGTTGGCACCTGCCTGACCTCCAGAGGCAGGGAATTCCATAGGAGCGGGGCCACCACACTGAAGGCTCTTCCCCTGGTGGACTCCAATCACACAATAGGTCTATGTGGAACTACCAGGAGCATGCCCTCAGATGCCCTCACTGACTGGGCAGGTTGATAGAGGAGAAGGCACTCTCTCAGGTATCCTGGTTCCAAGTTGTTTAGGGCTTTGTATACTAGTACAAGAACCTTAACCCTGGCCCAGTTCCCTCAGCTAAGGAATTACATGCTGAAAAGGAGCAGCTCCGGACAACAGGCAAGCTGTAGCATTCTGCACTAGCTCCACCTTCCGGAGCAACTTTAAGGGCAGCCCCACATACAGCGCATTGCAGTAATCCAAACTTGAGGTTACTAATGCCTGTACCACCATGGCCAAGCTGTCCCTGTCCAGGAGAGGCCGTGGCTGGCGAACAAGCCAAAGATGGTAAAAGGCACTCCAAGCAGCTGCAGCTATTTGGACCTCCAGTGGCAATGATGGGTCTAGGAGTACCCCCGAACTACGAACCTGATCTTTCAGAGGGAGTGCAACTCCATCCAGAATGGGCAATGAGCCTATCTCCCAGACTCGGGAACCACTCACCCACAGAGCTTTTGTTTTGCCATGATTCAGTTTCAGTTTATTGGCCCTCATCCAGCTGATGAGGGCCAATAATGTTGGTTAGCTGATCTAGGATATCTATCAGTATCTACCGTTACTCCTCCAGTCAAAATCGCCACATTTTCCTCTTTGCCTGCTTCTGCTGAAATATACACTTTTGACTGAACATTCATGGCCTAATAAATGGTTTAGTCTTCAAAGTGCCTCAGGGATTTTTGTTGACCCTACTTGTATGCTAAGGGAGCACTAGTGCTGAATCTAAATATATCTCCTGGTCTTTGTCTTCAGAGGCATTTCTTAGGACTTGTGTTCTAAATCTTTTCGGCATTTAGTCTAGGGTAGTTTCCTGGGGCTCACAGGTGAAGTCGTAGTTCAATTATTTAGGTAAAGTCTCATCTGTTCAGGTAAAGATTCTTCAAGCAGGAATCACAGCAGTCAGGACCATGAACCTCTCAATGTCTCCTGATGGCTGTAAATTCTCCTCCTTATTGCATGGAATGAAAAGATGTTGTCTCAGCTGAGAGCTGATGCCTAATGAACACTAGCAAGGCTTGTACTACAGTTGGTCCTGCCTTCTTAAAGGAGCTTTTTGAAAGGACCCTTGACCAGTTCTGCAACCGCTTGTTTCTACTAGGGACCTGTCGTCTGAGTCTGAGGAAGGTGGATGTGCCATGTTCTCAGGCTGGAAGGGCATAGAAGGAGATGCCTTCTCTTCTCTGAGGGGAGAGGCTCTATATCCTCTACATCCATTTGTTCCTTGTGGCAATGCAGGGCTCCTGGCTTTTAGGGACCATGAGGCTGGAGCTAACCCTACAATGAGATAGGAGATCAGTAGATAGTTAATATAGTTTTAGAGAACTATATCTTACTACTGTTTTTAGAGGTAGCTCTGTAGATACCTAAAGCCAACGATGATATCTTCCCCCTGCTCCAAGGGTACAACAGCCAAGGGGCACAATATTAATGAAATGTGCAAGCTCTTGAATGTTGATATCCCTATACCTGCCCCAGCACACAAAAAATGTCCCCAGCATAAGCTTGCTTCTTCTTTTAAATCTCTGGAAGACACATTTGGACAAGCTATGGAGTGAATCCTGCTGTGTTTGATGGAACTGATCCCAGGAAGACTTTCTCATTGATGAGCTTCATCAACATGCCTACAGGCTCCAGAGGCTCCTTGATTGTCAAGGGCTGCAAGGAAAGTTGTTGTTATCCCCATTGCTAGAACAAATATAAAACACGACATTTGCCTTTCACAGTCTCAGCGGGACAAAATGCTGAGTTAATCAGCAGCCTTTAAAAGTAAAACCAAAGCGCTCCCCCCTCCCCTTTTAAACAAAGTAATATACCAGCTAGGGTGAGAACTGTGATTAGCAAAATTTCACACTTTAGAAAGTTGGAACATTGCTGCAGCTTGTCTAACGATTCTAAACTTGCATCTATTCCTTTGGCAATACAACAGAAGCTGAAAGCTGTGGCTGAACAGAAGTAAAATGAAATTCATGAGCTGCTTCACACATTACAAGATTCCTACAGTTATTTAGGTATCTTGTACAGTTTATATCTATGTATATATAATAGGCGAATTCCTACCCGGAATTCACAACTTTAAAACCCCACAAGAAAGGTTTTATCCAAAAGGGAGGTTCTCAAAGCAATATTCTAGCTCAGCATACCCCAACTTGGTGCCCTCCAGATGTGTTTGACTACAGCTCCCAAAATCCCCAGCCAACTATAGGAGATGTAGCCCAAACACATTTGGAGGGTACCAGGGTGAGGAAAGGCTGTCCTTGGTAGTTAACATATTCTGTTGAGAAGTGGACTCAGAGGCTTATGCATTCCTTACGTCTCTTTCTAGAGAGAATTACCCCCCCCCATCCCGTTCCTGGTTTATTTTAACCATGGTTTAACATTACATGAAGACCGTATTAACCATGGTTAATGCAAACCAGACTTACCCGGTAATCAGGGTTCAATGCAGGTTTGCCCAGAAAATATCCCTTATAGCTTTTCATTCCTCTTTTCTTTGGATACAGGGTTCTCCCCTCTCCCATAGAAGAAAGCTCTTAGTCCTTTGTGTCAGTGTGTTGATTTCAAACTATGCAAATGTACTGCTATTGCCCCATCATAATAGTGTGGATAAATTTTGAGAGGGGAAAAAATATGGATTATTGAATCAGGCTGTTCTATATGCCACTCTGTATTTTTGGAAAAAGAAAATATTTTTCATATCTCGTAGACGAAGCAGACAGAACAGTGTTTTGGTGCAGCCTTCTTAACTTCCACGCTCGGTAACATTTTCTCATACTCTTATTTACATTGTGCTGATTCGACCTAGAAGTTGCATCGCGTTGGTTAAGTTTCTCGGTAAGTTAGCCAAGATTCTGACAAAAGGTAACAGCATTACTGAACTAAAGTAACAAAAAGGAATGGGCAGAGAGAATAGACTTGTTTCAGCTCTGTGTGGGTTTGTGTGTGTGTATATGAGAGAGAACGAGAGAGAGAGAGAGAGAGAGAGAGAGAGAGAGAGAGAGAGAGAGAGAGATGCTCTTATGTTTATGGATAGTGTTGTAGGAATGGAGGATGGAGACTGAGATCTGTCAGCTTCTCAGACAAGCATATGACAGATTTAGAAAGAAGCTAATAACCTTCCTTTTAAAAAAAATATCCTGACAATTGATATACTATTATTCAACTTTATTGCCTGGGTGCCTTCTAGTAAACAAAATTGGAGTGTTAAAAAAAGAATAAGTATTGATTTTTGAAATGGCAATTTAGAGATGAATCCTAGAAAATAGTGTCAGAACTTTAGACCAGAAGCAGAAATGTTTTCAACCTTATTGTATAATGTTTTAAGGAGCTCTCTACTCTTGTCCTCTGCCCAAGCAAAATTAGCTGAGGATTTCTGCTTTGGATAAGGAGTGTACCTTCAGCCGATCATGAATAATTTCTTTGTAGAAGGAGTTAGGGATGAATGTGTGTTCATAGCAGAAGCTGGGAACAATAGTGTGCTTCAGACCAGTGAGCCACATGTCTCAGAAGTACAATGGGCATACATTGCCCTCCACTGCAAACATGACACTAGTGCTCTTCAGTTGACATTGGGTTGTAGCCAATGTTAGTCAAACTGAAGTCCCATTCATTTCAATGGGTCTAGTCTAAGTAGGATTGACTTTTGATACAACCCCATAGCTCAGGAAGCACAATTGCAGCAGCAGACTCTGCCCCAGACCCTCACACATTTAGTTGCTCACCTGAACAGATCAGACCTGTGTAGGGCAGGTCTATCAAGGGCCATGCTTTTTGCAGGCGTCTTAATCATGTATAGAATCTGGTTCAGGTGACCCGTTGAATGCACAGAAGTCCTGTTACCGTGACCCTGCCTCCCCTGTCTATACATGCTTCTTGTACAGGGTTATGTCATCTGAACACTGCTACTTTTTTTTCTTTCCTTCCTGTAATGGCACAATAGGCGCCTCTTCAGATTTCATCCAGCAGCCTGTGTGTACTTGTGTTATGTGCCATGGGCCTGAAGCCAAGCTACTAGTGATTTCCCAGCACATAACCTCGTGTGTTGAGGAATTTGTCTGCATACCCTTAACGCTTCATATATACAACAGCAAACGTTTTCTGCAACAGTAGCGACTGCTGCACGAAGTGTGAAGTAGCTCTATTCATAGTCCTTTTGAATTTGATATCTGCTACTAGCGGTGTGCTTTAAACACACACAAACACACACACATTCCTGTACAGTCTTTCTGATTAAATAAAGCAGGCATTGTCTTTATTAGTCTGGCCTAAAAGACAGGCACATGCATGGATATATACACGCATACATGTGCACACACAAACACTTTTAGATAGTTGATCATTTCTACTTAAAGTGGAGACTTCACCACATCTGTCTGAGTGTTGGGAAAGTCCCTTTTATACCAAGAGCCAGTGTAATCCTATAAACAGTGCTGGACAGTTTCTCTTATTCAGTCATGAACTCTCTGGATAGCCTCAGGTCATTTTATTGTGTCTCAGACTCATTTTCTAATGACCCACCTCACAGAGGGGTTGTGTACAGGGATGAGAGAGTTATTTTAAGGAATTCCTTAGGATGCGATCCTATGCATGTTTAGATAGAGAAAAGTTCACCAATTCCCAGCATTCCCCAGCCAGCCATGCTGGGTGAGGAATATTGGCACTTGTGGAAGTTTTTTTCTGTCTAAACATGCCTAGGACTGTGCTAGTAAGCTATGACCATAGCAGAAATGAAGTTTTGTCAAACCAAGACACAATTTTAGTTAGGTGCCTTGAATAGAATTGGTATCAAATCAAGTAGGACTAATCTTGTATACCCTGATGCTGTACAATTTCCATCCTTCCCCAATATCCAGATTCTGGATGTGAATTTTAAATGTAAATGTTGAGTTTTGCTTATTAACTTTTTACCTTGAAATCCAAATTGTGATCCCTTTGTTGCTCTGATTTTTGTGGGTGTCAAATATTGCAAAATAAAATAAATAAATAAAAGATAACAAGAAAGAAAGAAAAAGGAAAGCTAAATAGCACTGCACATTTCATATTAAATAGCTTTGCAGGTCTCTCATCAAATATTACTGGGTGTAGAATAGCAGTATGAAATATTTGATGAATATCTGGCAACTAATGAGTGGATGGAAGCAAGTTAATGTCTTTTGGAATTTTGTTATCTGAAAAAGTAAAGAAATAGGAAATGGGTCTTAACTGGGTTAAATTATTATTATTATTATTATTATTTATTTATATAGCACCATCAATGTACATGGTGCTGTACAGAGTAAAACAGTAAATAGCAAGACTCTGCCGCATAGGCTTACAATCTAATAAAATCATAGTAAAACAATAAGGAGGGGAAGAGAATGCCAACAGGTACAGGGAAGGGTAAGCAGGCACAGGGTAGGGAAAAACTAACAGTAGAAAGTAACAGTAGAAGTCTGCACAACATCAAGTTTTAAAAGCTTTAGGAAAAAGAAAAGTTTTTAGTTGAGCTTTAAAAGCTGTGGTTGAACTTGTAGTTCTCAAATGGTCTGGAAGAGCGTTCCAGGCGTAAGGGGCAGCAGACGAAAATGGACGAAGCCGAGCAAGGGAAGTAGAGGCCCTTGGGCAGGCGAGAAACATGGCATCAGAGGAGCGAAGAGCACGAGCGGGGCAATAGTGTGAGATGAGAGAGGAGAGATAGGAAGGAGCTAGACAGTGAAAAGCTTTGAAGGTTAACAGGAGAAGTTTATATTGGATTCTGAAGTGAATTGGAAGCCAATGAAGAGATTTCAGAAGCGGAGTAACATGGTCGGAGCGGCGTGCTAAGAAGATGATCTTTGCGGCAGAGTGGTGAACAGAAACCAACGGGCTGATGTGAGAAGAAGGAAGGCCAGAGAGAAGAAGGTTGCAGTAGTCCAACCGTGAAATAACCAGTGCATGAACAAGCGTCTTGGCAGAAGAGACAGACAAAAATGATCGAATCCTGGCAATATTATACAGGAAAAATCGACAAGATTTAGCTACTGCCTCAATATGAGGAATAAAGGAGAGCGAGGAGTCGAAGATAAAGCCAAGGCTACGAGCTTCCTTGACCGGAGTAAGCGTAACATCATTGACAGTAAGAGAGAATGAGAGATGAGGAGAAGGTTTAGGAGGAAAAACAAGCAATTCAGTCTTTGCCATGTTAAGCTTCAAGCGACGATGAAGCAGCCAAGCTGAGATATCTGAAAGACATGCCGAGATACGATCGTGAACATCAGGAGAAAGTTCCGGAGATGACAGATATAGTTGTGTATCATCGGCGTACAGATGATATTGGAGACCATGAGATTGAATAAGCTTGCCCAAGGGCAACATGTATAAGGAAAACAACAACGGGCCAAGCACCGAGCCTTGCGGAACCCCTACTGAAAGGGGAAAGGAGGAAGACGAGCTGCCATTAGTCAACACGCTGAAAGAGCGACCCGCTAGATAGGAGGCAAACCAGTTATAGACAGAGCCACAAAATCCAAGGTCATGAAGGGAATCTAAGAGAAGATCATGATCAACCGTGTCAAAGGCTGCAGTTAGATCAAGGAGAATAAGAACGGAATAATGGCCTTTAGACTTGGCAGTAAGGAGATCATTGGTGATCTTAGTAAGGGCTGTTTCGGTGGAATGCAGAGGACGGAATCCAGATTGAAATGGATCCAAAGCAGAGTTACTAGAAAGAAAGTCAAGACAGCGAGAGTAGACCGCACGCTCCAGGATCTTTGAAACAAACGGCAACAAAGAGACAGGTCGGTAGTTAGACAGAGATAGCCTATCAAGAGTAGGTTTCTTGAGAATGGGAGAGACTGTAGCATGTTTAAAAGCAGAAGGAAATGAACCAGAGGACAGAGAAAGATTAATAATATGTAGCAAGGAAGGGAGGATAGCAGGAATAAGATTAATAAAGACGCGAGAAGGAATCGGATCACGAGAACAAGTGGAAGGCTTCGAAGAGCGCAGTATTGTAGACAGTTCATCCGCAGAGACCGAAGGAAACGCAGAGAAATTTGCAGGAGGAGCTGACAGATGAGGAACAGGAACTGGAAGAGGAGCAGAGCTGGCCAGATCAGAGCGGATAGTTTGGATTTTAGCATTGAAAAAAGAGGCAAAGTTGTTAGCAGACAGAGAGGCGGGGAGAGATGGCGGATTAGGCTTCAGAAGAGAATTGAAGGACGCAAAGAGCCGCTGAGGATGCCTAGCATTTGACTGGATCAGCGTTGAGTAGTACTGCTGTTTGGCCAGTGAGATGGCAGAAGAGAAAGAGGAAAGTACAAATTTGTAATGGACAAAGTCTGCCCGGTCCCTGGTCTTACGCCAAAGGCGTTCAGCTGCCCGGGAACAAGAGCGAAGGTAGCGGAGGGAAGAGGTGAGCCATGGTTGGGGTTGAGAAGGGCGAACTATCCGAGTTGTAGATGGAGCAAGATTATCAAGAGTTGAAGATAAGGAGGAATTAAAGAAGGAGACAGCTGAGTCCAAGGAGACAGCCGAACAGACAGAAGGAAGGGAGGAGGCTAGGGACTGGGAAAAAGCCTCGTAATTGATAGATTGCAAGTCACGACAAGAGCGAGAAGCGGGACGTGAAGGAGGAGGATTATGAGTAATATTGAAAGAAACTAGGTGATGATCTGACAGCGGAAAGTGAGCAGTAGAAAAGTCCAACACAGAGAAAAGTCCAACACACATGTAACCAATGCCCACCATCAAAGATACCAAGAAAGCAACTATATTATATTGGATCTGGCTTGCAGTTTAGAAATACACAAGTAGTGTGATAGTCTTCTTGCTGCAGTGAAAGGCAGTTAAAGCTTAGAAAGTTTATGAATGCCTAGGCAGGCTTCATTAATTTTTATTATATCGATAGGCTAATAGGTATTTGAGTCCTTAACTTTGTTCTGTTAAGGAGGAGGGAAACTTGTACACTTTTAACTTGGACAGTTGCTATGGAGCTTTCTTCTGCAGTGTTTATGAGATTTATCATCTCAGTGCATGCTATTTAATGAGAATGGACTTCTGTGACTATCGTGTTCATTGATAGGATAATATAGTGTTCTGCCAGTAAGATAACATATGCTGCTTTATGTAGATTTGTGTGTCTGTATATAATTTCAGCTTGTGCAAGACTTTACTGCAATATTTGTGACTGTGTATATCTGTAATTACATCTATCTATCTATCTATCTATCTATCTGTCCAAAGTAGGGGTACTAGAAATATTCCTTAGTTTTTGAAATTGGTATTAAGTGTCCACCATACATGGATTGTTCCAGCTGTCTGCTGTGTTGTATGTAATTAACAGGTCATTCACTTTATTTTACTCAAATATAAACTCCGTAATTAGATCATTGCTCAAGTCAAGTTCAAGTGTCTCATTTCTCATCTGGGAACAATAAAACAAATTCAGTTACTCTTAATGTCATCTTATTTTCCCTCCCCCTGCCTTTCTCCTCGTGTAAATTACCATCTATCTATCTATCTTTCTATCTTTCTATCTTTTTATCTTTCTATCTGTTATGTTTCTATACTGGCCAATAGCCAAAGCTCTTTGGGTGGCTCACAAAACAAGACTTAAAATCATGAACTGTAATAGTTCATGATACAATAAATAGTTCAATAAAAAGTTCAGCATCCTGAGAATCGTTTTTCCCTTCTTTTCACTTCATTGGATGGTTTTCTCCCCTTGCTTTTGCCAAATATCTTAAACCACACTAAAGGTGCAAAGGTGTTGGCTGGGGAATGCTGGGAGTAGCAGGACATTTCTCTCTCTAAACATGCTTAGGATTGTGCCCTAACACATTTAAAAAGAAAAAAACCCAGAATGACTAAAGAGAGAGCTTCGGCTATTGAGCGGTATGGAACTGTAATAAATAAACAAAGCCTGATGAGGAAGGAGAGCAGCAGTAGTATCTGGTAGCAGTTGGATCACTGAATGAAGGAGGTCCACTAAGGGGTGTCCTGCTCAAGGGTCCTCTAAAACCTGATGGCAGCCTGGCTCCGATGGACTGTGTTGGATTTGTCTATGGAAACACACAGGCATCTGAGTGAGTCTTTTTCAACATTATAGAACTTCAAGCTCTTTTCTTTGAAAAATGTTCCGTACTCTTAACAAACCTATGTATGGAAAGGACCAAGGTGCTCAGGAAGGCTTTTAAATATTACGCTGAAAGCAAAGAGAAAGAAGTTCTAGAGCAGTACGACAATGGGATCAGTTGCCTGGTGAGGTTGTGGCCTCTCCCACACTAGAGGCCTTCAAGAGGCAGCTGGACAAGCATCTGTCAGGGATGCTTTAGGGTGGATTCCTGCATTGAGCAGGGGGTTGGACTCGATGGCCTTGTAGGCCCCTTCCAACTCTGCTATTCTATGATTCTAAGGTTACTTTGTAAGTGCAACTGTATGTAAAGAAAGTCCGAGTGATTGGGTTACAACTTTTCTTCCAGTTATTACCATTTCGGGCAAAAGGTGCACTCGCCAAACTGTATTGCTAAGTGAGGCAATTTTTATTCTCTCACTATTTCTTTTTATGATGATTTTGTTTGCTTGTTTTGCAAAACAGCACTTAGTTTTGCAGACAGAAATTACAAAGTGAAAGTTTGCAATATCAGCTCATTTCTCAGTGTAAAGAAAATGCTTCAATGGAAAGATGGGGATTAATTTGGTATCTTCTTACATACCAAATTAATCACTAGCACCAACAAGTATCATCATTTGCTTTTTAAGAAATAGAATACAGTTTTTTTGGAGGTAGCTTTTGAAAGGAATACTCGTCATGAATTCTACTGTATTTTGTCTTGAGCAGGGGGTCTACAAATGTTTTCTTGGCTTATTATCCAGCCATCAAAGCCACAATCCTATACATGTTTGGAGAGAAATAAGTACTACAACTCCCAGCGTTCCCCAGCGAATTCTGTTCATCAATTCCTTCCCCTGAATCTTCCGGCTTGCACCGAGTGTTTGGGAGAGCAGCTTGTTAATCTATGCTGGCTGGATTTCCCTAGTTACCCTCACTAGGCATGGCTTGCTGTATCATCCGAACCTGGGCAGTATGGCTTGTTTGAAGGGCAGCAACCCTCAAATAACCCATGGCCTGTTGTTTGGCTATTTGAGGATTGCTGCCCCACCCAGTCTGGGCGACATGGCAAGCCAAGACAGCGAAGCTAATAAGGGAAATCCGGCCGGCAGTGCAATCATGCGAACCATGCGTCTTGAGTGTTCCCTCACTTGTGTGGGTTGTGGAGAGGGAAGAAATGGCAGGAAGCACTCCCACTGCTTGGAAGCTAATCCTGCTGTTTCTTACCTGCAGTGGAAATGAGGCCTCCAGGGTAGGGATCTGTGTGGTGCTGGGTGTTGTATTTGCCAAGGGATTGGGGCACTCGCCCCTGGTGAGCTGCCAAGTGGGTTTGTAGATGTCTAATCTTGAGTGTGATTTCTTAAATATATTTCCTGTTTGCCCCATTTCTAAGTCCAATGTGCTTCCTTTAGCAAACTCTGTGCATTCTTTGCTTTGTGCTACATACTCCTGCCACCTTTTGAGCATTTCTGCTAGAAAGGTGGGTTAGATGTATTGAGGCTGACCTTGACATGAGATCTCTCTTAGAATTCTGTGCGTATTTTGGGAGCAAAGCTCATGGACATTATTATTATTATTATTATTATTATTATTATTATTATTATTATTATTTATTTATATAGCACCATCAATGTACATGGTGCTGTTGGATCAAATGATGGCTCTTTATTCTGTCACTCTTGACAGGTTACCTCTTCTTCTGTAGATGAGTCTATGTTCTATTGACTTCTTTATTTTAAGGTTTGTAGCTTTTTCCTGATTCATAGTGGAGTTGAGTTAACATTTCTTGAACTGGGACATTTCTGCACTTCATAGATGTTTATCCCCACAATATGCTTGTGTGCATGCGTGTGTATGTGCGTAAACACACACACACACACACACAAGACTAAGGTGTCAATCCCATGGGAATAAGTCCCATTAAACTCAGTGGGGCTCCCTTATGAGCAGATACATGGAGGATTATGTCGTAGGAGATCATATGAAATAACGCATAACCTGGGGCAAAGATTTGCAGCCTGCTGATAAATGCGGTGCCATCAAACATGACGTTAAACGTTTGCGCCAGGCCTCCTGCTGCAAATGTTCAGGATTAGTCTGACAGATGGTCGGTGTCATTCACAGCAACAGAATAAATGAAAAATATTTAAAAGTATTTTTGAAGCAAACAGATGCATTGGTAACTACAAAAAGTAACAGGAAATTGGAGGAGGGAAGAATAGTGAGTTTTTCAGACAAGGTTGTCCTTTGCCTACATTTCTCACAGCTGGTACATGATTCAGCTTTATGTTGAATGAATACAAAGCCTGTGTGAGTGGACTTTTGACTTTTGATGTAGCTCTATCTGTTCCCCCCACCTTTGTTCTTTAATCAAGTCCTGCTGTTGTTGCATGATGCCTTGAGCTCTATGGGTAGAGCTTCAACTATGTCACTTGCTTATCAAGAAGAAATACAGAGAATAAAATGGTCTATGTTATCTATTATAAAGTCCATCTGCATGGAAGAATCAATGCATAGAATCAAATGGGCTACTTTCTCACAAACTAAATTTGAAATGACCTTTAAATAGAAGGCACTTATAATAAAGAAATATGCTCAGAACTTCTTTTCTTTTTGCCCTGCTGAGGTGAGAACTAGCTAGTGGCTTAGCAAGACTGTGGCATGCTGGGGTAGGGGGAGAGAGAGCATTTAGGGTTAGGGGAGAGATTCCCCTATGTTTCAGATCACATATGATTATTCCTCAGTATCTCTGAACAACCTGTTGTTTCTACATACTGTGGGACTGTTTTTATGAAGCAGTTGAGTCGACCAAGGCACATATTCATGCTAAATCCACAAATCCCTTTTGTTTTTCATGTGTTTGTTGTTTCTTACATGATGTTGTGTGATTGTTCTGTGTTGGCACTGCAACACAGGTCTGGGGAAAAGAAAGTAGCCAATGCTTTTAAAATGCACTGGATCCTAACAAAGGAATTCAGAAGGAAGTGAATGGAAGGAAAGTTTCCCACATGGTTCAGGTGGGTCTTCCAAACCTCCAGAGACTTGGGTGCGTGGGGGTGTTGGTGGCTGGAGCTGATAGTAGCAGATAGGAAATGCTTTTCTGTGAATTTCCTGTGTTCACTTCCCTTGGGATACAAACCACTGTAATTTTGCAATGTGATGCTGAAAAGGAAGGCCCTGAAACCCATCTTCTGACAGTTGAAACACTTCTCTTTCATCACACCTGAAATCTGAACCAGTGGCCCTGGTCATGAGTTCACATATGAAGTGTCATTCTTCATGATCCTGTTAGTAGTAGCAACAGATCTCCCCCTCTTTTCAATGCCTAGAAACATTTGTTTAAAATACCGCTACGTGAAAATGCAACAGCCTTGTTTGTGCCGACCTTGGTCTATGTCAAGCGTCTCTCTCTTCTGAAAAGCATTTTGTGAAGATCCTTGTTTTGTTTAGCTCACGTAAAACTGGAAGGCTCAAGAGGAAGCGCCTTCAGGATTTTGGTTTCTGGGCACCATTGACCTTGTGGGATGCTCTGCACACCCCCACTTCTCATTGTGGGGCTTGATCACAAGCAATGTCTTTGAGAGAGCAGCTGGTACTTCCGAGGCAATTTGTCATGTAGCTGGGACTTGAGAAATCATTGCAGTTCCTTGATTGGGCTGATAAGTAATTCTCCCTGCACATCTGCAATCTCACAGCTGCTTCCTCCTTATTGGAGTCTTGCTTTCCCAGCCAGTCTGATGGATTTCCTTTCATTCTGCCTGCACCCATAGTTTTGTCTATTGAACTTTTTTTTTCCAGCTACTGGCTTCCGGTCTCAATTTCAGGCCTGTTCTCTCCCTTGGGCTTAAGAAGCATAGCACAAGCTTCGGCCCAAACTTTATAATGATATTACCATATTTGCCGACCGGCTTCAGGACAAGTGTATTGCCGGAGTCTGGATAGTCATCACTTCCCTTCCCCTCCCATGATCTCATTGTTATCCATTCATAAACAAAATTGAAATGCATGTAAAAGCACTTCAGAATATTCATTATAGAGGCAGGAGGAAATAAAGATACTTTCTTTCTCAGAGCATGTATCCTATCATTTGCAGGAGGACAGTTAAACACATTAGCAGTTTCTCTCAAGACTTGTGCTCCTCACCTTATGGCTGAGCTCCCTCTTTCAGGACTCAGCAAAGTGTGTGTGTGTGTGTGTGTGTGTGTGTGTGCGTGCACACACCTTTGTTTTTTTAATTTTCCTTTTAACAAAGTGCTCTGTCACCTGTAATGTGGTGAAATCACAGTTAAAACCCTATGCTGGCCTATTTAAAATCACCTAAAACAATAATAAAACAAACAGTAATGACTCTGAATTAATTTAAATATAGGAAAATCTTCACCTTGCAGAACATAGCAAGAGTTAGCTTTTCTAGGCAGACTGTCCCCCCAGTATGGGAGCCACCACCATCTAGACTGTGCCTTCCTAAAGGGGTTCATCCCCAGTAGCATGGCCATGTGTCCTACTTGACAAAGAACAGTCATCATTTTGAAGGGCTGTCAGAGGTAGGTTGGCCACATAGTCCTGACCCCCCCTCAGAACGACATCACTTTACATGACATTTGTACATGAAATGTATTCATTTAGGTGCAGCTTTATTACTAACCCTAATTTCCATAAATTAGCAATACATCTCACCATAGTGGAGAAGATTGTCTAGGTGATCTGCGTGGCTATTCACAGTCTGCTGTCCAGGTGCTAATTGTTGGTGGGCAGCTTCAAGGCTGCAGCTCTCCATTCTTACAGTTATTTGATGTTAAACCAGACCTGGACTGGAGACCTCTTTAAATGGACAGACACCTTCAAAGAGAAGTCTGCACCCTGCCAGCCCTCCAAAATAGAGCACTGCCCTCTGTAAAGTAGGACACCTGGACATCCTAGTCAGAGAACAGATCTGTATTTGAAGTCACCTTCTATTTGAGGGCTGACCAATCCAAGCATAGCTAAAAGATAAAGAACCATCAGAAGGAATAAAAGTAGCCATCAACAGTTAGGACTTGGACATCAGACTGAGCAGGCACACAGTCTTCCCCACGATGGTGAGATAAGAAAGTAAGAAGAACCATGATGGAGCAGAGCAAGGGTCCATCTAGTTCAGCACTCTGTTCACACAGTGGCCAAACAGCTGTTGACCAGGAACTCACAAGCGGGACATGGTGCATCAGCACTCTCCCACCCATGTTCCCCAGCAACTGGTGCATATAGGCTTACTACCTCTGATACTGGAGGTAGCACATAGCTGTCAGGTCAAATAACCCTAGATAGCCTTCTCCTTTAACCCTGTTTTAAAACCTTCCAAATTGGTGACCATCACTACATCTCGTGCTAGTGAGATGTATGGTATTTATATTTAAATTATAGCAATTATTTCTAAATTTGTACCTATACATATAAATTAGCATATGCATAATTTACGCAAATCCATATCTTCTTTTTCCTTGGGTTGGGGTATGCATTTTTCCTCTTTTTTAGTGATGTATCAGTGGCTAGTAAGTAAGCCTATCTATGCCAGTTGCTGGGGAACATGGGTGGGAGGGAGCTGTTGCCCTCATGTCCTGCTTGTGGGACCCTGGTCGACAGCTGCTTGACCACTGTGTTAACAGAATGCTAGACTAGATGGACCCTTGGTCTCATCCAGCATGGCTCTTTTTATGTTCTTATGGACATCCTTAACCCCAGATATAGGAACATGAACAGATTGGAGGCAGGGAGGAATCACAGCCATGAGTTGGGGGCATCCTAATATATTGTAGCTGTTCAGATCCTTGCTGTAGTAGCGTGGCAGTGTAGTAGTGTGGTGCTCTGTAAAATGTTCCTTCTCACACTACGTCTGGCTATAGAAGGACTATTTAGGTATCCAAACACGCCGTTGATTTCTTGCTAAATTCTTCTCTCACCGTTAAGCAAATTGTCTTTTCTTGGATAAAAGTCAGAAAAAAGAGCTGTTACCATCTATCCGAAAACCCCGTAATGTGATATTTATAGCTGATAATAGCTTACAGCATTGTGAGTTTTAGAAAAATCTGTTCATTTAACTGCCTTGCTTTTCCTTACAGTGTGAAAGTTTAATAGCAAACATGTGGCTTGTTAAAAAAAAAAAAGATTAATTGGAATTTAATATCTCTTTCAGTAATTGCAAGTTTTCGAGGAGCGGTCCCACATGGCTTATCGCTGGAGATTGGAGACACTGTTCAAATACTAGAGAAATGTGATGGTAAGTGTTGACATTAGCACGCAACTGTCAGCTGGGAAGAGAACTCAAGGTCATGTCACCTAATTACACTGAAGCAGGATCCAAATGTTTGCTGTAGATGAGAGCCCATTTAATCGAAAAATACAGGCAAACTTTAATCTTCTAGGAGCAAAGGGCTATAAAATTCAGAGATGCCCATGTAATGGGGAATAACTTGTAGTAGAATGTATCCAATCCAAAACATCTCACATTAAGCTAGTCTCTTCAGATGTGGAGAAGTTACCATTGTCATTGAGGAAAAGATTCTTTCATACATAGTAGGCATTTCCAGTTCCTATCATGAAATCAAAATCCATACAGTGACCCAGTTCAGCATAGGTTGTTTAATTCCTTGGTGGGAGTGCACAGCATCTTGTCGCTTCTGCTTTCAATTAACTGTAATTAGCTACCCAGGAAACAACCCAGAGTTAACCCAACAATTGCCCATGGTTTGTTGTTGGATTAACTCTGGGTTGTTTTAGGGTTCCAGGTTCAGATATCACAATAACAATCCAGTGACAGGAGCAACAAATGAATGGGAGGCACTCCCACTCAGCCATGGCAATTCATGGGTTAAAAAACTTCCAAACCTGCCCCAAAGTATGCACAAGTGCGTATGTATCCATGTACCGCTTCTGCATGAGAGGTTAAAAACAAACAAACCTCTAGAATATTCAGGTAAGGAATCTGTTTTGACCACAACTGAGGTATCAGATTAATTAAAAATGTATTCTTCTATAAAACGCTGAGCTTGTTGTCGAACCCCTTACCTAGGGATCCCTTCCCTGAGGTCATAGGTACGTTTGAGGTGTATAAGAGGGGGCTTATGCTTTCACGTCAAACCTTGCCCCTTATACATCTTCAAGCCCAGATCAAGGAAATACTGCTTTTCCTACCCAACTTTGACCACTCTCAATACTGCTGCCACGTGTCATTAGTGTGTGCCAAGTGAAAATATTTATTTTGGGTGTGGGGGGAAGGGTTCAATCATGCATAAATACCATTTTAAGAGTGTTGGACTTGCCTGTACATAACTGATGGTACAATACCATCCTACAAATCTAATGATTGTTTTTGTTATTTGTAGAACAAAGATGGGGGGGGGGGAAATAATTTGAAAGATAAATGCAAGTTAATGTGTGTATATCATTTTTCTCCAGGCTGGTACCGAGGATTTGCCTTAAAAAACCCAAATCTCAAGGTAAAACTGATTCTGTTTCTAAATTTATAATGCACATAAAGGCATGTTGGAAAATTTCTATAAAATGTAAAGGTAGATACCTTATATTTTATGTGACAGCTCAACAAACGATCTGGCAGTAATTTTGAAATGTGAAAAAAGAGCTGTAGCTCATCAGAGAGCTTCGGCTGTTGGGCGGTATAGAAATGCAATAAATAAATAAATAAATAGTAGACTGTTATGTGGTGGTTATGCTATGGAAAAAACTAAAGAGACTTGGAGGGATGAGATTTAAGAATAAGAAGGGGCTTGGCCTTTTGCACATGCACTAGCTGATGGGGAGTGGTGGAAATGTAGAAAATTAGATTCATAGGAAGCTGCCTTATGCTGAGTCAGACCAGTGGTCCATCTAACCCAGTATTGTTGATGCTGACTGGTTCAGACAACAGGATAACCCACATTCAAGGGTTGAGCATGGGTTGTGTGTAGGTTGTTGTTGAACTGAGAGTTGTTGTGTTGTCTGAACCCAGCTAGGCTAACAAGCCATGGTTTGTTAACCATGAACAACCCATGAAGAGAGCGCATGGTTTGTTGTTGGGTTGTTCATGGTCCAAGCAGTTTTGGATGATACAGATTTTCTAGACCCATTTCAAACTGGCTTCAGGGCAGGATACGGTGTTGAGACAGCTATGGTCGCCTTAGTGGATGATCTACGTTTAAGTATTGACAGGGCAGTGTGTCCCTGCTGGTGCTTTTGGACCTCTCAGTGGCTTTCAATACCATCAACCCTGGTATCCTTCTGGACACCTGGGAGGTTTAGAGAAGGAGGAAAGGTAGGAATGTGAGGCATTGTGTAAGGCAGAAGAAAGAGCAGGACTTCCTAACACACACGCTTTCTGCAGCAGTGGTGGGGATAGCAGTATTGAAAGGAGGAGTTCAGGGGATAGCTGAGGTTTCTCAACTGCTGTTCTAGCTTTGTAACTGGGATTATCAGTTTGGTTGAGACCTCATCCACTGTCCAGCAAGAACCAAATGGTCAGGAACCAAAGAGAAATGTAATCACCTCCCAAACCGCTGATTACCCAAACATTTTGAATATCTCCTTGGATCATTTCAATGGAGGAAATTCCATGGTAGTTGCTATTCAGCAGCTACAATGTTTCCTTCCTCAGTCATAAATATTGTATTTGCATTTTTCGATATTCACACACGTATGTGCACCCCCCCTCATGAATTATTCAGTTTTGCCAATCTTCTCTGCTCTTGATGGTTTGCCACCTTGATTTAACTCCTTTTCTCTTTCAGGGTATCTTCCCATCCAACTACATTCACTTGAAAAATGCATGCGTTAAGAACAAAGGGTAGGTGGAGATTCTGGGTAATTACATTTTAGCAAAACAAAATAGCAGCTGTAGGAAAAGTGCAATTTGTGGGAGTAGTTGTGTTGGAGATGGACAAATCTATTAAAAAAAAAGGCCCATTGCACCTTAAATGCCTAGTGCAAATGGTTCGAAACTGAAACTGCCCTATGGGTTTTCATGCTCCATCCCAGTTCCCTCTTCCCATTAATGGAGCTAAACATGGTGCAGCATCACGTTTCCACAGTTAGAAGTGGTTTTGTAACTTAACCATGGTTAGAGAAAACAGCAGTGAAAATGTAATGGTTAGCAGGGCAGTTTCTCATGCAGAGGGGAAGGAGTATAACCTCCCTTGGGGTACTTTTGGGCTCCTAATAACATGGCCACCTACGAATCACCCCCAAACCAGGAATTACATTACCAAAAGTCCAGGACAAATAGGACAATGACTGCCATAAAATGTGCATATAATTGATATGTATATATTCAAATTTAGAAATAATTATTATAATTTAAACAGAAATGCAGTTCATCTCACCATAGCATAGAAGACCTGTATTAAGCCAGGTGACCTGTGTGCCTGTTCATATTGGTCTTCAGGTACTAAGTATTGATGGGCAATAATTGCTTTATCTTCAAACTGGAATTGAACAGAAGAGCCCTCCAAATTGAGGATGCCTTCAAAGAGAAGGATGGTCTTCCCTCAGCCTTTCAAATAGAGAGCTGTCTTCTGTAAAAGAGGGCATCCCCCCCATCTCCTCACCATGATTATTAAAGTGGGCAGCTTATGTCTGTGATGGGCCTAAGATCAAATGACATTTGTTAGCTGTCATAGGATGCTTCATTTTTGTTTTCCTTGTTTGTTTCCTATACAGCTGCCTTTATAGAGTGAAAATTTTATTGGCGATTAACACAATTTACTCATGGCCCTAAATCACTGAATGGACTGTGACTGAGCAGCTCTGAAACAGTGCTTACTAAGTGTGCTAGTAGTGTTGACTAAGACCTAGGGCTCCTAGCACTACAATTGAAAGACACAGTGTAGCTGTTCAGTCTTTGCTTCCTTAATGGGTTTTTTTTTCTGATAAGAAAAAAGACAGAAGTGGTGGGAAAGCACAGGACAGCTACAAATTGAAGTTATTGTAATCTGGATCCACCATAAAATTCGGTGAATGAGACAGTGTGATTATCCAATAAAAAGCCTCATCTGATAGTACCATAAGTTGACCATAGTAAATTGTGTGATGCTGTTGGAACACATCCTTGGTTCTTTGTCGATGATTCCAAAGGCTAACAAATAGCAAACTGAAGGAAATTCCATATAGGTTCAGTAATCCCAGTGAGTTTGAATGTGTTTTTAAAAAATGCTTAATGAAAGTAATGTTTGTTAGGATTTGTTTGACAATGTATTTCTTCTGATTGTAATAGGCAGTTTGAAATGGTTGTTCCAACAGAAGATTCTGTTATCACAGAGATGACATCAACCTTAAGAGACTGGGGGACGATGTGGAAACAACTTTACGTGGTAAATGTACTTTATTACTATTCTTGGGCCCAGAATTTAGGAATAATTCCTTGATCCTTTCAAAATAATGAAGCAAAGTAGTTTTCAGTACTAATGTTCTATAATGTCACAAATGATGCTTGCTTGCCTGCAACAAACTCACAAACTTACCAATATAGCAAGACTGAGATATTTCATAAAGGCAATACAGGACCAGGGCAGCATGGGGTATCTTTAGTTGTTGAAGAAAAAGAGAGATGTGTACTCTGGTGTTGAATAAAATTAGAAATATTTAATGGTAATTTCCTCAATAAAAAATACATAGATTTAAAAAAGACAAATTGACACGTACAATAGTTCAATGTTTCGGGCCCTTAGATCCTTCATCAGAAGCTGTATCATTGTCAAAGTTCGTTTATGTAACAAAGTTCGTTTATGTAACAAATGCTGAATCTCCTTCCCTGCATCGTCCTCAAAAGGACTGCTTGAACTGCAACAAATACTGGCTTAGTCTTTTTTAAATCCATGTAATTTTTATTGAGGAATATTTCTAATTTTATTCAACACCAGAGTACACATCTCTCTTTTTCTTCAACTGTCATGGGTGTTTTTGTCCTCTTGTCCACTTCCGCATCTTTGCTTGTCCCAGGCGCACTCCATCCTTCCCTCCTGGATTTGGTCCTGAAAGATCCAGGAAAAGTGTGGGTGCATGCAGGGCGCATTGTAAGCAAGAACAATTTGAGACATTGCACAACATCATAACTGATCACAGGGCACTTCTGTTAAGGCATCAGCCTAAACTTTTAATTTCTTGGTTTTGTGGAGTTTGAGTGAACATGAAATTGCCTTAACTCTGGTCTTAATCCATCAGGGTTTTTTTTTAGTACTGCACACACACACACGTGAATGTTAAGAAGTTAAAATTGCAGTCAGTTGGATTAATTTGAGAAATGAAGAGAATGAGAAGTTTGTCTAGCAAAAAGTTTAGAACGTGAGCTTTTTAAAGTGCCTTCTATCTTTGGACTTTGATTTGAGATAAAGAAGATGGCACACTTTGATGCAAAAAGGTAGCGGCAGAAAGACTGACCTTGAATTTTTCAAAGTAAAACACACACGTTGAAATGATACTTGCGGGGAAGCTCATCCAACAGATGTTAAAGTCAAAATCAAGTGTACTACATAATGAAGTTGATTTCTTTACAATATTGATCCCAATCCATATGTGAGTGACCCCAGGTTTCAGTTCTTGGGCTGTAACCTATTATTGCAGGAGTGGGCAACTTGTGGCCATCCAGATACTTTGGCCTGTAACTCCTATGAC
This sequence comes from Elgaria multicarinata webbii, assembly GCF_023053635.1. Lineage (NCBI taxonomy): Eukaryota > Metazoa > Chordata > Lepidosauria > Squamata > Anguidae > Elgaria > Elgaria multicarinata. The sequence continues at coordinate 64,002,341 of NC_086179.1, read as the reverse complement.
AATGGTCCAAGCTGGCTAGAGCTGATGGAAGTTGTAGGCCAAAACAACTGGAATGCCACAAGTGGTGCACCCCTGCTTTATTGGAACTACTTGCCACCCTGCATGGCTATGGACCTTTTCAGACATTACCTTGATTCCTGGTAACAGCCTCTTTGCAACAGAGCATCCAATCAGGCATCTTAAACCATACGTTACCCACCCATCCCAATTGCACTTTTGAAAAAGTCAGATATATCTCTGACCCATGGGTGCATAGAATATGAACCATCCAATTTCTGTTATTCTTACATTTATCATAAGGGATGGACGGAATGTAGAAACTGGGAAAATTGCATGTACAGCCATTTGTGTCCAATTCTGGGTCACACCTATTGCTACGCATAATGGGAGACATATATGACACAAAGCCTGTCTCCACATGCTCTGGCTGCATGCGGGCTGTGACTTGTTGGGTTGGGGAGTAGATATGACTCAATCCTAGGATTGGAAAGAGCTGGTACAATCATGAGATATCTTTGCCTCTCCCATATGGATTTTCCTTACTGTGCCAGCAGCTGTCAACCCAGGAATAAAATCAACTTTTACTGAGTTGTTTGTAGGCCAAGTTAATATATTTGCACAATACTGATAGTACAGACTGTGTTTCACTTGAAAGAAAAGAGAGGTGGGGGGAAATCAAGCCTATTAACACAATAGACTATATTTTGACAAAGGTATACTAGATATATTAAGCAATCCAGAATAGGTGTATTTTTAAAAATGGGATAGCTTAGTTTGAATACTACCAAATCAGCAAAAAATGGTCTTCATTGTCCCCATATTGACTGGGTTCACACAACATAACAACCCACACTCAAGGTTGACTATGGGTGGAGTTTGGGTTGCCATTGAACCATGGGTTGTTGTGTTATGTGAATCCAATCATGCTAACAAATCATGTGTTAATCACAAACAACCCACAGTTCACAACCCAACAATAAATCATGGGTTCTCTTCATGGGTTGTTTGTGGTTTACAAACCATGGTTTGTTAGTGAGGCTGGGTTTACAATCAACAGCCCATAGTTCAGTGTCGACCCACACTCAACCCATACTTAGCTTTGAGTGTGGTTTGCTGTGTTGGGTGAACCCAACCATTGCATAGTTCTTAATTTTGGAAACTGATGCAGTAACCAAACCTCACTGCTTTGGGCAATCTAAGAATTTGGTTATGTATTTGACAGAGGAATGAAGGAGATCTCTTTCACCGACTATGGCATATAATGAATGAAATCCTGGACCTGCGACGGCAGGTACTAGTGGGCCATCTCACCCATGATAGGATGAAGGACGTTAAACGGCACATCACTGCTCGCTTGGACTGGGGCAATGAGTGAGTAAGAGATGACAGAAAAGTACACTTGCATTTTTATTAATTGAAGTTACTTTGTTTATAATTAGACTCTTAAAAGGAAGCTAATTTCTCTGAGTGGTGGGTTTTTCTGAGAAGGTTGCAACATGAAGAGCAGGCACCTTTTCCATAGGAAGGCTTAGGAGGCCCTGCCACCATTATTGATGACCTTGGGATATTTATGCCATTCTATCTGCCTTTGTGAAATAAATGGGCAGTATCCAGAAAGCCTCTCATTTAAGTGAAAGTCACTTCCTCACATGCAAGCCCCTTGTAGCTGCAGCTCCCTGCCCTCTATCCCATGCCATACTAGAGACCTTCAGGAGTGGCTTTTCTCACATTGTGAAAGGCTACAGTGGAAAGGAGAAGGCAGGAAAGCCCCATTCTGTGAACCGAACTCCAGTTACATTTCTTTGGATCCTGGCTGATGTCTGTAGTTTCAGTTTCCTTCATATTTCATCCAGTGGTATTGGAACATCAGCACAGTTGTGTGATCTCTATCACTGGGGAGTGCATGAATATTCCAGCCATGTAGGTGGGACTGGTCATATAGGACTAGTCATATTGCTCCCCTGCCAGGAGATTATCAGAGACCTTCACAATCTGTTCTGCCCACATGGCTTGAATATTTTAATCCATTTCCCAGCAGTAAGTAGAAGAGTCTTCAGTGCTTCTAGGTGAAAGTGAAAAGGGGTTGTGTCTCAAATAATATTGTACATTTCCATTTGCAATGTTATTTACTGAAATAAAACTCAACAGCGATGCTGTTGGTATCACTTGAGGTCCTTGAACCATGATTCCATTGTATTCTGCCATGGGCACAGTCAGATCAGTTTCTATCCAGTCAATGCATATTTAATATAAACAGGGGGGAGGGGGGACTACAGGCAGAAAGCATTCAGAAACCTCTGCCTTTTGCTCTGATCTGAATACTTACTTGAGAACACTGAGTTAAATCAACATGCCATGTTACAATTCTTACAGCAAACAAGCACGTCTTTCTGCATTTGTGCTTGCAAAACCCATGCCATATCAAAGCCTTTCGCGACGCTGTGACTAAATGCATAATACGATCACTTGTTTTGGAAAATGAAAAATTCATAGAGCAAAGTGTTGATGTTGAATGTGATCCGAATGTTGCCAGGTACGGCTCCTGATGATCTTGACAGTACCTTGCAATGTTTGAAAAGCCAACCAATTCATCTCTACTCTAGACATGCTGCATGCAGGGGCGGGGGGGGGGGGGGGGGTTAAATAAACACAGTGAGCTTCTGTTGTTCAATACTACTTGAGGGAATGGCAACACAGCCTTCAAGAACGTTGGTGCTTGCATCCTGGTTCAGGGCAACATTCCTACAGTTAGCTGATGGGGTGTGCGTCCCTTCTGACATGTTCTTCTAAAGGTGCCAGCTATTGGGGCGTTTTTTGCTGTCTTGGCAAATGAATGGGATAGGTGATAGAAAATGAACCACACCTAGGGGGCACATTTCTAGCGTGGACAATCATAATATGGAAAAGGGAAGCCAATCTCCTGCATCTGTTGTATGACATGTTCTTTATGCTTCTGCCATTTACATGTGGCTTTGTCACCCTAGTGGGTATCATGAACTGCTATTAAAACCAGTGACAGCTTTAGTTCACAGCAACTTTGAAAGCAATTGGCTCACTCATTCTTAATTCTGCAATTGGGTATTGATTTCCAGCCAAAAAAAAAAAAAAAAACCACCCACAAAAAACCCTGGCTAAAACAATGGATTCCATGCCATGTGCAGTTTTTGGCCTGTATTTTTCAAACTGTGTCATAAATTCTTGCAATGGAGAGATTAAACTTTGGGATTCCACAAGTATCCTTATTGGGACCAATACTTTTTAACTTATGCATAAATGATCTGGAATAAAGAGAGAGCAGTGAGGTGGCCATGTTTGCTGATGACATCAAATTATTAGGGTGTTTAAAACAAAAAGGGGTTGTGAAGATGCGGCAGGGTCTTGCTATGCGGCAGGGTCTTGCTATTTACTGTTTTACTCTGTACAGCACCATGTACATTGATGGTGATATATAAATAAATAAATAAATAAATAAATAAAAATAATAATAATAATAATAATAATAATAATAATAATAATAATAATAATAATAATAAGAGCTCCCAAAGGATCTTTCCAAACTGGGAGAATGGGCATCAAAATGGGAAATTTAGTTCAGTGCAAGTGCAAGTCAATGTGTACTGGGACAAAATATCTCAACTTTACGTATAAGGATATTGTAGAGTTGGAAAAAGGCAGTTAAAATGATCAGTTCCCCTATGATGATAGATTACATCATCTAGGATTGTTTAGCTTACTAAAAGAGTGCATGAGAGGAAACATGATAGAAGTGTACAAGCTTATGTTATGGAAAAAGTAGATAGGTAGACATCTCTCTCTCTCTCTCTCTCTCTCTCTCTCTCTCTCTCTCTCTCTCTCTCATAATACTAGAACCCAGGGTCATCTCATGAAGCTCATTGGTAGGGGATTCGGGACAGGTAAAAGGAAGTACTTTTTCACAGAGCACATAGTAGAACTATGGAACTCACTACTACAGTTGTAGCAATGTGCACCAATGTGATGGCTTTAAAAGGGGATTGGACAAATTCATAGAGGAGGAGACCATCAATGGCTACTGGTCCTGATGGCTATGTGCTGCCTCCAGTATCAGAGGCTATATGCTTATGTACACCAGTTAACACGGTCATGAGGGTGCTATTACACTCATGTCCTACTTGTGGTTTCCCCACAGGTGGCTGGTCAGCCTCTATGTGAACAGAATACTGGACTAGATGGACCCTTGATCTGATTCAACATGGCTCTTATTATGTTCTTACATTTTTAACTATGTGGATTACTTTGCTATGGCCCTTTCACTTTTGTCTTTGCCCATAATACATAGGAATCAATCCTTTACTTCAATACACATCATGTTAAAGCAGTCTTCTCCAACCTGGTTTGGGCTCCCAGGACTCCTGGCCACTGGCCATGCTGGCTGGGGCTGATGGGAATTGAAGTCCCAAACATCTGGAGTTTGGGGATGGCTGAGTTAGATACAGAGTGGACAGTGAATGAATATGAAATATGGAAGATGATGGAATGTGATGGACTAATTTCACAGGATCAGGGATGTTTTAGATTGGTGCAGAGTATGGAGATGAATTCAGGTAGTATACGGTGTATTGGGACAGGGAGTTTTTAAGGATGCCCCTGTCTGAAAGCAGAAAATATTTTGCATAGATTTGGCATCTTCTATTTTCTATGTAAATGGTTTGCCCACAACTTATTTGTTTAGAAGCAAGGTGTCAGGCAACTGTAGGAATTTCTGGGAGAGCTTTAATCTACTAAATCAAAGAAGCCGCTTGTATGATTTACAAATCAAAGATACTTAAGTGTTTCTGCTGCTTTGCAAGGTTACAAACAGGTGTCTTAGTCATGTTTATGCCATCTGCTAATGTATGATGTTTACTCAAGTTTTTGTTACTTGCAGAATGAAGGTGAGATCAAAAAACTATGCAGACATAAAACCTATGCAGTCATTTTTTGACCTGCCTTCTCATTACAACTCCTTAGATACCCCCCATCCCCCCAAGTCAGCCCATTTAGAAATGCATGTAGGGCAGTACGAAGAACTCCAGGTGGAGACAGGAACTGGTGACTCCCTCTGCATGGATAGTCTATGGGGCACTTTAGATCCAAGATCAGAAAAGAATAGATAGTAAAGGAATAGTCACAGCCTACATATTAGGAGAAGTACTCAGCTGATAAAAATAATTGAACCCCCCACAAAAAAACCTTAACATTTACTTCAAACTTTTATTTTTACTCTTTTTTTATTTTCCTTGCCATGCTGTCTTTCTCCAGATTTTTCTCCATCGTTTCTGATGACACTTCTTAATCACCAACATTGGTACTTAACCTCTAGTTGTCTTTTCTTTTGCAGAGGTTAAGCCCTAATGATTTCCTAATCTAGTGAGTGTACTAGATTAGAAAATAATCAAGTGTACCCTTTGTTGTAAAGATTACAACAAGATAACATACGTGAAGCACATTGCTATATAAGTGGTAACCATCACAATTGTTTCTAATAATATCGTGTCCTTGTGCGCATATTACATATTTTCCCTCTTACACTCAATGATGTTGGCGTATTCTCGTGGATAAAGATTGTATCATGTTTGGGCTCCTAAGCGCGCTTTATTAGGATGCTGTCCAAGGTCCTTAGAATGTTCTTCACTGACCAGGTATTCCATATTCACTTGCAGGCAACTGGGACTAGACTTGGTTCCAAGAAAGGAATATGCTATGGTGGATTCGGAGGAAATAAGTATTACAGAGCTGTATAGACTGGTAGGTAAATAACTCTTTCCCACTTTAGCCTAGTTCTCAGAGTTAATGGAATTTTCCACAGTAGCTTATAGCACACAGGGGGCTGCTATAGACATAATGTGGCCGTTAACTACAGTTAAGTGATTGGGAGTGGACCATGGGACCATACACTTGCTTCTCTCACACACACAGGTTTTCCTAGCATTTCTTTACCATGGTTAGGCATTGTGCCTGACCACCCTTTTTCTATAATTAAGACAAACTCCAGGGATGCTCTGATCTTGGTTTTGAAATGCTACATAAGGAAGAAAATAAAACATTTGGCATGCACAGAGAATTCCCAGTGTTTGTGTTGAAAATTCTTGCTTGTTGTGGGAGAGAACCCCCCACCCTTATGTGGAAGGACTTCTTGTGAGATCCTTGGAGCTACTGGATTGCAGCCTTAACCGAATAAATATCTCCTTTTTTTGTCTAAATCCCTGCATTTCTGTTGTTCGTTGTGATAGTACCTGGTAACGCCAGATCAAAATGGATTGCTCTAGGGTAATTGTGAGGTCTGTATCAGGAGGAGAAATGTTCTGTCTTGCTTTGCAGCAAAAAATGAAATAAATAAAAATTAGAAAGCTCTGTGCCCAGGGAGCCCCGCCTATTTCTCTCACCAAATTCCTAAGTATTATTTAATTTCCGTATTTCTTCGATTTTAAGATGCCATCGATTGTAAGACGCACACTAATTTCAGTACCACCAACAGAAAAAAACACCTGACACACCCGCGATTCTAAGACGCACCCCATTTTTAGAGATGTTTATATGGGACAAAAAGTATGTCTTAGAATTGAAGATTTTTTATTTATTTATTTATTTATTTATTACATTTTTATACCACCCAATAGCCGAAGCTCTCTGGGCGGTTCACATCACATCAAATACGGTAATCATTGTTAGAGATCCTGATGCCTTCTAAAATTCAGGGGTCCAATGCAGCCAGAGGGGAAAGCCTTCAGTATATTCTACCAGAGGAGGGTGGTTTTTTGAACTGCCTCCAACACAGGGAGGCAGCCTAGGTCTGTTTAAAGATGATGCTTAAGTTAAAGCATCAACATTTGCCAGAACAGAATTCTTGGCAATAGCAGTTCCGAGCAGCTAAGTTGTTGAAGTTTGTGAAAACCTTTGAAAACTGCCATTTCATTTATTGGCAAGTTATGCTGTTCTTTTCAAAGACATTAATAAAGTTATTAATAAACTATAGATTGCATGGAATGAAAAGGCCAGATTATTTGTAACGTAGTACCAAAGATATTTCCATGGTGGAGGGGGAACCAGAATGCTTGCCAGAGGAATAAGATTTTTTTAAAAATAATATCTGCCAACAACAGAGGGAGGCTGAGAACACCTCTTTCAAAATAGAACCAAGCTGTGTCTTGTGCCAGAGTTAAGGGTCGGTGTCCATGGCTTGGTGAGTTATTATAAATACAAGCACACACGACTAATGGATGGTGGCTCTTCTCCCGCAAAACCTCTTGTGGGGCATAGGTACAAAAAAGATGCCCCCAGGAAGTGTCTCTCATGGCATAGTGATCAGAGTACCTGACTGAGACTGAATGGATCCAGGTTCAAATTTCTGGTTTACCTTGGAACAATATTTCTCTCTCTCTCTCTCTCTCTCTCTCTCTCTCTCTCTCTCTCTCTCTCTCTCTCTCTCTCTCTCTCTCAGCCTAACCTACCTCAGCGGGTTGTTCCTATAAGAAGCATGGGATAAAATGTCATTAAATAAATATAATAATTAGGCAGTGAGAAAACTGAGCCTCACTGTTTCTAGGAACAATGGCTGGCTCCCAAACCTACCCAAAATTTGTGGATCCCTTCCCAGTATTACCTCATAAGAACAACAATAATAAAGAGAAAAACATGAAAACTATGGAGCTTTTAAGGTTTAAAATAAGGGGAAGTATCCCATTTTGCCACTATGTAGAAGTAGACCCATTGAAATGAATGGGATTCAAGTTAGTTGTGACTTCGATCACATTTATTTCAATGGGTCTCTTCCATGTGGGACTAATTTTGAATGCTACCGAAGTTTTAGCAACCAAAAATAATTTGATGTGGAGCAAGAAAACGTAGCCTTCATTTCTACATTACTCCATAATACATTTTCGTTTCATACAATAAAAACAGTTGTAACCTGACTGCGCTTTTCTCTTGCTGTCAATACTTAGATGGAACACCGTCACCGCAAGAAAGACACACTGGTCCCAGCGAGCAGCCACCATCTCTTTGTTCAGATGAAGAGTCTGATGTGTTCCAATCTGGGAGAAGAACTGGAAGTAATCTTCTCACTTTTTGACAGTAAAGAGAATCGACCAATCAGGTAGTGCTGCCATTTTCTTGGAAGAATGCAAAAATGTTGGTGCTTTGTCCATTCTTGCTTTTCCTTGGGACGACAAAATCATTTTGCTGTTTCGACTTTGACACCTGGGCATAATGAAGCCCGTCAACATAATCCTGAATGTATATATTTACTTGTTGGATCCCTTTTTGAAACTGGGTCTGGATCACTTGGTGTGTGGATATAGATAGCTTACTTTCTAAACTGGAGAGCCATTGTTGCACTAGAGAATGTCAAGTGATGGAAACACACAAGAGCATTCACCTCAACACCGTTTATTTTCACCCCCTTAGCACTCCTGAAAGCTATTGTGTTTAGATTTCTCTGTATGCCACAGCCTTCTGAAAACCTATTCAGAGCACAGATTAGCTCTAAGTATGGCTAAGTCTGGATTCAACCCATGGTTAGGACTGACTTGAATTTAGGGTGCAGTCATATTGATTGTGCACCCATAAACAGAGGGCTCTGAGTTTGGACCCTGCCACCTATCCTATGCCCTGCCAGCAAGAGTCAGGCAGGGTAAGAGGAGGATGGAGGAGATTTCACCTCCATTTCTCCCTTTAAAATACAAGAACAGTTAGATGGGCCTCTGAGCCCATCTAGCTGACTTACCTTTTGGTGGATGGGAGGGAACTGGAGAGACCAAAGGATACGTCGTATCCTGCCCTCTCCTCTCCCCTCCCCACCAGCATGTCCCCTTTTCTCCCTCTCCCACTTCTCTTACGATGTCACCATTGTGACCTAGTAAGAGAAGCTTTCCATGGTGGTTGGGAGGGGGGAAGGGAAGAGAAGACCTATGATCACATCTCCTCCTCCATGCCCATTGCTCTGTCTATGGGTACAGAGGAGTAGATCTGCAGAATCCTATGGTGTCCCAATGCGGTCTAGGGCTTGTAAGATTGCTCTCTGAGGGCATAATCCTATGCATGTTTTCACAGGGGGTGGGTGGCGTCCTACAAGTCCCTGCATTCTCCAGCCAGCTATGCATCATCACTCAACTAGAAAGCACCTTGCCAGACCCATTACTTAAACCATTCTGTGACTCACAAAAGTATCATCAGGAGTTAATATCTCTATTTATTTCTTTTGTTAGTGAACCTCTTCGCCACGCTGGTATGGCAATACTGCTTAGCTTTGTTAAACATATGCTTACACGAAAATATAAAAAATTGCGAGATCAGAATTCTTGAAAACAAAAGCCGTGAGTAGATAAATAACCAAAGTGACTGTTCTCCTAGCCACTGTACAAAAAGAAAAGAAAATGAAAACTGACTTTGAAAACTTCAGTGCCGCTATTATTGCCAAGCTATGCTTTTCTGTTCAAAGGTGAAAAGACATTATTAACTATGCATTACATGTAATGAAAACAAGACAAGAGACCAGATTATTTGCAGCATGACGCAGAAGTTATTTCTATAGTGGAGGGAAATCTATAATGCTGGCCAGGCTTTGCTTCCCCTGCATTAAGAGCCATTAGTGGAATTTTAAGCTGTATTACAACCACTACCTGCTGAGATATTTCCCCCCCTCCCTCAGATTTGTTTATAATGGATATGGGCTTGTGTGATTTTTGGGAAGTAAGACAGATTCTTTGAGTTGTAAATAAATAATTCACCAGCTGTCTGAAGACGGAATCCCCATTATTAACATATTAGACTAAGCCTCGTCTCTTATCCATTGTTGCACTCAAAACGACTCAATGCTTAGTACCACATGGTCTATAAAATAGAACAAAAACCCACAGGCACATGGCCCTAATCCCTTCTTTGTCAGAGCAATGGCTGTAAGCTTGTTCAGCTTCCTTGTTAACAGCAAACTTCACCGCTTCCTTTCGCTCACTGCTTGTTCCCATTGTAAGAAAATATATTTTACATTTTTTAAACTGCCAACTTCATTGTACCTTAATTCATTTAAAGACATCGGTAAAAAGAGGGGCTTTTTTTCTTTAAAAAAATTGCATTGTAGAATATTTGTATGAACAAGGGCTAGAATCCAAAGAGTTGCGTGGCTGCTCCGAGTTGGATTTTTGAACACCAGTCTTCCATGGAAGGTGGCCATTTTTTAATTGTCCCAAAAGAGAACGTGTATCACCAAAATAGGAGACAAAAGAGGACATATATTTGCATAAAGTGTGCATGTGCTAATAGATATGTATATATGCAAGTTTAAAGATAATGGTTATTATTTAGAACATTTATTTATTTATTTATTTATTTATTTATTTATTTATTTATTACATTTATATCCTGCCTTTTTTCCTCCAAGGAACCCATGACGTGTACATAAGTCTCCTCATCTCCATTTTATCCTCATAACAACCCTGTGAGATGGGCCGAGAGTTCGTGACTGGCCCAAAGTCACCCAGTGAGCTTCCATGGCCAAGAGGGGACTAGAACACGTATCTCTCAGTCCAACACTCTAGCCACTACACCACACTGACTTTGTGTACAAAGTACAGGACATCTCACCCTATTGTAGAAGATGGTGACCAGGTGACTTGAGTGCTTTGCTCAGGCTGATGTCCTGATGCTGTTGATGGGCAAAGGCGGGATACAAATAAATATAATAATAATAATAATAATAATAATAATAATAATAATAATAATAACTTCAATACCCAATTTGAACTCCTGATGATTCTTTATCTTTGTACCAGACTTTGATTGGACAACTTTCCCAGTAGAGGACATCCTCAGAATAGAGGGCAGTCCTCTGACAGCTTTTCAAATAGAGTACTGCCTACTGTAAGAGGGGACTCTTGGCCACCCTACAACCACCTCACACACTATTTTTGAATTTCCCCCCAGCTTCACATAGGATTTGCCGTGCAGCTTGGAGAGTTTTATTTGAGAAATATGCGACTTTGGCACATTTTTGTGCTATTTCGATTGTGCTGTGCCCCCATTTCCCCCCATGACCGTGTTTTCAAGCGCTATCCTACAAATGCCTACCCAAGCTATTGAGTTCTGTTCTCAGTTTTGTTTTGAAGACATTTCCAGGATGCAGTGCCTTGTGGTTCCGATGAAAGATGAACCAGATGAGTTGAAGCATACCATGGAAACACTCCTGTTGAATGCTTCTGACAACTACCCCTTTAAGAGTAAATGTTCTCAAGGCTCGTTAGCTGTTTGCTTTTAGCATCTTGGATATGCATTGACAAGTTGTGGTATCTTTTACCCAGAAATTTGAGGATAGTTTGGGCTTGCTTTGATTATACTCCTTAGTGCAAAGTATACATAAGCTAATGATTTTTTTAGTTACAAAAACCTTGCTGGCTGAAGTTCCTGTTAATATTTTTCTTTACTTCATGTTGTTATTATTTTATTTATTACGTTTCTGTATTGCCTTTCTGGAACCAACCAAGGCAGTTTACAAAAATTCAGAAAATAAACATTAAAAACAAATAAAGACATAGTAAAACGTTAAAAACAACCTAAAAAATATTTGGTTAATGTTAGCTAAGGGGAAATATCCTGGACAACCTTATTTCCTTTTTACTCTTTTAAAAAGGGAGGAGAGAGAATTAAAATTAAAAAAAAGAAAGAAAAACGTTGTTGAATATATTGAAAAGGAAAAGTTGGTTTCCAAGAGGCATGAAGACGTTTAGCCAGAGGCTGTACTGAAAACCTGTAATTTCATCAGACTATATTGTGGTATTCATGGAGACAGTTTGCAACTGGGTCCCAGCGATTGCAGTACAAGAAAGTGGAGAGAGACAGGTTGTGATTCATGTGAGAAAAAATGGGTTGTTGCATCTTCCAGTCAAAAATGCAGGCGTATGTCACACTGATGCGATGGATGGTTTAGTCTTTGACCTATGAAAGCGGCAGTGGGGCTGGTTGGGTGAATGAAATAGTTTCTTCTACCATTGGTGCAAGAGTAATCGAGCAAATGACACCAGGCCAATAATGTCCAAGCAGGCTGATGGAAAACAAATCATTTATGCACAGAGCTAGTGAGAATGGCAAGCCACGTGGAAGCCTTTTTGTTTTTTTGCTGAAGTCACGCTATGTAAACAAACTGTTCAGACACACCTAAAGTAAAGGAGCAGTTGAAACTTTTTGCCATAACTTCATTATTTAAGCAAGTCTAACTCTATATTATAGCTTCCTTCAGTTTATATTCTTGAACAGAAATCCCTATAAGTCGACTGCCAAGGGTCCCTATATGTCGACTGCCAAGAAACACACTATTTAGAGTGGTGCATACAAGTACCATTCAGTACTGATGGTCATACTACTGCCTGCTAGCTCTTAAAAGAAATGTCTACCTCATTTGATATTAAGAACATATTCTTACTGAACTCATTTACCATTGAATGTGGTTAGAGTGATAATCACAGTATAAGTTTATGGGGAGTTCCTAATGATGAACTCTAATTAATGACACTTTTTACAAGAAAGAAATATCACACTAATCTTAATAAGTAGTGCCAAAATCTTTGTGCTCCTTAAATCTTGAATGCTGCCATTATTCGTAGTTCACAATTGAAGAACACTAGTGCTGATACCTAAATATTGAGCACAGCTCTCAAAATCCCATTGATCATAAAGATGGTGAACTAAGCATGCCTTGTATGTTCCGACTGAAATGAATGGGGCTTAAATGAGCATAATGTTGGCTGTATCATGCCATAAGATGGGGCAGTTCTGTTCATCATCATTTCAGATCACAGTTATGAATGTTCATTTGAAAAATGGGAAGGATTTCTACACTTTTTAAAATTTCGTGATTGCAGAAACTAATGGTGTAACAATTTCTAAAGGGGCAGTTGTGTTAGTCTGTTGCAGCACAAACCGCAAAGAGACTTGTGGCACCTTAAAGTCTAACATATTTAATATAATATACAGTATGTAATAATCTTGAAGGCGCCATAATACTCTTTGTTTTTACAGACTAATGTATTCTTCCTACTATTGTAGTGAAGACTGAGGAATGCAGCAATCCTTTTTGCCTTTCTGCAGAGAGTCTGCTAATTTTATTAAAGGGTACATCATCATAAAGACATATAGCCCAATAACCTTTTCATGTGATATATAACTGAGTACCTTCTGTTTTAGTAAATTGGCAAGTAGAGTGATATCGGCAGTTTATATAGTCTATAGATTTCAGTGACATTAGGTTCTCCATGTGCCATTGAAATAAACTTCTATTATAAAATGCTAAAGTTATGAAATTCACATATTTTGTTTGGTTATATAGATGTTACCTTTAATAAAGTACCAATATATATTTTTAAAAATAGGCTGACATTTGAACCTGTAGACTTTTGCTCCTCGTATTTTTCCTTCTGTAGTGGTACGTTAAGGCACTTTGACCTCAGCCTTGCTGGAGGGCCCAATTACAATGTTTCTCAGATAAGACTGATTCTTTAATCAAAGCTACATTGATTTTTTTTGTATCAGATCTTGAATTCTTATCTCTGCATTTTCAGCATTCCCACAAGAGGCAAAGTCAAAATTAAATTACCATGGAGAAGAAAAGTGACATTACTTGTTTTTAAAATTACAATTTATCATTTACATTAGACTTATTGGTGTTTAAAATAGTAAAACCGATTTATATTGTCTGTCCCCACAACAGCTTGGTGAAGTAGCCCTCACATTTATACATAGTGTATACTGCTGTATACATAGGGGAACTGTGACACTGAGAGAGAATTACTTACTCAGGGTCAATTTCTGAGTTCATTGGTGAGGTGGAAACTGAACTCTAGATCTTTGGGGCACCAATATTATTCACTAGATCTCATTAACTTTAATGTTAAGGCATTAAATAATATATCATTCTTGTCAGGTAGAGAAGTTATTTTGTTTCTGTCAATGACATGAGAATTCTCATGACCCAAATGGGCAGAACCTGGACCTGGAATCTAGAAGCTGAATGTTTCTGTTCAATAAGCTGCCACTGATTATTATTTGTTTATTAATTTATTTAGTTCATTTCTATACCATTCAATTGCTGAAGCTCCCTGGGCAGTTCCTAAAAATTAAAACTACAAGGTACAGCATAAAATTTAACAAAGCCTTTGATGGTTAAACTCACTGGCACATTGTTTTAACTGCTTTTTACTGCTTTTAAATTATATATTGTTTTAACTTGGATCATGGTTTAATTAGTTTTTAACTATGAATATTTATTGTTTTATACTGTATGTTTTTATCTGTATGCTGCTCTGAGATCTTAATGATATAGGGCAGGATATAAATGTTTTAAATAAATAAATAAACAAACAAATAAATAAATAAAATATGGAAGCTTAAACCCACAAGATAAAAGTACAACTAAAATAAAACCTAGCAACAATGCATAGATTTAATATACAGATTTAAAAGAACAGAGCCAAAAGACTAGCATGATAACATACTGGGCAAACCTCTCTAGGGAGCTCATTTCACAGCGGAGTGCCACAGCAGAAAAGGCCATCTTCTCAGGTCCTCCTTTTCTTCCATTTACAGCTAGAAGAGACTGTAAATAGTATCAGGCCTAAAATGCTTGCTTTGGTCCTAGTGATTTAATAGGGTGGGCGTTCTTTATTTCATGTTCATTGTATCCAAGACTTGTAATACAACACGGCCTTTAGGGTTTCTTTTTAATGCTTCAGTCTCAACAGACAAAAGCAAATTACAATATCCTTTTTTATATATAAAGCAGTTTGATGTTCTACTGTAAAAAACAAAACAAATTAGTAACATTGCCAACTACGTCAAAGTGTTGGATCTATGCTGATCCCAAAGAAAATGAGGTTAAATAAAAAAGGTGATTAGTCTTTATGAGCAGGGAAGTTTCTTATGGCAGCCCAGAGCTGAGGAGATGTCTGCAGGTTTAGTCACTGCTTCAGAGACCCAATATAGAAAGAGAGACCAACAGCTCTGCAGACAGATACAACATCCTGGTGGGTGGTGCATGATATGCCTCACAATCATCCAATTGGCTGAGCTCCAGTTACAGCCCGTGGAACGTAAGAGTCTAGGGGATGCACCACTGGGAGAAAAACGTAGACCCTGCAGTGGTAGTTGGGCGATAGAACCTGAGTTAACATTGCTCTTGAGGGTACCATTAGAAGACAGTGGTTTGAGGCACAATAATCCATTAGATCTTTGCAACAGCAATTGCTTCAGCGTACATTCCATTCAATTTGGAAAAAACTGGTCCTGCAGATCTCTTTTAATTGCACTATTTAATTCACATATTTAAATCTCATTTACAGAACATATTGCAGTATGGCTTCCACAAATGTACCTCTATTTTTTGTAGGCTGTTACTTGTTTGTAGAGTTTCCTGTGCTCTCAGGACAACTTTTCTAAGTGATCCCAATTATGCTCAATTCCGGCTCGTAGTTATTTTGTAAAAAACTGGGCATAAAATGATAACCACTTTAAATGGTTATATGTGATTTTAATTGCCCTGCATATCAGATTATTATAGGAACAATTCCACAATGCCTTAGAAACATTCCACGTCTTTGCTGGTCTTTTGTACTGTGTTTTATCAACAGCATTTCAAGTAGCTTGCAAAATCCTAAAAACCAATAAACCCCACACATCGTAAACAGTCAAATAAAGCTATTCAATAAAACCACCAGTAGTCTATTAAACCACAAAGACCGGACTAAAAATCCAGATCTTAGCCATTGTCTACTGAATCTGCAGTGTATATTAGAGTAGTATGTTAAATTTGCTGTGATATGGGGAGGGGCATTGCGAGTGGCGAAGGAAGCATAGAATAAGACACAGACACAGAGCTTGGGTTAAACTCTTTATTTAACAATTGGGTAGCATCATCCCTCCCTGGATCTGCATGTGAAAGTGCAGGAATTAATGTCCTAATCTCAGGCCGCTTGCCTGTTGATATGGGCAAGCCACCCTCCAAAGGAAGGAGTCGGGAAAGCTGGCACCTTCCCTATGCGACACTTCCACCCCCGCTCCCTGCCATAATGACAGCAAGTAGATGAAGCAGGAGGGTCTCCAAAGGCATACCATATCCTGACACGGGGGCCACATAACCCCCTAGGAGCTGGTCCTCCGGCTATGCCAATCACCAAAAGGTGCCAGAGTGCTCATCGTCCCTACCTAATATAGCCAATTTCTGCACATCCTTGGCACATCCTAACACTGATCAACCTAATTAACCACTCCTCCACATAAGACTTCCAGTATGAAGTAGGCAAAAAACAATTGGAAAAAATTCCTACTCAGCCCCTCCTCCAAAGGAGACGACTGGCTAATCCCATACTAGAAGAAGGGCGGGAGGCTGGGTCAGCGATTGTTGAAAAGAGGCCGGAGACTGGGCATCAGCTGCCTTTATAGGCACTGCCCTGCCCTACCTCATATGGCTCACATGCAGAGCCATGGGAGCGTCATTCAGCTCCTCCCCACCCGTAACGGCTGGCTTCCCGCCAAAGCTGTTGGCTGGGTGGATGCCGGTTTTTCTTGCATTGTGCAGCAAAATGTAACTCCCATAGGGTCTTTTTTTAAAGCGCTCATTTCCCCTATGTAAGACTGATACTGGCTTAGAAATTCTCAACTATTTGTGAAAGTTGCTGCCATGTTAAGATTGTCTGCTCATATATGTATATTCCTGCTCTGTGTCAATATGATATGAGAATCCTATTATGGCTAGCTGACAATTCTTGGTTCTTTCAGTGTTGGATTAATCTGCTGCTCTCTGTCAACTTAAACACTGTTTCCTTTATATATCACATTGCCCTCAGATGAACATAGATATATCATCCATGTAGACTAAGAGTCAGAACAAGATTTATTATGGCTGCATAAAGCCAGTTTCTCTCTTCCAAAGAGCTAGCACTTGGTTATTCTTATTGCTCCCACTTAATGTCAGTTTTTTTCTCAGCTGTTACTACATGTAACTGAAATATCACTGTTATATTTTCAGGTTTTGCAGAAGTTAAAAAAATAAATAAGATGAGGCCACTCACCCATGGCCTGAAACCCAAGGGAGCACTAGAACCACATTGGTTGGTATAACAGCTTTGGTATAGGCCAGGATACCTATACCAAGAATGCTGAACTCTTACTTCCGAGAGTGGGAAACAGGGTCTCATCAGGAGCCCAGAGAGTAGCAGCACAAGACAACAGTCCAAGGTAGTATGGTCAGGAGAACTAAGCTGCAAGTTACTGGCAGCTAAAATAAAGGTGTTGTTCCAGGAACCAGCAGGTCTTAATTGACACCTTATATAGCCAAGTCTCCTAGCCAATACTTAGATGCAAGCAATTAGTCATGGCTCAGCATCTCGCTACTTCTGAGGAGAACTTTGCTCTCAAGTAATCTTTACTCTTGAGGAGCATGGTTGCTGCAGTTCTTGAGGTGCACATTTCATCTCTAAGTAGTGCCCTTTGCCTCTATTTGCTCTAGGGCTGGTCAGATGCTTGGCCTCTTCTCTGACTCCATGGGTGTGGTACATCCCTCAGGGGTTCCTCAGGGCCCACCATTGCTGAAAGGGTCAATGTAGCTTCTCCACAGCTGCTGGAGGTTCCTGCAGTATCACTGGAGTCAAGGGGTTCTACAGGGTATTTAGACTCTGCAATGTCAGGGTCTTATTCTAAAGGATCATCTTGGCCAGCCATGTCTTCTTCAGAATATTCCATTCCATTTCCCTACCACCACCACCACCACCATCACACACACCATTTTCTGCCCTCCCCAACAGTCAGTCACCATTCTGTTCTCACCGAGCAAGTCCTAACTGGGCTGTTTTTAAGGGTTCTCACCATTAGGGCTCCCCCTCCCACCCCGAATATTTTTTGTAGTTTTGCAAACCTGGCATTTTCCCTGAGGCTTCTGCTGTTTTACAGCGTGAACAGCAGGATCCAGCATTTAACTGTATTGATGAACTTCATCTTTGTGGGTGAGCTCAAGGATTATACCAGCGCTGTTAAATTCATTCTGTGGTGGTGATGAGAAGTAAGTGTGCACTGTGCAAATATGACACTAAGATGTTTCCCTGAGTCTTTGATCGAGCCAAAAAGTCATTTTCTAAAAAAGAAAAAAATGCTGGTTATAGAAATGCTGGAAAACTCAAGCAACTTTCCAATAATGTGAATTTGTCTTAAATAATACACCTGGACTACAAACTGGGTCAATGTTCTTGCAATCTGACTTGCTTCCCTTGAACATTTACTCTTGGTATCTAGATCAGTGAAACTTTTAAAAAACTGATTGCCTTGCTAGCTTCATCATATCCAATATCCTGGATGTCTGAGACAGTGACTCTGAAATGTGTTCTCATGTGGGTGGCAGGTGGAGTCTGCTTCATGGATCCCACATGAGGTGCAGCAATTTTTCAGTGGAGAGGAATTCATTCTCAATTAGTCTCTGACACTGCTGTTTCATTGGCCCTGTTCAGGCTGCACCACAGCCCAGGATTTTTTAAAACCCTGGTTTGTTGTGAACAACATGGAAGTCTGCATTGCTCTAGACAACCCATGTGTAGTAGCCTATACATGGTTTAACCATGGGTTACAACTCTTGGTTGTTTGTCTCCCAACAACCCAGAAATCGTGGTTTGCGCATCGTGCTTTTCAATGGATAATCCCTGGGTTGTTTTTCTCCTCCCAAGTGGGAGTGATCAGCCAGCAGGAACCAGTACATTCACTCACTCCCACTTAAAAACAAAGCAAAGCAAACCAGGTTTGTTTTGACGTATGGACCGAGTCATTAAAAACCACACAAATTTCCATGGAATGAGTTGTGCAACTGCATGTTATATGTACTTTGGCATTGGAAAACCCATCATATCAGTGACTTGATGGCTTTTTAACACACACACACAGAGTAAATAAATAGAATAATACATTTTTAGTCATCTCAAGAACTTTTGTAGATGGAAGCCTGAGAGATAGCGGTTGTGAAAAGCTCTTTCCTGAGTCATATAGGACCAAATTGCACTAATCCAGAACCGGCCCTTCCAGAATTGTGTGTGACAAGCAGTTTTCCCACTGCTCCCTAAGCGAGGCGTCTGGCTTCAGGTGCAGCGGAGGGCACCAGTATCGCCGGTGTGAAAGTAACTTTCTACTGCCAGTCTAGCCAGCATTTGTAGCTGGAATAGAAGGGTGGGTGTCATCTTGTCTTTCACCTCAAGAAACAAAATATTTTGGGCCAGCCCTGCTAACACAATATTATTTTTATTGAGATATCTCCACATAATATCTCTAGCATTGCTATCTTTTTGGCTCTAGGTCAAGACTTTTCTCTTCTGCTAGGCATTTAACAACATATGCTGAGGTTTTTTTTTAACTGACCCCAGAATAGTTGTTTTAAATGGATATTGTGTGTTTTTATGCTTTTTATGGTTTTAAATTTGGTATATTTGTTTTTAATGTTAACTGTTTTAATTTTTGTGAACTGCCCCGAGAGCTTTGGCTATGAGGTAGTATATAAATGATGATGATGATGATAATGTAAAAACAAGCAAACATTTTTGAGCGCAGCTCAAAACACACTTGCATGAACACTAGTGTTTCCCCAGTAAAAAGGTTAAAAAGCATGAATGCACATTTTTAAACATCTGTGTGCATGTTTCTGGCTGCCCTCATCTGATCAGTATTCTTAGAGATTGTGTATGCAAGTGTGTTGCAGATCAGCATATGTTCACATATGTTTGTTGCATGAAACCAGAAGCGACACAACGAACGTGTTTGCCCTGTAAAGCGTGAAACAGTGATCCATCAGGCTCTTGCCTGTGTGACAATTGCATATGTCGGCTGGCGCTTGGCTTAATTAAACTGTTGGGAAAAACTTGTTTGAAGCTTCTGTTTTCTTGACTAACTTGCAGGTAAGCTATTTCTGGCAGCTCCTCTTGGTACTTGTCAGCATCTGTAGTGCAAGCAGAAGTGATTTATAGAGCGTGAAAGAGGAGATAGGTGGATATGCAGGAATCTTTTGTCTCTGCTGCTTAGTCAAAAAGCTGCTGTTACTATCTTGTGTTATTGTTGTTTTTTAACAGTAAACTGGTAGTCTACTCCAGCTACCCTTGTTAGAGAACAGGGCTCGTTGGTTTGACCTGCAGGTGTAGGGCCTTTTATAATGAATTTTTGAAGTGAATGTATTCAGAGTAGTTTTAATCTTCTGTTGTGCATAGTGAAGATAGCTCTCAAAAAGGATAGGAAACATTTGCCTTAATTGAGATTCAGGGTAGGGTGGAGACTCTTTCAGCTGAAAGCAGTGACCCATATTTTTCACGCTTGATTTACATTCCGGCAAATTGTAAAGGAGACTACACCTGCTGTCCTCTTTTGCAGCTGACACTTTGAATCATCCAGTGGGAGGAGGAAGGATAGCATGGCAAGATTATACCTAACCTATCTCTATCCCCTCTCTGCTTGCAATATTCCCAAGTACAGTGGAGGGGGAGCACATCTGATGCTCTGTACCTCGCACAACCTCCACAGCCTCGATCTCAGCGCGTTATGCACAAACAGCTTGTATGCATCTTATGCTAGGCGAGTAGCAATCAGGGGCTGAGCCAGCCAGAGATCTCTGGGAATATTTGCCAAGTTGCGATGGAACCATAACCCAAGCACCTGAAAATCAGTAATATTGAAGTTTCCCTATTTAGCCATTGAATCCAATAATCTGTCATGGGTTTATTGTCAGTCAGTTTTTATATACGTGTTTAAAGCCATGTAAGCTAGAGGCAGGCAACACATCTTGGAGCAATGAAATCCATGAGCTAATTATGCAACACATGATGCAGGGTTACCCCCACCCCCCATGTGTTATGAACCTCATGCCAATCCATTCAATAGATGACCCTGAGTTCTACTATGTTGCGATAGAGAAAATATTTTTCCCCTCTAATAACTGTCTCTGGACAATTTTGAACAGGCTGGTACTCAGCCTTTGGGGCAGATTACTTTTCCTTTGCCGTGGGAGCCATTTTGTAGTGGTGCTGAGGTCAGTTTCTCAGATGTGCCCACAGGTCCAAAGTGATTGCCTACCCTAGGGCTTAGCGAAACTGAATATAAGGATTTTTGGCAGGCCCACACAAAAGAAAAAAAAGCAGTTTGGGAGTCCCTTTTTTGGGAAGTTATTTGTGAATCAGCCTTGTTTTAACAGGAAATGACAAACATGTTGTCATTATTTCTTTCTAATATGGATATTTTATGCATAACAGTTTTCTAGGAGAGCAACTGATGATCATATTACAGGCAACCTATTTAGCCTGGGAGCATAGATGTGGTACGACATAGAAAAGGGGAGAAGTTATTGGAAATAGGGGCTGCACCATTTTTATGAAGGAGCATAGCTATACCTCCACATTGGGAGCATGCTGCTGCTTTAGTAATAGAGACAAACTTTCAGTACCCAAATCCCATATTGACCTGCTTGCATTAATCTCCTCAGTGTTATGGTTTCTCTCTGCCCCCTCCCTTCATTTCTTACTGTGAGCAAGCTGAGCTAGGGTGTGTACAGCATATTTCAGCTGTTTTGTGCTTAGGAGCCTAAAATAAAAACCAAATGACATTACTGCAAAGGCAAACTTGTTCTTCAATAACTTTTTGCGGTAAATCTTAGCTTGAAAGACTGCAGAGAACTATAGGGTAAGCCCCAATTGGATTTTATTTTGCCTTTGAAGCCTTCAACATAGTCCTCCCATGATACTGTTGTCTTCTGTCACCTGCATAATGTTCTCAAATTTCAGCCTCTTACTACTTACCATTTCCTTTGTAGAAAAAACAACAACACAGTGGGGGCATAAAATATCCCCAGAAACTATTGATTTTGCAATTTAGGTGTTTTTATGACCAGGTTCACATGTAATGAAATGCCATCATAGGTGAGGAGGGCAACCCCTGGTCTGGAAACAAAGCCCTATGAGGAGAGACCTCACCAGAGATGGATTTGTTATGGGGCTAGAAAATTACCCCCACAAGATCAAAAATACTAGTTCTTGTTAGCAATAAAGTTTTACTTATAGTTTTTTTCTTAATACTTTTGTAATATGTTATGTTATGTAAAAACATACTTCTTCTGACACTAAAGACATAGTTCTATGGACATTTTACCACCCCATGATGCATTGGAAAATGGCTCATGGCAGTAAAATGCACCCCCCCCCCACACACACAAACATGTTTGTTTATATTTTTCATGAGTTCTGCATGAAAATGAAGGATGCATTCCCATGCCTAGTTGTTTGGGAATAAGCCCCATTCAGCTCAAAGGGATTTACTTCTGAGTAGACATGCTTGTGCTGTTATTTTCCTCCTGTTTCATGCCTAAATATGTTTAGAATCTCATATCCTGAACTGTGAGGTTAGCATGCATGCATATGTAGCTCTATTGTATGTGATATATACCACAGTGACATTTTAGCCTGTTTTAAAAGAGAGAGAGATTCATTTTACCAGAATTGGGTTCTTGTTTCTCTGTTGCATTTTTGGACACCCTCTTTCCCCTTCTACAATCTTACAGCATTTGAAATAGAAATGAATGTTTTAGCTCTGCAGCACCAGTGAACAAAGAGCTGTAAATAATGCTTTGCAGCTTGTTAGTATTTTTACCCTGAGTGATACTTGTACAGTCTGCGTGTGTGTGGTTTAGAGGAAAAGAAGTCTCACAGGAGCATAGCAACCAGGAGATTTGTCAGCAAGAATCTTTGAATCAGGAAGGGGCAGGGATGGGAGTTTTCCTGCACTGAATGTTATCCAATCCCAACTTGTGGGCATGTTTCTATGGGATCTGGACATTTTCCCTCATGAAGTGCTGGCTTGTGGAAGGGTTTGCTGTCTTATATATATAATGGACAGCATCCAACTGTGTCATTCAGCTAGCGCAAATGGCATTACGCTAGCGGAAGCCAGGTACCAAACTATGCGCAAGAGGAGAACCCAACCAAAGTTACAGTTGTGCAAGCAGCTGTGAAACCTGTTGCACAAGAATAATGTGCATGCTCTTGCACAGCAGAAAGTTTTGGCAGAGCTCCACTTATGGTGTTTGGGTTTGTAGAATGGCACCATTGGATACTGCCCATTGTCTGAATATTCAATGCTGAATATTCTAATTATTCTGATTATTCTGAATATTCTGAATATGCTGATGCTGGGTTGTTGCTCTTTAAATATTACGATGTTAGGTTTGATTGGATGGTTAGTGCTTTTATTGTCTCATTGAATCATACTGTTCAGGTCTAATGTTGTAAAATAAAAATAAAGGAGTGTCATGACTACCAGTAGAAGGGAGAACACAGGCTTGAGAAAGTCCTGTTGATTGAAGCAACCACAAAAGTGAAGCTATCCCTGGGCTCAACTTGAGAGTCAACAGAGTTTGGACTGCCTTGGTGGCCAACCAAAAAACTGTGGTTGGCAGGACATTCCCTTATCCCAAAGGGCAGGGTCTTGTCCCTGAACTTGTGCTGTATCTTTGAAAAACAGCTAAAGGTCCAGTACAAAAAGAAACATTTCAGCTGTCTTCTCCAGCCCCAAGTTGATGGCGGGCAGTGGGAGCATGCCACCTTCCTCTGCATCTGCTGGTGGTGGTGGGGTTGTAGCTCTTGCCACTGGACCTGTGAGGGGCTTGTCTCAGTGAACTTGGCATAAGTAGTGTCCCCCTCCACCTCAAAGCCAGAGAGCAGCAGAAGAAAGGATTTTGGCTCACTGCACCAGGCAACCCCAGAGCTAAAACAAATCAGAGGGTTCTCCCTACTGAACATCCTGGCCGCTGCAACTTCCAAACCAGGACCAAGGGCTGTGCCACATAGAATGCATTACTCTATAGTCCAGTCTTGAAGTTACCAGTGCATGAACGACAGTGGTTATCCCTGTCCGTATCCAGAAACAAGCATAGTTGTTGCGCCAACTAAAGTTGGTAATGGACAGTCTGAGTCACTAAGGTCACCTGGTCTTCCAGCGACAAAAATGGATCCAGGAACACCTCCAAACTATGTACATGTTCCTTTAGTGCAACCCCATCCAGAACAGGTAAATGTTACAACTCTTGTGGCAAATACTGGTGTTTTGAGATGCATGTAGATATGTGTGAGAGTCCCATACATTCCATGTTAGCTGTGGGGAACCGCTATAGGGTGTAATGCGTGGAGCTGCCTTTGAAGCTGGAAATTGTTGTGGATGTTACTTCTAGAATTGCCTCCGCTTCTGTGGTTTTTACATAACACTGGGCTGGCTAAAGGGTAGTAATCAACAGCCTATGTCTGACATGAAGATTGCCTCAAATGGAATATGGCCTTATATGTTTTATTTATGTGTTTTTATTAGATGTAGTGTACTATATTATTAGTTAAGTATGTGATGTTTTGTAATGTTTTTTCTCCTTTTCCCTTTTTACTTTGCTTTCTGTAGAAAATAATAAAATTGTTAAAACTCAAAAAAATAGAATTGCCTCCTCTACTGCAACTTATCACCCTCCTGAGCGGTTCTTGTTAACCAGTACTAATAACACACCCTTCAGCATTCTCTCCACACTGTCTTGTAGTTGGTTTCAATTTTCTACTTAAAAGAAGTTGTAAAAATTCAAAATGTTTTGTTTAGACAGGAGGTGCCAAGTGGATTCATACTTACTGCTGTTGCTCAAGAATAAAGGGACAGACTGTGAAGGAAGTGGTCTGTTGTTGTTGTTTTTTACGCACCGGCACACACAGGCACACAGCCAATATTGTTGTAGGAGGTGCCATTCTTCTGCTAAAGTGTACTTTCTACACTTTACAAAGCGTGACTTTGGCATAGCTCGGCCATTAGCCATGAAATATGATTAATGGGCAATCAAAGCTAGGAAGCGATGCCACATCCACCTACCTGAGTGGCAACTGAAACTGTTTCGTTTTTTGATCTGGGGAAAAGGGGAAGGGAGAAAAGATGCAGTTTTGAAGTTGGCCAGCGAAAGCAAAACCCTGAGTTCTGGAACTGTGAGCAAGAAGCGGCCTTGGAGGGCTGCAGGGCTATGCTTTTGCTTTGGGGAACAGAGCACAGCCTGTGCTATAGTCCTAAATCTAAACCAACTTCAAAATGGCATCTTCTCTCTCGCTCTCTCTTCTCTGCTTTCTCTCCTAT
Organism: Elgaria multicarinata webbii; assembly: GCF_023053635.1. Classification (NCBI taxonomy): domain Eukaryota; kingdom Metazoa; phylum Chordata; class Lepidosauria; order Squamata; family Anguidae; genus Elgaria; species Elgaria multicarinata. Next base: position 63,977,183 of record NC_086179.1, on the reverse strand, counting down.
GCTTATGCGTTACAAGTCCTCAGTGCTTTCTCTTCAATATAGGAAGCTGCCTGACACTGAGTGAGATCATTGGTCCATCTAACTCAGTATTTTCTACCTGGAGCGGCAGCGGCTTTACAGGCTTCAAGCCAAGAGCCTTCTGGGAAATGCTAAGGATTTTAACCTGGGACCTTTAGCATGCTTGAGCCGCTACAGAGCTATGGCTGTTGAAAGGGCATCTGACTCTGTAAATTGTACATGATCAGCCATTTCACATAATAGATTTGTTGCTGGATTGCTTCAGATTAGAGTTGATAATGAGATGTTTGAATACTGCCTTGTGTAAAATGCCTATATCTACATATCAAGCTAGTGTGGCAAGGAAAAGGTTCTGGCATATCCTTTTCCCTGATGTGGTAGTGTTAAGTGTGTAAAACCTGCAAGAGTGTGTGTTTAACAAGTTGTAGATTCAGACATTTGAACCCCTGTATGCGGTCTGAAAGGATTCAGTCAAGCAGTATATAAATCCCACTGGCTCTCTATTTCTGGCCTCTCTAATATTTTGGGAAATTGGAGAGCGCATTATATGGCAGGTGAACAAACGTGTGCATAGTTTTTCTCCTAATGCATGGCACTTCAGTTTGGGAGAGTTTGAGCAGGGTGCTGCAACATCCAAATCATTGCTTTTCTCAAGTATTTCCCAGAAACCCCCCCACGTTGGTTTATCTTGACATCTCTACAGTTATTTGGGAGCCAAGTTTGATAGAGAGAGGGACAGTGGACTCCAGAAGGTGACAGAGATGGAGGTGGAGTGGACAACAATAGGAAATGGTGTCATTTCTGACAAAAGACGCAACTTATTACGAGAGCGTTCAGCAAAGTGTTCTTTTAAAAGCACTTTTAAACCAAGCCTGCTAAGTAGGTGATAGACGTTCAGCTAAATTTATATGCAGTACCTGATTAAAAGATTTCTTCAACTTGCAGAGGCTTGGGTTTTGAAAGGTGAGGTGGAGGGCTGGTGGGTGACAGTCTGGAAATGTAGTAGATGAAGTTTTTTGTTCGGTTTTTTACCTTAATCGATGTACAGATTAAGCTTGAAGCTGTTAGGTTCATTTTACAGCACGCACTTGCATGTGCAAACACACCCCTTCACAGTGTTTATCTTTACAGAAAAACATGCTCAAGTACAATGTATTGGCATTCACACTAAGTTTTCCTGATTTTTAGGACCCATCTTTTTTTTTCTTTTTTTTTAATGGTAAATGGCAAGTTAACCAAAGACCTGAAGTTTGTTGAAGACTGCTATTCTTTTAGGCAGGAGGGTGATTGATTAATTCAGGAGGGTGACTGATTACACACATTACTGGTCATTCTCTTTCTTTGCTGTTCACCATGTGGGACCAAAAACTTGTTACTTATAATTTATGTCTCTCCAAAGGAATACTCTTTGGAAAACCAGATTTTTTTTTCATTAAGTGTAAACCTGAGTTACTTACTTTTTAGGAATGGCTGGGTGCTGGAATGCAGTTTGCTCAAGCACCCCTTCAAAGCCAGCCCTGATGCTTTCCCCCTGGTCCGAGCAACTTTCTCACAGTGGAAGCTGGTGGCTCTGATTTCAGTGGGGCTGTAAGCCTATTCTGGGTTTTAGTCAGAACCAGCCAGAACCCACTAGGAGCTATCCAAGGTGCTGGAACTAGTTTGGGGTTGGGGTTCAGCACCTTGGATAGCCCCTTTAAGATTCTGGCTGGTTATGACTAAACCCAAGAATGTTTACGCAGTCCCACTGAAATTGGAGCCAACAGTCTCCCCTGACAGCATTCTGACAGTCTAAGATCATTTTCTCTCCCCAACACAGACTTTGCCACTTAAGGAATTTAACTGGCCTGCCGGCCTGCTCTGGATTACCCTTTCTGTTTCTGGTCCTTCTGATCTTTAGCTGCTCTTTAAGGAACTTGACCCTTGCCTGTCCCGTTGCTCACCTCGACCCATCAGTCTCCTCCCCACCCCGAATTCTGAAACGTGACTGCTTGGGGCCTGCCCTCCTGCCAAGCCCCAACAATTGACACACACACACACCGAATTCAAAATGGAGGTGTGTCAGTTGTAGCATGTTTAAAATGATCAACAGCAACAGGAGTATTCCTGATGCCTGTGAATTTGTTAAGTGGAATAGGAGTGGGTTACACATCTTGCCAAAACGGAGCCTGCAAGAATGCAATCTTAATGAAAGGCTGTTCAGCCTTAGAAACATAGAAGGAATATCATCCATTAATATTAGCTCTTCCATTGCTCGTCTTCAGAGACTGCTATTTTTACTGTTGCATATGGAAGAGAACATATGCGTGGCAATCGCCTGGCCTTGGCAAAAGCCAAGGAAACAGCTGAGAAAGCTATAGTTAAAAAAGGAATGTGCAGAGCGATCTCTTCTTTATGGTGGAGTTTCACAGTAAGAGAATGAAAAGGTGCAGAGAGTGGAACCTGGTCAATCTCAAACTTGTTCCTTTGAATTCAACCAACATTGTTTTCCATGGCAGCGCCTAAAATCCAAACTCAGTTATTCAAATTGATGTTGTTGATTGCAAAGTTCACGATTAAGGGACAAATGATGTGTGATGCGCAGTTCATGTAGTTTGACCCTGTGTTGTTGTTGTTTTACAAAATACAGCTGTGAAAGCCGCAAACTAAAGCGGAAGGCAGAGGGAATCTTATGCCTTTCCTGTTGTGCCATTTCCCCCATATCTTTTTCCTGTTCAGCTCAGGGGATTTTTAGCTGAAAGCCAGCATGAGGGGAAGTACACCAGCCAGCCCCCTTCCTCCTTTCCCCACACCGCCCGCAGTTTAGTTTGTAGCTTCCGTGGCTGTGTTTTGCAAAACAGCACTTGGGAACAAGCTGCTTATAACTGAGTATCACAAGTAGTTTGGCCTAAGGCAACTTTGTTAATTGTTTGTTCCTCTGTCTTTTTCTTTGTCTTACTATATTACTATGCTGCGTTATCACTGTACAATCTATGTAATAATAAAGATGTCCATAAGCACCATAGCACTGTGACTGTCAAATCTAGATAGGCATGCATACTAAGGGGACCCTAGGGATGTTCGCTTTGGGATTGTTTTGTTTTTAAAGTGCATTAATTTGGTATAGTGGCTAAAGTGTTGGACTGGGAGCAGGGAGATCCAAGTTCTAGTCCCCACATAGCCATGGAAACCCACTGGGTGACTTTGGGCCAGTCACAGACTCTTAGTCCAACCTACCTCACAGTGTTGTTGTGAGGATAAAAATGGAGAAGAGGAGGATTATGTATGCCACCTTGGGTTCCTTGGAGGAAAAAAGGCAGTATATAAATGCAACAAATAAATAAATGTGTCTATGTGGTTGAAGCCTGCAGTGACATCTTCAGCCGCTAGGGGGAGACTTCCCTAGCCAGCGTGTAACTTTGCAGTCTTACGCAGTTTGAAGCCAGGGGAGATTAGTAGGCTGAGGGACAGAGTTATATGTTTGCCTCCTCATCCTTGCCATGGGGCAGCCCTCCCTTCAGGGGAATAGAGTGGAATAGAGTGGACAGCCTTTGGGATGCACTATGGCAGGGGGCAGGCTTTGGGGTGCCAGCAGTCATGGCTTCACTCAGATGGGAAGGTTAATGTTTCCAACTCTGACAGCTATATAAGTTTGCTTGAAGGCTTTGCTATATCAAACCAAGGCCTAATCTACACTAAGCAGGATATTGCATTATGAAAGCAGTATATAAAAGGCAGAAACCACACCAAGCAGGATATAGCACTATGAAAGCAGAATGAAAGTGGTATGAAAGCAGTATATGCTATGTGTCAATAGGCCCCAACAGCTGTCAGTGCACTTTAATACCACTTTAAAGCAGTAGTGTGGCTCCTGCTTGGTGTAGATTAGGCCTAAGAGTTATTCCCACTCATGCGAAGCCAGATCTATTAGCTAGTATAATATATAGTATGCTATTTCTTCTTACTGCATTACTATTATCAGTAATATTATTATTACTATTTTTCTTACTATAGTACTATTTTTCTTCTTCTTACTGACTCCTGGGGGAAAGCCAACAGCACCTCTGAGTGAAGATGGGGGAGTTGGAGTGCTTGTTTAGCAAGGAGAATAGGGTGCTTCTAGATGGAGGGACCCTAGCACTACTAATAGGTGACATTCCAAGCTATTCTCCTCATGATGGAGAAAACAAGATGGACGAAATGGTGGGAAAACGTGGGAGGAGTACAAGTAGGAGACAGTTCGTTTAGACCCCTCTATAAAATTCCCTGAGTGAGGCAGGGTGATGGTGCAATAAAGGCCTTGCCTGGAATCACCTAAAGTGGACATAGTGGAAACCTGGTGCAATGGACAGAACCAGTGGGCTACAGATCTCTCAGGTCAAAGTCATTTGGAGAGGGACAGTGTGTAAAAGTGTTTCTATGCTAGGAAGCTGCTATTGCTCTTGTGTCTGCTTCTGGGCTTCCCATAGGCACCTAGTTGGCCACTGTGGGAACAGAATGCTGGACTATGTAACATGCACTGTGTTTATATGTCCTTATGTAATATACTTTCCTGATTCTTGTGGCTTTTGGCTAAACACTTAAGTTTTATAAATTTTTCCACCTGTAAACCTTATGATATAATTGTGATGCATAAGATGCTGTGCGTACTCATAACTTCAGTAACAATAGTTGTGCAATGTTTCTCATTATTTATGAATTGCCACTTCTTGCAGTGAATCTCCTTTAAAACCTCATCTGGCTTTAATTTAAAGTCAAAGTCTCCTTCAGCCATTATCCCATCTTCATGGAATTCTGGATTTTCACTTAAAACAAGCTATCTTTTACCACATAACAAGAGGATTAAGCTCCCTCAGTTAAATACATATGTTTTGTTTGTTTGTTTTTAGAAGCATCGACTTGGAATCTTGGAAAGGTTTGAATTGGAAACAATGACAAAAAAGTGTATAGAATAAATTATTTTCCTTCATATGTGTCAAAAATGTCTAAATTGCCATAAAGTATATTACTTTTCTCTTTTACAGTGAGAGGTTTTTTTTAAAACTGAATCGGAATGGCTTGCCAAAATGTCCAGAAAAGCCAGAAAGACATTGTTCTCTCTTTGTGGTGAGTCATTTCACTTGTTCATTTATTTGTCTTTATTTGATCATTTCAAACAGTGAAGACTTCATTATGAGATTGACTCCTTGCTAGTAGCCCAGCTGTAGGAGTAAATTGCAGTCAACAGAGAAACATGAGATTTTAGTATCCAAGAGAGGTTTATAAGAACAAAAACAACATGATTGTGCTGACTTAACATCCATTTGGCCTGGTATCTCTCCACTGGATATAAACAATTGTACCAGGCAGGTATGTTGGGGCACCTGAATAGCTGGAAAATGTGCTTCTGCATTTTAGCTCCAGAATCAATGAAGCCTCTTGCAACCCAACTTTAAATATGTGTGTTCAAAATTTCAGTGGCACTTACTGTTTTTAGGAACTAGACTCAAAGCTACATTTTAAGAAGTAAGTCTTATTTGATTTCAGTGGGACTTACTTGGAAGTAAGTCTCACTGAATGTAATGGGACAAACTGACTTGCATCAGGAGGAAGCTTTATGTTCTGGAGAATGGGATTGACATGTTTTGATTATTCACATTTGATAGAATAGGAGACTCTCGTTTCAAAATCCTGGATGGAACTGCATTGTGTCTATAGCTCTAGTGCTGTAATCATTACTCTTGGATACTTTAGGCTGCAATCTTAAATGCCCACTGGGGAGTAAAATCACAGAGTTGGAGGAGGGCTTATAAGCCAGCTAGTCCATCTTCCTGCTTGATGCAGGAGATCCAAACCTAGAAAAACCATGCCCTCCCTCTGCTTGAAGACTTCCAGCAAAGGGACAGCCTTCCTTCCCAACTAGGTAATTGGTTCCATTGTTGAAATACTCTTACTGATAGGTTCTTCCAAATGTTTCTCAATCTTAACCTGAGTAAACAGGAATGGGATTTTGAGGTTATTCTGTCTCTTTTATCTCCTTGTTCCTTGTTAGCTATTTAGTGACCTAAATAGCTATCAAGGAACAAGTCCTTTATTTCCTTGTTCCTTGATATCTATTTAGTAACCTAGACAGAAGCACACTTAGAAATTTTGAACTAATGATATAAAAATGAAGTTTTACATGATAATTGTACCTGTTTTTGATTCTCTACAGGATTTAGGAAGCAGTGAGCTCAGGAAGGACATCTATATCACTGTGCACATTATACGCATCGGTATGCATAGTCCATTCCACAAACTTTTATTTTAGAAGGTGTTAGGTAATATAGTAAGGAAAGGCAAAATGTTTTCATTCTATAACGATTGCTATCCTTCTTGTCAAAACGTCTGGGTCACCAGTTAGCACTCAGGATGCCTTGCGTTTAAAATATTAACAATACTTCGTAGTCAACATCAAAACATTTTTAGGCCTGGGTGAGATAAACAGCTCATTATGTGGTAAAATGGGACTTTAACCCCTCAGACTGCAGGTCGAAGGTCATGTGAAACAGTGAGTTGTTCCTATCTTGTGCTTGTTTGTTTTAAGGCATTTATATAGCACCTTTTGGTTTTAAAAGCTTTCAATATCATTTGCAAAACAGAATAAACCATAAATACAAACATCAGAACATAAAACCACCAGAGGAACCATAGGGCAGTATCTAATATTGCCCCTACGTTAGCAGAACATACTTCTAGCATAATGAGAAAATAGGCGTTCCCAAAGCTGCCTGAAAGGAGTGGAAGTTCACATGAAGAAGCACTAGTAACTTGTCCCATTCTGCTCTTTTCCATGGTTTCTTTGGGAAATGCTAATTCCTGTTGGCCCCGTGGGTCCCATGAGAACAACAGAATCAGCAGAAATGCAGCAGCAGTATTGAAATCTGTCTTACATTCCAGGAGCAAGATTGTAATCTGTGCTTCTCTGCAACATGCTAGCTTTTTCCTCTGTGTAGATATCTTTGTTTTTCCCCCATGGGAGAGCATTTAAACATTCCCCCTCTACCTGCAGCCTGAAATGACACCATTCAGTAATAGTTTTTAACCACATAAATAAGCTGTTTGTCTAGACTGGGCTTCAAAAGAGGAAGGCACCATCCAGATATATGTAGGAAACTTCTTCTTTTTTGTAAATTGTCCAAGGTAGCTGCCAGGAGACATTGGTGAAATTTTGAGGGAGGTGAAAGGAAGCGGAAGCAGGCTGTATTAGCAGGTGTGGGGAGTCACTTTACTTCTAACAGGCCAGTTGTTGTTATCTTGCATGGGCCTTCTTTGAGCCCTGAAATCAGGGATTTCTCGTACCATCAGTCTTTTATGTGTGCCTGAATGTGCAGCATAGAATAATAGAGTTGGAACGCCCTGCTCATTGCTTGAATCCACCTTAAGGCATCCCTGACAGATGCTTGTCCAGCTGCCTCTTGAATGCCTCTAGAGTGGGGGAGCCCAGGATCTCCCTAGGTAATTGTTTCCATTGTCGTACTGCTCTAACAGTCAGGAAGTTTTTCCTGATGTCCAGCCGGAATCTGGCTTCCTGTAACTTGAGCCCATTATCCCGTGTCCTGCACTCTGGGAGGACTGAGAAGAGATCCCGGCCCTCCTCTGTGTGACAACCTTTCAAGTATTTGAGGAGTGCTATCATCTCTCCTCTCAGCCTTCTCTTCTCCAGACTGAACATACCCAGTTTTTTGTGCGTGCGTATGCACACACACGTGAATGAAAGACTTACCCCCTTCCTAGGTTTAGCATATGGCTAACATGATTCTGGACACATCTAATTTAATCCAAAAACAGTGTTGAAGTAGTATAGAAGAGACGAGTAGTTAATCTCCTTATTTAAAGAAGCTGTCATGTGGACTTCATTGAGTTAACTGAAATAATCGTCACCTGTCATCCACAGTGGTTCTTTCTGCCACCCCCTCTTTCTTTTTTAACATCTAGCTAGTTTGTTCTTTAAAGCTATAATAGCATCTTATTATGCCTTCCACTGTGGAAGGCTGAATGTACCTTCATCTGTTCTTGACTGCTGTTGTGCTGCATGTATTATCTGTGTTAATGGGTAATTGCCTATGCTACAAATTGTGTTAGTTTAACAAATGACAAAACAATAATGTTGATTCCTTTTTAAGCAGTATTAGTCTCTTTCTTTAATTTTCCAGAACAGGGGTAGATAACTTATGGCTAAGGCTGATGGCAGTTGCAGCCCCACAAAATCTGGAGGGCCACAAGTGGTCCACCCCTGTCCTAGGAGGTCTGTGGTAAGACTGACGTAAAAAAACCTGCAGAGCTGCAAGAAAAATCCTTTGTCCCTTTATTGTGCTGGGTTGCTTTTCTGAACATTTCAAAGAGAAGCAAAGAATGGTTTAATATGGCACTTCTGAGCCAGCCGAGCCAGCTGTAAAGGAAAATGCTTGAAATAGGATGATAGAGAAAGCAATATCAGGGAATTCTAATGTAGGCTCTGGCCATAGAACAGAGATACTCTTAGAGCTCCGGGTTGGGGTTGCTGGCCCCCAACTAACTAATGTACTACAAGCTGTTGTTTGTGCTGCTACTGCTCCACTCATATGTCATACCCAGCTAAAATCAGAGTGCCAGTGTGTATTAGAGCAGCAGTGGGCTTCTGGGATCTATTTTGTTTTTTATTAGACCCCTGAGATCCACCAACTGGAGCTTGGTGCAAAGGACATACACTTAGAATTAAAGAATCCTTAGCCCAAGGATCTGTTTGAATACCAAAAGTGTATATTGCTCACCGCCCTTCCACACAAAAATCCCACGCTCTCTTCATTTTAGCATTATAATTTGGTTTGATGTGTGTGTGTGTCATTTTGTTGTTTATTTATTTATTGCATTTGTATACCACCCCATAGCCGAAGCTCTCTGGGTGGTTGCTAATATTAAACAATTGTGAGTCAGAAATCCTTGCTTATCCACTCCAAATCACTCAGAGATCTACCAGTAGATCCTGATCTGCCTTCTGTTCACTCTTGGTGCAGAGCCCTGGGTATTGGATTTAGGCCAAGAAGACACAGATCCAAATTCACAAATTCACAAAGCTTTCTAGCTGTCCTTGGGGGTCTATCTCAACTTGACATACCTAGCAGTAAGATGACGATGAAAGGGGGCACTGGGGATCCTTTTAGGATATATAATCTATATATACGCAGCCATTTTTCTCATCAAGAGGTGCATTCTTTCATGAGCTTGCTGGGGAGATGCCTTGGTATCCCAGTATTTTGAATGAGTCAACTTGCAGTATAATGGTGCTCCAAAACGCATTGGACAAGCCTAAAATGAACAAACAAAACAGAACAAAACAAAAACGCCATTCTACTGAACCAGTGTAGGTCAGTTATTAGATTGCATGTTAATTTTTCACAACACTGTGGTCTTCATGGATCTCCACCGTGCGATGGCTGCAGGAAGTCACCTTGAGGTAGAAAAACCCTGTGTGAATCCACCCTTTGATTGCAATTTAAGATTCTAGAAACGTTAGCTATGAATATTAAATGGCAGTTAGTATTCTGTTCACTACATTTTCTGTTTGAGTTGCAGTTGCTCAGCTGCCTATGGTTTCTGATCTAGAATAGACTCTGTGGTGGTGTTTCTTTCCTTTCCTTTTTCATTTCACCACAGTTAGACTCCAGTGCAGTTTTTAAAGGCAGGCAGCACAACTTGTTTTAACACAAAGAAGATGTGACAAGCCAAAGGAGCAAGCAAGAGTGTAGATGGTTGAGAATAATGTACCTTTTGTCACCACATAAATTTAACATATAGCTCACGTGGATTGAGAAGAGGAAGAGAGAGGAGGGGGGAGCACATAAGCTACTGAATATTTGTTAAAACAGTAGAAATGAAACAGTGAAATGTTTGATAGCACATGGGTGAAAATCAGCAGACATTTCCTTATGTTCTTACACAAGGGGACCTATAAAATTGTACTTAGTTGTCTTGAGAATCTTTCCTTTGTCCTACTGTCCTACTTTTCTTTTTTGTCTTTCACCTCTTGACCATATTGTCTTACACATCCTCATGTTCCACCTTGGGCAGGAAACCTGCAGATACCAGTCAGGTAGGGGACTCAAAGTCAACCAGAGTGGCAGAGACAACATGCAATAGGTAGCAAGTGCAGCTAATGCCTAGGCAGGTTGAAGCAGTAAGATGGCAATTACCAGCACAGTATGTACCACAGTCAGCAATAAGGTTCAGCACCATGGATAATGCCATGGTGACTAGAGACTTTGCTCTAGAGAAAGCCCAAATCTCTAAGTCGTGTGAGCAGGCCTGATGTTTAGACCCACTCCTCTAAACTAGAGTTGCGAGGAATTTAAAAGGGAAACGCTTTGTCATTGTTGTATGAAGACATCATGCTGTTTGGGTTTTCTAGAGGAAAGATGAAATATAAAAAAAACACCAGCCCCAAGTGTGGACACTGGCAGTGTTTTCCTTGCCTGGGAAAAGTCTGCAAGAGTGCATTCAGCTTGGGGCCATGGAACTTCAAGCAGGAGTTCCTTCGTTGAGACATCATGATTGAACGAACCTACAAGGAGTGGACTCTGAGTGCTACTTGGAGAAGGCAAATGAAGTTAGCTCTGCCCACATGAGGTTTAATGAAAGCACTTTGCGGGGAGGTTAGAAGAATCCTTAAATAGATTTACGCAGATTTAATGCATTAAATTATTCAAGTAACTGCAGATGTCAGCAGATAAGATTCTCCTCCTCTTCCTCCTCCTTCTCCTCCTCTTGCTGTGCTCGTTTGGGAAGAAGATATATAGTGGCTCATGTGTCTTGTTTTATGTTTTGCTTGACAGGTCGAATGGGAGCTGGTGAAAAGAAAAATGCTTGCAATGTACAGTACCGGAGACCTTTTGGTTGTGCAGTCCTCAGCATAGCAGATCTCCTGGCAGGCGACACAAAAGATGACCTTATTTTAAAAGTATACATGTAAGAGAACGTGTATCTGAAATATATTGCAATCATCCCTGAGAAGAAATTGTGAGGTCAATTTTTATCAGTGAAACTTAACCCAGTGGTTTTTTTTCTTTCAGTTAGAGGATATGTCCCTTCAGTTGCACATGCAAATTCACCTTCCATTGTGTATTGAAATTAAAAACATAAGAACATAAGACAAGCCATGTGGGATCAGACCAAGGGTCCATCTAGTCCAGCATTCTTTTCACTCAGTGGCCAAACAGCTGTTGACCAGGAATCCACCGGCAGGATATGAGTGCAACAGCACTCTCCTGCCCATGTTCCTCAGCAACTGGTGTACTTAGGCTTATTGCTTCTTATTGCTTCCATAGAACTAGAGGGAGCACATAGCCATTGGGACCAATTGCCTTTGATAGCCTTCTCCAGGAATTTATTCACCCGCTTTTAAAGTCATCCAAATTGGTGCCCATCACATCTTGTGAATTCCATATTTTAACTATGCACTGTGTGAACAAGTCCTTCCTTTTATCCATCCTGAATCCTCCACCAATCAGTTTCATGTAATAAATAAATAAATGGGATGACCCTGGGTTCTAGTATTATGAGAGAGGGAGAAAAATGTCTCCTTATCCGCATTCTCCACAACGTGCATAATTTTGTACACCGCTATCTCCCTTACCCTCCTTTTTTCCAAGCTGAACAATCCCAGCTGCTATAACTTTCCCTCATAGGGAGATGCTCCAGCCCCTTGATCATTTTAGTTGTCCTTAGAACAGTATTCTAAGTGTGGTCATACCGTATCTTATTCCAGTCACTTATCCTATATCCTATAATGCAATATCTAATATGAAATAAATCGTCTATCAGTCAGCACTGACATTGTTCAGTCACAACTACATTATCTACCTTGAACAAGAAATAAAGCATATAATCATCTGGTTCACACATAATGCTAAACCATGGTTTAATGTTATGAGAACAATGTGCAAGGCCCCCCTTTCCTCTCCTCTTTCAGCATGGCCAAAATGAGCATCCATTGGAAGCTTCTGTTTCCATTGGAGATTAGCCACAATTTCATTAAATTGTGGTTAATTCTAGCTGTGGTACGTTGAGACATGTTAGCATCTTACAATATAGTTTGAAGTTGGCTTGTTTGAACATACTGTAGATAAGGTTAACAGCACTTCGTTAGTTTCAGACAGCATGGAAAATTGGTTAATCTGAAATGTTTGAGGAGAGGGAGTGCACTAGCCCCGCCCCCTCGATCATTATTTCCATTTCCCTCTGCATATGGAGGGTGACTTTCTGAAGGGAAAATCTCTTGTATCCATGGAGGCTCTCCACACAATTTTGAATGTTGATATTCCAGTATTCCAAATTGCTGGAGAGCCTCCACAGGTACAGGAAGTCAACCTTCATGTGTAGAGGGTGATGAAATATGTGAGGTGGGGCTAGACTGCTCCCCTCACACATTTATTTTACTCACTTTCAGAATACCTGGATTTGCTTCCTGTGTTTATAACATGTAGATTTTTTTAACTAGTTTCTGGGAAGCTGTGAAAAAACATGTTTTGTTCTCTCCTGACTTAGGACTTAAAATGTGTGGCAATATTTGGGGGGAAATATAAAGGCACAGACTGAGATGTTATCAACTATACTTACTGGGGGCTTTTCTTCCTTTCGGGGTTAGTACTTGAATTATGAATCACCTCAGTGTCTCAAGGACAACCCTTCACTGTCCTCTTTCCCCCCAGCATGCTGAATTATAACTGCTGGAAGCAATGGTTGTGGGAACAATTTAGTGCGATTGGGTATTGGCGGAGTGGCTTTTATTTCACTTTCATTTTCTGACAGTTCAGTTGAAAGTGTTCTCTGCTGGATTCCTCAGCAGGAGAGTGGTTTACTTGCCAATTGCATTCTCTTTTGAACATGTAACTTGTTTGTTACTTTTATTTTGTGTGGTGTTCTTTTCTTTATGTAGCAGACAACACATGAAAAAAAATGGATTCCAGCTCCCTTTTAAATAGAAAACATTGAAAAAATTGAAAGAATGGATGGATTCTGGCATTTGAGCATGTTGTTGTTGTTGTTGTAAAAGCTATTGAAAATGGTTCCTGGGTGAAATTGGTGCTGATAACTACTTACCAAGTTTGTTTGCCATTTTCAGTAAACACACTTAAAAAAAATTACATTACTAATATCTTTAGTTAGAAACTTGTAAGTCAGCTGGGGGAAAGGTTTCTCCTACACCTTACCAAAGAAGAAGAGATGTATGCATTACTTGCAATAAGAGTGTGTGCCCTCTAATTGCTCAGCAGTGGTGTAGTGAAGCTGAGGCTCATAGGGACGTCGTGTCAGCACTTTTTTATTAGCAGGGTTGCTGACATCATCTGCCAGGCTACTCAGAATTCCCTTTTCCTCCTGAGCTGAGCTGCAACTGGCGGGAAATGAATTTTCCCAGGAACAATATATTGCACCCTGTTTAATGCAAAGTATTTTGGGTGGCTTGGTCTTGAATGAGCAATAAAGACACATTAGTTTTAAGGAAGACTTGCCTCTGGTGGAGAAAAAACTGTGAGAATGTTTTTAGTTTCTGCTGTGGATCCACACAACACCCTGGATTTTTGGACTCTCCTTGGGAGCGTAGCTATGGAGACTGTCATGAAGAGCGCTTCAACTTCCAAGTTTACCACCACACCCCTGTTGCTCAGCAAGCATTCCTATGGTGGCCCTAGGTGTTCTCAACCCATTATCAACTGCCAGAGCTTCAGTGGCCTGGCGGGGCCCCACTGGTGCTTCCACCACTCTGGGCCTGGGCCCACATGCCCATTCCCTGGGTTCAGCTTACCTAACATCAGCAAGAGACAGCTGTGTGCCACCCACTATTTGACATTCCCCACAATGCCCTGGAGCAATGCATTCTTGATCATTAAAATGGTGAGCGCACACAGTTGGCCACTTCAGATTGCTGGGCTCCTGCTGCTACCTGCCACTGCTGGTAAGCCTACCAGGGTGACAGGTGGGTAGGCGCGGGGGATTTGGGAAAAGGGAACCCCCCAGATTGCATTTTTGAGCACAGTACTTTAGGGCCAAAACAAACAATACTTTAAAGCCATATCTTAAGAGCTGCAACTTTTTAAATTTTACTCTAGAGTAGGCACAGGGGACCCAGATTGGATCTTAAAAAACCCTATCCTCCATGTTAGGGTCCTGATCTATATTGGCTCCCTGCACTTGCTCTAGAGTAAAAATATATTTAAATAGACATAGCTACTAGGTACAGATTTAAAGTGATGCTTGTTTTGGCCCTAAGAGTCATTCTCACAACATTTCAGGTACAAGTTGATGTTGTTCCCATTTTATAGGTGGAAAAATATAGTATTAGCTTGCATTTCGTACTTGGAGAGAGACCCTCTGAATTTGCAAAGTTAACTTGAGGGAAACATATGCTCTTCTTTGAATTTTAAAACGTTTCCTTTTTTTACAGGTGTAACACGGAGAGTGACTGGTATCAGATCCATGAGAACATCATCAAAAAGCTCAATGTTCGTTATAACCTAACAGGATCCAATGCTGGTAAATCACATTCCTGAGTTTGTGTGGAAAAGTGTGAAGAGCCAGTGTGGTGTAGTAGGCGGTGTGTAGGCTTTACCTATGGCAGGAAATCTTTACCTGTAGCAGGAAATCTACCATAGTTTCAAATAGCTTTCTCAGTAGCTCAACAATCTTATTCATGTTTGCTCAAAACCCCACTGTCTTCAATGGGTTTTAGTTGAATGGGGCTACTAATAGACCAACAATGCAACCCTATCCTTGTCTACTCAGAAGGAATCTCATTGAATTTACTAGGTTTTACTCCCTGGTGAGAGGGTATAGGATTGCAGCCTAAAACACCACTCTGAGTTGCTTGGAAAACAGGTAGGTTACATATGTAAAAATAATAATTCTTTTAGAAATTGGTAAGTTTACTCTGCAGAGAAATAAAAAAAGAAATGTACTATGTTCATGCTGGGGAGATGTTGCTAATAGATTATTACAATAATTGCAGTAGGTAGGAGCAGCCATATTTAGCTTAAAAACGCAGATACTTCTTTGAACTGAACAAACATATTGTCAGGGTGGTGTGTACTCCACATTTTAAAAACCATCACACATGCACGCACACACACACTGTGCCTAAGGAATCCAAATTCTGTGTTGAACAGAATTGTGTGGTCTGCATATATTACGCAAAGTGAAAACATCTACACAATTTAGCTTGCTATTCAGTGTAAGCAGTCATATTTCTGCACAGTGGTAATTCATGGGCATAATTTTTAGAGATATTTTTTAGATGTGATAAGTGGTAGATTTTATCATGTTGCATTGTTGAGTTTAACTTTTATGAACCACCCAGAGAACTATTATGTGGAATAGCAGTATAAATGAAAAATAAATAAAATAAAATACCATGAGTATTTAAAATGATTATGATTATTATTAAAGGTTTCTCTGATTTGCTGTGGAGGATGTTTAGGGTAAAGTCAATTTACTCTTTAAATTCATGATGCAGGTTAATCCTGGTGATGTGGGAGATTTGAAAGAGTTAATGCTAACAGGAGAGTCAGAATACTGCAGTCTTAACAAATGACAGGTTCAGGGTGTGTGCATTGCATATCAACTTCGGAGTCTTTCTTATTGACCTAAAATTGTATTCTCTGCTTTCATTATCCAAATGTCCCAGGGGCTGTTGTCTAGGGTTTGGTAATTTATGTGAATTTTTCATGCTACTGATGTTGGCTGGCATGCCCTTGAGTAACCAGGAGTTCAGTGAATTAAGTGTAGATAATTTTTCAGCTATATTTGGACATATCATTATGTTATTAAACTGTGTGTGTATTTGTACTCCCATGAGACACAAGATTCTTAATTTAAGTCAGAATTTTGCTGTAATTTCATTTATGTGAGTAGTTGTTATAAGCTTTAAATAACTTAATACCAAATAAGATGATGTGATTTCTCCACTATAAATGTTGGAGGGGGAATCTAACACCCCCACCCCCAACAACCTCACCTCTTTGTCCTGATTTTCCAACTCTCTCATGAAAGTACTGTTGTTGATGCTCACAATAATCCTCCTCACACTTGTATGAGGACATCACCAGTCTAATGGGAATGGGAATTGTGTATGTTTTAGCCACAGCATTTGTGGTGTACTGAAGCACTGGAGAATTTTGGAGCACTGGACTTTCTGAAGGGTGCTGCACCTGAGACCTGTGAAGGTCCAGTTTACATTTTCCATTTGCCCATGTGATGTCCTGCCTTCACCTGTGCCACCCACAGGCTACTTGACAGGACTGTCTATCTATGCCACTTGCATTCAGGACTTACGTCAATCCCCCCTGTGCTGATGACACTTGTGAGGGTTTAGGCTGCTCCTGTCTCGCCTTTACTCTTTTAGGCTCCACAGCCCAGCCCTCAATTTCCCATTCCGCTGCAACCATTAACTGTACCCTCCTCAGGCACTCTTCCACAGATCACACCAGTTGTTTGAAATTAATTGGAATTTATTAATATAAGTAATTGCGTGTCAACAAACTTATTGGTTTCCTTAGTTGCAGTGCGTATGGTTACAAGGGTTCAATGCATATTGGTTTCTGTAAGTTCTTTCTTAAAAGGTTCCACTATAGAATACTACTGTTCTTTATCTTAATATCTATATTCCTAACACAATGACCCACATAAATCTTTCGTATCCAGTATTTGCCTCTCAGTCTCTTCACACTCTGTAATCTAACCCTCTCTCCTCATACACTCTTAACATATTTATTTATTTATTTAGAATATTTACCATATATACTGCTCCCCATTGAAAAATTTCGGAGCGGTGTACAAGATAAAATGAAAATAAAAACAGAATAAAACAGTTAAAACAAATTTTAAAAGAAGCAAATACAGAGATTCAAGGCTGCATACTAAGGAAAGGCTTCCTGGAATAAAGATGTTTTCAGGAGGCGCCGAAAGAAGTACAAGGTTGGAGCCTGCCTGACCTCCAGAGGCAGGGAATTCCATAGGAGGGGAGCCATCACGCTGAAGGCTCTTCCCCTGGTGGACTCCAATCGGAGGATGGATCTATGTGGAAGCACCAGTAGCAGGCCCTCAGATGACCTCAGTGACTGGGCAAGTTGGTAGGGGAGAAGGCGCTCTCTTAGATATCCTGGTCCCAAGTTGTTTAGGGCTTTGTACACAAGTACAAGAACCTTAAACCTGGCCCGATAGTGAATAGGCAGCCAGTGCAGTTCCTTCAGCAGAGGAGTTACATGCTGGAAAGGGGCAGCTCCAGACAACAGTCGAGCTGCAGTATTCTGCTCTAGCTCCAGCTTCCGGAGCAGCTTCAAGGGCAGCCCCATGTAGAGCACATTTCAGTACTCCAATCTTGAGGTTACCAATGCCTGTACCACCGTGGCCAAGCTATCCCTGTTCAGGAGAGGCCGTAGTTGGCAAACCAACCGATGATGGTAAAAGGCACTCCGAGCCGTGGTGGCTACTTGAGCCTCCAACGACAGAAATGGGTCTAAGAGTACCCCCAAACTATGAACCTGTTCTTTCAGAGGCAGAGCAACCCCGTCCAGAACAGGCAATGAGCCTGTCTCCCGGACTCGGGAATCACTCACCCACAAGGCTTCCGTCTTGCCAGGATTCAGTCCCAGTTTATTGGCCCTCATCCAGCCCATTACTGAGTCTAGATACTGGTCCAGGACCTGCACAGCCTCGCCTGATTCAGTCGTCATAGGGAGATAGAGCTGCGTGTCATCAGCATATTGATGGCATTTAGCTCCAAATCCCCTAATGACTGCTCCCAACAGCTTCATATAGATGTTAAATAACATTGGGGACAAGATGGTGCCCTGTGGCACTCCATAGCTCAATTGCCAAGGGGCTGAGGACTGGTCACCCAATGCTACTCTCTGAAAACGACCCCGTAGGTATGACCGGAACCACTGTAAAACAGTACCTCTGATGCCCATCGCACAGAGTCGATCCAGGAGGATACCATGGTCAATGGTATCAAAAGCCGATGAGAGATCGAGCAGGATTAACAGGGTTGCATTCCCCCTGTCCCTCTCTCGATAAAGGTCATCCATCAGGGTGACCAACGCTGATTCAGTCCTGTAACCAGATCGGAACCCAGACTGGAATCGGTCTAGATAATCAGTATCCTCCAAGAGTGCCTGCAGTTGCTCCGCCACAACCCTCTCAAGTACCTTCCCTAAAAAAGGGGTGTTTGCAACTGGGCGGTAGTTGCCTAACACCATCGGGTCCAGGGTGGGCTTCTTCAGGAGTGATTGCACTATTGCCTCCTTAAGGACAGCAGGGACCACCCCTTCCTGGAGGGAAGCATTTATCACCCCCTGGACCCACCCATTCAAACCCCCTCGGCTTGCTTTTATAAGCCAAGAGGGACAGGGATCGAGAGGGCAAGTGGTTGGTTGCATTGCTGCAAGCACCTTGTCCACTTCATCAGGCAGCAATAACTGGAATTGATCCCACAAAATCAGGCAGATGGTGGCATAGGACACCTCAACTGGAGCTCCACTAACAACAACATCAAGCTCGCTGTGGAGAGAAGCAATCTTGTCCTCAAAGTGTGATGCAAAAAGGTCACAGTATAATCATCCACTTCTGTCATATAGCTCTTTTCTCCTCACTTAATCATACACTTCTGTCTTCCTGACAGCTAAAACTAGAGAGAGAGAGAGAGAGAGAGAGAGAGAGAGAGAGATTTCTCCAGCTCCTCCCACTCTCACACAGCCAATCCAATCCAAGCACTCAGGCATTCACTCCCCCTTCTTCTATTCCATACTTACTTGACTTGTAAATACAAATTGTAAATACAAATTGAGGCCTACTTACTTCCTAGAACTTTATGCATAATGTAAACAATAACTTTGCAAATATTTACATTTAAGGCATATGAACATCACAGCCCATATGCCTTCATACTATACCTGGGACACCTTTAAGGCTGCAATTACAGACATGGGGCTGTGCTCCAAGTAAAGATGCGTAGGATTCTACTGCAAGTAGAATATGAGTTACTTTTCTATTGGCATTCTTTTTCTTATGAAGTGACAATTTCTAAATCTTACACATTCTTCTTGGATTTGTGTGTATGTGTTGGTAAATATCTGCAAAGAGAGAACCCTACGTGAGATTGAATGAGTGATTTGTGGACAATTAGATTGGTGGGCACAAAGGACATGGCCTTCTCAGTAATGGCTCACTGCTTGTGGAGCTCTGTTCCAAACGTTGTCTACCAGGTGTTCTGGTGGTGGCTTATCAATCTTTTAAATAAATAAATAAATGATTCTTAACCTGAATGGTGTGGATAAGTGCATATGCTTATTCTAACGGTGCCTAAGGTAGGGATGGAGAACATGTGGCTCTCCAGATGTTGTTGGACTGCAACTCTCATCCGTCACCACTTGACTATTCTGGCTAGGGCAGTCTAACAACATCTGGTGGCCACACATTTCCCACCCCTGGCTAAGTGGGCTCTTAATTCACCATTGATATTTTTTTTTAGTTGATTGTCAGCTGTTTAGTAAACAAGGCAGATGTTTTGACATATATCCAAGGAAAACATCCAGCAAGTGCTGGATTTGTTAATTTAATATCAGTTTCTTCTGATGTACAAGATCTATCCTAGATCATGTTTTTCATTGTTAAGAAATCTGGCTTTATTATTATTATTAATAATATATATATATATATATATATATATATATATATATATATATTTGTATCCCACCTTTTGCCCAATACTGGGCCTCAAGTAGCCAATTGTCAATTACTCTTGATTCAAGTCAAAACTGCAACATATCATCTGTTAAATATTCCTCTGCTGAAAATGATGCGCTTTCAATTTTGCCTAATTCTATACAGAACATCTCCCTATATTAATATTGAACATCTTCCTACTCACACCGAAAAGGACAGGCAATAAATTAGTGGCACATGATGAAAGACAGCTCTGTTCAGGGCTAGCTAAAGATGTTTTGCTTCCTGAGACAGAGCAGCAAACGTCCCACCACCACCTTTCTCCCACAAGTCAAAGTTTGTATAACCCAAGGCTGGTCAAGCTGTTTTGGTACCTGATGCATAAAATCCCACAAATACTGCTTTACCTCCCTGACAGTAAGAAATACAACAAAAATACATTAGGAGAGCAATCTTATGGCCCCTAGACATTGACTGAGGGGACATAGGATACTGCCCGCCCCCCCCACACACATTCTGAAGTTGAAGACAATGCTCCGACCTCAGAAGGGGGAGTCAGAGATCCACCCCATCCTCCTTCACCCCCTTGCAGCCAGTGTGGGAAAGTACCATGCTGGCTATCCTCCAGGGTTGGAAAATCGACCTTGGAAAGCGGGAAAAGGTGGCATCCCAGGGAGGGCAGGAGACCAGAGAGGCCAGGGTACAAGCTATCCTGAGCTTCTGTCAGTCTCCTTCCCTCTCTTTTAAAGCGCTGTTGCTAGAAGGGCTAAAAAGCCCATCTAGCAAAATCTACAAGGCAAGAAAACGGGGAGACAAAGGTTGCCTCCAACGTTCCACCTGCCCTGCATTGAATGATCGGAAGCCTCTAAGTTCAGGGGCTTCTGATCATTGTTATTTATTTAGGGCAAAAGCCCTAAATCCGCTGGCTCACTTTGCCTAATAGTAGAGTTGGCCTTGCTTAAATCATCTCAGGCTACTTTGTCCTCAGGTCTCTGATACAGCTTGCTCTTGGATCTATCTCTGCCTAGGTTCAGAAACACATCAACATCACGTAGAGAGTTGTATTTTATACCAGCTCTGACTACATCCATGCAGTAGAGTGCTTTTGTTTAATTACTTTTCATTCTTGTGACAGGATATTAATCTGCCATTTTTAATCCTTCATTACACTTCTAGGGCAAGGAGATTATGTACATTATATTTTGATGTGTTTAAGCATCACTTGTCACTGAAGCCTGCTATTTGAAAGAAATTCAAAGCAGGAATGATGCTGAGATCTTGTGATTCAACATAAATACACACAGCATGAAAGCATCTCTCTTTGTTCTCAATAAATGAAAAGCCAGGGCAACTGAACTTTGACAGAGTTAGTGTGTTTCTTTGCTCAGCAATTATTGTTCAATTAGCTTTAATTACAACTTGACAGTGAAAGAAAAATATTTTGAGGTTCAAATGTTTAGATTTTTAAAAATGCTTAGGTAAAAAAACCTATATACACATACATTTGTACATGTACATTGTTTTCCTAGTATTTGGAAGACATTGAGTGGTGTTCCAAGATTTTTAAAAGGTTAAGAAAAGGGGTTTCCTTTCTCATCAACAAAGATGAACTGCTTGATTTGGCATTGCCATGTGGTTCTGAGAACAACGCCACATTTTTTGAGGGGAAGGAGCCAACAAAAATAGCCAGCAATAAATAGCCTACAGGGAGAGACCATCGCTCAGTGATAGAACATATGCTTTGCATGCAGTAGGACACATTTTCAATCTCTAATACCTCTAGGTAGGGTAGGAAAAACTCCTGATTGAAACCCTGGAGAACCACTGCCAGTCAATGTCAACAATGCTGGATTAGATAGACCAATGGTATAAGGCAACTTCCCCTGTTCCTATGTTCCTCATTCGCCCGCGACTCTTTTAGTCACTGGCTGGATTTGAACATAACACTAAACTATGAACGAGACTTGGGCTCATGCACTCTCTGTCCTTTCTCCTCCAGCATAAACACAAGAAGATCAGAAGCTTTTGTTTCTGTTTTCAGCTAACTCTTGTTTGTCATTATATGCAAAGCCAGACAAACTCTGGCTACCCTGACTTGTTTCCCTAAACTGTAATTGCCACTAACCACCATTTTATCTGAGTTCAGACATAACGACAAACCGCAACAAGTTGAAATTGGAAGTGAAAAGTTCCGATTACCTTATCACAGCCATCCCAGAAAGTAACACTAAACTACTTTCTGAAAGTACTTTCTGAAACACTAAACTACGTAATGCTAAATTATGGTTTAATGTTATGTCCAAATACAGCCAATGGAAATCAGGAGGTGATCTATTGCTCATATTGCTCTTTCTGGGATCTTGATTTTGTTTAATACTTGACTATATAAACTCTCCATTAGATGAAAATTGTGATGGACTCGTGGCTTAGATCTCAAAGTCACATGTGAAAAGAGCCTTTCAAAGCTAGCATGATTTTTAAACCAATATATTTAATAAACTGAGCAATGACTCATGGTTTTGAGTCAGCATTTAGTCACAGCAGGTGGTAGGAGGGTATGGCAGAGTATCTGAGGAAGCGTGATCTCTAATATTTGAGAAGCCCTGCATTACCTTTCATGCTTGTTTTGAGGCATTTGGCATAACTAAGAATTTTCTCTGTTGTAAACAATGTTGCTTGAGCAAACATTTACTGGGACGGTCCCAGAGCCGGATATTGCATTTTTACCTCAATGCAGTATAACTGGTTTCTTATTTAATAAATTTATATACCTCTTACCATATCTTTAAAAAGCTTTCTTGTCCATTCTATACACATAAGTTGATACTTTACATTTTGGAGCACAGTTATGAAAGAGGAGTACAATATAACATCTGTGTCCAGTTCTTGGTGCTACATTTTACCAAGGACGTTGGCAAACAGGCATGTTCAGAGGACAGCAGCCAGAATGGCGAGGGGGTCTGGACGAGGATATGTTGAAGAAGCTGAGTTTGTTTAGCCTGGAAAAGAGAAGATTATGTGGAGGTGTGATAGTCGTCTTCAAACATCTGAACGCTCTCATGCAGAAGATGGAGCAGACTTCTTCTATATTGCTCCAAAGAGCAGAACTATAACCAGTGGGTGGAACTTTCAGGGATGGAGATTTTGGCGAAATGTTAGAAGAAGTTGCAGAGAAGCAGATGACAGCTAAATGTTAGGAGAAACATCCTAACAATAAGAGCTGCTTGATGGTGGAACTCACTGCCTCAAGAGGTGGTGGGTTCTCCTTCATTGGATGCATTTAAGCAGAGTCTACACAGCCATCTGTCAGGGCTGCTGTAGCTGCATCCTGGACTGCCAATCCTGTATTGAGCAAGGGGTTCTCCTAGATTATCTCTAAGGTCCCCTCAAACAATATGAGTGAAAGCCAGTTCCTAAGATTCCTTCCCACTCTGGTATGGCCATGAAACATAAACAGCCAAAGAATGTGTGAGTTTCTGCAGATGAGACCTGGTTCGCTTTTCAGAGGTGCCCATTGAGCTCTATAGTGCAGAATAAAAAGGACACAGCTGCTGGCAGATGGTAGAAGGGGTAGACACCTACCTTTGCTCAGATCATGTGCCTCCAGGTGCAATCATATTACTTCCTCCTAAATACATGAATAGTTTCTACTCGGGTGGTAAAAGTCCAAGAAACACACACACACACACCCCTCTCTCTCTTCCCCTAAGCCTTCCTCTTCTCCACTTCTCTTGACAATGTCACTCCATTGATTAAGCATGAAGCCTTGACTTTGATTTCTTGTTCTCCTTTGCTCCCCATATTCAGCCTGTCACCAAGTGATGCCATGATTTCCTGTACCCATGATATTTTGGTACAACTTTGCCAAAATATGCCCCCCTTGGAGAATTTTTTGGGGGGAGGGTTCATGCCCTTTCCTGCCTTTACTCCTGCACTCAAGGCACTTTGCTGCCTGAGGCAGAAAGGAATGGTGCTCTCCACCCTGCCCAGCCGCTGAAAGTCAACATGCATTGTTGACTGGCCAAATTATTATGGCACCTGAAGCAAAAATCCCACAAGGGTCTCTCCTGGGAGTAAAAACACAACAGGAATAAATGAAATAAGTACCATTTTGCTGGCCTTTAGTGACACCCCAAATCAGCTGCCTGACTCACTTGGGCTAATGATAGGGCTGGCTTGCAACTCTGGATCTATTCTGAATTCTGCCACCAAAATGATTCTTATTGCTCAGACTGTGCAATGTTCAACTAGACTGGCTTTCTGTTTGCTTTGAACTCCTGATCTTTACATTCTCTATCACTACAGTCTTGAGCTCCTAGACCTTTCCTTCTCCATCTACACTGGTCCCAGCTATTCAAAGGTCTCTTGCTCCCAAAAGTTGTTCGCAGTTTCTCCCTAGCTGTTCCTTACACCCAGGACTTCCTTCCAGAATACATATGCCGAATATTTAATATTCCTTCAAATGTAACTCAGCAGCTCTCTTTTCTGTAACACCTTTGGTTCAGTGTGGTCTTCCTTGCCCTCCCGATGAAATTAAGCTCAAGTCAGTGTAACTGAACTGAAAGCATACCCTTCCCCTGATTTCCTTTACCTATACCTCCTCTTTTTCTGTTGCTTCCTTCTGTCAAGGTTTACACTGTAAGCTTCTCAGGACTGGATCCTGTCTGTTAAATAGGGGTGTTGACTCTCAGACCCATAAGCCAAATCCCACCCATTTGGGGTCCCCATCTGGCCCTCCAGGGTTCACCAGATGGACACACCCCTTTCCTCCAACTGCCAATCATTTAGTGGTTTCCTGACTTTTGCGCAGTTCCCACCCTCCACCCCATTCAAAATGGCTGACATGCCTCTCCGCAGGCTTCGTTACCACAGGACTGGCTTTAAGCTACTCTATGCTGGTATTTTTTGTATTTTGACCCTGTTCCCTTTTGCCTTTGGCTTCACATCCCACTGAGATGCTGTCAGCTGAGACCTTCTCCAAAATTCAATTCAGCCCTTGGGCCCAAAGTGGTTCAACGCTCTTGCTGTAAAGCATTATGATGATATCATATAAAGAATTTACGATGATGATATTGTTATTTCAACCCGGGGGCAATGTTGAAATGTAGGTAAAATCTACCTGGCTGGCCCTGACAGTGTGTGACCCTCTCTTCACCAACAAAAGCCCCAGGTACAGGTACCAGACATCTCTATGCATCCAAGCAAGGTGTCTCTGAGCTACACAATCTCTCCCTCCCTCCATCCTGCATCTATATCATGATGAACAATTCTCTAGTTCTTAACATATTGCACACAAATTGCACTGGTGCTGCTCAGTCTGCACCACTGATCTATCTGTCAGGAATTCTCCAAATTTCCATTCTCATTATTTTCACTGACTGCTATCCACTGTATCGTATTTCCCCTCTCATTACTTACCCTGGCTCCAATAATCTAACACTGCCATGTGTTCGAACTGCTATCTGTGCAGCTGAGTGCTCAAGCAATGATTACCTTCCTGTATTGTCTTATACTGTGTTTACATACTAATGCAATTAAATGCTGCTAGATTGGAGAGGTGTTTCGTAATATTGTTATAGCAGTCGGTAATCTTCTAAACAAGCAGAGAATGCTCCATTGGCTAGGCTTAACATGAGGCAGCCTTGCAGCCATGTCTTAAGAGTGAAACTGGAAAGGTAATTGACAGGCACGGTTTTAGTGAAAAGTCTTTTATTTAGGTCATACAGCGTCTGCCTTTTCCCTAAAACTATATTATTAGCTTTTGCTGCTGCTGTTCCTATTTTGGTGGCAACGCCTTCCTTTATGGAAAAACAAGCAAAAAAAAAAAAAGTTTTTATTTACTGCAATTTGCTTCCATTGGTTGCTACTGAATTATGTGGTAAACTTTTAAAACTGTGGTTGCCACTGGCAAAAGATACAGTATAGTCCATGAAACCCTGAAATTGAAATTGCTACACCAAAACAACAACAACAAAAAGCAGTTTCTCCATAAGGGAAGTATTTTTAAAAAAGGAGTAAAGTCATGTTTGTGAGAAGGCTGATCTCTGTAACTCAGTCTTGTATTTAAAGTAATCATTTGCAGTAAGTAACATCTAATTTAAAAAGTTGAGCGTAATTCTGATATGGGTAAAAGCATCTTGGAGGATCATCAGATGAGTGTTTTATAGCACACTCACGGATTTTCCAGGCCCTTTTTACGACGCCGTCCACACACCTCCCGCTCCTTCTGGTCGTTTTCCCATTAAAAAAAAGACCCCCGGAAAATCTGATTTTTCCTTCTACAGCAAAATGTGCTTCCATTTCCTGCTGTGTGCAAGGAAAACTGTGTGATAAAAATACCCACTGAATGGGCTACGTGGTCTTTGTTTACTTCCTCTTCCTTCAGCATGTGAAGGAAGAGGAAGCTGATCATCCCTATTGTGGGACAGTAGCACAAGGCAAAGCGACAGGAGGGAAAAGTAATCCCCTTCATCTGAAGAAGCTTTTGGTTACATCTATGAGGTATCAAATCTCTCTCTGTGAGAGAGGGTACTGAAATATGTACACACTTCCCTGTGCTTGCACCGAAAGGGGTTGAGGTATTGCATGCTCTCCAAGCAAAAGCTTGAAAACCATCAACAGATGTTGAGAAACATCTGCTGCTGCTTCACATTCCTCTTCCCTGGGGCAATGGAAAACCAGAGGAGGTGATGGTGATAGTTCCTTGTAACTCTGATGCTCTTTGCCAATGGGATAACATGCCTAGTAATGTGGCATTTGTGTAATTGGTCCTAATGAATGTGAAGGATCTTCAGTTCTTGAAGAAGTTAGTGAACCACCTTCAGTTGGGGAGTTGGTTGCCCAGGCCATATTACTTTTGTGCTGCATTTTTAGCTGTAGCATCGTATCAACTCCCAGACACCAATCTAAGTGTTTGGGATCCTGTGATGTGGCATGACTTCTCTCAACAAGCTATATTCCAGACAGGCTTCTGCCACCCATTTACTGTCTTCAAACAGAGGAGAATCCCCAGAGGCTGCTCGCAACTGTGAACCGCCCCGGGAGCTTCGGCTATTGGGCGGTATAAAAATGCAATAAATAAAAAAATAAACACTCATCCTCAGGCAACATATCAGAGCTCCAAGTCTGAGCGTCTTTTAGAAGAGCTGTTTAATCTTCATATCTAATTTAGGATGGTTGAAGAGAGGTTGTTGTTATTTCTAATACTATTATTTAATAATAATTAGAATTTAATACTAATTGTATGCAAACTAAAGGTACTTTGAATGAGCAGGCTGCAATTTCTTGTTAAAAATACCTTAATAATACCAACTCTTTTAACAACACACCTTTTTACCTCTGGCAAGTCTTGCCATCATCAATTTTATCTTTCCTCTATTGCTCTAATTCCTTTTATTTATAGATATATCTGAATTATATCTTCTTTTTTGCATATTGCTATTAGATTTTTTTCAGACCATGTTACCTCTGCTATGAATGTATCGTACCATCTGCTGGCTATCAAGAGATCTTTGTGTTATTTTCTGCCCTGTGATTCTAAAGAAAATTCTTCCTTTTTCTTTTTTTCTTCTTCTTCTTTTCTTTTATAAACTTCCCTAATACCAGAAGCCTTCAGCTAAATTGCTGTTGGTTAGGTGATGTTAATATGTAATTTTTCCTTTGTTGCTTGTCGTCTCCTCCTCCTCCTCCTCCTCCTCCTCCTCCTCCTCCTCCTCCTCCTCCTCCTCCTTCTTCTTCTTCCCTTCCTTCTGTTTCCTCCTCTTTCTGTATGTCTTGTCTACTCTTTCCTTAGACGTGACCACTAACTTTCCTACCACTTGGAATCTATACCCCATCCTCAGCCCATCCTGAGTGCAACATAAGCCCACCCATAAGTGCAACAACACCCTCCCACCTATATTCCCCAGGAACTGGTGTACATAGCCTTACTGCCTCTGCTGGGGATAGCGCATCGCTATCAGGACTAGTAGCCATTGATAGACATATCCTCCATGAAGCTGTCTAAGCCCCTTTTAAAGCCATCCAAATTGGTGGCCATCAATACGTTTTGTGGTAGCAAATTCCATTGTGTATGTGCTGTGTGAAGAACTATGCACTGTCCTCCTAATACAGAGTCTAGAGCCCTTTTCATTTGTTCAGCACACGAGTTAAATGAATACATGGCAGGTTCCAATGCATTTGCTTTTTACATTCATTAAATCTCTCGCATGTTCTGCTGCATGCATTGCTGTTACTGTCCAGGCTATCCAGAACTGTGCATTTGTAGGAGGGGCAGATCCTGCAACACTGATGCCTACAGCCACTTCCCATGCAGGTTCATTTAATTCAGCATTTGATCAAGTGAAACAGGCTCTAATTTAACATGCTAGGTTAAAAGCTGCTTTTCTGGGTTGATATCCTCTTGCTCCCTGAACAAAATAAAATTCTTCAAAGAAAATCTGAGACAGATGAAAAAAGAGGTTGCAGAAATCTCTAAATGCTAATTAGATTTAAGGTCTTGAACTTTAAAGTGTTTAGGAAGAATAACAAGATTACATGGCACCAGGCAGTGCAAGGTATCTTATTATTTTAACAGACTTCTACTTTGAAATAATTGGAATCAGTAGTAAATGTGTCTTTGTCTCTAAAAAGGCCATTTCCCCCCACATCCAATGAAATACATTAAATGGATTTATTCATTAGATCACAGGAAGGCAAACTCCAGGGATTGGTGGGGGGCAGCATTGCCCCCACTGGAGGCCACAACTCTGCCACTGAATTTGCTGCCAAAATTTGGCAGCACAGAAGCCAAAAAAGGCAGTCATTTTGTTTGAAAACAAGGTGCATGTGAAGCGCTTGCCTTGCTTTTGAGCCAAAGTGCACTCCCAAGAGGCTTCTGGGAGCATGATTTTGCTTGACTTCAGGTGCATGCTTCCTGTACACAATGTTTCAAAGCAAAATCACGAGCTTTTTCACCACCCTGCTACTGAATTTTGGAAGCAAATGTTGTAAGCAGTCTGAGAACAATAAGGGCTATAAAAAAAGGCTCACGTGTCACCAGCAGGCTATATGTGTTCCTGCCCCTGCGGAAGACAGTAACAAGCACAGGACCATCCCATCACCTTCTTTCAGAGATGCTTAGTATTGCTGATGTTTCAAAGCTCCATCTGGTGGTGTTTATGTGCTGTGTCTACAGTGTATAATAAATACAGTAAATGAATAAAAATAATGCCCTTTATGATTGAATATTCAATAAGTGTTCACCTTTAAAAAAAAACTAAAAATTTAATGAAATGTGCTGCACATGCAGCAATAATGTAGTCCATGGGGGTGGTATGTATGTGCTGCTGTCCAGGAGGGGTTGCCCACAAGACCACCTGAGGTTTCCCATCCCCCTACTATACACACATACCTGGGGGAAGCCCCATTGAATATAGTGGGATTTATTTTGGGGTGAACATGCACAGGATTGTGCTTTTAGTATGTATTTGTATCAGCAATCTTGAAGGTGAGATGGGAGATAAAGTTTTTTTTAAAAAAAATAAAATACGTATTTTCATTTTCTAGTTTGGTTTTCTCTTCTGGTATTTGGAAGCAACCCATGGGTTGTGCAAACCATGGTTTGCCTAATTTGGGCATCATAGTAGACTGTGGTTTGCTTAAACCAGGAAAGAAGGGAAGGAATTGGAGTGTGTCTGTGGAGGGAGTGTATCAGCTTATAACTTCTCGACAAGAGTGATGCCATACTTGTGCTATCACCTCTGAACCAAGCCAAACAGAGCTCACTCTTTAATGTTATATCTCTTTGGACTTTGTATGTGATGCATCTGCTGTTCCAATCTCTGGACCACTTTCTTGAGAATGGCAGGGCCTAAGAACATAGTTCTTGGCTATCTCCAGTCTACAACAAGCCTGTCTTTGACACTGTGAATATACACATCATTTCTCTAATTCCCTTGACGGACAGCCCTGATGCTACTGTGTATGCATGCAGTGACTGAATCCTGCTGACCACATCTATGTTTTTTTTCTTTTCCAGGACTAGCTGTCTCTCTACAGCTGCTTCATGGAGACATTGAACAAATCAGGAGAGACTACACATCCATGTTTACTCATGGAGTATCTATAACAAGGAAGCTGGGCTTTTCTAATATTATCATGCCAGGTAGGTCAGAGAAAGAAGATAAGACGATCCCTGTCCTAAAATGGGTATTCAAATGTGAGGCAGTTGAGAAAATTCTGTCAATTGGATTAAAAAATGGACAGGCAACCACTACGGCCATTGTACTGGAGGAGTCATATGTCCCTACCTACACTGCTTCAGCAAACTGGTGGGCCATAGCATTCTCTGCCAGCTGAATCCTCTGAAACGTTTTCAAGGGGCAGCTCCAGCTAGAACACATTGCAGTTGTTGATTGCTGAGCTCACAAAGTTGTGGATAGTAATAGCAAGATCTCTGGATTTTTGCCCCCAAGGGATTCCCTTGATACTTGTTAGTTTGCAGCTTTTGAATGTTGGTCAGTTGTGTCATAGAGAGGAAGTTTGTGTTACAAGCCAAGAAAAGCAGGCATCAGGGAAGATAAGACTAGACCTAGGCCAGGGGTGGAAGCTTATGACCTCGCACCATCAGTTTTAGCCACTGGTGAGAGATGATACGGTACAATAACATCTGGAAGGCCCTAGGTTGCCCACCTCTGATCTAGGCATATAGCAGTGGACTCTCAGGAAGGTAAATCTGGATATGGAATGAAGAAAGTAGAAGAAAGAAAAGGGTTAGCATGGCAGGAACTAGAAATATTAGGGTGGCAAAGCATCAAAGCAACTTGGTGGAGGAATGTAGGCAGCAGCTGGCCTGTGAAGACAGGAGTGTACAGCAAGAACGTTGGGGATTTTACCTATGGGGATCAAATGGAAGGAAGCTATAAATCTTCCAGTCCAGACACAACAAGTATTGGCAAGAGACTAGAAATTCCTGCTGCTGGTTGTTTGAGCCTATTACAGATCAAAAGCTAATCTCCAGTGTTTTTAAACAGCTAATGTCTTTTAGAGTTTGTAATCAAATGGTTTTCACTATGATCCTACACCAAGCTATGTTTTTAAGCATTTTGAGTGAAACATTATAGCGTAGCATTTCATGTGAACCATGACTTAGTGTGTCATGTGAGCCATTTCTAAATATGGTGGCTACATAACCACGGTTTAAACACACTCACGAAACATTTGCTGTAAAAGAGTTAGTGGCCTCACCATGGCTTAGTGTATTGCTTCAACAGGCCCTGTATGTGTGCAATTACCACACAATGTCACACATGGAGGCTGCAATCCTATACCTACTTACTTGGCTGAGAGTGAGCCCCATTCAATTCCATGGGAGTTACCTCTGAGTAACCATAGCTAGGATTGTCCTGTGAATCTCAAGTCAGATGTTTCCATTTTAATTTTGTTGCTATCGCCAGCTTTTCTTCGCTTCTTGTTTTTGTAGCTGGCCATTTGAGAGAACGTTATCAAGCGTATTGATGTAACTGATGCTAATGAGTAACAGCTTTAACCAAACGCCAGGCGGCCCCATTAGTTCTATCCCGATCTTTGCTAGCAATGCATGATCTAGCCGCTCTCTGCTGTGCATTGTCATATTACCCTCTGACTGCTATAAATAATTTTTCTTCATTCGACTTCCCATGGTGAGACAAAGTGATGCGCTGTGCCACTCTGAAAATGCACATTACAGCCTAGCAGTGTGTAGCCAACCACTGGTGGACTTCAGCTGCTTAAAAGGGCTGTGCTGCTTTGGTTGTGATGGATTTTTCTTAAATATAGATTTTAACATGGAATTTCATGAGCTCAGTAATTGGCTTCAAGCTTTTGTTTTGGATTCCACACAGCTTTTGACTGTGCTGTAGACGAGATTTTTATTGAAGGGTGTCCTTCTTGCCTTCGTAATAATGCATTTCATGTTGCTAATCGCAGCCAGACAATATAGAAAATAAAAAGCAGAATGATGCCTTTTGGTTTCTGGTCCCACAGTTTAGGTTAAACCTTGATCCATAAATAAGACACAGTTGAACTGGAGTAAGATTCCATCTGCATAGGGAAAAGTAATTTTCTATGCAATGGTGTCTCTCCATACATTTTATTTCTTAAAAAAACAACCACAGCTTTGAATAATTAATTGAAAAAATGAGCAGTCAATTACTTTCTTGTTGGCATTCGTTCTTAAATCCAGGCTTACAATAAAACAGTAGTGCAATGGCCATGTATTCAGATTCAGTGGACTTCAAATGCCTGGGACTGTCTCTTGCACAGCCCTAATTGTGCACAGTTATGCCCATCACTTGTTACCTCCAGATGTGTTGTACTTTAACTCACCAAAAATCCCAGACAATTGGCACAGGGATTCTGGGAATTGCAATCCAACGCATCTGGAGGACACCAGATAGGGGAAGTCTGGCCTGAAAGAAGCTCCATGGATTTCAACACTACTCTTGC
The DNA here is from genome assembly GCF_023053635.1 of Elgaria multicarinata webbii. Taxonomy (NCBI): domain Eukaryota; kingdom Metazoa; phylum Chordata; class Lepidosauria; order Squamata; family Anguidae; genus Elgaria; species Elgaria multicarinata. The sequence goes on along the minus strand of NC_086179.1, from coordinate 63,945,014 downwards.
TTCAGAGCCTTAATGCGCACTAGTCACAACTCGTGCAGAATTATATACCCTTACATGTGGATTGTGGCTGTACTGTCCATTATTTCCTTTTCTAATGGCAATGTCTGCTTTGAAAATTACTTACCAGATGTCTGTCTCTTCTTGGTGCGCTTTGAACTGTTTGAAAGAGTCCACTTCTGAGTCAGCCTTGCTGCTCTAAAAATGTTATACCTGTCCTCACTGTGTCTCCTAGACACAGTCTAGCTTTGTCTAGCAGACTTGGATGTTTACCCTCCATCATGCCTTGATTTTTGTGTCATAATTGACAGGTTTGATCATTCAAAAGTAACTGGAACCCAGGCATAGATCTCTAATACAACAGTCGATTGTGACATTTATCCAAAGATCTGCCGTAATACTCCTGAGTATTGGACAAAGCTAAGAGCATGCCCCCAAAGAGTCACAACATCTAATTATGCAGAACCCACATGCAAAGGGATCTCCATAGAGCTCAAGAGGGGCCTCTTTCACCTCCATTTTGGTGTGTGTGGATATTATGGGAAATGGAAGGTTTATGTCCACCTCTCATATCTGCAGCCAACGTTGCCTATCTGTGCTGTTCAAGTTACTTGAGATCTAAATCTTGATTAACTTGCTCTGCATAGATTGGGTGGGATGGATTATGACATGGCAAAGGATGCACAGAACTTTTATTCTAGATCATAACTTAGTATCTATAATCATAAAACAATAATAAAAACACAATAATAACCAAAACAATAGATACAACAATAAAAATAAAATATTAAAACATTAGAAATATTAAAGAGCCAACAGTAAATTTAATAATTAGAGCAATAGTTAAAGATTAAATGCCTGTTGGAAGAGGAAGCCTTCAACTGCCATCTAAACAAATACAGTGATGGCAGGTGGATCTCCCTGGGAAGGGCATTCCACAATCAATCAATCAATCACTTTATTACGGTCCAAGACCAGCACAAAGGGCATTCCACAGATGGGAGGCCACTCTAGAGAAGGCTCTTACCCTCCATTCATTGCACCGTTGTGGGCAGCAGCACCCAGAGTGGAGACTCCAAAGATGATGGCCAAGTTGGGGAAATGCAAGAACTAGGGCCCTGAGCCTTATTGGGCAGCCTCTGCACCCTTATAGAGAGAAGGTTTTATACACTGGATATTTCAGGAAATTGGCTCAGGCAATAAATGAGCAGCAATGCCTCCTTATTTCTGTAATTCACATATAGTACACACAAACAGTCTGTCAGGAATAGGAGTTAGTGCTTCAGATACAGGTTTCAAATGGCATATAGATTTTATAATAAGCTTAACAGAGAATATTTTATCAAAAATATTTGAGGCCCCCTCTAAAGATTTGAGCATCACCTGCAGAATCGAAGAACCAGGAAATTTAATTTAAAATCAGATATTGGTATTTCCCAGTCAATTTCCAGCTCTTTTTAGATACATGCCCAAACTCCATTCTTAACCTTTCTATCACACGGCAAGAGAGAACCTCTCCCCCCCCAAACCCCCCACCCCCACCCCCGTCCATCCTCTAATGACAGCAGCAGACATTCTGCTTTTCTGGTTAGGGACCGGTGTAATTAATCAACACAATGTAATTCAGCTGCTGGATGTGAGCACCATCTACAGGGAAGCATTTTCATAAGAAAAAAGGCTCCTTGAGGAATGAAGCCTGATGTCGTTTGAGCCTTTCTGAGTTCTCATTATGCTCACTGGTACCACCCTAAATCAAGAAGGCAAAAGGAAGATATTTGATTGGACCTGTGTAGCTGGATGGCAGCTTTAAAGGGCTTATGATTTTAAAGGGCTTTATGATTTGTGTTAAAGTACTTATGGTTTTGAGATTGGACCAATGCTTGGAATGCAGAAATGCCGTATATCTTTTAAATTTTTACACTGGAGTAAGTGCAGGAGTGCCAATCTGGATCTTCAAATAATGTGCCTGCTCCTTACTCTCCATGTTATGGTCTTGGTCTGGATTGGGCCCCTGCACCTAATCTAGAGTAAAAATGGTTGGTGAGGGGAGACATAGACATAGCTGTGTTCATAAGTGTTGTGAAGTTATTTATCGGCTCTTTTATATATTTACTGTGCATGTGTCTCCCTTTTTAGTTCCCTGTTCCTAAGGCTGAAAAATTGCAGGGGTTGAGATGGTCAGTTTTCTTTTGAGGAGACAATACTCACAAGATGTAATGGTGTTTTGGTAACATCTGTCTGATTACATGTATAAAGCTGAGCATAGGCAGCAAGCAGCCATGTAGATCCAGAGCCAGACAGTAGAATATAAGAACATAAGAAGAGCCATGTTGGATCAGAGCAAGGGTCCATCTAGTCCAGCACTCTGTTCACCCAGTTGTCAAACTGCTGTTGACCAGGAACCCACAAGCAGGACACGAGTGCAACAGCTCTCTTCCACCCATGTTCTCCAGCAATTGGTACATGTAGGTTTATTGCCTTTGAACATCCAGAATCCGAGGCAGTAAGCCTGTGTGCACCAGTTGCTGGGGAACGTGGGTGGAAGGGTGCTGTTGCACCATGTCCTGCTTTGTTGGTCCCCGGTTGACAACTGGTTGGCCACTGTGTGAACAGAGTTCTGGACTAGATGGACCCTCGGTCTGATCCAGCATGGCTCTTCTTAAGTTCTTATTTACAGTTCACAAGAGAAGAACAGTGCATGCATTTGCAGCCTCTCTCTGCAGGGCATTTTCTTGGCTAGCTAGCTGCAAAACCTTGCTGGCTACAATGAAAACTGCCCATAACACACATACAACTGGCAGAAGACTAGACTTAGTCCTTTCCCTGCCTGGTTGGTCTGTAACAAATTTCAATAACTAGTAGCCATCAGCCTTCAAAGTCATTATGCAAGCAATCAAACTATATAACAGCCCTGAGAAAGCCATATCTTTGCTTGACAAATCAATCTATTCCCACAATAGTGGAAATCCTGCTGAATGCAAAGTCTATAAAATTGAACTGGAGGCTTTTTTTTCCTTAGAAGAAGCCTTTGTCACAAAAGTTTTCTGACTGTGTTAGCTATTGAGAAATAAGTTTAAAGCAATACAGTGAAGTAAATCAGGCCCGAATTATGAGCATTCTTAGAACTGTTATGGTCTATGCAGAAGGTGGCCTTTGTTTCCAATCCCATTTTAATTCACTTGAAAAAATTCAGTTCCCATCTGCCAAAAGTTACAGCTCTCCTAAAGAAAACTAGTACATGAACACTTAGCTCAGTAAGTTCACTAAACATATAGCTGCTTTTATCTGGCTCACTCTTCCCTGTTTCTCTTCTTGTGACCTTGGTTTATTTGATCCATTGGTGGGTGGGGGCTTGGACCTAGGCTGTGTAATAGGGTAGATCTCAAGAGTATCTCTACTACTATCTTTGCTCTAAAGATATACAAGTTTTACCTTCTTGTTGCTGCTCTCAGTTTCAGGGATATACTGGTCTGGTTTTGCTACTACTGCACACATTAGCAAAGCTGCAAGGGGGGTTCTGAGGAGCCCTACGAAAGGTGCATCATGGCATCCCTTACACGACTTGCACATCCACAAACTAGCCAATGGTTTTACCTTAATTGAGACTTGGACTACATATTATGGTTTAATATTCCTCTGTGGGGAGGGGTCTGATCTGGAGAACACACAGAAGTAACTAAGACATCTCCAAACAGGGATTGAAGTTCTTCCATTATTGATTGATTGATTGATTGATTGCATTTGTATACCGCCCAATAGCTGAAGCTCTCTGGGCGGTTCACAAAGCATATACATGGGAGTAATTTAGCCTATTCTAATCACTGGTGTTCCACACCACTGTTAGGGAAGAGCGGACGTCCCTGGAGTTCCATGAAGAGTGTTGTAGAGAGTCTTCTTACCCTAACATGTTGCCAAAGCTCACCGGTAGAACTGTATCATAAGGAATTTTAGCTTCCCTGCTGCAACTGAATCCACACAACACCATGAATTGGTAGTTTTGGCATTACTTGCTGAATAATAAAGAACTAGGCCTCTGTAATAACATTGGGATTAATTACTTCAATTACTTCCCCAAAGAGCTGTTAGTACTCTCTCTTAGTAGTTTTATCCTGAGTGGGATAAAATCATTACTAAGGGGTAAGGTAATCTGCTGAGAACTATTACCATTCAAATCAGGATACACGTGTCCATTTATCCCAAAGGGCTAGATGTAGCATTTATATTATTTACTGTGCATGAGAGGTCATGGATTTTCAGTCAGAGAAATAAAATGATGCCCAAGACTTGTTCTAGGTAACATAAAGGCTGGTAGTTCATGACATTAGTTATAGGAAATCCAGAACAAGAAGAAATTGTTACCAGGATTAGAAAAAAAGCACTTCCCTGTCTCCTTGGCAAAAGACAGACTGTCAAATCCGTCCAGCAGATCTTTCATTAAGTCAACCCTGAAGAGCCCTTGCATTAGTCTTGAGTATGTTTCTAAAGACAGGCTTATCTGGGAACTAGCCACAGGCTACAGAAGTGATGCGGGAAGGAAAGATGAATATTCTTGCACTGAAAGCTGCCACATATTAGTTACCAAAATGAAGGACAGGCAGAAAGTCATCCTGAAACTTAATCCTGAAGCTATGTGATACCAGTCATCCACCCAATATAAAATGCAGAGTGTGGCCTACCCAGGCTTAATCTAGCAGGAAGGACACACATTTATCGTATGATGGGAAGTAACAGAGAACAGCATTTAGAGGTAGAAAGTAGGAACATAGGAAGTTGCCTTATTCTGAGTCAGACCATTGATCCATCTAACCCAGTATTGTTGACACTGACTGGCAGCGGCTCACCAGGGTTTCAGACAGGATTCTTTCCTAGCCCTACCTGGAGATGCCGGGGATTGAACCTGGGACCTTCTGCATCCAAAGCAGGTGCTCTGTCACACTGAGCTATGGCCCCTGCCAAAGTAGTTATGCAAACTCCTGGTCCTTAGTAATGGAGCCAATTAGGACACAGACATAAAACAAAACATAATGTTTAACCAAGTCTACTTAAGGCAGGGATAGGCAATTTGTGGCTTTCCAGATGTTTTGCCTTATAAGTCCTATCAGCCCTAGCCATCATAGCCAATGTTGAAGGATGATGAGAGTTTTGGCCCACAAATTGCCCAAACCTGACTTAAAATGACTCGTGCTAGTATGTGACAGTAAAGGATTGGTCCAAGTGGTGTTATTTACATTGATGGCTTTTGAAGCTCAACACATGAGATGTCCCTTGGGTAAACATTTTCAACTTTCAGAATTGTTCACTATAGTGCTGAGCCAACACCACAGTAAAGTACCTGGATGAACTCTTATTGCTGTGTATTACTTCATGCTAGATCTTCAGCTTTGCCAACGATTATTAGCCCACAACTATTTTACGAACCCGCTTGCCCACACAAATCTGTTAAGTCATTTCTGGCCCTGTCCCAAAAAAGAGAAGAAAAAAGTACCATCTTTGGTTCTATCCTGCCTGGTCACCTATAAGCATTTCTTACAGCATAGGCAATCTGTGGAGTGGCTATTAACCAACCTTTGCAAATTCCACAAATTTCCACGATTCTTGGATGCAGCCTTCCCCAGCCTGTTGCCCTCCAGCTGTTTTGGATTTCAACTCCAATCCAGCATCCCCAGCCAGCATGGTCAATGTCATCCAAAACATCTGAAGGGCACCAGGTTGAGAATGGCTAAAATAATGGCTTAAAAATCATACTCAAGCCTGAGGCATTTGGTTATCTGCCATTGAGCGATTGTCTGTCTGAAATTGGACCTTCCCCTGGTTAGTTTCAACTTGCTGCCTGAACAGTCTGAGGTTGAAACAGGATGCTAAAGCACAATGCTCATGACTTCCCTTGGTCTTCTCCGAAAGTTGGAAAACTGCAAACTTTCCTGTTAGCACTGGAAAATGAACTGGGTTGTCACTTCTTTCAAGAGAAAAACAAAATGAGAAGTGTTCTTATTAGAGTTTCAAGGGAGAGGTGGATTTTCTGGAATAGAGTTCCAGAATCAGTAGTGCTTCCAAGTTCTATGAAGGGGGGGGGGGGGGATGAAATGCCAAGAAGCTGTGCAAGATGAATGGGAAGTTCTTATTTTGTGAGAGTTTGTGCAATATTGTTACCTGGGCTTGATATGCCTGGAAAGTAAACTGTGTAGTTTTAAAGATTTTTTTCTTTAAAAGCACTTTTTTTGGAAGATTGTTTTATATATTTTAAAATTGCCAGGTTATTTAGTTAAATATTTTACATAATAATTCATTTTTCAGGGCTTATTACTCATGTTCTAACAAGACAGCTGCTACCATAATTAAAATAAAAAGAAATAATTGGGTGGGTGACAAAAGGTGTCCAATTATCTAAGTTTCCCATCTCTCCAGTTCAAGCATGACTAATTTCTTACCCAGAGAGCACTTCCACGTAGGAAAGACATATGCAGATTGCTTGTAGAGCCCCATATCTTTTGATAAGACTTGCGTATATGACATGTGGGAAGCCATGGCTGACCACTGGCTGCTATTTGTGTGGTTTGCAGAGTCTCAAGTAGCCCTATTCTGCGTTCCCAACAGTTATACTTCATACCCAATAAACCAGGTGTCTGCTATGTCAGGATTAACACTGATATAACAAAGTCACAATCAAATGTTTTAAGATGTTGTGATTGCTATTTTAATATTGTATTGGTTTTATATGCTCTTTTAACTAATTTTATGTGTTATATTTTATTTAGTGTTATTCCCCTCCTCGCGAGTAATAATAATAATAATAATAATAATAATCACACAGGAGAAAAATCAAAAGTACAATAACTGTGGACACAAAAGCTAATGTAGCTAAACCAACTGCTGCAACCACAGCATTGCTAGAAATTCTGTCACTGTACACACACTGATAACCATGTGCACCAACACCCCCTCATTAGTGATGCAAGAACATCATAAGAGCCCTGCTGAACCAGATCAAAGGCCTATCTAGTTCCACATTCTGTTCACACAGTGGCCAAACAGCTGTCAACGGGAAACCCACAAGCAAGGCAGGAATGAATTACTGCCCTTCTGCCCATGTTCTCCAGCAACTGGTGCACGTAGGCATACTGTCTCTGATACTGGAGGTAGCATTTAGCCATCAAGACTTCGATAGCCTTATCCTCCATGAATTTGTCCAGTCCCCTTTTAAAGCCTCCCAAATTGGTGGCCATTGCTACATCTTGTGCAAGTGAATTCCACAGTTTAACTATGCCCTTTTTATCTGTCCTGAATCTACAATCAACTGCATTGGATGGCCCCGCATTCTTTTGCTCCCGCTCTTATAGGAGAGGGAGCAAAAGTCTCGCTATCCACTTCCTCCACACCATGCTTAATTTTGTACATCATGTTTCCTCTTACTTGACTTTTTTCCCCTCAGCTAAAAAGCTTCAAATGTTGTAACCTTCCCTCATAGGGGAATTGTTCTAGCCCCTTGATCATTTTGGTTGCCCTTTTCTGCATCTCTTCCAAGTCTACAATATCCTATTCATTAGGTGCGGGTGACCAGAACTGTACACAGTATTCCTAGTGTGGTTGGTTGCACCATGCTTTGAATACTATACAGTTCTGTATACTGTGCAAGAAAACAGACAGTGATAGAAGATCTTGGTGTCACTATCCTAACCACACCACCTTATACATAGAATGCACAAGCGGCTTGTCATGAAGAGTCCTTTGCATTCTTTCCCACTGTGCAGTGCCCCCAATTCTATCTAGTTGGTAGAGTTGCATCAATGCAATCATGCTGCTGCAAGAATATCCCTATACCAGCATGTTTTTGTTCTTCCAACATAAGGCCATGACTGAATTGCACAAGGAAGTTAGGAAGAACCCTATCTTGACCACTGGGCATATGACAGTGATAGGATCATGCTGCAATTACCTTATTTCCCCAATGTTGACCCCATCCTATTGTAAAAGTTTACTATCAGTGGTTTCCAAATAGCTTTATTTAATTCCTCACTAAGAAATGGTAAAAGCCAAGTGGTTACCAAGTAGGCTTTATCAAGCACACCATCCTGCCAGACATATTAGCCACTTTTGAGTGCTGTTTTTATTTTGCTTTATATATATATATATATATATATATATATATTGTGGCTATGTTGTTTCCGTTTTGGTTAACCTTCAACTTGTTTTTCCCCTCCCTATTTTAGGTGAAATGAGAAATGATTTGTATATCACAATAGAAAGAGGAGAGTTTGAAAAAGGAGGAAAAAGTGTGGCCAGGAACGTGGAAGTGACAATGTACATCGTGGATTGTGGTGGCCAAATTTTAAAGGTAGCTTCCATCCCAACTTCCCTATCGTATATTTTATTTCAAAAAGCAAACCTTTCAAGCTGGGGACAATCTGGAGATTCTATCACAACAAACACTTCAGCTATTCTATAGAGAGAAATCTGTATGCTAGAAATTCAGAGGATAATAACAATAATGTCAAGTGTACCAAATTGCAAATGCTAGTTAGGCCTGCACATAAATTGCATATTACGGCCTGTGGGTGCTTCAGTTGTTGGGTTTTAACAGTCCCAAGCAGACACAAAACTTGTTGAGCCTATGATAGAGCAACGAACATGTCTGGTGGGTCATGTGAAGGCTGATAAAATCCATGTTGTATAGGTAGGCCTATATAATTTATGATTGGCTGATGACAGATCTGACCCAATTAGCAGTTACAGTTCCTAGGTTTAAATGATATTATATGAATCATCTTAAGAGATGCTTTCTTGTGCCCATGTAAACCGGGGGTGGGCAATGTGTAGCCTGCATGGTATGCGTGATTCCCCTCAGCCTCTTTTTTGTTTTGTTTTTTTGCATCCTCCCCCCTGCCCACCACTATCTGTAACCCATGGCATGGCGGCAGCTGGTGGGGGCGAAGGATTCAAAATACTCCCCTAACAATCCCAGTCATGACCCTACAATATTTCTCAGAGCAGGGAACATACCATTTCCCCAGTACGTTAAGTGTCTGACTGAGGGGCTTTGTGCCTGGAGGCAAGATGGCTGAGGTTAGTACAGCTGATCTGATACACAAGTGATAAACTCCTTTCACATGGATGGAATAAGGATGCAATCCTTATGCATGTTTAGACAGAAAAACATCCTACAACTCCCAGCATTCTCCATCCAGCCATTGGATTGCATCCTAAGTGAATGAAATAAGTATCTTAGACTCCAAAAGAGATATATCCTATATTAAGGCAAAATCAGGACTGGCTGTTGAGCTGCCATTTCTCTCTTTTCTTGAGCTAGTTTCAAAAGTACAACAGAAGCAGAGCCATAGATTCATGATGTGATTCCTGCTTTGTCTTTGCTCTGGCACCAAAGGAATTGACATCGGGCAGGAAACATCCTGACAACAATAGGCTGGTGACTCAAATCAGGTGATACCACTGACTATAATCAAGGACTCTATTCATGCTTGCTTAAGAGCCGAGCAACTCACTGAGCTGCTGCTGCTATTCCTTGTGCTGAGTGTCTTGTCCCACTACTGACAGACAGGAGTTTAATCTGGCAAAGGTCCATAGAAGGTCCATAGGCAAGAGCTTGGATCCAGTTGATCATCTCCAGAAACAGAAGCCATTCTGTTCATGGAGAGGTCCTTCCATTAATGGACTTCATTCCAGCAGAGACATCAAGAAATGGAAGTGAGGAAGTGAAATCTACCAATTCCCTATTTGCAAGCTTTTGCGCCACCTCTCATGCTGTTTCATAGTGTATCCCGACCCTAAGCGAACTAAAGGGAGAAGAATGCTAAACGGAGAAGGAGGGGGAAAAGAAAATTGCTCTCTTTCTGATTGCAGGAACTGATCCCTGCTCATGGATCTTTGACTCTAATCCAGGGATTTGCCCCAATTATGGAACAGTCCGCATGAGAGGCAATTGGGGGTGTACCTTTGTTTTTTGGGAGCTGTGAATGCACAGCTTGCACAGACACCTGCTCCATTGATCCTCCTTGCCACCTTTTTCAGGAGATTCACCATTTCATTTTGGCTCTGGGGTAACGTCTTTCACTCATGTGCTTTCTTTATTAGGACTTTATCTCCTTTGGCTCTGGAGAGCCACCAGCCACTGAATTCCACTCCTTTGTGCTGTATCACAACAACAGTCCCAGGTGGGCTGAGCTGCTGAAACTTCCTATTCCTGTGGATAGATTCAGGGGAGCGCACCTTCGCTTTGAATTCCGACACTGTTCCAGTAAGACCTGTTCATGAGTGGTAGTGCTTTGGAATTGCATGTGGCTATCTCGGAGAGCTTTTCAAATGCTTTTTCATGCCTGCTGGCTTATGCCAGAGTATTTGCAGTCTGCAGAGGGCAAGGGAGGTTCTCATTCAGAGATCACCGCAAAAAGGGATGAATGGGCTTCGATAGCTGTAGGTGGCCCTTTAATGTTCAGTGCCAAGCCACAACTGTTTTGCAGCTGTAAAGTTTTCCTTCTGTTTGTGTGCCATTATTCATTGTCCTTCAGTTCTGCTGGCATTTGTTTTACTGAAACATATTGACCTTCACGAGGGCCCGGATGCCAGAGATAAGCCTATCAGACAAAACAGAGAATGACATTTGTGCCTACACAAACTTCTTGGGGGAAAGAATTGGCATGTTCTAGAGAGAGGTCATGGGCTTGAATTCCACATATTTCCACGTGGTTGGATCAAGTTTCAGGAAGAGGAAGGAGTCATTGTCATTTTTCCTTCTTCACGGAGTAAAGTGTTCTTGAAGGAAAGATGCAATTTACTGTAACGATAGGCTGTTAGATGTCCTTGTCTTCCTTTTGACAGATCTCTCATGCTCGTCTATGGGGGGGAAATAGGCAGCAGATACAGCTTGCTTCTCCTTTTTAATATCTTCTATCCATTACTGTTCTGTCAAGGGCTTGTGTAGAGACCCCCTGCTCTAATCAGCTAGGATCACATGCCTGTTTCAACGATCTCAAGATCCAACTTTGAGTAGTTTGTCTGGGATATTGATTTCATTCGTCTACTTTTTTTTTCTTAACAAGATCACGAATAGAGCGATTACCACAAAGTATTGGTGTTCCGCTCCTGGCCCTCTGGTCCTCCTAAGCATGCTAGAAGTAGATTATATTGAGAGAGAGAAATATTTTGTTCCAGTGTAAATATATTTCGAAACAAAGTGTTCAGTGGTGTGTTTTTTAATAGTTGGTGTAATTCTGTAATCTGGATGGGTCAAGGATTGTATTTAGTACAGAAATGTGAACATGTGTGATATTGCTATTAAAATAGTGGTTAAAATAGACCCAGAGAAGACAGAACTACTGCCGTTGGGAAGCAGCCTCTTTGTGAATGATTCCTATCCTGGCCATGACATATATAGAACTATTTCCTGCATAGATTTCTGCCATCTCACACTCTTGCCCTATGCTCCTGGTACAAAATAAACCCAATGAATTAAATTGTCATTCAAAAAATTATACACATTTGTTTTTACTAAAATAACTATTTACAATCCAATGCTTGTAAATAGTTATTTTAGTAAAAACAAATGTGTATAATTTTTTGAATGACAATTTAATTCATTGGGTTTATTTTGTTTCTACGGTGGTCACCTTTTGGGTTCCTTTTGTTCACATTTTCACCACCACTGCCTCCCTTACTATGCTCCTGGTAGCCTTGAGTGATCTCAAAATAAAAACTAATTGAAATCTGTGGGAATTAAGATAGACATGTCTATGTCCCATTCCATTGTTTTCCATAAATCATAGTGTTGACTATTGTTTGCTGGATTGTGTCCCTTAAATAGTTTTGTAGGAGTCATTTTTGGGGCAGCCTCTTTGCGTCTATTGCGCTCTGGCTTTTAGTTATGAATGGATGTCAAGTGCATGTGTGTAACTTTACATTCATTGAATCTATGCATTATCATTTCCGGCCCGGAATGTGGTGGATTTTTAATGTGTATGTGTGTTTCAGCAAAAGAAAAGGGGGAGAAGAAGTTGTTTGGTTTTTCTTTCGTCCCTCTGATGCAGGAAAATGGAAGGACGCTGCCAGATGGCACTCATGAGCTCATTGTGCACAAGGTAATTTCAGTCAGAAACCAGAGAGAAGCATGATTTATTCAGAGAAACACTTCAAATGCCTTGGGCTGCCCTCAGATTGAGGCAGATTGAATCAGCTGCCAGAAGAATGCTAGTCACTGTGTAAAATAGCCTTTCATTATAGCCTTTCAAACTTATGTTGGTTCTTCAAACCTTGTTATGTATTTCATCGCAATACCTTGGACTGTGAATAATTTCCCTTTTGGAACGCTCCCATGTTTTGCTAATGGATGCATCTAGACAACTGACGTGTTGGGATGGCAGCCAAGGCCCCACCTTTACCTAGGAGATTTTACAAACACACACACACACACACCCCTCTCTCTAAGATTTCAAAATGTGCACATACACACACAGAGAGGATACTGTTTAGGAAATTTCTCTCACACGTTTTCTCCCTAATGACACTGCTTTCACATTGTAACTGTGTAGATCAAGGATGCACAACCTCAGGCCGAGAAGGTGGGAGATAAATTTATTATAATATATAAGGTTTTCACAATCTATAGAGCCCTGCATAGTATATAGTAGGACTGTTGAATTTCAGGTCCTCAGGCCAAATCCAGCCTGGTTGGTATTTCAATCCAGCTCCCTGGGGTTCCTCAGACAGCTGCACCCTTTCTCCTGGCCCTATTCCATTCTTCTGTCTTCAAATCCTTTGGTAGTTTCCTGGCTTTTGTGCATTTGCCCCATTCAAAAAGTTATAATATGCTGGTATTTTTGTCCCCACCTTTTTGGCCTTCAGAATCAGAATATAACCCCTACCCCCGTCAGCTTATCTGAGACCTTATCAGGCTGAAAGAGGTTCAACCCCCTGAGGTAGATGTTTCCTCCATGGCTTCTTTACATGTTCAGATTAAACCTCATAAAAACCTTCTCTGGGAAATTTAGTCGCTGCATATGTGGTAAGCCAAGGCAACAACTTCACTGCATAAAAGAATTAAAAGGGAAAAAATGGAAGTGTCCTCAATATGGAAAACAGACATAAATATGACCTGCTATATCCTGTATAAATTTAGCTCATCCTGTATGAACTGGGTATATATCCATACCTAAAATAACTCATAACAAAAATGGAAAGACCTGTAGAAATATTTTGTTGTTGTTTTGGAATAGGTTAGGAATGTTATCAGCACAATGCTCTGAGCCAGACTTCTGTCAACCTAGTCTTTTGGACTTCAACTCCCATCAGCTCTATTATGGTCAATATTTATGAGTGATGGGCATTGTAGTCCAAAACCTCTGTAGGACACCAGGTTGGCAAAGGCTGCTTTGAGCTCTCTGATTTTTTTCCAAGTAGCCTGGTGCCTGACAGCTATTTGGTTTAAACTGTGTTGTAATTCTGTCCTTATGGTATATACTTTACAGAAGCATAACACTTCATAACTAGACTGCTTGTTTTGATTTACCACAACCATGGCTAGCATTGGACTATAAATTGTACACACTCTTTTAAAAGGCATTATCCAATTTTAAAAGTTTACATTTTCCAGTAAGATAGTAATATTATTTGACAGATGAAAATGTGCTAAAATTTATCATCAGTTTTAGGGCTTTTATGCAGTGGAGGCTAGTGGCCCCAATGTCAGTGGGGCAGTGAATCTGCTCTGGGTTTCAGTCAGAAAGCAGCTCCTTTAGAGTTCTGTCTGGTTCTGTCTGAAATCTGGACCGGATTCACTGCCCTACTGACAGCAAGGCCGCTAGCCTCCACTGTTTTCATGGTGCGTGTTTTTTTTTAAAAAAAGAAATGTATCTGGTGGGCCCCAGTATGAGGAAGTCTGCCCTATAGAAATGCAACATTGTTTGTTTTATCTAGTACTTTCCATGTCCAGGATGAGAGGACAAGTCCCCGCCCCAAGGCCTTCCAAACTAGAGGAAGGGAAGAGAAATAGAGGCAGGGGGGTTTCATTGCAGTGGGGTCAGCAGAATAAGCAGAAGAGTCTGAAAACTCCTGTCCCACACACAAGCCCATTAAGTCCAGAGTTTAACACTACCTCACTACACTACTGCTTAGTTGCAGTAGAGGATAGAGACTTTAGTGCCAAAAGCTCCTTTTGAGGAAGGACTTGAAGTAAATAAGAGAGATGGTGTCATGGAGGCATTGTGAAGACAGACAAGCTGAAATCACAGGCAGGGATATGTCAGGATATAAGAGCAAAGATGATGGGGGCAAGGCTTGGAGGACTTTGAAGGAAAGGATGAGGAGCTTCTGCAAGATCCAGGAGTAAACTGGGATCCAGTGTGGAGATTTTAAGGAGGGGAATCATGTAGTCAGAGAGGCAGGAGTGCTATACGATTTCAGCAGCAGAGTGCAGGGTACAGGTGAGGAGACCAATCAAAAGCCAGAAAGGAGAAGACTGGATTAATCGAGATGAGATTACCAGGGTGTGAACCAAGACACATACAGAAAGGGCCACATTTTTGTAATGTTGACTTGGAACATGGAAGGCAAAGAAGAGGAGTCAAAAAGAAAGCCTTAGTTATTTGCCTGTTCAACAGATGGATGATAATATTAGTGGATAAGCCGAGTAGAAGATGGCTTGAGATGAAAGACCACAAGTTCAGTGTTAGAGATATTAAAGTTGAGACAATGATAAACTATCCAAGTGGAAATGTCAGAGAAATATTCAGTACACTTCAAGATGAGGGATGGGAGGAAGGGAGAAAGTAGAACTGGGTGTTATCATTACATGCATACTGAAAGTGATGTAATGATGTCACCTAGTCTCAGTGTGTGTATATATAGAGAGAATATATAGGGGACTAAGAACAGAATGCTAAGGAACCCAACAGAGAGAGGTAATTAGCACATTATATCGTTTTCCAATGAAAAACACAGTTTTATGTGACAGTTTTATGTCACATTTTATTTCATTCTTGTGTAGCGAGTTGAAATGCAAATTTAATTTAATTGTTCTCCCAGTGTGAAGAAAATGTAAGTCTTCAGGATTCTAGTCGCTACCTCAAATACCCCTTTTCAAAGGGGCATCTCCTTGCAAATAACCACCAAGCAGTAAAAACCACTAAGGAATCATTCTGGATTACATCTTTCCTGTGTTCAACTAAACTCACGCAAAATGGTAACGTAACGCATTGATTATTAAAACAGTCTAATAGCCAGTTAACGTAATGGGCGGGCTTGTTAACTAGGTGTGTTGCAAACATGTTTTATGATTTAAGCTTGGCAAAATGGACACAAAAGATGCCAAATAAACCATTGGTTTTATTAAGAAAGGGTTTTGTGGAAGTTTGTGAGCAGAACCAAAACAGACATAGGTTTGATGTAACGAAATGCATTTTCAAAAGTAGCACAATTGTGAAATTTTGGATTTGCCCATTAATTTTTATCTCCTTTTTTTTCTTTTAAAGGAATCCTCTTAATTTTTTTTTACAGCTTATTTTAGCAATAGAGAAAACATTCTGGTAGATGTCAGGATACAGTAATGACCTCTGAATGGTTACGGGGGTCTAGTCATTGTTTTGGAATCAGGTGTATTATATCACCACATCTTTGCCCCATTGAAACGCATGGAGCCATAAAGCATAGTTACATATTTAACTGGGTACTATTTCATTTTTCTGAATGAGACTTACTTCCAGGTAAATGTACAAAGGATTGCAGCCTCCTAAAATGCATTGACTACCCCCTTGTCTTTCCTTCCATTCTTTCTGAAACTAATGTCGATATCACACATATATTTGGAACGCTAACTAGATGCCATTTCTGTTGCCTTGTGTGTTGACGTTGTAGGAGACATGCTTGACCTTCTCAAGTGGCGGGCCCATCCGGAAAAAATTGCAGGCTGCCTTTCAAAATTGAAAGATATTGATGGCTCGGAAATTGTGAAGGTAAAGTCTATTTCACTGTTAATCTTGTTCACGTGGGCAAACTGTAATAAAGACCTTCTGTATTCATGGATTTCTTCAATTTCTTTTCTTTTATCTAGTTTCTCCAAGATACACTGGACACTTTATTTGGAATTTTAGATGAAAATTCTCAAAAATATGGATCCCAAGTATTTGATTGCTTGGTAAGGTGTATTTCGTTATACTTCATAGGTCTTAACTTATTTCTGTTTTGGAAGTTGGCTTAAGGACAAGGCACTAACAAACACCCATTTTATAATCCTTAGGTTCACATAATTAACTTGCTGCAGGACAGCAAGTTTCATCATTTTAAGCCAGTTATGGACACCTACATTGAGAGTCATTTTGCAGGAGCTCTTGCATACAGGTATATGTTTATGCACCTAAATGATTTCAGCTTGGGCAATGATTGATCATCTGATTGACTGAAGATAGATTAAATGTATTGATCAAAATAAAAGTGCAGTAAATTGATATTTTAAATGTGTTGCGTGTGAGAAAATTTGCTCTGGACTCTCAACTTCCAACCAGTCCAATACGATTAATTCCATTTCAGTTTAAAAAGTCTTCTGCCTTTTACCAAAATTATGTATGGTTCATATGTGGCCCTTAAATCAAAGCTTAAGCCTGTTCTGAAGCCTAGAAATACTTAAAGCAAAACCACGTACAAGGAAGCTGTAAAAACAACAACCAAAAACAACAACAAACCCCAGGATCTGATTCTGCCTTGTTGGGAACCCTTAAACCACTGTTTCCTGGTTGGGACATGGCAAGAAACTGTGACTTAGCAAACCCCAGACATCTTCACCAAAGCTGGCTTTGCAAGAGGAGGAAAGAAAGGCTGAGGAGGAAGTGCTCATGGTCCATGACATGGTCCATTCTTAGCTCAATAAACCGTGGTTTATTGGACCAGGATTGTTATATTTGAAATGAGCCCAAGAAAGAGAGAGAATTTAGCTCACCTTGGTACAGGCTCTTACCCATTCTGATGCATCAGAATGGGTAAGAGCCTGTATCAAGGTGAGCTAAATTCTCTCTCTTTCTTGGGCTCATTTCAGACTGCCATTACCTCCTTTCTTCTACAGGTAGGAGGGGACTTTTGTGGAGTGAGTGGGTTTCCTCTGGAGATGATACCTTGGGGCAAAATAATAAACCTTCCCAGTCTCCACTGGGCCAGCCTCTGCTCCGTCTCTCTTATTTGCCTCCCTCAAAGTGTCAGAATGGTGAAGAGCATGGAGAAGTTTCTGAGCTGCAAATTTACTAGTCATAAATCCAGTTGAGAAGTTTATTATAGTACCCAAAGATGGAGTCCTTTTTCTCTAAGGGAGTCAGTTGAAAATAGAACACAAATATTCATGCAATCTTAGCCATACCTTTTACTTTCTAAGCGGGTTCCTAGTTTGTACTTGCATACAATGAGAGACAGATTTTCTGTTTCAGACAAGACAGCTGATCATTTCTCTGGCTAAAAAGGCACTTTCCCCAATCCTTCAGGGTTAGAGAAGGAGAGAGGAGAAAGGACTTGTCTAATCAGCTTCTAGGTGGCAGAGGGAGATTTCCCAGATCAAGTCTAGGCAACAGAAGTAATTAACAGATCAAAGGAGACAGTTGAGGTACTGCTTCCCTATTGTTCTGGGAGGGAGCTCCAGATCTATGTAGACAGACACGTCTTGTTTCTCTCTTGCCTTGGGGTGATGTGTAATTTACATACACACTGTGACCATGAGGGTTAGATTGGACCCTCATGGAATCAGAGGAGCACATTAAATCCTACAGCCTTGAATCAAAATTGGCTGACAAAGAACAGATTTTTTATATTTATTTATTTATTTATTTATTACATTTTTATACCGCCCAATAGCCGAAGCTCTCTGAGCGGTTCACAAAAATTAAAACCACAATAAAACACCCGTATATCTAAGGAAGTGCTTTATGTTAATTTTAGCATATGGATCTCTGGATTGTGGCTAGTTTGTGGTTTGCTAAATTGCCAGGCTAGGAATGTTTGAGAACTTCCATAGCTAATGAGGCACATTAACCATAGGACTATAAGAAGCTGCCCTATACCAAGTCAGACCATTGATCTACCCAGCTTAGTATTCACCTAGTTCGCACATAATGGGAAGCCACTGAGGGTTAATTTCCCCATGGGGCTTGTTGTTAGTCATTTTAAAAAATGCAAGTCATGGTGTGGGCATGGCTTACATTTTTAAAATGGCGGCTGGCGTGGAAGGATAAGCCCCACAGGGAAATTAACCCACGGTGGCTTGTCATTCTGTGCAAACCAGCCCATTGTCTGGAATGACTGGCAGCGGTTCTTCGGAGTTTAAGACCCAAGAGTCTTTTCCTAGCCCTACCTGGAGATGCCAGAGATTGAATTTGAGGTCTTTTGCATGCAAATTGTGCACTCTACCATCGAGCTATGGCCCTTCCCCAAAAGAGTACTCGGCAGTGAAACCTTGCCCTATTCCCTAATTTCAATACAAGGGTATCTTGGGATGCTGGCCCCAGGAACTGCAAGAATAAGCAGAGAACCCACTCCCCCCCCCAGTGCATTCCTATAATAATGGGACCATTTCTAATATCAGCTGGGTGCAGAATTAGTCTTCAGTTCATGTCTTCAACTTTGGAGGAGATTCTTTAATCTTCCCGTATATTACAATCCTTTTAAAATGTGCTACATTTGCTTAAATGAGTTCCTTCCATCACGTTCTTGTTGAAAACCAGCTATGTTTACGTCAGAAGTGTCCAAGAATCTATTTGATGGGTGGCTTTTCTGGATCCACAGTTAAGCTTAACTATGTACAGTAATCTGCATTCACAATTTGGCAATCTAAGTATAAATTAGCAGAAAACATCACAAAGTCTTCGTCTTTTTCTCTTCAGTGGAGTTTCTTATGCTCATTTACCTGGGAGTAAGCGCCCTTAAAGTCAATAGGAATTACTTCTGCGTAGATATTTAGAAGACTATATTAAAATTCTTTTCATCACAATGGACTTCGTGTAATTCATGTTACTTAATACGTTTTGTTTTCTATTGTAGAGACCTCATAAAGGTGTTGAAATGGCATGTTGATAGAATAACAGAAGTGGAAAGGCAAGCTCACAACCAGGAAGTATTGAAGGTAACACAATTCAGCAGGCCCATTGTCATCTTACCTAGCTCCAACTTGGTGCCCTCCATCATTCGCAGCCAGCATGGCTTCCAGCACATCTGGATGGCACCAGGTTGCCAAGGCTGAACCTACCTGTATATTTCTATACAAATGCTAATTTGTATCAGTTGAAGTTACCATAACTTGGATCCAAAGAAATATGAGGTTGAATCTGCTCATGCAAGAACACTTTCCTACATTCCCATCTTGGTGTTCCCATTTTGGTGACCCCACCCCACCCCACTCCAAAAGCTCACCCTCAAACTTTGGGCTCCCCCTGAAGTGGCTTTTAGGAGAGCTGAGGAGTTGCAGCTGGGGTGAGGAATGTCCACCTCCCCCTATAAGTATGTAGATGGAAATCCCTTCCACTCATGCCCAGGTTGGATCTGAGCTAGTGTGCCTAAAACTAAATAGGTGCTCAAGGTCTGCACACTGCTTTTGAGAAAACAGGAGTGTAGAAGATATCAGATGATATTTTGTAGCTGATTGTTAGCTTGAATTGAATGACTGTGTCAGCATTCTTGACTTTCAAAACGTGTTCCCAAATTAATACAAGCCAGTTTATGGAGACTGAATCCTACATGGGCTAGCCCTCATTGACTGATCTACTCATAATGCTAACTCCCATAATTCCGTCCATGGTACAACCTGATAGTAATAGGAGGAGAATTATTAATGATAATGGCGTGGTGACGTAATTTTCATTAGTCAAGTTAGGTGGAATGATAAGAGCAGAAAGCCCGTCTCCTGCACACAATAAATATCTTCTTTGGCTTTGCTAAAGGAGGCTCTATCAGTTATCCATGGAGCAGTGAAGAACTGTGGGAGTAAACACTCCAGATTAATATCACTCTCCTTATTAGAACATGGATACTGTTATGAGGCAGTGAGCCTCTATGCACCAGTTGCTGGGAACATGGATGGGAGGGTGCTGTTGAACCTGCTTTTGGGTTCCTGGACGACAACTGGTTGGCCACTGTGTGAACAGAATGCTGGAGTAGATGGAGCCTTCATCTGATTCAGCATGGCTCTTTTTATGTTATTATCTTCTTATGAAACATATTCTGGGAAACAAGAACTTGAGATTTCAAATTCATGATAGAAATACACATGCAAATTTATGTTTCAAATATCTTTCATTTGAGAACTTAATGCGTTAGAAGAGGTTGTGTCAATGTTTTAAGGAATCAACATTACTTTTCCTGGTGAAAGCAATATTGGATCAAGAGAAATTAGTTCATGCCTTGAAGACACACACAGTTCAGCCACAGAAACATCTAGTCTGAGATTTCTGGCAACTTAAAATTCTTCTGTATGTTCTTGGTTTTAATCTAGAAACCAAAATGCAAGTCACAGAATGCAAGAATGCAGAACCAGCTGGACTTTTGTTGAGGCACTGCATAGAGTAATTATACATCTTGTCAGTCGTATGGAGCTGTAATGAAGTGTCAGGATTATTTTTTTTAAGGAGCAGTAATATAGAGCTCCATCATACGGGGGTGGGAATCATGCTTGCCTACCGTCACGTCTCTGCCTGCTCAGTACTTGCTCTTTCTCTCAGGGAGAGGAAAGAGGAAGTAAAAAATGCATGAGCCCATGACGGTGCTTTTCCTGCACACAGTAGGAGATCGCATAACTTTCCATCTTTAAAAGTAATACGGACTTACCGGTGGCATTTTTTGTTGCTCAAAGAAAGCTAGAAAAGGTGGGAGGCGCGTGGGAGGCAGATGACGCATCTGAGGGACCTGCAAAAACCTGTGAGTGCCCAATAACAAGCGTGCAATAAAATGCTTGTCTGATGACGTCCCTAATCTCATCTATTTATCTTTTGGCATTTGTAGGCACAGGAATATATATTTAAGTATATAGTCCAGTCTCGGAAGCTGTTCTCCCTTGCTACTGGTGGACAAAATGAGGAGGAATTCTGCTGTTGTATTCAAGAGCTTCTGATGTCTGTCCGATTCTTCCTTTCCCAAGAAACCAAAGGAGCTAGTGCTTTATCTCAAGCTCAAGTAAGCTGCAAACTGTTGCTTTAGGCTCGTGCTACTGCTATCCACACTGCTTATATGTTTGATCACTGATACAGAAAGACACAATCTTGTTTTCTAATATGAAACATTAATGCTTCTGGTTTGCTTTAGGCTATAATGATATAATACGTTTAATTTTATTCTATCAGCTTAGTAATGGCAGAAATTGGCTCAGATATTTGGCAGCACTTCCCCCCCACCCCCGAATCTAGCTTTTGGACAAGCTAACAAGGCTCTGAGCTAATGCAATTACGAAACCTTTTAATTTCAGAAAATAAAATATTGGAGATATTAGTGGATGGGGGGGAACACTAAACTGAGTCACTTGGTAAAAGACCACTTTCATAATAGAGTCAAATAAAGTGTGTGTGTGTGTGTTTAGAAAGTTATTCCCTATGCCATATCTTTGAAGAAGTTATCTTTGGGACTACATGAAAATCCTTCATAGAGCATATAGTTAAACTATGGAATTTACTGCCATAAGCTGTAGTGATGACCACCAACCTGGATGGCTTTAGAAGGAGATTAGACAAATTCATGAAAGATTCAAATTCATGACTACTAGTCATCATAGCTACAGTATGTTTCATCCAGTATTAGAGGTAGTATGACAGTTTCTGGGGAACAAAAGTGGGAAGATACTGTTACTCTCATGACCCGTTTGAGGACTTCTTGTGGGCATCTGGTTGGCGACTATGGGAACAGAATGTTGGCCTAGATAGGTCTTGGTCTGATCCACCATGGCTTTTATGTTCTTAAATTCTGTAGGTCCGTAACATAATATGATTTCTCCTATTTCATACTGTCTTTAGGCGGTCTTTCTCAGCTCCTTCCCAGCTGTGTACTCAGAGTTGCTGAAACTCTTTGATGTAAGAGAGGTGGCAAATTTGGTGCGTGATACTTTAGGCAGCTTGCCAACCATCACAAATGCAGATGAGTCCCTTCAAGCTGTGAAACTTCAATGCATTGGAAAAACAGTGGAAAGCCAACTGTACACCAACCCAGGTAGGATGGCAACACACATAATGCCTCTATAGTTAAAACAATCTGACATTTACTCATCATCTGACTCCTGTACAAAGAACACATTACATGGAAGTTAACAATGAACTTCGAGGATTACATTGGCATTTCCAATAATAGCCCTAAACATCCTGGGACCAGAATGTCTTTCTGCATTTGAGCCTTCCCAGGAACTTAGTTCTTCTTCTTAGGTTCTGCTCCAGGTCCCCATCAGAGATATGGTGGGTTGGCATTCAAGATGGGGCCTTTTGGGCAGTGGCACCCAAAATTTAGAACAGCCTCCCAAGCCATTTCTGAATTTGCCCCTTAGGCTGAAAGAGCTATCTGACTGCTGGTATAAAGGATAAGAAAGCATTTCCGGACTTCTAAATGTTCTTGTTCAGGAGAATCCACATTCATGACACTTACTATGCATACTCTTTGGTCTACAGATTTTCAAAAGAACTCCTAAACAGTTCATTCAACATTGGGAGTGCAAAAATGTGGGGGTTGCAGGCATGTTTTACCTTGTTTTGCTTTCCCCTGTGCCACTGTGCTGAACTGAAGAGATCTTCAGTTCAGTAAGAAAGCAGTAATGGAATAACGGAGAAAGCAGCGTTTTTATTTTTGCGATGCAAAGCTAATTATTTGCTTAGAAGGCATCATCCTAGCCAGACTGCTCTTAATTTTGCAGCATTTATCAGGATCAAGTGAAATGGAATGTGAGCCAATGGAAACACAGAGTGCCAACAGTATAAACTTTCAAACAGAGAGGAAAGTGAAATAGTAAATTTAGGAAGTGGCATTTCTAAAACTACTTAATAAGTTGGGAGCAGAGACTTAGACCTTCTTTGCCTGAATCCTACATGGTATTCCATGGTTGTTTCTACTGTTCAGGGCCCACATAAAGGGAATATAAGAACCTATAGGAGAGGGATGTGGGTAGATGGAGCATCTCAGGAAGGACAGCGGACAATGGATTATGATAGGTCAGCATGGCATGTGGAACGGGTGTGCGCAACAGACTGTGAGAGGCTTCCAGTGAGAGAAATAGGTTCTGACCATGTGATTGCCCTCAGATTAAGCTGCTTTATCATCATAATCCTCTATGATATGTATGTGGAGCCCATTTGAAACAACCTTGAGCATATGCCCTCCATGTGCTGGCCATGACATGTACAGTCACATGAATATCCCCTGTTATATTGAGAGTTTTCACAGAGTCCTTAAGCCAGGTCAGGAACTGAGGCTAAGAGAGATCATGGCTTACTTGGACCATTCAGTTGTGAGTCCAGGGTTAAATTGGCATCTATAATCTCAGTTGCAAGGCAAACATTCTGTCCATTGGACATTCATTCAAGGGTAGTTGAAAGCAGAGTTGAATTTAATGCTTCGGACATGGGTTTGGGGAGTTGGGGTTGGAGGTTTTTTTTGGTTTGGTTTTATTGTTGTCATTTCCAATTTCTGATCTGCCATCTAACTTTTAAGTTGACTCTCCTTCAGACCCATCAGGAAGAGAATACCTTTTCTCCTCCTTCCCCACTGTACAGAAACTTCAAAATGCAACTCAGTTGACTAAAAGTACATTGGTCTGGGGGAAAAATATAAAATAAAGAATGACATCCTGGGGTAAAGCTGAGACTCACTGTGATCGGAAATGTAATTAAACTCCCCTTTCTCAGGGGGCGAAAATGAACACTTTGCAACATTGGAATATTCTTTGCTACTGAGTGTGGGAAAAATAGCATGGGGAAGGAAGAATTCGTAGGCCGAGCAAACAGATTTTTCAAATGCCTAAGACAAAAGGAGCTTTCTATGACAAATAACTTCCTGTTCGAAAGCTAGATTTACCTGCTAATCAGATTTGTATAGCACTGAGGGGGTTTCATGTTTTCTGCTGCAAGGGAAAGAAACTATTAGTGCTGCTGGGTGTAGCATTTAATTTTCTGTGGCACAGCACCAAGCTGGCTTTGCACTGCTGTGGAGCTGTTTCATGACACCTGACTCTTTGTCTGCTTCCAGACACAGTTTTTATTGCACCATCGCTCTGCTTCATTAATTTTAGGGATGGGGGTAAGACAATGACATCTCCCACTCATAACCTTCCTGTGTTTCTCCCTAGCTTCTTACTGATTTATTTTTGCATTTATATCCCACCTGTCTTCCTCCAAGGAACCCAAGGCAGCATACATAATCCTCCTCCTCTCCATTTTTATCCTCACAATAACAACCCTGTGATGTGGGCTGCGCTGAGAGTCTGTGACTGGCCCAGTGGGTTTCCATGGCTGAGTGGGGACTAGAACCCAGATCTCCCAACTCCCAGTCTGACACTTTAGCCACTACACCACACTGGCTCTTCCGCTTTTTCCCTTAATGCAGTAAATCCATTAAGGAGAGAAAGACGGAAGAGCTTCACAATGTCTTTTAATAGGTGGTGCTAGGAGCTCTTTGTCTGGAAGTACCCCTCAATAGCTTAGAGGGGATATAATACACCTGGCCCTCATCTTGACGGTGTCAATAATGCTGTGTGCAGCGGTGTGAAGTGCATCTCTGCCACACTGACACTCCTTCCCACCACCTACATCGGAAGGAGTACAGTTGAGGGCTTTCCAGGCACTGGTGCTGCCGCCGGTGCTGTGCCCACCCATCCGAGCACTCACGTGGCCAGTCTGGGGGCGCCTGGGAGCATCCATGCCCCCTCTTCTGTGGTTAGTGGGGGTTTTAAGGGAAAAGGGGGACTGACATGTGTTTGGGGTTTTATTCTGTTTTTTTAGCTGTAAATGTGAAGGATCGCATTTACAGCTAACTGGGGGGCGGGAACAAGGGGGGAGGAATGGGATGCGCCCTCCCTGGTGGGATTTCCAACCCCCCCCCCTTAAAATTTTATTTGGTTTTTTTCATAACTAGGCACCACAGAGGTGTGGAGCCTTGCTCTAATCTAAAAAAGTCAGGGTAAGTACCCGACTTCTTTAGTGCGGAGCTTTGGGGCTTTGCTTCAGAGTGGTGGCTGCGTCATGTAGATCACCTGCTGCCAGTCCAAAGCAATCCAGGAGCAAAGCGCCCATGTAGATGAGCCCCTGAAAAATTCAGACATTCATAAACACTATTTTGGGAATATGGAAGAAACTTCATAATAAACCTCAGTTTCTCAGTTTCTCATTCCTTTTAAAAAATAATATATATAATCATATTGGAGTCACATGGGGGATGATTTTATCCAGAGGATTTTTCTCCATTCAAAAATTATGGGTGAAGGCTATTTTACAAAAACAGTGTGGCTATTTTACAAAAACAAACGTTGCTAGGCTGAATTTCACTAAAATGGGATACTACGCTAGAGAAATTAAGCTTACTTTTATCCTGGTTTTTACTTTTTAAATTTGTTTTAAACTTCTGCTGTCTACATTATGTTGGGCTATTTTATTGTATTTTATGGTTGTAGGTTTGCTTCGTGAACCACCCAGAAAGCTTTGGCTGATGGGCAGCATGGAAATGTAATAAATGAATACAATTATTTTAGAAAGCTTAGAGGTTTGTTAACTCTCTCTCTCTCTCTCTCTCTCTCTCTCTCTCTCTCTCTCACACACACACACACACACACACACACACACACACACACACACCTCTCTGAGAGGAGGAGATAGGGAGCGAATGTTGTGTCTGTGAGTGAGTCGCTGTATTCAAGCACAATGCTAAACCATGGTTTAGTGTTACAAGAATGACGGTTGCCTCCCCCTGGCCTCATATGCTTCCCCCTCCTCCTCCTCTGTCATGGCTCTGAGGAGGAGATGTGAAGTTGTTGCTTCTGCTTTCGGTTAACTGCAATTCAGCATGTTGTCTGAGCCTTAAAATGTGGCTTCAGAAAGTGCAATTTGAAGTTGCCTTGGTTCAGAAGTCACTGCAAGGTGCAGTACATCAAAAACAGAAGTGAATGCTTCCAGATTCCTCCTCAGGGGATGCACCAGACGAAGAAGAGGGAGGGGGAGGGTTGGTGCTGGGAGAAGGCTAAGCTCAACCAAACCAATGTGTTAGACATGTCTCTGGGGTGGTAGCTCTTGACATAGGCGTGTGATTTTTCACATGTGGATACTTTTAGTCCTGTAATTCCCTGTGTGACATGATGTGATGCAGTCCTCATGCCTGCATGTGCAACTTCATCCACTGAAAGCCAAGATGACTGAATTGCTCCTCAATGACTTTAAAGGACAAGAGAAATCATCGCTGCAGGAGAGTGCTCACCCTATATTTCTGTTCTTCCAGAATCCCGATACATTCTACTACCAGTAGTTTTGCATCACCTCTATGTGCATCTTCAGGAACAAAAGGATCTGATCATGTGCGCGCGCATCCTTAGCAACGTATTTTGCCTCATCAAGAAAAATAGTTCTGTAAGTAGAAGCTTCACCATATGGAATAAAACAGCCTTCTCCAACCGAATGCCCTCCCGACTTGTTGAACTACAACTCCCACCATTCCCAGCAGCATGGCGAATGAGGGGTTTGTAACACATCTGGAGGGTGCTGGGTTGAGGAAGGCTGGAACAGAGTTTTAATACTAAAAACAAAAACACATCCAACACACCGAACAATTATTGTTTGCCTGGACAGAAACTGAAATGATATTTGTCTGAGGGGGTTGACTCATTGTTCCGTATTTGATTATGATTCCTATTTCTGTTAACTACATATTTGGAAAGAACTGACTCCCAAAAAAACTATTGAATTAAAGTTTGGCTGAATTGTGTGACTTTTTTTTTAAATGAAATTGTTATGGCTTTTTAGTACACATTTTAGAATGTCACACAAAGAGGAACACGAGGAAAAAGGGGACAATATTATTAATTTTAAGAAGTTTTCTGGGATCAGGTGGGTGAATTCCATGCTTAACTAATAATGTCTCCACACTGAAACTATCTGAGAATTACTGGATATGTTTCCATTCAGAGGGCCATATCCAAATGTGTCATTCCATTAGCACAAATTATGTTGCACCTAGCAGAAACTAGGTTCTGAACTATGGGCAAGAAAAGAATCTAACTAAAGTTACATTTTTTGCAAGTGCAGTTGCACAAGTACTTGTGCATTTGCTTGTGCAACCCATTGTGCAACCAGATGCACATAACTCTTGTGCAACCCATTGTGCAACCTGTTATGCAACCAGTTCCATATTCCGCTTGTGCAAGCTGTTGTGCAGCTACTTACACAATGCAAAGATTCAGCTGAGCTCTGCTGGCCCTATTTGAGTTTGCAGAATGACATTCTTGGATACTGCTCTGAGGTGGAACCTGAGTTAACACTGTTTTCTTGAATTGCTATATATTCACTGAGTTGGCATAAGAAGAGCCCTGCTGGATCAGACCAAGGGTCCATCTAGTCCAGCACTCTGTTCCCATAGTGGCCAACCAGCTGTTGATCAGAGACCCACAAGCAGGACACTCCCACCCATGTTCTCCAGCCATTGTGTATACAGGCTTACTGTGTCTGATACTGGAAGTAGCACATAGCCATCAGGGCTAGTAGCCATTGATAGCCTTCGCCTCCAGGAATTTATCCAACCCCTTTTAAAGCCATCCAAGTTAGTGGACATCACCACATTTTGTGGTAGTGAATTCCATAGTTTAACTATCCGCTGTGAAGAAGTACGTCCTTTTATTTTTCCTGAATCTCCCACCAATCAGGTTCATGGGATAACCTGAGGTTTTAGTATTATGGAAGAGGGAGAAAAACGTCTCCCTATCTGCATTCTCCATACCATGCGTACTTTTGTACACCTCTATCATGTCTTCCCTTAGCCTCTTTTTTTCCAAGCTAAACAATCCCAGCTGTTGTAACCTTCCCTCATAGGGGAGAACCTCCAGCCCCTTGATCATTTTAATTGCCCTTTTCTGCACTTTTTCCAGCTCTATAATATATATATATATATATATATATATATATATATATATATATATATATATTAAGTGTGGTGACAAAAACTGCACACAGTATTCTAAGTGTGGTCGCACCATAGATTTGTATAGATTTGTTTTATTCTCAGTTCCTTCTCTAATAATGCCTAACATGGAGTTTGCCTTTTTTTACAGCAGCTTCTTCTTTCAGCCTCTCTTATTTTCATAGAATCATAGAGTCAGCAGGAACCTTGGAAGTAATCTAGTCCAACTCGTTCCTCAATGCAGATCTACAGGAGCAATGGGGAACATGTGGGTCTCCAGATGTTGTTGGTCTGAAATTCCCATCTTCTCACCATTGGTTGTACTTGCTAGAGTTGATGGAAATCGCAGTCCGACAACATCGAGAGAGTCTCCTAATATTTTTCTGAAATCCATTTCACTGCAATTTCCAACCACTGGTTCTAGCCCTGCCCTCTAAAGCAACAGAAAACAACTCTGCTTGCTCTTCTACATGAATGGCCATCGTCATGCCTCCCCTTGATCCTCTCTTCTCCAGGCTCCTCCTCTTGTAGTTCTCTTGCTGTTCCTCCTGTTGCCTTTGTTAATTCCACCAGACACTGAAGGTCAAACTACATGTTATATCCGCCATGCTTTTTAAAAAGTATACTTAAACCGGCCACTTCTATTTTGAAGAAAAAACAGCCACAGGTCCCCAGTGCTCCCTGTCTAGATCAGGGGCCGATTCCCATTTTTTTTGTTAAAAGAAAAGAAAGTCCCTTCCCTGGTTGCTAGATCCAGCTTACCAGGAAAGTGAAGTTTTTCTTGTTCCAGATTGGAGCCTCTGAGCTGCTTTTCCTTCAGAATAAAAATGGCCAGTTTAAGAATGCTTTATTAAAACTATGAATAATGTATTGTGTGGTATGACCTTGTAAATGTTGAGAAATCAATTTTCCACCTACATGCCTTTTTGTTTGCTTTGGTGTAATTGTGTCTTTGAATATTCTTCCGTGTGAGATTAAAAGTATGTTAAGAAAGGCAAAATGTTAGATTGGCAGATAATCAGATCCCCTGATAATGGGCTGAGCAAATAAATGACACTGTCAAATATTTTATGCCAGGAGTGGGGAACTTCTTTTGAATGGAGGGCAGGCTGACCCTTCCCCCACTGACTCCTTTGTGGGCTCAATGACATCAGGGACTACGCCACCCCGCCTGGTGTCATTTGGTCCATGGCTTCACTTTGTGTGGGCTTTCCCTAACCAAGGAAAATCCATGTGTGTGAAGCCACCCTGACCGAGGTATGGGGTGGAGGTATGGGGTGGAGGAGCACTCCTTCACCCAGTAACTTGGCTGGTGTGTGTGTGTGTCTGCCACATGCCTTCTCCCATTGGGGAGGGCACAGGACAGATGACATGCTTGTGTGCCACCTGCTCTCCCAGTTGGGAAGACCAGTGGTGCACTAAGAGGAATCCCCACTGTTATTTCTGATTGGATATAACCACAGGGATTCTTTCCCCATGAGCCTCTAAGGGGAGGAGTTTGAGGAGATTGCTGTGGGCCAAACGTTCCTCATCCCTGTTTTATACTTTATGGGCTGTTAGATCTAACTCATAACAGAAACCAACACTCTAGCACACAGAAAGCCACCATTGTTGTAAATCGCTTAGAGAGCTTTGTCTAGAGTGATACAGAAATGTAATTAATATAACATAATAATACAGACACAAAGCAGCATTGGATTAGGGGAAGGATAAATTGCATAGGCAAGTTTGCAAATAGACCAACCTCACGTGCATGGGACATACTCTTCTGCACACTTTAACAAACCACAACTAAAGATATGGGAGATCTGACTGGCATCAAGGGAGCACATCTATGCTTGCAAAATATAATCTGTTTTTCATCAGTATTCTGTGTAGATGTCATAAATTATTAAGTCATGACTTTTCTCAACTACACAGGTATGGATGCTCATTTGGCTGTGCTGCTGGGGTGGAGGTGGGCAGCCTTGTCTGTACTCCTCCTAAACCCAATTTTCTTCCGTTCTGCTTTTGAAACTAGCTGGGAAAATATTACATCATAGCCCTTCCCCAGGCATTCTAAGGATCAAACAGACATTACTTTAAACCCCTATCTAGCAGCTACAGCTCTTGTTTATTTCCATTTTTTACAGTAGGCATAGGGGCCCTGATCTAGACCAGGAATTGAACATGGGGGTTAGGGGGCTTTTAAGATCCGGATCAAGCCCTCTGCGCTTGCTGTAGAATAAAAAAAAGGGGGGGGGAGATGTAGCGGCTCAATATAGGTTTGAAGTAAGATCTATTTTGGCCCCAAATAAATAAAGTGAATGTGGGTGCAGAATTGTGGTGGCCGCCTCAGCTAAAATAGCTGTATGTGCAGGGGTGCACTACAGACATTCTAACGAGCCAGCACAGGTTAGAGTGGAGTCTGCCTTCCCATGTGCATCCATTGTACCCTCTTAAAGGTGCAATCCTACACATGTTTAGATTTTTTAAAAAATGCCCCAGCTCCGAGTATCCCTCTAGCAAGCCATGCGGACAACTGTAGGACTTTTTTTCGGTCTAAACATGCATACAATTGTGCCCTAAACAGCCTAAAAAGTGCTTTCATTTGGGGGAAATTTGATCTATCCATTTTAGTTCTCTTTCCTAGTTTAATAGTATTTCATTATTTGTGATGGGTGAGCAGAATTTCTGTACTGTCTTTGACAGAGCATATTTCAGAAGTGGGTGAATTCAGGGTGAAATGTCTTTCTCACAATAACGTTCACACATTATGAACTTCAGTGTGAAACATTTGGCTAAGATAAACCTTATTTACTTTTCATGAATGCCAACCTGAACAGTCCATTTCTTCTCCCTTTTAAACAAACCAAAGGAAAAATCAGTTTTGGAAGAAATAGATGTAATTGTGAACAGCCTTCTAGACGTGCTGCTCCGAACCATCTTGGAGATCACAAGCCGCCCTCAGCCAGCAGGGTCTGCGACGAGACTTCAGTTTCAGGAAGTGACTGTAAGTGTCGCAGAGCTGAAAACAACTTGATGTGCATATTGAAACTTTGAATGATCACTGATCACTTTCCCTAATGTGTCTGAGTATAGTGGAAAGAAAGAAGTTCTAGTCAATGTGTGTGTGTGTGTGTTGTTGTTGTTGGTGGTGGTGGTGTGTGGCTGTGTTCTAATGTAGAAATGGAACATTCACAAGCACTAGGGCATCTTTGGATTTCAACGGGCAGCATCCAACAGTATCATCCTTTAATCTCAAATAGTGCTAGCAGAGCTCCACCAAATCTTTATGTGACGTAAGAGATTGCCCATTACACATGTGGGACCGGTTGCACAACAGGTTGTGCATCTGGTTGCGCAAGAGTTATGCACAACCAGTTGTTTAAGTATAATGCTCAACTGCTTGCTCATCTGCAGTTGTGCAAACATAACTTCAGTTGGATTCTCTTCTTGAGCATAGTATGGAATCTAATATCAGCTAGCATGACGTCATTTGCGCTTGTGGAATGACGCAGTTGGATACTGCCCAATGTCTGATCTCCACATATGCATGTGGAACTGCCTAAGATATTAAAATCAACTGTAAAGCCACATGCATTGTAATGTTTGTTTTTATATCTTCATTTCCTCACTGCGGGTATTTTTACCAACTCCAGGAATGAGAGCAAATTCTCTGTGGATAATAACCTCTCTTACTGATCTGACTTGATGGATTTTACACAGGACTAAGCAAGGATGAATTATCATCTAGTTCTAAAGCTGTTGTTAGCAGGTTTGCAGACAAATAGAGTATTTGTTGAGGTCTGAGGCAGATGAGGCCCATTCTTTTGCATATGTGAATTACTTCTCCTCATTGTCTGGCTCAGAATCCTTATGACTGGATTTAATCGTAGTTAATGTCAACTAGTATTACCAGAATTTTCTAACTAGCTTCCAAAGCTGGTGCAAATTGAGACCTGAAGCTAACATTTAGACCTGAAGCTAACATTTGAGCTTCAGGTCTAAAGGTCAACATTGTGACCAGAAAAAGGAGCCCTACTGGATCAGTCCAAGCGTTCATCTTATCATCTATCCCATATCCATCAGTAGGTCAAAGAGATACTTCCTGCAAGCCTGTATAGAAAGCATGAAAATAGCCCAACTTCTTTGTTTGTTCTCAGGATCTGGTATTTCTTAGCATACTGCCCCTGAACATGGACAGATGTTTTTGTTTTGCTAATAAGGGTGCCAGCCTTCCTAAAACCTTTTAAAGAAAACTTGTGAGCCAGTGGCCATCACAACGTCTCTCGTCAGTGAATTCCATAGGTTGATTATGTATTGTGTGAAGAAGTACTTTATTTCACTTGTTCTGATCTACTGAGATTCAGTTTCATTGGATGACTCCATGTTCTAGTACGATGAAAGGAGGCAAAAAAAAAACAACTATCTGTGTAAGGATGAAACTAGGCAATACACAGGAGATGAATCATCAGTGTGTTGTGTGTGTGTGTCAGAGAGAGAGAGAGAGACTGGGAAAAAATCATTGGATGTGTCAATCAGGAATGTGGCAGGGACTGCTTCCGCTTTTCCCTTGATGCTATTTTTATGCACATGCCACAGCTACTTTTCCACTCAGGGAGGAAAAGATACAATGTCCTCATGTTTTCTTCCCTGTGGAGAGAGAAACAGCTTGGATAGAGCCATTTTAAGTGGACAAATCGTGGAAGGAGAAAAGGTTAAGCAGTCTGGTGTTTCTCTACATTAACTGATCTGGCAGCCTCACATAACTAATTTTCTTTTTTAAAAAAAATTGGGACATGGTTCACACATCTCCCACATTGCATTATCACTTAATCCCACCCCACCCACCCACCTGGAATAAAGCGGCACAATAAGTCCTACTTTGTTCAGTGATATGTAGTGGTTAATGTGAGTTAGAGGGTTCAAATCCTATTTCTCAGAGAACGGCACAGACACCATGTAAGTGAAATAATGTCAGGTTATGCTCTGCGTTTGGCAAAAGGGTCAGAATCTTACACAGTGGGAGGCATATAGGGACTTGAAAAGAGCAACTGACCTATTTTTTGTTCATTCAGCAAAGTTTTCAGGGGAACATTTAGCACACTCATTCTTTCATTTGCACTCTTATTAATCCTGCTCTTCCCTCATCTCTCTCTCTCTCTCTCTCTCTCTCTCTCTCTCTCTCTCTCTCTCTCTCTCTCTCACACACACACACACACACACACACACACACACTATATTCCTATGGAAAATGTATTCTAGCAACACATTCTAAAATATATGTTACTATAAGGGCAAACATCTTTATTTTTCACTACTTTATATCAGCAATATTGACAGAGTTAATATATGTCTTTAGCAGCACGCTCATGGTCTGTTCCATGAAGATGTACTTATAAGATTTCATAGTTTTGTATATTTAAGTTATGAAAAGTTGTAACGCTGCTAAATTGTACAATGCATTTTTTCATATTGTTAAAGACTTGCTGAACTTAAGTCCATGGACTTTGATTTAACAGTTCACATACGTCAGTGTTGCTAAATAAGGCTTGTAGAATTAAGTATAGCCTTAAGTTGAACATGTTTTCATTTTAATGGGTTTCCTTTTGAGAACCTCAATTTACACATGGCTGCGCTTGCCACAAAGCAGTATGAAGGTCTTATTCATGTGCAATACAGAAGAATAGGCTCTTGGGGTCCCTGCACAGTATCGTGTAAGCCATTGTATGGGGAAATTTCAAGTACCACATCAAATTCTTATTTTTAAGTGACTCATTGCACAGCATAAGGCAATTATATACTGTTCTGTAGCAAATTCATGCAGTACTATACTTGCTTATGGCAACACACTGAGCCAAATGCTCCTGATTTATTTGTGAAGAAAGATACCTCCCAATTTGAAGTGTAGGTGGCAGGTTCAATCCCCATGTGTTGTCAGGAATCCATTTGGTGCTTATCAAAATGATAAATGAGTACATTTTATGACATGTAGGTGGACCTGTTCAGAAATACCAGTCTCGACTTTCCATCCCAGATTCAGAAGCCAAGGTTGTCTTGCTATAGAGCTTTATCACACCAGCGTTATACTGTGCAATCACTGTGAATTGCATGCAAAGGACTCAGAAGTTTTCCACCTTATAATCTGCTTTGACTGTGAAGTACTCCCATGCATCCTGCTTTAATTATGCTATAAAAGCAAAAGACTTGCCGTATTTTGATACTAGTTTTTGAGCGTATCATCCGAGTGGCCACTGGGGCACAGGAGCATGATTTGAAGAAAGATTAAACAAATGCTTACATCTGCGCAAGCGTTAAAGATAAAGTCGTCAAAATTGGCACAGTAATAGATATTAAGGAGAGCTTTAAGCATACCAAATTTGAATCGGATTGGGTCATCCATTGATTTTTTATGATTTTTTTACATTTCCCCCCTTAAACCCATTTCCTGGTATGCAAAGGATCTTGCCGCCCGGTAGCAACAACAGCAACAATGGTGACAGCTTAGCACTGTAGGGATAGTTTGAGGGAAACAGGTACGTGGGGTGAGAGCCAGTGTGGTGTAGTGGTTAGAGCGTTGGACTGGGAGTCAGGAGATCTAGGTTCTGGTCCTCACTCAACCATGGAAGCTCATTGGGGTGACTCTGAGCCAGTCACAGACTCTCAGCTCAACCTACCTCACAATGGAGAGGAGGAGGATTATGAATGCCACGTTGGGTTCCTTAAGGAGGGAAAAAAGTGAGATATAAATGTAATAAATGAATAAATATAAGAACATGCCTAAGGAAAGAGGCATTTCTGTATTCCACAACTGCAGTGTTTCAGCCTTACTGTGCCTGTGCTTCACAAATGTCATGATATGTACGACATGCCTGTTTACTCAGAAGTAAGTTCAGTGGAGGCTTCTTCACATTTAGGATACAGAGCTGCAGCCGAAAACGTTCAGGAAATGCAATTATATTACTTACAGAGTGTTATCAACAAGGCAGCCACGGTGTCATGATCAGGCCTATTCCCCTTAGTGTGGGGGAAGGTGTTTCAGGCTCTCAATCGGAATCGGATTCTGAACCTGAACAAACAGGACTAGAAATGTACCAGCCAACACAGAAAGTGGGGGAGGAGATTCTCCCAGGCTCTTCAGGAACAAGGGATGAATCTTCACTGGACTTTATCAGAAAAAATGCTGTGGGAACTCAGCTTTCCTAAGAGGAGGTAGGGACTTCAGAGTTGACTGATCCCAGAATCCGCCGTAGATTCAAATGTGTTGAGCCCAAAAAGGGCGAGAAGTGATCAGCTCATCTAACTTCTCACCAAAGGCTTCTTCAGAGGAACCTTTCCTGAAGTAAAGTGGCTTAGGGGAAAAAACCCTTCCCTTTTGTTGAAAGGACAAATTTTTTGCTTAGCCAGCCAGGTTTTAGCCTAGAGGAAAGTTCCTAGTCTTTACACTCTCTTCAGGTGCGAAGAGATGTTTATTTGCTGAATAAAGTTACGTGGATTACTTGGCAGACCTCTTTACTGTCTCGCATTGCAGTGGGAGGGCTTGGAAGTACAGCACAAGGGGTACAAAGAACTGAGCGTTCTTTCTGCACAAGCTCCCATTTTTTCTGTGGATCTTAAACAGGAGATGTGCCCATTATTATTGTGCATGTATTGTGTAATTGGTTTTCAAGCCAAAAGATAATCAATTTGCTTGTGGACAGATACAATGGAAAGAGATGTATGATTATGTAAATATTCGATACCTTTAGATTGGCTTTTAAAAACATCTGTCAAGAGCTTTTCCTTCCAGATAGGAAGAGGCTCACTTCTGCTTCTTCATCAGTAGTAGTATAAGCCTCATGCTTATATTGTTTTATTGGTTACAAACAGATACGAACACAGGAAGATATTTGCTCAACAGGGCAGTCAAATTAAAAAAAAAAACGGTATCCTAAATAAATGGAATAGGAACAACACAATCCTCTGCATCTTTACCCAATAGAGCTGCATTCAGTTCTCTCTAATAAGTCAGTTTATAATTTCAGCCTCCAAAATTGTGAGTTGTTTTAGGATGCAATCTGATGCTTTTTTAGACAGAAGAAAAGCCCACAACTCCCATGGCTGGCTGGGGAATGCTGGGAGTTGTAGGATTTTTTTCTCTTTCTCTAAATATGTATAGGACTGTGCACCTAAACACTGAGGAAAGAACACCTCGTAACTAGGAAGAAAATGGGTTAAAGCAGAGCTGGAGAATGTGTGGGCCTCCAGATGTGTTGGACTGAAGCTTTTATCAGTCTTAGGCAGCATAGCCAATAGTGGAGTTTGATGGTAGTTGCAGTCCGATAACATCAGGAGGGCACATGTTCCCCATACCTGAGTTACAGGTAATCTTTTTCAAAGGGCCTTTCTATTGTTTGTCGTCTTTTAAAAACACACACACTCGGTAATCATAAAATATATTTATTATTTTCTTCCTCTTTTTACTTCTTTAGGTTGTAATGCTTTTCCTCTCTTTTAAAAATCTATTTCTTTTAGGGAGAGTTTGTTTCATGTCTGTTGTCATTATTACGACAAATGACGGACAGACATTACCAGCAACTCCTTGACAGATTCAAGACGAGGGACGAGCTGAGAGTAAGTAACAAGGCCTGCGCTTTGGCTCCTGTAAATAATCTCTGGTGCTTCTCCTTTCTCCCTCTCCCGGACAGCTCATGAATGCCCTGTTTCACTGAGGTGTCTATTGTTTGCTCATGTGAGGCACAACCCAGAGCACGAAAAGTGAGCTCCTTTATCTCAATGGGAATCCAGCCTGTTTTAACCTCCTTGGGATATTTTGTTCAGGGTTGGTGGAAACATGCTAATTTGCAATACCAGCTTTCTCAACCATGGGGGTCAGTGTGGTGCAGTGGAGGGCTGAGGTTCAAATCCCTGCTTTGCCAGAAAGCTGACTGGGGATGAGATTATAGTAATTAAACAACGACAACAATAACAACAACATGTCATGTTGAAAATTGCTGTAGGTATGATAAAACAACAATACATGGATTTATGTAAAATGTAGAGTCCAAGGGTTAAAAATGCATTCTTTATTTACATGACAGAAATTCTAGGCACTGGAACAATATAGCATTACATTTCATAGTCTATTTCCCAGCTCATGGAAGAACCCCCTCCCCACTTTTCTAATAGCTGAGCTCAACATACACAAACATACACACACAGGCTGTTCACACAACATGGCATGGCTCATTGTGGCTTGTTTAAGCCATGAGGAGCCACAGCACCCACAGGCATCATCCTAAATATTGAAGCCTCAACTGTGGATTGTTGTGTCGTGCAAACCCAGCAGGCAAGAGTTATGTGAGGGTTAAACGACCCATGGCCTGTTCTAAGGATTGTTTAACACTCGCATAACTCATGCAAGCCGGGTTCACGCAACCTGACAGCCTACTGTCGGGAGTTGAATATTGGCATCAATAAGCCACAATGAGAAAACTCATATTACACAAATCCAGTCACTGTTAAAGATCCCAAAGTATTATTAGTATTATTACTAATATTATTACTTTCTTCTTAGTCACACTTGAATCAATATTATGAGATTCAGTGGCAGACTGACAATTACCCAAACATGAACTCCTCTTAGACCAGACCTTCAATTGCATTTCAAGTAACCGTATAGATAGTACATGACATTCACTAAAAGCCTGGAAGTGCACAGTGGGGGGATATTATCTGAGCAACTTCCAGCATATCTACTACAGACTTCACTCCACCAGACCAAGCATTGATGCTGTTATGTCCATTTTGATGCCTTGATTTTATTACAGGCCATAATAATATTGGCTTGCTACCTCCGGGAATCGTGTTATTTCAGTGGTATTATTTTTGTACTACTTTGCACTTTCAGGCATAGAAGCTGGTGTTCACACAATAGATGTCTATCTCTCTTTCTCTCTCAATCTAACAGTCAGTTCACACGTTACAAAAGATGCTCTCGTATTTTTGTGGAGAACTACAGAATGCATACCAGGCTGTTGATGAGGGCTTCTTTGTTTTGTTTTTTTGTTTACTAATAAAACTGTATAAAAGTTGATGTTTATGTAGATAAAGTTGCACCTGTGCATTACACTCCAAAGGTAGAAAGCTTGAAAACCTCTGATGTATTGTATACAGATTACGGCCTTTGCTAGACCAGCCTATACCCCGGGGTGATACCCGGGATCGTCCCCGTGCGTCCAGATGACACGCAGGGGATCCCTGGCTCAGGCAGGGATCAACTCTCCCTGGCCCCGGGATATAGGCCTACCCTTTGGTCCCGCTTTTTTCTGCAGTCTTGGGCTGAGCCCAAGACCGCCAGCGTGTGGCCCATTTCCGCAGCTTTTCCCGGCTCCACGTGATTACCCGCACGGTGCTGGAAGCCGCGCATGGGGTGCAGCGCTCCTCCTCCTCAGTGCTGCGCCCATTGGGGCTAGGGTGGGGGGAGCAGGGAAATTAATTAAAAAAAAACCCTTATCTTACTGCTTGTCCTCTCGTGCTCATCCGGCCCTTTAAACGTTTTTTTAAAAATGGCAGGCGTGACGGCTCTCTTCTTGAGCTCATTGTGCCTTGCGTGAAAACTAGGGTGAGATCTCGCGTTATTCACAACATGAGGTCTCTCCTCCTCTCCCCTGGATTTTCAGGTAGGTCTAGAAAAGGCCAAAGATGTCATAAAGGCCAAAGATGTCAAAAGGCCAAAGATGTCATAAAGATTAACTGATTTGAATGTCATTTTGTTTTAATCAGTGTGTGTGTTTGTGTGTTTCTCCCCAGAAATCTTTGGCAAAATGATTGCCCTTCTACATCTCACTTAAAAACA
This sequence comes from Elgaria multicarinata webbii, assembly GCF_023053635.1. NCBI lineage: Eukaryota > Metazoa > Chordata > Lepidosauria > Squamata > Anguidae > Elgaria > Elgaria multicarinata. Next base: position 63,906,109 of record NC_086179.1, on the reverse strand, counting down.
TGTTTAAATCATTTTGACATTATTCCTTTGAAGTTTCTTGGAGAAGCAAAAATAGATGCTTTTTTCCCTAGGAGCCATTAGTATTTTGGTTCCTTTTTAACTGCTAGTGCTCTAACGATAAAACAATTTTTTGCACATTTTGTCTCTTACTTAAGGAATAAAACCTTTTTTTTTCTATCCTAGGATTTCTTGTTGCAGATATTTACAGTCTTTCGAATATTAATACGGCCAGAGATGTTTCCAAAAGATTGGACAGTGATGCGTTTAGTTGCTAACAAGTGAGTCTTCTTCAATATAATTATAATCATAATAAGAGAACTGTTTTTGATGGGAATGGGAACTAATCATTTAGTCTGTCACACAGATCTAACAAATTGCATGTCCCTGGGCATGTAAGAATTAATTTTCCATAAGCATGTATGATACTCTACCCATTTCATTGTTTCTGTGGAAATGGGTTGTTCATCTCTGATGACCCAAAAATCTAGGGACAAATGGTTGCAAATTTTAAGCTAAATAATGCAGATTCTTCCAATGTTTGGATCCCCAGTGTCAAAATTAAACTCTTAACCGGTTATTTCTTGGTCCTATAGTTTTTGTAATCTTATTCTTTAATTTATTTATTTATTTATTGCATTTCTATACTGCCCAATAGCTGAAGCTCTCTGGGCGGTTTACAAAATTAAGACAATTCAAAACAAAACAACAGTATAAAACCATAATATAAAATACAATATAAAAGCACAACCAACATAAAAACAGCAGCAGTGCAAAAATACAAATTTTAAAATACAAATTTAAAACAGCAAAGTTAAAATTAATTTATAGACTGTTAAAATACTGGGAGAATAAAAAGGTCTTCACCTGGCGTCTAAAAGAATATAATTCTTTGAATTGTCATTTTGTAAAATCCGCACTTGGAGGACGTTTTCTGTTCGTCACAACATTGTAGAGGCAATAAGTTTAGCTTCTTCCCTGCAGTTTCCTGTAAATCTGATATATCTTTTACTTTCTAGGAAGTCTGTGAATAGGGTGCCAGTTTTATGATGTTCTTATCCTGAACTGTCAGACTTATTTTTTTCATTAGCCTCAATTGTATTATTATTATTATTATTGTTATTATTATTATTTGCCTAATATCTGCGATATTCCAAAAGATTGCAAAAGATAGGCAATATTTGTTACTTTTTTCTTATATTGTAGGATCATCTGGGGAATTCAGATTAAAATAAATCTGCTTGTTATTTCACAATATTTATTGATGTAGATTTTTAATCCTCCAAAGAGAAAGGGGATGGGACACCTTGCATTAAATGCAATAACAAATCTTATACAGCCACAACAACAAAATTCTACGGTTATTGCTACCCTGAGCACTATTTTAAGTTTAATAGGTGGGATATAAATTATTATATTTTTTTTAAAAAAAATTAAAGTTACTTAAGTTAAATTACATTGAAATTGCAGTATTATTTATTACTAGACATCCACATTTAACGTATTGCATGCCTTCCAAAATTAATTGATCCCGGCAATACCACATAAGGCGTTTGAATTCTAAATCTGTCCCTGTGCTTCATACTCTAGTGGGATTCTGGTTTCTCATCCCTTGCTGGTCTGTCATCACTCATTTGGCCATGTTCCTGGTGATAAAGTCTGCATAATGATCCTCTTTGAAGAAAATAAACATAGTATTTCTATATTATACTAAAATAATATATATATTATATAGTTATAAAAATAATATGTTTTTATAATAGCAAGTTATATACTATTTGGTCTCGTGTATATATGGTTGGGTAGTATACCATCTATTCTCTTTTATTCATATCTTAAAGTATTCATATCTTTAATTTAGCATATCTAATCTTAAATATGTAATCCTTCTTTTGTTTTGTTACTAGTGTTATTATTACAACAGTATTATACCTTTCGGATGCTCTTCGTAAAAACTTCTTAAATGAAAGCTTTGATTATAAGGTAAGCTAGTAATTGGCTTGTATTATGAACATCTCTTTCTTCTAAACGTCTGTCTCTCTATCTGCCTGCCTACCTGTATCTTCCATTCTACCATCTGGTCATGGTGTGCTTCCAGTGCATTGATCCATCCTACAAATTTGACCCGTTCTTGCAGTCTCTGGTTTTTCTCTGTGTCAGCAAAAAATGAACATAAAACTAGGGAGTTACTGGATTGCAGGTAATCACAGTCCCATTGGAGCTAACTAAAGATGATTACATCCATTCTTGTAATTTCTAGCGCAACACATGTATGGATGCATTTAACCAATGTTGCTTTTTATGTTTCATCTATAGGTTGGTTTACTAACCAGATTCTGAAACCAAGATGAAGTGGACTCGGGTCCACAAAAGCTTATGCCATAATAAATTTAAGGTGGCACAAGATCCTTTGTTGTTTTTACTGCAATAAATTAACACACCTACCCTTGTAGGAATGCTGAGTAAACTGACACTATGCATGCTTATTCAGAAACAACTACCCCCTTGTGTTCAGTGTGGCCCATTTCCTAGTTAGTCTGTTTGCAGTTGCAGTCAAAAAGCCATAGCTTCCCTTGTTGGATGTAAAGGGAAACCGTGTCTCAATTTTACCACAATTGAAGCACTGAAGCCAGCACCCAAGGAGAGGAGGTGAGATTAGAAGAGGAGTAGTACCTGGGCCTGATCCTCATTTCTGGCATCATATACATACCATGCACCTAACATTAGGTTAGGTGCATCTGAAGCAGCCCCTTGTCTCTTTGAAACACTGTCATGATGGACCATTGTAACTAAGAAGGATTCTGATAACGATTCTTTTTATCTGTGCACTGGTGTCTTAAGATGTGTCACATCAGTACAGTTATTTCTATTTCACTACCACAGCCTGCCCTCCAGATTTGTTGGGCTACAACAACAACAACAACAACAACAACAACAATAATAATAATGGGAGGGCTGCACAATCAGCACATTTTCAGCTGACCAGCTTAATTTATTTTAACAAACATTTACTTTGGCAGTATCTACCTCCTTTCAACTGGCAATAGCATACAAAATTAAAGCATGGACACTATATAAGGTATTGAGCAGTTAACATTGCTTGAGAGTTGGAAAATAAATATCACTGTTGTCTGGTTATGAACAGTACCTCTGAAAAGGAGGGAAATGACCAAACTTTGTTTATTTTTAGATTTGGGATTCCTACTTTTACCTTGCTGTCATTTTTATAAACCAATTGTGTCTACAATTAGAGATGTTCACACCTTCCAAGAAGAAAAAGGTATTAGAAAAGTAAGTATCACTGTTGTCTCCTATAAAACTAGGGAGCATCCAACATTTGTGGCTATATTTTTCCTATGTAAAGTATTATTGACATAGTGGACTTTGGTGGAGTGTATCCTTCTGACTTTTATTCAGTTGTTTATTGCAGAGTATTATAGATAGATAGATATATCAGACAGAGAAACTGCCATAAAGGACAGTTATTAATAAATGACATGAATAACATAGATCTCTTTCATATGCTTGAATGACCTGTGTCATTTTATCAGCATCAAACGTATTCTCTTGAGTGAATTCTAGCTGGAATATCTAATTCCAAGTCATCTTGATTCCAGTAGGGTGACCATATTTGGGGAACCAAAAAAGAGGGGCCCCCGGGGGGGGTTACTAATGGTGGCCTTAAAGGGGAAAGCATGTCATTCCCAGATATTATAGAAAATTACAGAGATTTGTTCTCCCCAACACCCAGGAGAGAACAAAAACCCTGACAAATCTGGGGAAATCCTGATAGTTGGTCATCCTAGTTACACCTTATTGAAATGAATGGAGGTGATGTGCAGTGAAGCATCCATCAGAACCCAAAAGGGATGTGTGCCCATGGGAAAGAACCATGTATATACTGGGGATTTTGCTTGTTGTTTTGCTATGTGACTCCCACTGCTAAAGATGCAAGCTGCTTTTTAAACTGGTTTGTCTCTCAAGCAGTAGGGACAGCTGTGGGAGAAGACATCAAGTACAACTTTTCTCTCCCATGCAAGCCTGCCCCTTCCTTGGATTCCAGCCATCCTGTTGGTAAAATCCCATGAACACTCTTTGTGTTACATTGCAAGCTGGCGGCTGGACTTGGCTGCACAGCCTGTGTTTGAAAGTAGTATTGTTCTTGCCTTTTATTCTCTTTAGGAAGCCGGTGTTTGCAATATGTGGCAGATTAATGGTTTAATTTTTTCGAAGTATTAAGTGCATTAGTAAATTGCAACTTTATCTTACCCATTTTACATTTCATAAGGCACTCCTTGAAAACAATTATTGATATTAATAAGGTAATGGAGGTGCCAGATTAAAACATTCTGAAAATATTCTTAGAAATTCTTCTTGCCATTCATTTATTTATTTATTATTGCATTTATATCCCATCTTTTTTCCTGAAAGGAACCCAAGGCAGCGTACATAATCCTCCTCCTCTCTGCTTTATCCTCACAACAACAACCCTGTGAGGTGGTTGGGCAGAGAGTCTGACTGGCCCAAAGTCACCCAGTGGGTTTCCATGGCTGAGTGGGGACTAGAACCTGGATCTCCCAACTCCCAGTCCAACATCTTAGCCACTACACCACACTGGCTCTTCATTGCATTGTACATCTAGGCTACTGTTGTTTTTCTGCTCCATTCCTGCTTCAGATACATTCACCAAAGGTGACTGCTTCTTTCCCCCTTGTTTTAGGACAAGGGAGCTCTGGAACCTTCCTTCTTCTTTTTTGAACCTCATTTCCCTCTCTCTATTGCTATCTCAGACTCTTCAGTTTGTACTCATTTTGGTTAAAACTGTTTTACTCATATATACAAATAGTCAAATTCCAGGAACAAGTGCAGAGACGTTGCCCTCACTACTGCAAACATGGAAAATGATAAAGTTTGTGATAAAGTGAAATTATCCACTAACTAATCTTTGATTTTTTAAAATATATATATAACAGATATGGTGATATGCGGGTGACAATGGGATGTGAAATCTTCAGCATGTGGCAAAATTTAGGTAAGTTTATTTGCATTTCTTAGGATCTAAATTCATATATTTAAGGGGGTTGTTTAGAAAATTCTGCAAAAGTGTTACATACTGTAAGTAACAATTGAAAGTTCAGGCATATGACAGGTCTTACATGTGAATCTTGAAGTTCATACTTGCCTCAAAATTCCTTAATTGGAATTCAATCCCTAATCATTAAAATCATTAATACTCTTTTTCGAAGGATTGCTATATAATCAGTGAACATTAACATATTGTAAATTCAGTTCTATGACCCATTTGCATAGGATCATTTTCCCCACGCTTTGTATTTATTTATTTATTTGTTTTATTTAGTTGAAACTCTTTGGACAGCTCACATTCTAGTCTAAGAACGGGGAACTGGTGGCCAATGATCAGGGATGATGGGAACTGAAACCCAACAACTTCTGCAAAGCCACAAGTCCCCACCTCTGCTCTAGTCAATACATTGCTTCTTCTCAACCATCACTGCTCCTCCTGCTGTTTTCTCTGCAGAGCTGGAAACAGTGTCGGTCGCATGCACCAAAATAGTCCCGCTGCTGTAGCAAACTGCTGCCATATGTAATGTTTAAGGTTGAAGAAGCTCCTGTGCAACCACATCATATATGCTGCCTTCTAATCTACACCATAATGAGTCAAACCAAAGAGCTGAAGCCCATTAGGCAACCACAATGTTGCTTTTAAATTCCTCTGGTGACTCTTTCTGGGTAGCAGTCCATTTTGCATACAGTGGTTTGCATTATGGATTGGCTGCATTTATCTAGTTTACTCCAGTCCCCCCTTTTTAATGTTATTTTTGAGGTTTTGTGGGTGGCATGGGGAAAAATTCAATCTCTGCATAGCAGGCCACTTGCTGAATGGAAACAATCACTCTGGGGATATTTTCAGGTGGCATCCATGTTGTGGCTGTTTTATATGCACGAGCATTGACGTTTACCAGGGTTTATTTATTTATTTATTACATTTTTATACTGTCCAATAGCCGAAGCTCTCTGGGCAGTTCACAAAAATTAAAACCATAATAAAACAACCAACATGTTAAAAGCACAATTACAAAATACAGTATAAAAAGCACAACCAGGATAAAACCACGCAGCAAAATTGATATAAGATTAAAATACACAGTTAGAACAGTAGAATTTAAATTTAAGTTAAAATTAAGTGTTAAAATACTGAGAGAATAAAAAGGTCTTCAGCTGGCGACGAAAGGAGTACAGTGTAGGCGCAAGGCGGATCTCTCTGGGGAGCTCATTCCACAACCGGGGTGCCACAGTGGAGGAGGATGCACATTAATGAAATTAATGTAAAGGATGACCACATAAAAGCTTCCCATTGTGGCCTCCTCATATGTGATCCCCAGGGATTCTACAGAAAACAATAGCAGGCCTAATATAAGAATGTCTTTTTTCTTCTAGAAGTGTTCCTTCATCCATTGTTTGGCATAGTATTTGCAACACTAATGCTAGTTTATAGTCCTATGTGCTTCATGTTACCTTCCATGTGACAAGTTTGTCTGTGTGTTTTTATGGGAACCTTCCTTAAGAAAACATTTAAAGAAGGCCCAGAAATTTTTCTCCACACCCCTGTCCCAAAACCCTACAATGCAGGGGCAATCTAATATTTACTTTTCATTTTCTCTTGAAAAATGTAGGATTAGACTCATCTTCATCTGTTCCTTGGTTTCTTTATTATGTTTGTTTATAAAATGAACCATGCTGGAAGTGATATTGGCCAAAATAGGCTGTCGATCCTTAAGACAACATGTGGCTCAATTCTTCATACAGTTATATAGAATTTCTGTTTTCCAGTACTTCATCCCTGAAGACAGTTCAACTCAATTTGGCTTCATTTTCATTTTAGGGGAACACAAAGTCCACTTCATACCAGCACTGATTGGCCCTTTCTTAGAAGTGACACTGATACCTCAACCTGACTTACGGAATGTAATGATTCCTATTTTCCATGACATGATGGACTGGGAGCAAAGGCGCAGTGGAAACTTTAAACAGGTATTTTTTGTCAACTGGCTAGGGAAAATAAAAATCCATTTCCCCCCACCCAATAGCACTCACACTAAGCTAGCATACAGTACATGTTTTGTTCCTAGTTTGCTATAACTAACTATGGTTAGAATAAACTATTTTCCTGAGTTTATACACAATGGGGAATAGGAATTTATTCCAAAGTGGAAGCAGACTTTCCCCCCTCTAACATAGGAAGGAGGAATTGATAGAAAGGGGAAATGTGTGAGCTCAAAGCTCATGAGGTTCATTCATGGTCGTTTAACGCATGGTATAGATTAGGGGTGGGGAGAAGGTAGATTTCCAGGGATTTTGGGCTTCAACTCCCAGCATTCCTGACCAATGGCCATGCTGGCTGGGGCTTCTGGGAATCTGGAACATATGGTCATCTGCTTTCCATTCTTCCATGGCTTAGATGATCATCTGCATTGGGGCCTATGTAGTTTAACAGAAGGGTATATTAATAAATCTGGCTCGAGATCTCTAGCCTGTCCAATTCAGTATACTGTCTAATGGTACAGAATAATGATATGGCTTTTAGGATAATTTTGAAGTAATCCACTTTCTGTGGGTTATACTGAGGTCCTGGGAGCTTAGCTTGATTTTTTAAAAAGGTAGTGGAGGATTAAATAGTAGCAAAAGAGGCTTTTGCAGAAGAAGTGCATTTTGAGGAGGAACAAGGAAGGAGAAGGTTGCTCCACAAATAGAGGAGATGCAGACATGAAGCAAAATGGAGGTTGGCAGGAACACTGAGTGAGGGAAGGAATCAGAGGGCTGATAGAAAATAAATTTTGGTAGAGTGATAACAGCCATACAGCCAATGAGAAGATCTATAGATAGGATGAGGGGGAAGCACCTTAAATTCTAGGATTTGACTAGGCATGCAGTCACATCCCAGAGAGCCACTGAAATACTGAGGCAGTATCCCTTTCAAAGAAGAACTAACTTGAGAGAAATGGTGTGGTTCCCATGCAGCAAATAAGTAACAGCTGCACATTTATGGTCTAAAACAGTGATTGTGCAGGAAGTCCCTAATATCGAAAATACTTAGGATGTACTGTAAGGGATACATCCTAAAAAACTATACTGGTGGAAACGTAGTGGTAAATGGACATTTCTGTCCTGATCATTGCTTCATATGCTTTAATATTCATGTTTCCAAAGGTTGACCCTTACGACTTACAAAGTCGTCCAGATTCTATTTTTTGTTATCATTTTTTGCTACTTAAGCAGACTTAAAGATGCCAAGTAAGGAAGTACTCAATGTGCCATCTGCTCGTGCAGTTTGAATTCTGCTTCTTGGTGTAGCTTCAAGTCATTTCTCCGTGTTCTCTTTCCTGCTGCTTCAAATGAAGCAAAGCAAAAGCATCTGAATTAGTGAGGTGAAATAGCAAAATAACAGGAATGGACTTTACAGGAATATCTAGGGGGAAAGATAAGCATAGAAGTGAGGGCATGGCTGCAGTCTAAGCAGGCTACCATAGACTGTCTGTTATTTTACAAGAGCTACGAAGGGAAGCAGTTTTCATATAAGCAGTATATACACCTCCCGATTTCCTACTGCATTATTCATTATCATTAAAGATACTAGCTATCATTCATTCTTTAATAACTCTACAGCAAGCTTTCCCTGTAGTTTTTCATTCACTAATTACTGCACAGGAGACAATTTGCCAGTGCAATAATAACCACACAGAGCCACCTTGCTACATTTTCTTGATAACAAACACAGCCCCGAGTGTGTTTAAGCAATGATCATTAGCTACCGAACTCATATTCCCGAACTGCTCTTGTTTGCTGGACTGAAAATTAAGTGCATCTCTCACTTGTCCAAACTCTGTTGGAGGTAGGGTAGGCTTTGGGATCAGACCGTCAAGCAGCATGGCGAAATACAGGTCATCATAATGTTAATCTGCAGATTTAAGGAAGGGAGGAAGCAAAAAAAAAAAAGGTGGCTTTTATGCTGAGATGTACATAATGCCTTTCGTTTGCAGCCCTGGGGTGGGATTTCAAGCAGGGGAGTTAGCTTGTCTGCTGTTTTTGTTTGGTTCCATAAATAGCTGCCTTAGCAGCAGCAAATGCCTGTAGTTTAAAGTCACGTTGTTCCACTTAAATTAGTGTGTATGTACTGTACATCAGATGGGTCCTGTGAGATAGTTACAGCTCTGCATAGAAGAGAGAGAACAGTGTAGCTATAACAATTGTTTAGGAAATCCCTTTGTAGAAAACAAACTTTTTAATATATAGTTTGATCAAGCATTTGATTTATACCCTCTAAATGTGTTATGTATTCAAATTTGTAACATACAGGTGGAAGCAAAACTGATTGACAAATTGGATAGCTTGATGTCAGAAGGAAAAGGTGATGAAACATACCGAGAACTCTTCAATAGTATGTGAGTAATAAATGTCATTTAAAAGTCAGCTTGGAGAATTGTTCCTCTGTGGAGGAGCACCACTATAGATGCAGCTACAGCACTGAAGAGAATGCTTTGTCTTCCTGAATATCTTTAATCAGGGCTAATTACCTAAATGAGTGAACAAGTCTTGTGCTTGTGTCTTTAATTACTAAGATCTGTGGGGGGTTTCTGTTTAATTTGAGAGTTAATTCTTTTCTCATTCATTTAATTGTTAAAATTGAGAAAGCTAGACATGCTTATTAAGAGCTCAAACAATAAGCAGCATTTTTAAAAGTACGATATATCCACCTTCAAGAAGGTATTTATTAAACATTTCATATTAAAATAAAGTTTGGGACCAACTTGGATTCTATTTTCTTTCCCTTTATTTTTTGTTTGTTACATTTTCTCAAATGAAAATTCTATATTAAACATAGCACAGTGAAATCAATGCTATACTGTTATAAATACTGAAATGCTATAAAATCATAAAAATGAACTAAAATATTTATTTTTCTGGTGAACATGCCTCAGACTAAACTAAGGAACTGGAGCAGAAGACAGATATGCACATTTAAGTACTATTGATTTCAGTGAAAGAGTTAAGCATCTGCTTACTAATTTCCCATTGAAATAATTGGGACGAAAAGAGCTCACATTTGCCTGGATTGCGTCCATAATTTGTATTACTAAAAGTACTGGCTTAATAATTTCCCATTTTTCATTCAAAAGGAGTCAGTGATAGATTTAGAACCATTGGCAGATGTGTCATATGTCATTTATTCTCAGAATATGAAAGCACACTGAATGAAAAGGAATAAAGACAGTTTAGCAAGTAAAACAATGAATATAACACATTTGTTTCAGTGGGTATGAAGAATATTGAATTTTTTTTTCATGTTACATGAATATTTTTTTTTCATGTTACAAATTCTGCTTACAGGCCACCAACAAATTAATTGCTACTAGCCATGACTTTTAATAGTTTAAGAAAATATGGTAGCATGAGAAGCAGATGTTTTGGCTCAGCGAAATGTCAATTAGACAAAAGAGTGATAGAAGCATATAAAAATGGCTACCATTCAAGTATCCTTATGCACAGCCAGTGGTTCCCCGGGCAGGAAACTGGAACAGCTTTTCTAGTTGGGCCCTTCTCAAATGCTGGAAGAAATTACATCTCTTCAGCCATATCACTGGATATATGATGGACTGAAACCCTGTTTTTGTATTTGGACAAAACCCATGGAAATTTAAGTGTCACGCTTGCTTTCAAGCCCCCAAAGTTTAAAATATTGCAGATATGGATCGGGAACAAGCTGTTTTAAAAAAACAAACCATTGTTAAAAGGACATAAATTTACCCTACTAATGTATGAGGACTGGTTACTACCTGATAGGTGTGGATATATTTGTCTTATTTATTTATTTATTTATTAATTTAAAATATTTTTAGGCCGTCTTTTAGGGTGCAACCCACCCTCAAGGCAGCTCACAAGATAAAAACAATAATAAAATAAATATATATGAGGATTTGAAACTGAGGCTAAAGTTGTAATATTATTAACAAAAGGGAGTTATGTGGGTGGGTGGGGGAGAACCCTTTAAAAATACTTTAAAAGGACTGATAAGTCTTGGTGCTCAAACAGTCCTTTCATCTTTTGTTCAAGCAAATTTTTACATGGTTTCTGCTCTTGCTCTGTGTGTGTGTGTGTGTGTGTGTGTGTGTGTGTGTGTGTGTGTGTGAAACTAGTATCTAAAATGTGTGATTAAGGCTGCAGTCCTAAACATACTAACTGGGGTGAATATCCCACTGGAGATGGCAGGATTTACTTCTAGTACATCAACATGCATAGGTTTGTGCTCTAAATTATGTGCGCTGCAGTTAAATGTTCATGAAGCACTGGGTTACTCTCCAGGGTGTGGGTGTGTTTTTTAGCTGGGAACAACAGACAAAAATAGCTTCTAGTGATAACTGTGGGTATAGGTAGGCTTTCTTATGGAGATATATCACATTTTAATTTTTTTAGTTGAACTTGTTTTTTAGCTAAACCTGCATACTTGAATCATGGAATGGAGAATAATAAACATTCCCCACCCCCACCCCCAAATAATAATCTCCACATCCCCAGGGCAATTCTGTATAAAGCAGTTCACGAACATATAAGGTATTTATTGATTTCAGAAACAAATCACAGATGTCACTTTCATTTAAAAACAAAAGAATAAAATGTGGATTGAAATGGATACAACTTAAATTCTATTACCTTGAAATATTCTTAAAGTTGAAGCTATCAATCTTCTGGCAGGCTTCACCAGGGCAAGACCTGAAAAGTCACCAGATATGTCTGAGTCAGAACAAAAGACGTGACCCTCTATACTGGTACTGAAAAGGGAGTAGTGAATGTTTTATTGCTTCCTTCCCCAACCTGATGCCCTCCAGACAATTTGGACTACAACTCCCAGCATCCCTGACTGTCGGTCCTGTTGTGTAGGGATGCTGATAGTTGTATGGGCCAGTCACAAACTCTCAGCCCAGCCTACCTCACAGAGTGGTTGTTGTGAGGATAAAATGGAGAGGAGGAGGTTTATGTGCATGGCCTTGGATTCCTTGGAGGAAAAAAGGTGGGATATAAATCATCATCATCATCATCATCATCATCATCATCATCATCATCATCATCCAAAGCATTGGGGGGGGGCACTAGGCTGGAGAAGGCTGGTTTATTGCTTTCATGAACCAGCTTTTTTAGTGTTGTTGCATCTTACCACTTTGTATATTGAAACATGGAAATTTAAGAACAATATTGTCCTAATCTAAACATGCTTAGGAGTACGTGGGAGTTTTCTCATTGAAAAGTTGTCTCCCATTATTATGTTAGTCACATTTCAAATTGGAAGCTTTTTCTCAGTCCATAAATTTTTTTTACTGCACATCAATCATCCATTTAACAATCTTTTCCCTATTGAGTCTGAGCTCTAGAAATTTCTGCAAGCTTGAAAATTGCCTGGGCAAACTTTAGAGGATCTCTTCAGGTTAACCTTGAAAACTGACTGGACAATCTTTAAAGTATGTCTTCACCCCATCGCCCACTCCCACTCCCAAATAGTAGACATCGCAAATAGTTTTTCATCTATTAAAAAATGATAGAAGTGACACTTGACTCCAAGTGGAAGTGTCATGCATGTAGAGAAATACTAAATAGCAAAATGCTAAATAATTTGATGCACACATAAATAAATAAATAAATCTATATAAATAAAAATGAAAAAGACCATTCGTTACTGTCGTTATATCTCCGAAAGTTCTTCACCGATTGCTTTGAAATTTTGACACAGCGTTGCGTTCGAATACGCGAGCGTTGTTATGTAACTTTGTTCTCTATGGGTCAAAGGTTTGTCTTAAAATCGAAGAAATAGGCCTCCTCAAAACCAGTCCTGCTGATCATTGTGACATCACCAACCAGTAGGCCAATCCGCTGCCTCTGCCTCCTCTCCTATTTGCATGTACTCTCGCAATTGGCTGAGTGAATATAGATGTCACACCTGTGACAGTTACACGTTCAGAAGAAAGGTAACTGCCATGAGTTTCCAGTAACCTCCTCACCGTAAAAACATGCTTTTATATCTCCGAAAGTTCTTCACCGATTGCTTTGAAATTTTGACACAGCGTTGTGTTCGAATACGCGAGCGTTGTTATGTAACTATGTTCTCTATGGGGTCAAAGGTTTGTCTTAAAATCGAAGAAATAGGCCTCCTCAAAACCAGTCCTGCTGATCATTGTGACATCACCAACCAGTAGGCCAATCCACTGCCTCTGCCTCCTCTCCTATTTGCATGTTCTCTCCTATTTGCTCTTATAGGTCATTGTGACATCGCCAACCAGTAGACCAATCCACTGCCTCTGCCTTCTCTCCTATTTGCATGTTCTCTCCTATTTGCTCTTATAAGTCATTGTGACATCGCCAACCAGTAGGCCAATCCACTGCCTCTGCCTTCTCTCCTATTTGCATGTTCTCTCCTATTTGCTCTTATAAGTCATTGTGACATCGCCAACCAGTAGGCCAGTCCACTGCCTCTGCCTTCTCTCCTATTTGCATGTTCTCTCCTATTTGCTCTTATAAGTCATTGTGATATCGCCAACCAGTAGGCCAATCCACTGCCTCTGCCTCCTCTCCTATTTGCATATTCTCTCACAATTGGCTGAGTGAATATAGATGTCACACCTGTGACAGTTACACGTTCTGAAGAAAGGTAACTGCCAGGAGTTTCCACTAACCTCCTCACCGTAAAAACATCCTTTTTTAAAAACCAAACAATCTGCTTTACTTCATCCAAATAATGCCTCGCAGAAGATCACACTTAGGTTGTCGTACTCGCAGAGCGGAAGCACTGCGACGAGAAATTGCAAATCAGACTGAGGAAGAACGGGCATGAGCAAATGAGAAAAAAAGAAAAAGAATGCCTCAAATACGTGCCAAGGAACCAGCCAAGCAACGTTCAGCCAGACTTGAGGATGCACGGTTGCGAGCACAGCAATCACATTCTACAGCTTCAGATCTGCTTTGTTCTCAACAGAATGAACGCGACAGGCTGAGAGTGGCTGAAAGACGTCAACGAGAAACAGCACATCAGCGTCAAACACGACTCCGTGGTAAACAATCACATGATTACAATCGCCTTGCATTCCGGTACAACCCAGCTGATGATTATAGTTTGAGGCGGCATGTTCTCATCGGCACTATGACTGAAGTGTGTCCTTATTGCAAGGCTCTTAAATTTAATGGAGAAACAAAAGGAATGTGTTGCGCTGCTGGAAAAATTAAACTGCCTCAACTTGGAGAACCACCAGAGCCATTACAAACTTTGCTTGCCGGATATACCGCAGAATCAAAGCATTTCCTATCTAACATCAGGAAATACAACTCATGCTTCCAAATGATGTCGTTCGGCACAGAAATCATCACAGCTCCATTTATGCCAACTTTCAAAGTCAAAGGACAAATTTATCATAAAGCCAGCTCCTTCCTTCCGTTTCAAGATAGTCAACATAAATTCCTACAAATGTATTTCATTGGTGATGGCAATGATGAATTGAATGCACGCTGCGGAATTTATACCGGCATAAAAAGGTCCATTGTTTCAAAACTGCAACAGCTACTTCACGAAAAAAACAATTTAGTACATTTGTTCAAAACAGCAATTGACATGATGCCATCTGATACACACAAGATTGTTATTCATGCTGACAAAACGCCTGCTGGAGAACATGTGCGAAGATTCAATGCTCCAACTACAGACGAAGTGGCAATTGTTATAGTCGGAGATCAATCTTGACAGGACCTTTCAAAGGTGAAGATGTCCTCATTCCTCGCATTCCTATGATTCCAACAGATATGCCATTTCAATTTAAGAGATTGCAATTCCCAATTCGATTGGCGTTTGCAATCACCATCAACAAAGCTCAGGGCCAATCTTTAGAATTGTGCGGTTTAGATCTAGACACAGATTGCTTCTCACATGTACGATTATATGTTGCGTGTTCTAGAGTCGGCAAACCAGACAATCTCTATATCTACACAGACAATGGAACAACTAAAAATATTGTATATCCACAAGCATTGTGAAATTAAACATATTAGAAACATCCGCTTTGTCTTTTCTTTCTTTTCAATTTAACCAGACTGAGCCACAGCAACGCGTGGCAGGGTACAGCTAGTAAATAAATAAATAAATAATAATAATAATGCTATCAAGAGAATATTCAGACATTTGAAAGCCCCTCTATACAGAGCATTGTAAAAAATCCTCATGGATTTACTGCCTGATGTAAATAACTGGGTGGGTATCAGTTCCAGTTCCAGGTTTTGTTTGGCCCTTGGGCAGCGCTAACAAAGGACACACACCCTTCCCTGACGGAGCCTCCTCCTCCTTGCTTGCGTTGCTGCTGCCCATCTGCTTACCTCTCTTTCTGGGCCAAGTTGACATCACCTCCTAGACCTAGAGAGAAAGAGGGCAAGGTGTGCAGACATCTCTTCGCTCCATCTCTTTCTTTCTCTCATGGCTGACTAGCTTAGAGAAGGCAGGTGAACAGGTAGCAACAGCAAGGAGGGAGAGCTGCAGATTTAGGAAGCTCCAAGGATTGACAGAGGGTCCCAGGTGAGCCTTAGCAGGTGTTCTAACCAAACCATGATGCCAGTGCTGCTGGGTCGACTCCGGTTAGATTTGATACTTTTTAGGAAGCAATTTATATGAAGAAAAGGAAAGTGGGGAGCAAAATCCAGCAAAACAGAGGCAAACTTTAAAGGATGTTACACTTTTTTTAAATTAGAGAAGCCATCCATTTCAGTCAACATATTATCCACGTTACCTTGAGCACTGCTGTAGTATAGTCTTAAAATGGCTGGCTTTTGTGTACGTTGTTTGGATTTTCAATGTTACGATGTGATGATTGGTTTATATTTATTGAATGGTTGCTTCTGACATGGAAGAGTTACACATTATTCTTGAAATGTGTCAAGTTTAGCCAATTTGTCAGAGTTCCTCTTGGAGTTTTCTAGTATCTTTGTTTGTTAGGCTTTGGGAATTTACATGGTGACAGTAGTGATGTGGGTTTCTGGAAAACTTTGGATTGGAAGATTTTCTGAAAATTTTCTCTGAAAAATTTCCTTGACCAGAAATATATGAAAAAAATAATTGAAAAATGATGATGATGACTATTACATTTATATCCTGCCTTTTTTCCTCCAAGGAACCCAAGGCAGCATACATAATCCTCCCCCTGTCCATTTTTTATCCTCACAACAACAACCCTGTGAGGTGGGTTGGCCTGAGAGTCTGTGACTGGCCCAAAGTCACCCATTGGATTTCCATGGCCATGTGGGGATTAGAACCCAGATCTCCTGACTCCCACTCCGACACTTGAGCCACTACATCACACTGGCACCATCCTCTATATGTTTAGACAGAACAAAGTCCTACAAGACTTTAATCTAGCTAAACATGCATACAATTGCACCCTTAATGTGATTTACATATTATTTTATGTAAATAATACATCAATGCATATTTTTATTGAAATTTTTCCAGAAAACAATTTGTATTGTTTAAATGTAAGAAAAAAGGCACTAAAATAGTTGACATACTAATAAAGTTCAGCAACTCAAAGATGTGTTCAAGACCACTCATGTACAACTTTGAAACTGCCAAGCTTGCCTAATACTGGTTTGCGATGGGCATCTGTTGATTATTACTAATGAACTTATGAAATGGGAAAATTTTCCATGGAGGAATAAATTTTCTGTTTTGGAAAATCTTTCATCCTACATCAGTGGATAACAGTGACTCGCAGGCAGACACACGGACTTGGTTTGCACATCATCAATAAACCATGTTAAACAAATCATGGGTTGTGGAAAAGGCAGCAGGAAGGAGTGCTCACTGCTGCTCATTCATGACTACCTATGGTTTAAACAACCCACAGGAAGTCGTGACATGCGAGTTGGTGCTCACTGCTTCCTTTCTACATCTGTATCACTGCATATGCTGAAGTTGTTCTATGTGGAGAGATGTTCACATATCTGAAAAGGGAGAATGGAAATCTTGTATCAAAACTTTCTTGAACTCTGTGTTTCTTTCCCAGTTTTGAAACAATTATTCAAAACTGCAATAAAAACATAAGTGCAAAATATTGGCCCCATTCAGAAGACACCTTAAACCACGGCTTTAACCATGGTGGTTAAGCCAGAAAGCCGGGCTGTGTTCAGAAGACATCTGAAACCAAAGCTGTAACCACAGTGAATAAGACTTTTTGCCTTTTTCACCGTGGTTAAAGCCATGGCTTAAGGTGTCTTCTGAACATGGCCTGGGTTTTTCGCTTAACCACAATGGTTAAAGCTGTGGTTTAAGGTGTCTTCTGAATGGGGCCATGGTGATAATAAGCACAAAATGTTGTCAGGATTTATATCCCAGCCCATAAGCAAGCAAAAACATTGGCATAAAATAATTCCTAAAAAATCAGTAGTTAATGCCCATTCAAACAGGCTGCCCCATATTAATGGCCGATATGTACATCAACAACTATTTACTTGCCATGATAGTCAGTATGTGGACAGAGGCAGAATGCCACTGAATATCAGTTGTTGGAGACAAGCATCTATTGCCTTTCATGTTAGTTCCCACTGTTGGAGCCACAGAAGCCATGTGAGTAGCCACTGCTGGAACTAGGCTGGACCAGATGGTCAATGCAGCAAGGCAATTCTTATGTTCCAATGTCCCATGTAAAATTCAACATCGGATCACCTCTCCACACAGTCTGACACACACAAATTGACTGAAGCATTGTTTCAGTCAAGGACACTACACAAATATAAAATCCTTTGTTTTATTTCTTTGATCTCTACAGAGCTGGAGAAAGTGCAGAAAAAGGGTGACTAACATGATCAAGGGACTAGAGCATCTCCCCGTTGAGGGAAGGTTACAACAGCTGGGATTGTTCGGCTTGGGGAAAAAGGAGGCTAAGGAGAGACATGACAGAGGTGTACAAAATTATATATGGTGTGGAGAATGTGGACAGGGAGACATTTTTCTCCCTCTCCCATAATATTAGAAGGCGGGGTCATCCCATGAAGCTGATTGATGGGATATTCAGGACAAATAAAAGTACTTCTTCACACAGCGCATAATTAAACTACGGAATTCACTACCACAAGATGTAGCGATGGCCACCAATTTGGTGGCTTTGAAAAGGGGGTTGGATAAATTCCTGGAGGTGAAAGCTATCAATGGTTACTACTCCTGATGGCTATGTGCTACCTCCAGTATCTAGGCAGTAAGCCTATATGCACCAGTTGCAGGGGAACATGGGTTGGGGGGTGCTGTTGCACTGTGTTCTGCTTTGTGGGTCCCTGGTAGACAGCGGTTGGCCACTGTGTGAACAGAGTGCTGGACTAGATGGACCCCTGGTCTGATCCTGCGGGGCTCTTCTTATGTTCTTATGATCACCAGGAATGTGGTCGGCTACCATGCTCCATGTGAAGAACACTTGCATTAATGCAACCTCATTTGTACCAAGAGTGAGGGCAGTTCTAGCACAAAACTTCATAGTCAGTTACTGAAACCTGAATACAAAATACATGCATACTTGTCTTAGTTGGCAGGGTGCAGGTGTCTATCAATGTGGTTGCTTTCCCCCTTAAAATATACAGAACTAGAATGCTTAACTTTTCTCCAATGCCTGTGTCTTTAAAGGGAAAAGCAGGAATGTATATATGCATGCATCTTTTACGACTGATTATTATTATTATTATTATTATTTATTTATTTATTTATATAGCACCATCAATGTACATGGTGCTGTACAGAGTAAAACAGTAAATAGCAAGACCCTGCTGCATAGGCTTACATTCTAATAAAATCATAATAAAACAATAAGGAGGGGAAGAGAATGCACCAAACAGGCAGTATGTATATATTATATAGTATATATTTTATATGTTGATTTCTGTACCTGAAAAGAGTATGAAACGAGAAGTCACCCTTACTTGTTCAAACCAGATTTTTTTTTTGGGGGGGGAGGGGGGGCTGGGGTGTTTGGGTGTGCTACAAAACTCCCAGCTAGTGCTGAGCAAGGATTAGTGCTGAAGGCAGGCAATCTAGCTTCAGGTTAAAGAAAGACCATTCTGGTGTGAGCGTTTGGAAATGAAACAGGCCTCTGGAAAAAGGATCAAAGCAGGATAGAATGAAGTATTACAGGCAAGCATGCAAAAAGAGTTCCTGCCTCATGATATGCAGGAGAGAATGCTAACTTAGCTGGGATACCATTCATTCCTCTAACTTTCTATGCAGATACTGCCCGAGGAAGCCAGTGCTTGTTTCTGAGCGGCTCTTTTGTTTGCTCTGTGCATTATCTTTGAAAGGTCGTTGATGCAAAGGGTTCGTAGGAATTCTTGAACATCCTCTCTCTCTCTGTCTCTCTCTCTTTCACTCACTTGCACACACATGGTAAAAAATATATAAACTGAAAGTAAGCCCTCATTTAAATTGGCTAATCCGTATCCGTTCTGAGAGATTATGGCAGCTCTTATTTTGAGATGTTCTCTCACCTTGAGGAAGTCTTTGATTTTTCACAGAGGACAACCCCTTCAAGCGAGAGAGCATTTTCCTTCTGCGCAGTTTCCTAATCTCTCACTGGTTTTGTATGAATTCTGACCCTTTTGCTGAATATTGAAATCAATGTAAATAAATGAAGCCCAACTTTTCAGTCCCTTTAGGTTCCTGTTTCATGCTTTTATGCAGGAGATGTGTTTTCTGGAGGTCCTCAGATAAACTCCATCGTGTTTGAAGGTAAAACAGATGCGTAAACACACAGGAACGTCGGTCAAAGAACTGCCTTTGGCTGCTGCTTTCCAGTACTTGGGATTTTCTCCTTCAAATGCTATAGAGTAGACAACTGAAATGTGGCTGTCGTATAAAGTGTAAAGTAGCTCTCAGTGTCCCCAGTGTATCCCTGAAACCCTGTTCGACTCAGTCGCTCTCTTCCATCATTGCATAATCTTTGCTTCTTCCCATCTGGGAATAGACTTCTTTAATTGCACTCATTCAGACCAGATGTTTGGGGACCGCTAGATGGCAATTCCTTTCAGCTGACAGTTGCTAACATTGCAGGGTGATTAAGTTCAGCAGGTAGCCAAAAGCAGCTTTGGGTTAGCTAAGGGCTAGTTAACAGTCCCTGGGCAGAAAGTGCTTGAGAAGTCTGAGTGTGGTAGCAACCAGTTTTGTACACCCATTGCTACATTCAGGATTCAGTTTGGGAAGTGCCAGAAAACAAGCATTTCATGGGGCCTGCTGGAAGTCAAATCCTACACATGGCATTGGTAAGTACAGCCATTTTGGCATGTGCTGCTGGACATGGGCACCCTGATGGCTGTGTGAATAGCTCATAGCTGGGATTGCTCGTTCTGGCCATAAGCTTCCTGAGTTGGCCCTTGCTATTTTTTACCTAAGCAACTAGGGTACTTCAGTAGTCTTACTTTGTACTTGCTAGTCCCTTAACCATCATACACTGTGTCTTTCTATCTTCTTGAGTTTTCTCTTGCTGTGCTTGGCAATCTTGACTCCAGCTTTTTTGTCTGCTTCTGCCAACAAATATGGGTGTTGTAGTAGAGCAACCTTACTCAAACTGGTGCCTTTCAGAGGCATGCAGTTATAAGTTCCATCATCCTCAGCTAATGTGGTCATTGGCCATGTTAGCTTGGAATGGTAGAAGTTGTAGTCCAACACTTCTGGAGGGCACCAGGTTGGGGAAGGCTGTATTAGCACATCAGCTGGACTGAACTTTGGATTCCGAAACCCGCCTTGTCTGACTATCTCCATGCCTGTTTTCCTTTTTAACAATGTACTTTTCTGCCTTCTCCAAGGTATTTGGCATTCTTACCCTTACAAAACACATACCACTCATGCAGCAGCATTTTAAAACTTCTCCCACAAACATCTGCAAAAGGTATAGCTCTAGTGGGTTCTTCAACATGTTTAGTGTTTACTGAATCCCTTGCTGTGATGGCTTAAGAACTCTATAGTTCGACCTTAGAGTATGGCAAACAATCATAAAGGTGAAAGCGATGGGACAAGTAACTAGACCACAAATGATGAAAGACTCATATTTCGTATGACCGAACGCAAGAATCCATCTTAAACCTTATTTTGTGGTGGTGAAGATATTGTATTACTTGACCACCATTGTGTCTTCTGAAATGTAGCCCATTGGAGCACTTTTGGGTGGTGAAGGGCCTTCTTGGTATAGACGAAGGAAAACAACAACTTGAGCCCTCAAAAGTCTGCTGTGCTTAATGTGCTGGAGATTAGTATCTGTGCTGATTTAGATGCCATTGGTTTAACAGAAAGGTGGGTGTGACCTGAATACTATTTAGACATGTTGTTATGGATATTTTTCAGCTTGTACAGTCTGCTTGGAGGACTGAGGCCCACCATTTGCTTTCTAGACCCTGGTCTATCCTGGCTTGTGAAACCAGTGAGAATTGTGCCAGGCCTTTGGACCTGATTGGAGGTGATTAATGCCTCCTGGAAGGAAGTGGTGGTTTTCGCTAGTTTAAAGGAAACAGTGGTGAGGCCACTATTGAAGAAACTTGGATGAGATCCATTAGTTTCTGATAACTGTCATCCAGTGTCAACTTTGCCATACTTGGGCAAGGTGTTGGAGCATATGATGGGTTCTGAACTCCGGATAGTGTTGGATAATGCTGACTGTTTGGATCCATTCCAATCCAGGTATTTGGGGGATGGATGAGGGCAAACAAGCTGAGACTTAATCCAGGCAAGACAGAGGTACTGTGGGTAGGGGCACCAACTAATCTGGATAGAAGATTACATCTAGTCTTCATAGAATCATAGAATAGCAGAGTTGGAAGGGGCCTACAAGGCCATCGAGTCCAACCCCCTGCTCAATGCAGGAATCCACCCTAAAGCATCCCTGACAGATGGTTGTCCAGCTGCCTCTTGAATGCCTCTAGTGTGGGAGAGCCCACAACCTCCCTAGGTAGCTGATTCCTGCTACCAAGAAGGACCACTTCTCGCCCAGTTAACAGACACCCTTCTCAGTTGTCTGCTGCAAAGGGCAATTAGGCTGGTAAGTACAAGGGAGAGGGCCTTATCAATGGTGGCCCCGCACCTCTGGAATCAATTGGGGCTCATCATTTCCATCTTTTTAGGTCTCCATGAAAGCTCTGAAGACCCACGTGTTTTTGCTCACTTTTCCATAGTTCTTGGGCTGCTGGTGTTATTGGTAATTTTTATGGAATATTTTTATTGTGTCTGTCTTCTAAGGTTTTTATCTTGTACTCTGCCTTGAGATGGTTCTAGCTTTAAAGGCGGCCTAAAAATAATTTTAAATAAATAGACAATAAACCTAATGCTTTGAGCATATGCAGAGTGCCCTTGTCGCAAGCTTCCATGCTTCTGGATTTGGAGGAAGGCCTTCCAGGGCAAAGGGTACCTTGATACCTCTCATTTTAGAAATTGAGCAATTACTGGACAGCCTCCATTGACAGTATTTCCAGTGGTTCTCTTTCTATATTAATATATATCTGCTGAGCTCAATAGATTGAATTCTAATTGACTTGGAGAATTGGGCTAACACTTGCCACCTAGAATCTATCAATTATTTAATGGTTAAATGAATGAGATTGAAACGCATAAATATCACCAAGCGCAAGGCAAGTATGTTTTGAAGAGGGGGGAAAAAAGAGAGAGAGAGAGAGAAAATCTCAGGAAAAGGCTTTTCCTGTGGCAGCTACAATGCAGTAAATTGTGTGGGTGCAGAACTACTGTCGACTAAAGTACGGGGGGGGGGGGAATCCTACATTGAGAAGATTTGAAATCTCATCGAAAGGCAGCAGTGAGATGAGAAATGCTCTCTTCTAGGTAACAAAACCTTCAGTTTCTTTTCTTGATGCTGAAAAGCAGGTCTAATGAATAGCACCATAAGGGTGAGGTTGTAATAAAATACCAAATCTTCTTGTATGTAAAGGCTGTGAAATGTCTCTCTCTCTATATATATTGAAAGTAGGATGTTATCTCTGTGTGTGTTGACTTGGAGTTGGCTAACCTAAAAAAAATCAATTTGCCTTGTCAATGCTTCCTGGAGTAGAATTCCACTCTTTGGTCCGTATCCCAGGTAAGACAATATTTGCAATTGTGCTTTGTATGAAAGAAAGAAAGCAAGAAAATATTAAATCTGTGAATGAGCAGATATTGCTAAGGCATTTTTGGGTACCTTTGAGTATAAATTGGTTGTTATGGAGACCGGTAAAAATAAATGCTGATATTTTGCCCTGGGTTCATTCCTTCCAGCCTGCTGAAGAAAATTGAACGTGAAACATGGAGAGAAAGTGGCGTTTCAATAATCGCCACTGTAACCCGTCTTATGGAGAGACTGCTGGACTACAGGTAAGCAAGTGTTGCATGTTTTATCACAAGAAATCTTATTCTGTTGTCTGCAAGTCTAATGCCAGCATTTTTCTGGGGAAAATAGTTATTAGCAAGAAGATGAAAACCCTCATGTATGCCATGTATCAAGTTCTCAGGAGTTCGGAGATCACAAAGATTAAATGATCATGACTGTAAAACCATAATATGGCCTTTAGGAAACTTACACATATATACATGCTAAGGACTGAGCTACATGTTTAGAAAAATCTCATGATATCACTTTCATGTGTAGGATGCAAGTGGGCAGGTCACATGTTTGAATGCTCCCCCACATCAAAGAAGCCTTGTCTGTCCAAAGCTTGCATGCCAGGGAGAAGAGTTTCAGCCTCACGTTCTCCCAGAACAATGTGCTAGATTTCTATGTCCAGGGAGGTCCCCACCCCACCCCATACACACACGTTCTGAAGTGGTAGAGAGACAGGCATTTTGTAGAGTTTTGTTTTTCTGCATGTGTAGATCAGCTCTAAATGTGGTTCTTATAGTAATGAAATCTATAGGTTGGTTTTATATTGTACGTGCCTGCACAATGCCATGCATCTCAACCAGGGCCGGCCCTACCATTAAGGCAAGCCCTGTAGCTGACTTGGAACATTATGAAAGGATAGCAAATTGTTAGTGACTTGAGATATTCTTGTATTTTTACTGTGTGGGAAGGGGAGATGTGCTTGTTGGCTTTTCTCTCTCTGGTGATTGTTATTGGTTTCTATGTATCTTCTCATGGGGGTGAGGAGCCATTTGCTGCTGTCTCTCAGGAAGGGAAATGTCTTGGGATGGCCCTGATTGCAATCGCTGTACTACATCATGAGTGGTGTTAGGGTCCGGTTGCTGTGCCTGTGACTCTCCAGATATTGTTGGACTCCAACTCCCATCAGCCCAGCGAATATGGCCAGTGGTCGAGAGGAGTTGTAGTCTAACGACATCAAGAGGGCCATACATTCCACAAACCTGTGGTACAGGAGACATTGCAGCCCCTCCTCCCTTTTAGCATCTGTACGAGCTGCTGTAGCAGGCACAGCTGAGGAGAGAGGGCTAGTCGTCTTAGGCATAGTGCCAGTACATCCGTGGCCTGAAAACACAAAGCAAAATAAAGCAAACGAAAGCCCCGAGAGACAAGTGAAACTAGTCCATTTTTTTCTTGTAAGCCAAAGAGGACCTAAATCCAAAGAGGAAGAATAGCCTTGAAGTACTTCCATATGTCCAGCTAAGCTTGTGGTTACTATTTTTTTTAATTTAGGAACATAGGAAGCTGCCTTATACGGAGTCAGAACGTTGGTCCATCTAGCCTGGTGTTATCAACACTGACTGGCCGTGGCTCTCCAGGGTTTCAGGCAGGCCGGCCCTACCTGGAGATGGAGCCCCACCTGGAGATACAGGGGACCTTCTGCATGCTAAGCTTGTGCTACCATTGAGCCACAGGCCTTCCCAATGGAGTTTTTGGAACCCCATGGGGGTTTCAAACATTGACTTGGTAATAATTATCAAGCAGCATTCTGTGGCTCACTTCACTTTGGAAGCCCTACACTTAACAGAAAAGACCTCTGATTTTGTATTTGGGACTGCATAGAGGGTAAATAACAACAACAACAACAACAAACTTGTATAGCACTTCACATGTGTCACCTTGTTGTTATCCTTACAACAATCCTGCAAGGTGGTATTATTATCTCCCACATTGGAGATCGGGGGAGGAGCTGGGGCTGAGAGAGAGTGGCTTGCCTCAGGCCTTTCTACTAAATTCATGCTAGAGGCGAGACTCAAGCAGAGAACGTAGCTCAATCTCTTAGCCACTGCAGTACACTATCTTGCCTCAGAGGACATGTTCAAACCCCCACTCTTCTGCTGAGCCTTGTACAAAAAGAGTAACTGCAATCATCCCCTGTCCATTTACTTGGAAGTAAGCATCGCTGAATCCAGAGGGACTTGTTTCCAAGCTCACATGCTTTGGACTGGACTGCATGTGCTTTTTATTTGAAGCCATGCAGGTAATCTTCATTGCCAGGAACTGAACCCATATGTCTTGAATTCCAGTCATAGGTTCAGAGGCAATCTCACTGTGTCTCCCTGAAAGGTGAAGATTTGAACCATGTTTGCTGTCCTTGCTTTCAATTTCATAACATAGTTAAGTTACTCGAGAATAGATTCTGTGTTCTAGATCAAAAATGTATTTAGGCATGCCCAAGGGCTTGAGTATGCTTAGTGGGATATTTTTTTTCCTTTAAGCAGCAACTCTCTCTGGCATATCATAACTTGTTTCAGAAGTAGCCTTCCATGTGGAAGAGAGAACGTTCTTTAAAGAAACGACAGCAGTCCAAAGCTCTCTTAGGTGCACCAAACTCTTTGTACTGGTATTTGGACCCTGGCCTGTTAGTTGGATCATGGTGGCCAATCCATTAAGGGGCAAGGCATATATGCAGTTCAGTGGCATATAAAACCATCTTTTCATTTTTGTGTAAGGCAAATTAACTTGATTTCATGATGATAAAAGCTATTCAAAATATGTGAATTACTTTGTGGCGAAATGTGGATAACTGTCTAGTTTTAGATGATGGTGATGATAATGATGACTATCATTGATGATGATGATGATGATCGATAACTTCACTGCTGATGTATACCACCTTCCCTAATCCAGTGTCCTCCAGATGTTTGGATTTCAACTTCCATCAGCCCCAGACGGCATGGCCAATAGTGAGGAATGCTGGGAGTTGTAGTCCAAAACAACTGGAGGGCCCTAGGTTGGAGGAAGGCTAATGTACCCCATTCTTTACATAGAGTAAGAAGATAGGTTCCTGCCTCAAGGGGCTTACAATCTACAAAACAGACACAAGACGCCGTACTCAATGCTATCATTTCCAGGGGTCTACTGTAAATAGGATCGACATTGGATATAACCCAAGGGAGGGAAATGAAGGAAGGAACAAACAAGGAAGGATGTGTGATTATTGGAGTTATATATGCATTTAGTTTAAGGTTGACTTACTCTAATTCGGTTTTTTGGGTCATCAGTGATCTTATTTTGCATCTGGTCTGTGGTTGCAGTACCAGCTGTCACACGTTCTTGAATCAATCTGTATTTGAATCTGTTAAGTACCGAATTTCTCTCATTTTATCTGATGCGCATTATTGATTGTTCTGCACGTTATTTGGTCTGATTTGTCCCCCATCTCCCCAACCTCCAGGGACTGCATGAAAATGGGAGAAGTGGATGGCAAAAAGATTGGCTGCACCGTCAGCTTGCTGGTGTGTATCTCTTTGGCTTGGGAGATCTTGCAGTTTCACAGTGACAATCTGAATGCTTCGATCAGGAGCATCTTTTTAATAGCTTACTTTTCCAGACTGGGATTTAAACTACAAATTCTACAGCAGGATTAATGTATGCCAATGAATTCAAAAGCCTATTATGGAATCATAAAAAATGCATGTTAAATTTGAATATATATTGACATGCCAGGAAAAATACAGGCGTCTAGTCTATATTTTATGGGGTGGGGTGGTTCTATATTGAAGGGGGCTGGGAGGTGGGAAAGGAGTAAAAACCTGGTGGTGGGGGATACTTCTAACATATGCATGAGTTCCTGCTTTCCTTTGCTGCAGGTGGGTGGTGGGTGGGAAGGAAACAGGGATGGCCGTTTTAGCGTCCTTGCTCCTCTGCCTTACTGTAGTGTCTTTGCAAACAGCATTGCCCAACCTTCACCAACCCAGGGTCAGTTGCTTCTTCTCTTTATGGATTGAGGTGCACTGAGTAATCACGAGGCTATGAGCATACACAGAACCTCTTACTTCCTCCTAGTAATCAGTTCTAGACCTTGAGATCAACAAGCGCTTCACTGATCATGTGTAGACTATCTATATCTCCCTGTGTAATAATATCGCAGACATCACTACGTAGCTTTCAGGAACGCTTGAGCCTTTAGTACTGGCTCTAGCAATTTAATATGCTTGGGTGGCTCAGAGATGAACTACTCTTAATGCTAATTGCATAACTCAGGCGTATCTTTTTATTTACTCTCGTGACAGCAATGGAGACATTTTCTTTTATTTCCCCAATGGAGAAGGGGGAATTTTCGGAATCAAGTGGCAGGAGGAAGCTTTAATGCTCCTCTCCTGGACCATGGTGGTCCTAATCCGAATTGGGACCAGGTGTAGAGGAAACAAAAAGATAACCTTGAGCTTCATGCTATGCAATTAGCATTACGTGTTCTTTCTCTCAATGGCTGCAGTTAACAATATAGGAAGGGGCAGTACTAAAAGGAAAATAAATCAGTAGGATCCCAACTTGTAGATGTCTTCTAAAATATGTGGTTTCTTCTAACCCACATGTATAGCTGTTTTTCACTGCAACATAATTGTACCACGCCCAAGCAACTTATATGTTACTGGTGTTTTTTTCAAAACATTACTGGTTTGTTTTTTCTTCCATAGGAAAAGCACCCAACATTTCTGTAGCTATTCTGTAAATCTTTGAAACTATGCTGTGATAAGCCTCATAATTCTTAAGTTAAATTGGTCAAGGTGTACATTCAGAAATCACTAAAACAAAATCCTTCGTTTTCATCTCTAGGCTTGGCTAATTTTAGATAATTCTTGCGCGCATCAAATAACACACTTCTCATCCGTCAGCAGAGGCCACCATTACCTCAGACATTTATACATAGAAATCAGAAGAACGCTCCACTCCTCTGTCATCAGAGTTACTGGCCCTGATCCAAGGAAGAAAGACAGTGAGAAGTGCCCACAAGCCTAGCAGTACTTTTGGAGCTCTCCGTGACCTACCTGATGAACAAAGTTGCCTTTGACAGTATAGTTGGTGGGCAAGAGAGCCTTCGCTGAATATAGCATCCTTCCTGATGACTTTACAGAAAATCTGCCCTCTTAGAGCTGACACAATCATACACACACACTGCTGCTATGTCTTATTTGTGCTGGACTTTTTGTTTGTCAATAATTTTTATACATTGGCCTTCAGCGGAAACATTCACAACATGGTTCACATAATATATATATATATATATATATATATATATATATATATGCGCAATAACAGTAAAGTTAGCAATAAATAATTCAAATTCAAAAAGTCAAACCAGCAGACGAAACAGGAAGCTATATTTTTCCAGGGTAGTTAATTGTGTTTAATTAAACCTTATTTATTTGTTTTTATTACACTTATATTCTGCCTTTTTTCCCTCCAAGAAACTCAAGGCAGCGTACATAATTCTCCATTTTATCTTCACAATAACAACAACCCTGTGAGGTAGGCTGGGCTGAGAGTCAGTGATTGGCCCAAAGTCACCCAGTGAGCTTCCATGGCTGACTGGGGACTATAACCCAGATCTCCCAACTCCCAGTCCAACACTCATATTTGACACATTTACATCCTGGTCATCCTCAGAGGAGGCCAAAACAGGGTATGTGCCATTTAATTTTATTTTTTTCCCCCAATTGTCAAACTACCTAAAAGTAGATTCTCATGGGCGCTATCAACTTTTGTAAACTGCCCAGAGAGCATCAGCTATGGGGGCGGTATTTAAATGTAATAAATAAATAAATCAAATATAAAAAAATATTTACCTGGGAGTATGTTTAACTGATCCTGGATCTGTTTTTGAGGTTTGGCTGATTGCTCAAAGTTGTTTTTAGATGTATGTTATCTTTGTGTATATCTTTGTGTCTTTTGTCTGTTTTTATGGTTTTAAATTTTTGTGTATCACTTTTAATGTTTTAATCTTTTGTAAACTGCCCAGAGAGCTTTGGCTATGGGGCAGTATAGAAATATAAACAACAACAACAGAACTCAGTGGAGCTTATTTTTGAGTAGACTTGCATAGGATTGCACTGTTAATCCTATGCAAGCATAATCAAAACCATACAAAACTGCATTTTATGTTGACAGTAACCCTATGAGACAAGTTAAGTTGAAAGTAATTTGCCCATGGCAGGCCAATAAGCTTTGTGGCTGAAGGGGAATTTCTAAACCAGACCCAGTGCTGCTAATTTCACAATCAACAGCATAAATTTATGGTGGTCCCTGCCAATTTCCAAATCCCTCTTGTCAAAATGTTCATCCGAATGGCCACAACCATCTATTTAATCCAAGAGGGAAGCCTTTGGCATAAAGAACAGTACAGAAGATGGAGTAGCAGAGCTCAAAAGAAGAATGTTTGTGAAAAGCCCAAACTTGTGCCTTTTATTTGAAGAGCCAAATAGGCTCTTAACCATTTTCCTAACAGCAAGAGCTCGTCAGAGTAAGAACTGTGAAGACTTGGTGACATTTTAATTGCAGGGTTGTGGTGGTTGTTTTTAGATTATCCATGGGCTCAGACTGCTCTATTCTTTTCTTCTCTCTCTCTGGAAACCATCAATATGGACTACACTTTAGCATTCACGGTGCCTGATAGAAACTTCACCTGCTCCCCAGGTGTCTCCGATTGGAAAGCTGTAGGCGCAGCTTTCCGGTCCTGCATTGACCTTTGCAAAATGCAAGAGGCAGTAATGCTAGCTTTGGCTTAGTGTCATTGACCTCTGCAATCTGGCTTCACTCCCAGCCTCTGGTAACATGGCTTTTTCTGACCAGTCAACCAAACTGTTTTGAGGCTTTGCAGTGCTGTTTCTGGCTGACGTGGGTCCCGCGCAAAAGGGGAACTTCTCTAAATATCACCAGCTGGAGTGATAATACATGGATCTTTCAAAGCATGCAATTTTTTTGATAGAAAGACGAAAGAAGCTGCCTTTAGCATGACTGGAGAGACAAGGAGCATTTCGATGCACATTTCTGATTAGTGATTTTAAAGCCCTGTGGCCCATATTTGTGAATATATTTCTACATTTATTCTTTTCTATCCTTTAGGGGAGAGTTTTGCCTGGGGACCTTTTCTTATATTACAATTTTTTGCACATATCCCAACTATTCACCGCCACGTCTAAGAAGAAAAAATGAACAAAGACAGCACTCTGTAATGGGCTCAGACTAAGTTAATTGAGTAACTGTTCTCAGTCTGCAGCCTTAAAAGTAGCTGTGTGTACCATTTGCCAGAAAACATACTTGTTTTATCTGTGATGGCTTATTCACACATGCAGGTTGTTGGCATGGCAGTCATTTAGTCATGGCAGAGCAACAATGGTGGCTTCCATTCACCAGTTAATAGGCATGCATGTGTGAACTAGGTCTAAAGATTATTCTCATGCAATTTCCCCCCCTTAGAGAAATATTCGTGTAAATCACAAAGTCAGAATGCAAAATGCACATGGGACTTCGCACTGTGAATACATTCATCCAGGAGATTAGATTCCTCTCCTAATGCACATCGTCTCTACACAAGGGACAGGCAACTTATGGCCCTCCAGATGTTTTGGGTTACAACTCTGATCAGCCCCAGCCAAAGGTGGAAAGATGATGGGAGTTGTAAGCCCAAACATCTGGGGTGCACAAGATGCCCCTGTCTGCTTTACACCCCTATAAGTTCATTCAGATCAGACATACAAATTTTGCATTCCAACCTGACTGAGGTTTGAATACTGCTAATAATTCTCTGTAGTTGAATTTCCAGATTATGCCTTATATACAGTTTCCTGAACTTTTTCTTTGGGAATACTTGATTCTTAGAATTTGTGCATATTTGTTAAATACCAACAACAACAACACTATTTTAAAAATGTATTCCCCTTCACCACAGTTCCGGCTAAGAGAAGCATACTATAAATAATAATAGAACAAGATAAATCCACCATCAGTTTAAAGTTGTGTTAAATGTAATGTCGCATACAAAATATTTTGTCACAAAGGAATAACAGCTGATCATTCCATGCAGACATGAAACTCCATGGAGATTAATTGCTGCACCTTAACACAGGCCTTTTACCAGTGATGACTAAATGTATTATGTTTATCTTTCCTAATTGGTTTATTTACAATACTATAATAATATCAGTGTGTAGTGCTGCCAATTGGCAGTCACTCTGGCATTGTATGCATTAAGGAGCAGACAGGCGCTATAGCAGATTTCTGCCTTCCTCCCAATGGATTACATAATCTAGAGTTCTCCTGGTATACAGATGTAAACTGCAGCTGTAAACACATTTATTGCGGGGGGGTTACCTATAAGGATCTATGCAGATATCTGGAAACCTCTCTCTCTTTTTTACAGCATAAAAAAGACTCTTAATTCAGCATTTTAATTAATTTTTATCACACAGGTACTGTGTTACACAACATATTTCTCTTAAAAACATACACATTGATTTTAATTTTTGAAATCTAAAACTATTGCTTAAGATCAATCTGAACACTGCACAACATTTCATATGCTTTTGCTCCACCTTCCCCCCATTGAAAGGAAATCTCTTCTGACGGGAATGTTTCTCATAACAGAAAAGCATAATAGGATGGGTTAAAAAACTTGTCTTTTATTGTTACATTGTGTTTTGTAACCATGTTGTGTTTTGCAACATACTTTTATTCCAGAATTTTTATAAGACAGAACTGAACAAGGAGGAGATGTATATTCGGTATATACATAAACTGTATGATCTGCACCTAAAAGCACAAAACTTTACAGGTAACTCTTTCACCAAATCATATGGGCAAAAATAGTTTTTGAAAGATTAGTAATGCATTATGATGATGTAAAGAGGAGCAAGAAATCCTCCTGTGTCCCAAGTTGGCTTCTGTGTTTTCTGAAACAAAGCTGGTGGAAGAAGCCAGCATGGGAAGGACTTTGTCCTCTCCTCTGACAGGCCTTCAAGTCAGTTCTAACTCCAAAGTGGAGACTAAAACCACAATTTGCCCTGTCCAGAAGTGATAGAAATTGTGAAGGGGCTTATGTAAAGTCTATATGTAGAAGAGTATGAAGCTGCCCATTCCTCGGTCTGGCTGATGTCCATACAGTATGTCATATTCCAATAGGGTTCTGTGTGAGTGAGCCTAATCTGTGCTGTTGTTTCCACCTCAATTGAGAGGAGTAATTATCTCATGGAGTGGGCATCTCAGCACCATGAGAGGTCCATAGTGTCTGAATGATATAGTAGGACTTCCAGAGGTGTTGTAAGACATTGCTTGAGGATAGATCTATAAGTCAGATATTTGGTCAATTGTACCTCAGATTGGGAAGTGAATAGCTTCTCTTCACACAGGTAGGTTTCAGGTAAAAGTCTCATTTAACTCAAAGAATGGGAGTGGAGTGGAAATGACCCCATTTCAGGAATGGTCTTCCTTAGGAACATCCCAGGTGTTAAGAATGCCCTCCCTTCACATGCTGGAGTGAGAGAGCTTTACCTTTTCCTCATATCTCCACTCGGATGTAAAATATCAAGTATCTACCTTATTAGTGTTCTTTCTTGAATAGAAACAACTAGGTTGGAATCAATGCATGCAGCTAGTTTTTCCTCACTGTCTGCTTTTTCCGGCCAGTTTTATGTGCCAATAATTCTTGGCAAGGGCCCCTCCCTTTTAATGTCAAGTTTAGATCTTCCCTCGAACAGCTGGCAGCCAGTACTGCTTCTTGGTGACAATTGCAAATTGGGTTGCTATGCATCTTTCATGTAGTTTGCGGGGGTTTGTGTGGGATTGAAATTAATAGCATTTAAGCAGTGGTACGACTTGATACACCTGACCTCGAGTATGCTGATGTATTCCCTTTTGAGACTTGAACATTATCTGGGTAATCATTTATATTCCTTATTTATTTATTTATTTTTACACATGCTTTATTTTCTAACCTTTTACTCATGAAACAGAGTTTCTGCATCATAATTCACTCCTGTTAGGCTTCTGTTGGCTTTGGCTTTCTTCGGTTGCAAGAGGATTTATGTAGCTTGCAAGTTGTGCTGTTTAGAATGAGTAATATTTTCTACAATATTGAACACTTCAGTAGGGCAAAAAGCCCTTTATCATTTTTACACGATAGAAAATGGAAGGCCTGTGGATTATTTTTTTCATTTGTAGTTTGTATGTCAGCATCTGTATAAAAAATTGCTATGGCATCCCTCTAAAGAACACTTTGTTGCAAATAAATGTATGAATATGTATGCATACCCTACATTCAGATGTCACAATAAACCAGGAATAAGCCTAATCTCTCTTTAGGCTCTTAAGGTGCCCCTGCCCCTCAACGTCTGACACAGCTAAGAGGAGTAGTTCTGAAGCTTTTGCTTCTGTTTTTGAATTCATAAATTACTGTGTCATACAAATTTAAGAAGCTGTGGTTAAATTTACCTATGGCTTTATTGAAACAAGCCAATTTGGGATTGGCTTCTTTCAACAAACCGTAGTTAAAATTAACCACAGTTTAGGGTTTGGACTTAATGCTAAACTGTGGTTTGGTGAAATCAGGAACAAAAGTTGATTTGGAAGCAGGAAGAGGAAAGTAAACTGGGAGAGTGTGAGTCTGGGGGTGGGGTGGGGTGGGGAGGGGGGGAGGCGTGACTCATTCCTTTGACAGTAAACCATAGTTTAGCATGACATCCAAACACAGCCAGAATCTTAAATACAAAACAGTAACATAATTGCAACTTTTTGGTTATTTTATGAGTTTTGTTTTCTCTTATTAATGTGCCTGCGCTAAATTTGCTTCATGTTTACTTGTAACATACGATAGAGGCGGCCTATACATTGTTGCTGTACGATGAGCTTTTGGAATGGTCAGACCGGCCACTGCGAGAATTCCTGAACTACCCCATGCAGACAGAGTGGCAGCGCAAAGAATATCTTCATCTCACTATCATCCAGAATTTTGACAGGGGAAAAGTGAGTGGGGTTTGGCTAAAACAATAACAGTTGATTGTTAAGAGTGTTTTAGGTTGTTAATATATAACACATTTAATACGCAATGTGAGATATATATTTTTACTTTATCTTCACATGGAGTCTGTGGTTATCCATTGTTGTGAACCTTAGAATCAATCAGATCTATAGAACGTTTCAGTGCATGCTTAGGTGTTGTGTGTGTGTTTTTAGATCGTTGGTTGTTTTTATGCTCTTCATGATTTTAATTTTTGTGAACCGCCCAGAGAGCTTCAGCTATTGAGCGGTATAAAAATGTAATTAATTAAATAAATAAATAAATAAATAATTTCACATGTGCCTTTTAAATATGGAGAACTGAGGATAAAGCTGCCTTGTGGCCCATGATTTCTAGCTTCTGGAAAGGATCCAGTGGTGTCCATGCACTAGCACTACTGATGTTGCACTACTGTAGACCAGCACTTGTGCAAAGTCAATAGTGCTTGGTAGTGCAATGGGTTTCCTGGTCCAGTTTCCTGGACATCTGTCTCTCTAGCAATCACTTGTAGCACTATTGCATAGACACTTTTCGATCCTTCCCTGTGTGCCCTATTCTATTGATTCTGTCAATTGTACTAAATCTTTTTAGTTAAGCCACCATATCCAGGACCACCCAACCCCCTACTGTACATATGTTAGAACAGCTTTCCCCAATCTGGCAGCCTCCAGATGTGTTGGGCTGGAACTCCCATGATTCCCAGCCAGTGTTGCCAGTGGCCAGGCTGAATGGGAATTATGGGAGTTGCTGTCCAACATATCTGGAGGGTAACAGGTCAGCTACATTAGAGAATGTCTGGGTTCAGACGTCATGATAACCCACAATGGGTTTGGGGGTTTTTTTGATTGCTTATTTAGCCAAAATAACCCACTCTGATAACCCATGGTCTGCAGAGTTGAACCCATCCTGGATTATTGTGTTGTGTGGCAGTCACAGTGGGTTATTTTGTTCGCCTACAGAGCTGCTTGGCAAGGGCAGTCAAAACCACTGCTGTCGCTCTCCTCCAGCTGGCAGATTGCTGTTTCCATGATCTGCCTAGCAACTGATTGCGCTTGCCCCCCCCCCCAACCCTCGGCAGTGCACTCTGCAACCTCCCCAAGTGTCAAATACCATCTTGGGTGGATGGCAGCAGCTGTGCAGAGTTATCATTTTGCCTTGTGTACATCCCTGCCAGGGAATCCTGCGGATGAAGTTTTATCTGGGTCCTGCAAATTTCCATAGACGTACAGCCACCAACTCATGTCTGGAGAAAAGGTGCTTTCACTCATGTCACTTTGTAAGCATGCAGGGTTTTCAATGGGCCGTGTGTGCATCCCTGCAAGGGGAGGCTGTGTATGAAGTTTGGTCCTGATCCTGCAAACTTCCAAGGCTTTATTTGCGCCATCCCCTTTTTTGCACACCTGGGTTTTTTGTGTGTGTAATTGTGCAGGATTTTGTTTTTTGTTTTTTTTTAAATTTTTTTTTCTACAATACTTAAACATACACATTTACATTTTCACATAAAAACAACAACATACTACATAATGTTGAAATGTTGAATACATAGTATCTTATCTTAATAACATAATCAAAATTAACATACAAGTGCACCCCCCACCTCGGGATCTCATTCCTGATTCCAGAATCTCATACTTTCTTCTGCTGGTGGTTTCCCACTTCCTTTAGAAAACACAAATATTAGGAACTGTTTCCAAATTCCTTCAAAATCATTTAATTTAGCTATACCTCTTCTCCATTTAATATTACTTGTCAATTTATCATTAATAGCTATATCCCATACTTCTTTATACCATTCTTCAATAGAATATTCCCCTTGAATCTTCCAGTTCCTAGCTACAATCAATCTTGCTGCAGTCAACAAATTCGTTATCAGTTCCTTAATTTCCTTTTTACATTTAAAATCTTCTTCAAATAGTGACAGCAATGCAACTTTTGGTGTTCGTTCTATCTTCATTTCCACAATTTCTTCAATCTCCAAAAACACCATCTTCCACAATTTCTGAACATAGTTACAGTCCCACCACATATGCAAATACGTTCCTTTAACCCCACAACCTCTCCAACAATTTTCTGATTGCTGATTGTTTATCTTATTCAATCTAACCGGAGTTAGGTACCACCTCCATACAATTTTAAAATAATTCTCTTTTATTCTTACTGACATATTTCTCAACGCTCTTTGTTTCCATAATCCCTCCCAACCCTGTTGTCCTATTTGTACCTTCAAATCTGTCTCCCAAACCATTTTACCCGAATTATCCACCGTCCCTTTCTCCACCAATATTCTGTATATTTCACTCATCAACCCTTTTAACACTGTTCTTTTCTCCCTTTCATTATCTTTCTTAACTATTAGTTCCTCAAACTTTGTTAATTCTCTACAATCTCCATTATCTCTTACCCACTTTTTAGTCCACTGTTCTAATTGCCTATAATTTAACCAAGTTAATTTTTTATCCTTCAAAACCTCTTCCATATCCTCTCTTGTACTCATTCCTCTTAACCAATCCCTTAATTTCATTTTATTTTTTTCTATTAAAACGTTACTTAATCTACTCTTTAATTCCTCCGGGAAATTCTTCAACATTATTACCGGTGACAAAGGAGAGCTGCTTGGAAGCAGCTCCCCTTTATATTTACTCCAAATTTCCCAGTGAGACCTCAAAAGCGGGTTATTTATACTTTCCACCCATTTTTTTTCCCTTCCATAAAAAATACATTTTCCAAATTAGTCTCTATATTACTCGTATTTTTTTCTTCCATCCAATCTAATTCCCCTAATCCTGTAATTGCCTCCACTATATATCTTAATCTATTAGCTACATAATATAATTTAATATTCGGGAGACCCAATCCTCCCTTTTTTTGGCTCAAATACCATTTACTTTTATTTACCCTCGTTTTCTTATCACCATTACAATAATTATTTATAATCCTTTGCCAACTTTTTAGCTCTAGTTCTGAAATTTTTATTGGTAGCATCCTGAACACAAAATTAATCTTTGCTAAAATCTTCATTTTTATTAATGCTATTCTTCCAAACCAAGATAAATTTAACCTTTTATATTTTTCCAATTTTGCTAAAATCTCCTTTTTTAACACATTTAAATTCTCTTTCTCTAAACTCTCTAGCTTCTGCGTAATTTTTATTCCCAAATATCTAATCTGATTCTTAACTCTCATTTCTCTTCCCTTTTCTTCCCAATCCTTCTCTTCCTTTTTAGTATAATTATTTTTAACCCCGTAATATCCTCAAATTCTCTCAGTTGCTGTTTAATTCTCCCCATCTTCTCTATTGGATTCTTTAACGTCAACAACGTGTCGTCTGCAAACATATTCAATTTAATTTCTTTCATACTACCTATTCCTTCAATCTCCTCATCTTCTCGTATTGCATTCGCCAATAATTCCATTACCATTACAAATAGGACTGGTGAGAGCGGACATCCTTGCCTCGTCCCTCTGGCTAGTCGTATCTTATCTGTCACACCATCATTTACTACCACTACGGCTGTATTTTGAGAGTATAACTGTTCTATTATCGCTTTAAATTTATTTCCAAACCCCATTTTATTTAAAACCATCTTTAAAGCTTGCCAGCTCAAACAATCAAAAGCCTTAAAAATATCCAATGCCAGAATTCCTGCTTTAACCCTAGACTTATTTATCACCTGTATTACATTTAATACTCTTCCCACTAAATTAGACATCTGTCTACCTGCCACAAATCCACATTGGTCCTCCCCTATGTATTCCTCTATAAATTTATTCAACTGCCTTGCTAAAATAGTTGAAAAAATCTTAGCATCTTGGTTTATTAATGAAATAGGTCTATATGAATCAGGGACAGTCAAATATTTATCTGGTTTTGGTATTAAAATTATTAATGAATGTTCCCATGATTCTGGCGTTCTATCCCCTTCCAATATGGAATTATACAAATTTAATAATTTTGGTACTAAAATTCTTTTAAAAACCTTATAATATTCTGGACCTAAACCATCTACCCCCGGTGATTTACCCGGCTTCAAGTTCTCAATTACTTCTTCTACTTCTCCTTGAGTTATTACCTTTTCCATTAACTCTTTATGCTCTGTTTTTATTCTCTTCTTTATATACTTTTCTATATAAGCTTCCAACTTTTGTTTTTGAATATCCTTTCCCTTATACAATTCTTGATAAAACTCCTGAAAAATCTTTACTTTATCCTTCATTGTATGACAATACTTCCCTTGTTTATCCTTCAAAATCCCTATCCCATTCCTGGCTTTTTCTTTTTGTGTGAGCCTGGCAAGCAATCTAGAATTCTTATTACTGTTTTCAAAATACTCCCTTTTCATATATATTAAAAAATTTTGAACCTCCTCTAAATTTAAATTTTCTAATTGTTTTTTCTTTGCTTGTATTTCTATTAATTTATATTTATTTTTATATTGCCAATAATCTTTCTCCATTTTCTTAATCTCTTCCTCCAATTGTTCCTGCTCTGCTACTTGTTGCCTCCTTAAATTACACATTTCTCTAATACATATCCCTCTTGATACTGCCTTCATGGTATCCCAAACTACTGCCCTTGACATTCCTCCCTTCTCATTAATTTCCCAAGACTCTGTCAATTCTCTTTGCATTTTTTCTACCACCTTATTATACTTCAAAAGTTTTGTGTTTAGTTTCCACCTAAACGCTTCCTTATAATTCTTTTTAACTGTAAACTCTAAACTTAACAATGCATGGTCTGTTACCTTTATTACCCCCATTTCCATTTTACATACCTTACTTGCAAACTCTTTTGAAACCATTATATAATCTATTCTAGAATATGTCTGATGAACTGAGGAGTAGTAAGAAAATCCCGAATTCGATCCATTCAGTAAACGCCAACAATCTACATAATCTTTTTCTTTTACTAGTTTATTCAATATAGTAATATTATTTCTTTTTTCCACATTTGTGGGGTTTGATCTATCCACTCTATTATCCATTACCATATTAAAATCCCCAGCTAAAATAAGATATCCTTCCCTAAACTCCTCTATTTCATCAAATAAATCCATAAAAAACTCTCTATGTCTCTCATTAGGGGCATAAACATTTACTAATGTATATTGTTCACTTTCTATTTGCCCCTTTATCATAAGATATCTACCATTATCATCCTTTTTTACAGTTTTCAGTATGAATTCACTTTTTTTTGAAATCAAAATTGCTACTCCATTTTTTTTTTGACGTCCCTAATGACTTTTCATAATAAACAGACCACCTTGTCCGAATTTCATTTACGCCATCAAATTTTTGGTGTGTTTCTTGCATCATAATAATATCAGATCTTTCTTTATTTAACATTTGTTCTATTCTCCTCCTTTTCACGACTGACCCCAGACCTTTAACATTAAGCATTGATACATTAATATTCTTATTCATAATCACCCTTTTGATTTTCCTTCCGATCCCGTGTGCTCTGCAACTCATAAACATATACAACAACAAAAATAAAAATAAACCCTGAACCCCCCTTCAACTCCCTCCCTCCCACCCTATTAATCCCCCCCAACCCCTCTTCCCCCCCACTACCTTCCCCCTCCCCATATCCCCATGAGTCTATTACTCCGGCCATTATCTAACTTAGGGGAGAGGGGGGAGGCGGGGCCCCGCCCTAACGGCAAGATCTCTGTACTTAACTACTTAACATATTATTATCTCATAATACCATTCCCCATTTTACCCCGTCCCAGACGCCCCGGCTTTGGCTCCATTCCCAACTCCAGCTCCAAGACTTGCATCCTTAAATAACCCCAAACTTTTCAGCAGCTCCTTGCCCTGCTCCAAAGAGGTTACTCTGTGTTGGCCCCCAGCATAGGAAAACTTTAAAAAAACAGGGTAACCCCAAGAATATCTCACTGTATTTTTTGTTAGCGTTTCAGTTATTTGCTTAACGCTGCATCTCCATTGGAGTGTTTGCTGACAAAGATCGTTGAATACTTGCTTTGCCTTTATATTTAATCATGACCATAGACCTCAATTTCTTCATCACTTGCTCTTTTTTGTAGTAACTGCCAAATCTCACAAGAATGTCTCTGGTTGATCCTCTATAATTTGTGCCTCCCACTCTATGGATCCTTTCGATATCACAGTCTTTTATATCTAAATCTGGCATCATATCGTTGAACCACTTCAAAACTATTTTTCTCAAATCCTCTGCTGGTTCTTCAGCAAATTGTTTAATGCGTACATTACAACGACGATCCTGATCTTGAAGTTGGATCAACTTTAGATCTTGATCTTGAAATTTCACCTCACAACTTTTTTCAAAGACATCCTGTTTTTTCACAAGTGCTTTTACTTCCACATCCAGCTTCTTTATCTCTCTGTCATTTTGCGCGATCTTATCTGCAAGCACCCCCATCCGTGCTGCTGTGTTTTTTTCATTAACATCCATCTTCTTGCTCAAAGTGGCAGTGCTATCCAGAATCAGTTCAATTCTTCCAATGCAGTTGAAATTGGCACCGTGCCAGATCCCTCAGCCATCTTGACAAATCCGTTGCTATCACTTCCAGAACTTTGTGAGTCTTTTTCTGCAGACACTTTCTCAAGACGGGCCAAATTATGATTAGAAGGATGAACTCTTTGCCAAGTAGCCTTCCCCGGTTTTTTTTTTTTCTTTTTTTCTAACGTACGGCATGGGTCTATTTTTAGCTCTGAGTCAATGCCCATTTACAATCCACACCATCTGTCTTTCTACGCAAATAAACACTTCTTCTTCGGTGCTTTTTTAAAGGGTGAATTTACTGCCAAATAAACCTTTCTCTCAGATTAGGAGTATAAATCACCGCTTATCAGACTTCGGAGACGGGAGAGCTGTAGCAAAGTTAGTTTCGTTTTCTAACTCCCCCCTCCTTCCGTCTGTTTACAGCCAAGGAACGGGCTGCTTTCCTCCCTCCTTTTTCTGAGTCTGCTTCCGAAAACAGGATTTTCACCCTCTCTTAGCACTCATAATCATCAACCTTCATTTTCATTAACGACCCATGCCTTTTTAAGTGAGATAATTAGCTTTCCAGATCTTCCCGATCGGGAGCCCTTAAGGAGAGATCCTACCAGTCATGGCGTCCGGCTCCGCCCCCCCCCCCCCATTGTGCAGGATTTTGATGGAGCATCAGGTGCCTCCTGACTAGGGGAGGTTGCATATGAAGTTTTGCCCAATCCTGCACACTTCCTTTGCTGTAAAGCCATCCCCCCCTCTTGTCAG
The DNA here is from genome assembly GCF_023053635.1 of Elgaria multicarinata webbii. Lineage (NCBI taxonomy): Eukaryota > Metazoa > Chordata > Lepidosauria > Squamata > Anguidae > Elgaria > Elgaria multicarinata. The sequence goes on along the minus strand of NC_086179.1, from coordinate 63,864,630 downwards.
GGTGATGCTGGAAGCCTGAATTAAGCCCCTACACCTCTCCCCTCTCATTGGGATATTATGGAAACTTAAACAGGCTGCTGCGATGTTGTCAATGGCTGAAACAGTGCCACTGTTGGGGTGGGAAGACTGCAGCAGGACAGGGGGCAGAGGGATGACTCAGATTATGCACAGTAGCTTATTTGTCTGACTGCTTTGGGGGATAACAGTAGCTTATTTTCAAAATTAGCTTATGACCCTCTTCAGATGACATGCTAAGCCACAGTGGTTAAACTCTTAGAGTTAAACATTATGGCATAGTGTGTCATGTGAACCATTCCTAACAATGGTGGCCACATAACCACGGTTTGAACACATTCACTAACCATATGCAGCAAAAGGGTTTTGGGCCTAACCATGGCTTAGCGTGTTGTCTGAACAGGCCCATTGTGAGTAGCTTATTCACCCATCATGGTTTAAAGCGATGTCTGAACACGGCCAGTGTCTGAATAGGGAAATGCACACTGTTGCATCCCAGTGGTAATGTGGCACTTGACTTTAAAGAAGCTAAAATCTTCTATTCCAGGCCTGCTGCTGTGGGATTTCTGACATCTGCATCCCATGTGACTGGTCACTTCAGTTAACTGTCAGTTTGCTAAGCATTTTGAAACATGGTACATGCGTAGGACAATCCAGGTATTATGCACTGATAGGCACTCTCATCAAGCAGCCTGGGCACCTGTGAATGCGTTTAAGTGATCCAAAAAAAGAAGAGGCTGCGATACCATATTGTCAGTTCCCATAAGCAGCTGTTCTCTGCCTGTTGGTTAATGTTCTCTGAAAGTTCTGGATAATGTTAGATTGTACTGCCAATAGGAGACACTTGAAAATCTGTTTGATGCAGCTAAAAACCCTATAAAATTCCTCTCTGTGTAAAACATACCTCTTTTTTGTTTCCCTATAGTGCTGGGAGAATGGTATTATCTTATGCAGGAAGATTGCTGAGCAATATGAAAGCTATTATGACTACAGAAACCTCAGCAAGATGCGGGTAATGAAGCTGGATGTATTTTTTTGGTCATAAGAATCAGTAAAAAAGAAGAGAAAAAAAAATTTTTTTGCCAGCTAGCAAGTCAGCAATTTAATTTTCTCAGTGTAACTTTCATATTAAAACTGTGATGCAAGTAGTTTATTTAAACTTTTTTTAAAAAAACAAAAACAAACCAAAAACGAGAACCTGTTCTAGAAAGGTATATAAAGAAAGCAAATAAATGGGAAAACTAAAGTTGCTTTTCCAAAACATTTTTGGGTGGATCAGGTTGTCCCAAAAATGTGAAACAGTGACTCCAGACTTCAGTTAGAGCCATTTATGAATTGTTCCAATTCTATATTGTTTGTTTTTGGTATCCTATATTCCCATTTAATGCTGTGAATTTGCCACACTATATTGAAGCTGCAATTCTATACTGACTTACCTGGACATAAGCCCTACTGAACTGAATGGAACTTCCTTATATAGGCACTGATAACTATTATATTTATTATTATTCTTGTCTGGGAAACCAGACAAGCATCTCAGTGCGATTCGTAACTCAGAGGGAATTTAAATTGATAAGAAGCTGCCTTACACAGAGTTGGTCCATTGGTCCATCGAGCTCAGTATTGCCTACAATGACTGGCAGCATCTCTCCAGGGTTTTAGAGAGGGGACCAGGAGATGCCGGGACCACTAAGCAACTGCCCTTCCCCAGATTTCCTAGTCCAGATTTATTATTATTAATTTATTGTTTGGAGGGGTTTTACCCAGTTCTTCAGCCAAGAAATCTCCCTGAGTGGCTAACAAAGATCAGGCTTACAATATAAAAGACACAACGCAAAAGGAAAAGGGATTGGGAGGGAGGAGGAAAAGTCCAAACTCAGGCCCTTGTTACAAATTCAAACCTATTTGCACTATGCAATGCTGGTTCCCTGTACATCAAATCCAAATAACCTTTGAATATTTATGTCAGTCCACAATTTTATTGAATGTATTTGATGCTTTTTCTTCCTGAAATGCCCAACTTTCTAGAAGCATTTTAAAGATTTTAAAAACTTGATTCAATCTTACACAGGTGATGGAAGCTTCTTTGTATGATAAAATTATGGATCATCAGCGTTTGGAGCCTGAGTTTTTCCGAGTTGGATTTTATGGGAAAAAGTTTCCTTTTTTCTTACGAGTAAGTATGGGCAGGTTTTTGTTTTTTGTTTTTAAACTTATATTACCTAAAGTTCTTCATTTGTGCTGGTGCTGTTTCAAGATATTTTGCTTCTTGAAGCACAGCGCCAAATGACCCACTCCTTCAAAGCTACAGTCAACATTTTAAGAACTCTTACAGAACCATTCTAATGTCAGTTCCTGTTTCCATCTATTCCCCTAAATTCTGTCGCTTAAAGCAGCCTGCTTTACCTTGCTTCTTGCCAGGGTTGGCCCTGATTCATGATGATGTCCTCCTGTAAAAGACGACTTACTCCCCTGCGATCCTGTAATCATTCTTCCAGTCATTGACTGGAATCTTGGGGTTAAAGAATTCTAACATCTTTGTGTAATTCAGGCAATGTCTCCTGTCCACTTTGTTTCTGATTCGGACTGATAGCCTTTTTGGGAGGGAAAATGAAAATGCAATCTGCATCCCTTCCATCCGCTTTATGCAGACTGTGTTCTCCGTCCTCTCACCACACCACATTTGAAACTGAGCTATAGGTCGTCCACGAAAAGTTGGGGGTCATTACATTTGCTCAGTGAATGCTGTGGGGTTTAATTTTGTACTTTCTAAACATAATATGATATCTCCTTCCCTTAGGAGTTGTCTTGAAAGTCATTGGATGTTGTTGAGGTATTCATTTCTGTCATTCCCTCAGTTGTTTCATTGGTTGGATATATTTTTTAGAAAAATATAGGTAGTAGAGAGTTTGAGTGAGGCAAGTTAGGAAGGTAAGCCAATTAGTAGTTCAAGTGTGATGAAAGAAGAGGGAAAGCATTGTATACAGAGTGGTTTTATCTGCAGCAATTTACAGGTTCATTCTAGTCCCTCAAACTGAAACATTTTTTTTAAAAACACACACACATACACACCCAGGTGTTTATGATTCCCTTTTTTAAAACCATTCCAGGAATATAAGGTTGACCAGATGTGTGGTATTTATATCTATTTCAAGGAATCTTTCCTACTACCATAGCAACATAAAGTGGATTGATCGTAAATAATAAGAATTCCCCACAATTCGTGCTCCTATAGTTGTCAAGTTGGTAGTTGTCTGGTTGGTTTCAAGAGAATTGCATCATCTCATCATACTGGACCACCATAAAGATGGGGGGGGATATGGGGGGAAGACAACCATGCATTGTTTTGCTGGAAGAAAAATATAAAGACGAAATGTCAAAGGCACATATTTTTTAGAAGGCACTGAATGTAGGAAAATTGTATCATCTATAGAAATGGCAAGGTTCTCGTGCAAATGGAACATTACTGAGCAGAGATGCAGGAAACCGGAGTGGAAACAGATCCTTTAGCATCTTTAGCTGTCAGCACAGCTACTGAGCAATTCACGTGGCATTGAGCTTTCCAAGATCTGAGATTAATGCTGGCTGGTGAGGTTATGTAATATTTAGAAAGGGATGTGAGGAGGCTGCCACTGCTGAGTGGAAGAATAGCTTAGTTACTTTTACCAGCAGAGACGCAAAGCTGTGGTAGAGGCAGGGTGGCTAAATTCAGCACGGTGTGCAGATACATGGCCACTGCCTGCCTAGGAGCACCCGTTGTGGGCTGTGACATACCTGCCCAGTACTGTGTCTGGCTTCTCAGTGTCATTACTGCCTCCCATGTTTTGCCTGTCTTCCCCTTCCTTCAAGTCTGCTCAGTAGTGGTATGTTCTTTCTGTCCTGTCCTACCTATCATATTAGCTCACTGGCCACTGCTGCCTGGTGCCTTGTAATTACTATGGGATTCAGGACTGCTTCTCAAGATGGATTGCTAATCCAAGGCCACAATGCCCAACCACAGAGATTTTGGAGAAGGACACAATTGAGTACCTTTTAGGCAACCGTCCCCAAGCTGGTGTCCACCAGATATTTCTGACTTCAACTTCCAGAATTTCTGGCTATTGGTCATGGTAGGCTGATGGGAGTTGCAGTCCAAAGCATATGGAAGGCACCAGGCTGTGGGAAGCTCATTTAATGCTTTCATAGTCCAGTTTTTTAGTTTTGTTGCATCTTACCACTTTGTAAATTGAAACATGGACATTTTTTAAAAAAATATTGTCCTAATCTAAAATTGCTAGAAATACATGAGAGTTTTATCACTGAAATGTTGTCTGGAGGGCACTAGGCTTGGCAGTGTCCTGTTAGGTCTTTTTCAACCCAAATAAATGGATAAGTTGGCAATTTGTGCAGTTTGCTAGGGTCTTTTCTTTCTTCTTCTTCTTCTTCTTCTTCTTCTTCTTCTTCTTCTTCTTCTTCTTCTTCTTCTTCTTCTTCTTCTTCTTCTTCTTCTTATTTATTTATAAAGCACCATCAATGTACATGGTGCTGTACAGAGTAAAACAGTAAATAGCAAGACTCTGTTTGAATGAAGATCTGATAATGCAAACCCTTAGATATGGTGAATCCTGGTAGTCTTTCGGGTTCAGAATTGTGAGAGCTGCACCAATCAGAAATAAAAACCAGATAAAAATGCCCACCGGTGCTCTAAACAGTTATTTTTATTTGTGGACCTAACTTAAATGCATTTCTGGCTTTTTCGACTCTTAAGTATAATTCACTTTTTAGCCTCTCTAAATAGAGTTGTTTTGTCTTCATTTCAATTGTCAAGAGACCAAAAGCAACTTGAAAATAGAGGAAAAACAATTATACTTTGGAGTAGTTACAAGAGGAAGAGAGAGTGTGGAAGAAGCTTGGAGATTCATTGGAATCATTCCAACCACAAAAGTACTCTTTCACAGCTCTTTTTGATATTTTCATTCTGCTTTACATCTTAACAATTTCTTATTGATTTTTATGTTTAGTAAGGTCGATTATTGTATGTTTTGTATTTTATAAGCTACGAATATGGATCCCACAGACCACCTTTAAACTAAAGTATCAATCTAGATACTGGCAGCTTCTCTTTTTAAAAAGAAAGAAAGAAAGAAAAAGTAAATACTGAGCCATTTTCATGTAATCCACTTTGCTTTGCTTTTTTTTCTGCCCAGAACAAAGAATTTGTTTGCCGAGGGCATGACTATGAGCGTCTGGAGGCTTTTCAACAGCGGATGTTAAATGAGTTCCCACATGCCATTGCTATGCAACATGCCAATCAGCCAGATGAAACCATCTTTCAAGCAGAGGCACAGTGTATCCCTTTTGTTGACAATAACACACGCACCTTAAACACACGTACGCTAAACGCGGAATCCACTGGAGGTTTCTTTTCTTTTTAAAAAACTGCTCTCACAGGCGGGGTACAGGGATGGAATTTCAGCACAAAAATACCAGGAGGGAGCTTAAATCCCCCCTCCCAAATTGCCATGGTCCCAATCTGAATCAGGACTGCATGTACCTACACTCAAGTAAGTAAGACACAGCTCTGCTATGTGTGATTAGCAGAATGTTTAGGTTTGCACACACAGAAATGTGTATCATGATTTAAATTAGTGGAATGTCCTAAAAGTCCACTTAAACTCCACCACTGATTTTCCTTTAAAGAATAATAATGAAAAAAATTAAACCATATGCACTAATATTATTCAAACATCCCAGAGAGCTCTGGCTACAGGGCCATATAGAAACGCAATGAATAAATAGAATAAATGAGGTGTTAAGTTATGACAGCTATTGTGTTTTAATACATTTGTTTTATTCTTGTTTAAATCAAGTTTTATTTGCGATTGTACAGTGCTTTGAATGCTATTTTTCTTGGTAGAAAGGCAGGGTACAAATCAAATCAATCAATCAATAAACAAACAAGTAACACCAAAATAGCACTGCTGAAAGGTATTGGCACACTCAGGGGAAGCCCTAGGTTTGCAGAAATAGAAAAGATCTTTAGGAAAAATATCTATAGGAGCAACCACCCCTAAAACAGCCCAATGAGGACTGAGTCTACTGAATGGCTACCAAATGTTAAATGTGTATTGGGGGAGGGGGAAGCAGAAAACCAAGTAGAGGGGGAATGGAATGGAGCATCCCAAGGGGAGGGATGATAGGATCACCAAACAGAAGTATTCTACACTGACTTGGATCACCGCAACCCACCATGGCTTATTAACTACAATGGGTTGCAGTGCCTATGGATGCCAACCTGGCAATCCAAGTTGCTGCCATGGCTTCTCATTACATGTGAACCCAGTAAAGGCAAATTGTTTGGGAGGTTTTCAAGCCACCCAGAATCCATGGGCTCGTTTAGGATTGCAGGTGGCTTGTCAGCCCCCCACCCCACCCCACCTTGCCGGGTTCGCATGTAACAAGAAGCTAACACCGTGCCCTCCAATTCAAATGGGCAGGGTTGCTTGCCTATCACTTGTACAATGAGTTTTTCCTCTTTGATTGGGAAAGGTCTAAAGAGTCAACCATTTAGTTCTCCAGGTGGAAAGCTAGCTTGGTCCTTAACTTGTTGCACATAGATCTGCAAATCTATGCCGTGACCCCAATTCCAGAAGGTCAGGAGGTGCTGCAGAGAGAAGGCATTCCAGATAACATTAAAAGTTTTTATAAAGTAAACCACATCTGGCGATTCCGATATGACAGGCCATTCCACAAAGGGACCAAAGACAAAGACAATGAATTCAAGGTATGACATTTTCTCCGTATTAACCAACAGACTCTGGATTCATTTGATACATTTTATTGGAAGAAGTTACATAGGTAACAGTAACTAGTTGATATGGTGGGATCAGCTACATTTCCCTGTGTGTGTTTTTAATAGCTCTTTTTATTTTCACTTTCAACAATAGATCCCTATGACATATCACCTTGGCATGGATTCTCATGTTTCGAAATATGCTGTTTATGTTAAGGATACTTGCCATATGTATGAGACTAAATAAAAATCAGAACAATTGGTTTCTGTCATGCAGCAATACAGCCAGCGGACTAGTTCTGCTGAGCTAAAAGGCTACTTCAAGACTGGAAATTTAATAACAGACCCGAGATTTAATTAATTGGCTGCAAAAGAGACAATATGCTAACTTAACTAAGACTGCCTGGAAAAGTTTCATAATATTTGGCAGGGATTCCTTGACCTATTTTGACTTTAATTATATTATTAGTTTGCTAAGAACATTCCCAATAACTTATTTAGTAAGGATGGCTAAGCATTTCTTTTCTCCTCCTTTCTGCTCTTTTTCTTTTTGGTTTCGTATGTGTATTTCCATTGCTTCAATGCTTACTGTCATCAAAAAAATTCCATGGATATGGTGTCTCCTTTGGTAGGATGGCTTAACTTATGGAGAGGGGAAAGGGTTAAAAGGAGGATTTGAGGTTTAATTGTGGTGGAAAGAAGATTTCTAGATATTGTGGCTTGTTCTGAAACATTTGTATTTATTGAAAGTGTGTGTGTGTGTGTGTGTGTGTGTGTGTGTTGGAGTGGAGAGGAGAGGAGTTAATATACCAAAATAGAAATGTTGGATGATGATGATGATGATGATGATGTGACTATCAAAAATATCCTCAGTTTCAAAAGCATGCTGTATAGTTTGGTATTGCGTGTGTGGGGGGTGGGTGGGGGTTACTGTTAAAGAAATCCAAATCCGCCATTAAGTGTGCAGAACTACTTGCATGGGTTCTTTGTATCTCAGGTATAGGGCTGGCTGTTTAACCCTCGCATAACACTTGCCCTCAGGTTCACACGACATGATAAGCCATGTTGCGCACCTGCTGCACATTCAAAATGGTGGCTGGAGGTACATGCTGCAGAGCCCTGCAGGTTAATTAACCCATGATGACTTAGGGTTATGAGTGAACCAGGTCGTGGTGAGATTCTCAACACTAAAAACTATAGCTTTCACTATATGTTAATTGGTTTGCATCAGCTACTGATGCTAAGTGGAAGATATGCAGGTCAAAATATTTTCTCCTGCTATACGCATCCAAGAAAACTAAGTATTGTTTCATATTCTGCTCTTCAGAGGCTGACTGGGGCGCAGAGGCGATCTTCGCTTCTACTCTCCATCTGCCCTGCATTTCTGCAAGACAGGGTATTTCGCCTGTCTAGCAGCAGTGCTCCGAGGGGGAGGTAAGGAGGCTGGGGCAGCCATGGGAAATGTTTTATGGCTGATGCCTCAGTCTCCTCCCTTCCACACTCTGTTTCTGAACATGGAGACATATAGCCATCATGCTGGCTTCTAGAGGGAAGGGAATGGGAACAAGGAGGAGCACGGTTTCTGGGTTCCAAGGTCAAAGCCCTGTTTCCTACCTCAGAGCCCAGAAACGGAACAATCCTGTGTCCCCACAGGCACTGTCTGGGGGATTCCCTCTGTATGGAAAGCAAGATCCCTGTTTTATTCTACTTTCCTATACCCCTTCACAGACATGTATATTTCTTCCTTTTACCATATTGCTGTGTTTATCTGTGGAGGAATTTACGGCAGCTCTCCCCAACTGGTGTCTTCCACATGTGTTGGACTAAAACTATCATCCACATCAGTATGGCCAGTTGGTGTCCATCCCTTCTGAAGGGTGTTGGATTGGGGAAGGCAGATTTAAGGTGTTACTTTCTCTGCTAGACTTTCACACTGAAAGTGGGAAAAATAATATACCATAAAGTGGAGATAAAATAAATCAATAAAACGAATAAAAATAAAACAAATCCATAAAATGGGAAAACAATTGAATGGGATAAAAGCAGTGTTCAGTGTTGTCTCTCACTAAGCGAAGCAATCTAATAAATTACTTTTCTTTGTATCAGAGTTTGTGGGTGGAGAGAACTACACTGATCTTGGTGCAGAGTTTGCCTGGAATTTCCCGTTGGTTTGAAGTGGAAAAACGTGAAGTAGTGAGTATGGATTGGAGAGGGAGAGAGAGAAATATTTTTTTCCTCATTCTGAAGCCATTTTGGATGCTGACCACATTTAAGAGTAATAAATTACAACTGAAATGCCGTGAAGGAGAGAACTGAAATCAGTGTAGAAAATACTGGCTAGGTGTTCACCCCGTGAGCCAGAGAGAGAAAGAGAAATGTCACTCTACAGTTACTTGTGTTGCAATGACTTGCGTAAAAAAAAATATAATCTGAAAAAATACAATCAGAGTTGCACCCGCTGTATATAAATATGAAGATTTCTAACCAAGGAATTAAAAATGAAGTTAAATTTGATAATCCATATTCACTTTTGTGGGCATCAGAATCCTTTTTACTAGGATTTCAATTTCTGAACTTGCGGGAGCAATATAGTTTCTTAAGTGCTCATAGACAGTTACTTTTTTTGTACTAGAAGTAAATTATATAATATTTCTTTTTGAGTCTTGTTTGACTCATTGGGTGAATGCTCAAAAGTAGCTGGAGAAATGGATAATGACACATGTGTTGCAATAAATTCGTCACACCCAGGGTCTCTAAGCCATTAAAATCATTAATCTTATGGTTATTTTTCTAAAGCTTGGCTTAAGTTAGAGGCTCAATATTGGACACCTCAATGCACTAGCATCAATCTCTTAGTACAGTGGAAATACGATCATTCCTAACCCCAGGTTTTGCAATCCTCAACCCATCCACCCCCAACCTGGCTTTCTCCAGAGGTGTTGGACTCCAACTCCCATTACCGTTACCCAGCAAGTCAAGAACCAATCTGGCTGGGGATGGTTGACATTGTAGTCCAATGCCTCTAGAAGGCTCGAGGTTGGGAGAGGCTGCTCCAGCCCTTCGTCAGTGTATGGAGTTACAGTTTCAAAGCAACGGAGTGAACTCCATACATGCAGCCAGCTTCTCAGTCCTTCCTAAATTAATCTTCCTGTGCTGCCAAGCTTTCTATATCCTAAACTCAGGGAAATTTCCGAAACAGCCCCTGAGAATAAGAAGCAGTTACCAGACGGTGGGGAAAGCGAGTGCTCTAGGTTTTGTGTTTCCTGGTTGCGCTTTTTATATTGTATTTCGTAATTGTGTTTTAACCTGTTGGGTGTTTTACTGTGGTTTTAATTTTTGTGAACCGCCCAGAGAGCTTCGGCTATTGGGCGGTATAAAAATGTAATAAATAAATAAATAAATAAATAAATAAATAGTGTGCAAAGCACTATGAGGTCTGAGTTCATGTTCAGAAAACCTCTCAGAGCCTGAATTCTGGCAATGGGTGGGGCTGAAGGCAAAAGGGGAGGGGCCAGAATTACCCAAAATATCAGCATTTTTTAGCTTAAAGCTCCCACCTCTAGTACTTAAGCCTTAGGAGAGGCATTTGAGCATGCCAGACTAATACAGGGGACAATCTTTTTGCTGTGAGAAACTCTGCAGACACTTTTCTTTACCCCCTGAAGAAGGCCTCAACGTAAGGGACAGGCCAAAACACGTCAGGCTTCTTGTTAATAAACCTATTTTTGCATCTTGACAATGTGTTTGGGACTGTGCTATATAATTCAACAGTTGCCCCAAAATCAGATAGTTATTCTTGTTTGTCATATCTTGGTGGTCACAGGCTTCCCCTCAAGGAATGTCACTCCCAGGGCAGACAGTTCTTAACTTTGCTTCAATAAAAATAATATTTTGCCTTTGCCAGAACCTCAGAGATGTGTTTGACAGAGCTTTTGTCAGTTGCAAATAAGCTGCTAAAGAGAGGACAAATAAGGAGATTCGTGGGTGGATGTTTGTTGTCCTTGGCTTTCAGGTGGAAATGAGCCCCCTGGAGAATGCTATTGAAGTGCTGGAAAACAAAAACCAGCAGCTGAGGACACTGATCAGTCAGTGTCAAACTCGACAGATGCAGAATATCAACCCCCTCACAATGTGTTTGAATGGGGTCATCGATGCAGCAGTTAATGGCGGAGTTGCCAGGTACCAAGAGGTAAGTTGTTCTTACATTTAGTATTGGGGGTTAGGATGCATTCTTACTTGAACTGCCCTCCATCCACTTAATTTGTATAAAATTTATACCCTAACCTCCAATCCTTGGATGTTGTCCACCCTTGGTATATACAGTACATAATCATAATTCACCTAATACTATCTGTAAGACTAATTAGGAACGTTTAAAAGTCTTAATGGCTGTTTGGCTTAAAGGACCATCTGGGCTGGGGACGCCATCTATCAATGTAATGATGTATTTATTTCATTTATTACCTTTAATCCTACGTTTCAAAGGAGCTCAGAACAAAGTACATGGTTCTCACACCTTCCTGTTTCAGACTCACAACAACCCTGTGAGGGAGGGAGCTTACACTGAGAAATAGTGACTAGCCCAAGGTGATCTTTTGTGATGGATGGGATCTGAACACAGGTTTCCCTAGCCCCAATCCAGTGCTCTAGCCGTTGCACTCCTGTGCAGAGAGAACCGTACTGGCTCCCTCTCCGTGGTCAGAAAGGGAGGTGGGTGGTGAGGGGAGGAGACTGGAGAGGCTGGGATACGGTTTATCCTGAGCCTCCTCCTGCTTCCTTCTCTCCCCCTCTGAAGCACCCTCACTAAACAGGCTGAAAAGCTATCTAGTAAAAAAGTAAATCAAAGATTGGGGGATAGGGAGGCAGGTAGCCTAGTATAAATCCTAGCAGTGCTTAATCCAGCACATTCAGAAATCCTGGCCTGGCTCAAGGAATGGACCTATCAAAAACACTACATCCTTCCTTTCCCCCCAGATATGAAAACTGCCTACATAATTATAAACTCAGAACGTCTGAACAAAAACTTCAGCTGCATAAGAAAAAACTGCAACTAATACATATACCAAATATATACAAATAAAGTAATAGAGCAAACAGGATATTTACTTCCTGGTTCACAAGAACAGCTTGTTTTATGAAATATAGTGATGCAAATAGCTTGGAGCACCACAGGTCGTCCTCATTGGGTAATACTGAAAGTCCATGTCTAAAGCAACCACTGGATTGCTGGATTTGGTGCAGCAGGACTGGGGATGGGATGACAGTATCACTATGGAGCATGCTCGGTTCCAACTGTTCTAAGAGAATCACTTTTGCTTTGATTTCACTAGGTGGCAACACATAACTTATATTACAGTCGTCATCATCTGAGTCTAAGAGGTGTTGTGAAGTGGTTTGATGTGAGAAACATTACTTGTGATTTTTATGGGTACCCCTCGGTGCAGTGTCCATCGTACCATTTATTGTTATGATTTGATATGGTTCAGGATAGAAGGGCCTTGAAAGTTTTGAGGCTGGAGGTTGTTAACAAGGATCATGTTCCCCACTTTGAATTGTACTACTCTGTTTCGCCTACACTGGTCAGGATACTATTTCATTGCCAGCCTTGCCTTATCATTTTGGTGCAGGGGCGCATCCTTGAGTGTGACTGTCAGATCGAGGTAACTTTATCCATGCCCGAGGGGAGTGGGTTTGGTAGCTGCAGAGATATCAAAATAATTATTGTTTCAGATTGGCTCCATCCTTGTAAATCTCTCAGCCTCCCATTTGCTTGTGGTGAATGGAGTGTAATTCTTTTGATGTTTGACCCCAAGGTATTCTGAACATTGAGTGAACTGCAGGCTTTGAAAAGGTGGTTCCTTGTCCTTGCACTACTAAAGTTAACTTATGAAGATTGTCTAAGATCACTACCAACAGTTTATTAAAATATGGACATTTGCTAAGCTGAAGACTGTAACGCGGCTTTTGTTTAAGGTGTCAGGGACCTGGCTTCCTGAGATTTCAAAATGAATGAATCACAACAGGATAATAAATGTGCCTTGCAAACATTTATTACTGCTGAAGTTGAGCTGAGCATGTACTGATAGTGCTCTGTGTGAGTCCAAACGTGGCTGGTGTAAGGAGATGGCGAGATGCCCTCAAGGGGACTGGGTTTTGCTGGGAGCTCTTGTAAGCACAGTGTAGTTCAAACTAACATGGATGACCTTGTGCTGCAATTGTATTCTGTTCAGGCATTCTTTGTGAAGGAATACATCCTGAACCACCCAGAGGATGGAGAGAAGATCACATGCTTGAGAGAACTGATGCTTGAGCAGGTAAAGGAAAACCCAAGCACCCGACTTTCTGTCTGTTGTAGCTGATGATATTGACATGCACACAGGAAAACAGCAGCATTCTGTTGTTCAAAGGGCTTTGGGGTTTGTAGAACTAATGTCCACACAATGATCGGGACAAGCAAGCAAGCAAAGTGTTACTGACTACGTCTCTCTCGCCTTTCAGAACTGCTATTTCTGGTTTTTTATAGAAAAACAGCCTAAACTGAAGAGTGGGTGACAGGCAGAATTTTGCCATGTGATTGTCTGCATAGATTTTAATTATATGCTGCTTGAAATATATTGTAGGAAGGATTCCATCTGGTCTAAAGCAGGGAGGGAAGGGGATCAAAAACAAGAGTGTGATTCTTAAGCGATTCCTAAAATTACTTTGTGGTGTTAATATTGCCACTCTTTAAAGCTGATGATAAATAATTTAGTCTAGAAGCTATGTCTTTTACAGTTCACTGCTCTTTAAATGTACACATTTCTAGTTGGACTTAATTTCTTAGCATAGCCTTTGTAATGTATAACAACAACAACAACAACAACAACAAATTTATTTATTTCTCACCCGCCTGTCCCTCTGGATTGAGGCAGGAAACAACATTAAATACAACAATACAATACATAAGACTGGTTAAAAGAGGATATAAAACCAATACAATATTAAAATAACTATCAACAACATCTTAAAATTCATAGGTTTAAAATTCATCTGGGTAGGCCTGCCAAAGCCTACAATCATCCATGAGCAAAGATTTGTGCAAGCAGAGCTGTGGAGTTCTGTAACCAACAATGAGCTGGTTTGGACTTCATGATAACCCATGGTTTATTGCAGGGCGGGCAACTTCCAGCGGTTGTAGGGCCGCATTAACTCCCCTATACACCAGAGGGGACCCCCCGCCCTTCCCTCTCCATCAGAATTAAGTGGTGCTGCATCAGGGGGAGAAAGGAAGCCCATTTTAAAAGGAAAATAAGCTGTGCCATCATATTTCTGCAATGTGGCAGCTGTAGCTGCAAAAAGGCACTATTTTGCAGCCACTCTGCCATGAAAGTTTGGCTGCAAACTGCCAATTTTCCTTTTAAAATTGGCTTTTCCCCTCTGCTGCAGCAGGGCATGTGAGGTCCTCAGAAAAGGCCAGGTCAGGGCACATTTTACCACCCTGGTTTCTTATAATGGAAACAAGGCTCAACATAGTTCAAGTCCTTCCCCACTCTTCTTCTTCAGTGCAGCAGCAAGGAAGAAATCAGAAGTATTTGCTTCCTTTTTTTTTTAATTAACTACCACTTCTTGTTGCATCTGAACCCAGCAAACTGTCGTTTATCTTGACTGAGGTTTGCTTGAAACAATCCAGGCTGTGGAATTGGCTTATGAATCTGGCTTGTTTCAACAAACTGTACTTAAGGTTAACCAGAGTTTAGGGAGAATGCTAAATTATGATTAATCAAAAATGGATGCAAAAGCTTCCAATTTCCAGCCAAGCAAGGTTTATCATGATAGGAATGAGCCACAGCAAGACTCATGCTCACATACTGTCTGCCTCCCCTCTTCTCTGCTGTGGCTGCAAGGGGGATATCAGAAGCTTTTGCCTCAGTTTTTGACTAATCATAATTTATTGTGATGTTCAAATTGGTTCAGTGCAAACACAGTGCCCTCAAAGTTGTCTAGATGATGGTCTCTGTGTGTAGCATTAAAAATACCAATTCCTGAGTTATATGATTTTTGAGGTATAAGATTGTTGCAATAAATATATGAAGACAAATAATTACCATTAGTATCCCTTTGTTGTTTCAAGGCCCAGATTCTGGAATTTGGCTTAGCTGTGCACGAGAAGTTTGTCCCTCAAGATATGAGACCTTTACATAAAAAACTAGTGGATCAGTTCTTTGTGATGAAATCAAGTTTGGGAATACAGGTATGTGGGACTAATGTTGAGGGGCCTATTAAATGCATTAAACAGGTAATGGCTGCTTGTGCAACAGTGATTGGTACTTGTATTAAGCAACGAACGGTGACATCTTCTGGCTGCATGGGTATATTGCTTCGCTTGCATTTTCATGTCTCGAACAAAAGACTACCAAGGGAAAACACTGAAGAAGAAAATCTTTCTTTAGTTTGCAGTATTTCATTCTCTTTTTTTCTCTTCAAGATACACTTAGCACATGCAAAGAATTGCTTTCAAAACTTCAGGGCATACTCTTCTGAGTTCGAAAGGTTGCCTAATATTTTAAATTTAAATGTATACTTAGGAATTTGCTGCATGTATCCAGGCCAGTCCAGTTCACTTTCCAAACGGAAGTCCCCGTGTCTCTAGAAATTCAGTACCTGTTTCTATGAGTCCAGATGGTGCCAGAGTAATTCCTAGACGTAGGTAAGTGAAATGAATAAGATTTCCTGTTTCTAATTTGGGGACATGTTTTATACAATGGTGTGAACAATTCTGACAAATGTTGGGCAATTTTGAACTAGAAAGGTCGTACTAGCTGCCAAGGGAGGTTGGAACAATTCCTTCCTTGGAAGGATTTAGGAAAGGGGACATGCTGTTGAAATATGGGAGAAAGCAACTTAAGGCAGAGTTTGAGAAGCGATGATTTATCTACCCAGAACCGTCTCATAATCAATTTTTTAAAGAATAGGTAGATCCGTGGATCATGCAGAAATCTGAACTATTTACCCTACTGTATGATCAAATGAAACTGGAGTCGGAATTGATGGTTTTCGCTCTCTTCTTTGCTTGTCACAGCCCATTAAGTTATCCAGCTGTCAATAGATACTCTTCCTCATCATTGTCCTCTCAAGCCTCGGCAGAGGTCAGCAATATAACTGGACAGTCTGAAAGTTCTGATGAAGTTTTCAACATGCAGGTACAAAATGCTCATTCATCTAAATTGGATGAATTTGTAACTTTTGGGGGGAATTTCTTTTTCAAGTGGAGAGGATTGTAATCCATTGAGTAGGATTGGCAGGAGGGAGAGCCGCAGATATATTTGAGCAGCTCTAGCTAGGTGATAAGAGTTGAAACTATGAGCTTAACAATTTAAAATACTCATTAAACTATACAATATAGTATTACCTTTAAAAAAAAGTACTCGTTTTCTTATATAATCCTGGCAACCAAAGGCTAGTCAAACACAAAAGTGCTTCAGCAAAAAAGTTGAGCCTATCTTTCGGAAAGCTGTTCCTCATTTACGGTGGAGTCCTCAAGGATAATATTTGCCCTTTACTAATGCATGACTGCTGTATTCGAGAGGCTGATCTTAAAACTTCAAGCATCCAGACTCCGTGTGTGGTGTGTGGTTTTAAATCTTGTTGCACTTTCCTCATTGAGGGACATATAAATAGACAACCACATTTATATCCTTATATACTGTCAGGCCTCAGGAGAAAGAAGGATGTTTTCCCCTTAAATGACAGCCTTAAGATAAGATGCTGTTTTAGGTTTTGTATCAGATTTCGGTTAGTGGGATACCACTGTGGGTTACCCTGATGCAATATCTGGCCAGAGTCGTGGACTTAGCAAAGGAGTGTAGATCATCCAGAATATTCTGGTGATATGTTTCTCATGGGAGCTAATGTTTAGGTGATTACCTATTGATACAGGTAAATGGCCCAAGAAGGCAAGGAGATAGTAAGAAAAGGTGAGTCCTTTCCTCACCACCATTTCTAGTCAGAGCAAGGGTGCAGAACCTAATGGCCAGGGGCTACCTGGGGTTCCAATCCAACTCTCAGGGATTCCCCAGATGGCCACTCCCTCTTCCTGTAGTCCCACCCCCTTTCTCTCCAACCATTGATTGTTTGATTGTTTCCTGGCTTTGACACAGTTTTTTCCCCTATTCTAAAAAGTTAAAATGCCTCTCTCAAGGGAGTAAGAGCTTTAAGTTACAATATGCTGGTATTTTGACCTGGCCCTTTTTGCCTTTGGCTCTACCAACCACTAAAATGCACCCCTTGAGAGCTTCTCCAACGTGCAATTTGACCCTCTAGCTGAAAGAAGTTCAATACCCCTAAGTCAGGGGGAGGGGGGGCAGGTTAGCTGTGAGTGAAGGAACAACAGACTGTCGTTTTTGAGAGGGACTAGGAAAGTCATGACAAAGAGTTCAGTTTTAGGATCTGCAATCTAACCACATTTGAGGGGGCTGGTTGCTTCTTTCTGGAGATCTGATATGGGAGCAGTGGACTATGGCTGTCTGTTGGCATGTGCCTCCATCTGTGCTCTGCCCATGTATTTGCAAATAAATTAAGATATTTACAATACATCGTACGTCTCCAGTGACCTCCTTCCAAAGGAAACTAACCCCAGGTAAGCACTGCGGTCATGGAATTTCTCTCTTGCTCTCTTTAGTGGCGTGAGCTTAACAATGCTAGAGGAGGGCAAGTTAGCAACCGGCAATATTTTTTCCTTTGAATAACATAAAAAAAATTGGTTGAGAACTACTCTGTGGGCTCTATTAAAGGTGGAAGATGTCAGATAAAAAATTGGTACAAATAAGTAGACAATAAGTAAAATATCTGTCAAATCTGAGTACATTAGTTCAATGTTTCTGATTCTTTGCTGCATTTCTGTGTTCCTTCCTATCACAGAGAAGGCCCTCTTATCCGGTTAGCTGTCAACACAAGCTATTAGGCTTATGCCATGGTTTGCAAATAAACTGAGCAAAAATGTGAGCTGGTGGTTGTGAAATGATCAGAAGTGAATTTAGGCTGCAGTCATATACACACAGACCTTGGAGGAAGACTTCCTGAACTCAGTGGCATTTATGACTGAGTACACATGCATAGGATTGTGCTGTTAGTCATCCACTTACTGCCCAATCATGCTTTTGCTCCAAATTTTCTGTTTTCATAAATCAAATAATCCTTGGAACCTCCATGTTGCGCTTCTGCCATAATGTAGCATATCATTAACCAGAACATGTTGATTTTGGTTTTATCATCAGTTGCATGATACTGAGATGTTGTGGCTCTTGTGTATTTCCAGCCAAGTCCATCTACCTCAAGCCTGAGTTCCACTCATTCCGCTTCACCTAATGTGACCAGCTCTGCTCCATCCAGTGCCAGAGGTTAGTGCTTCCTTACACAGAGATCCCTCCAGAAGCTTTCTGGGCACGAAACTATTTTTGTGACCTGGTTCTTGATCGTGTCATTTGGTATTCTGCTTAGGAACATAGGAAGCTGCATTATACTGTGTCGAACTGTTATTCTATCTACCCCAGTATTGTCGACACTGACTTGCAGAGGTTCTCCTGGGTTTCAGGCAGGAGTTTTTCCAGTTCTACCTGGAGATGCCGGGGATTGAACCTGGGACATTCTGTATGCAAAACAAATGCTCTAGCACTGAGCTACACTCCCTCCCCAACAGTGGGAGATGAACCACTGTCCATGTGCTTTCACCAGAATAATCCACCAAACTGGAGGTCAGAAGAAATGCACTGATTCTTTAGGTTTCTCTTGTATTCCAGGGTCACCTCTCTTGTCTGACAAGCTTAAACATTCCAGAGAAAATTCTTGCCTATCTCCAAGGGAGAGGCCTTGTAGTGCCATTTACCCTAATCCTGCTGAGCCTTCACAGGTAGGCATTTCTCAGGGCGCCTTTCCAGGGCGGTCCTCTTGTAAATAAGCTGCTGTGGTGAAGAAATGTTATCGATCTTCCTACCAATTCATATGTTTGCTTTTTTGTGTGGTGACGATGCAATAGATCTATTTTGCCCATATTAGAATTCTTGTCAAAACTATAATACTTAGTTGTTTACTGATAGGGTAAGTAATAGCTTTGCTTCTGAGGTTCTTAGCTTGATTCTTGGAGGATAGCAGTGTGGTGTAGTGGTTAGAATGTTGGACTAGGAAGTGGGAGATCTGGGTTCTAGTCCTCACTTGGCCGTGGAAGCTTACTGGATGATTTTGGGCCAGTCACAGACTCTCAGCCCAACTTACCTTGTTGTGTGGACAAAATGGAGAGGAGGATTATTTACACCGCCTTTGGTTGCTTGGAGAAAAAAAAGGCGGGATATAAATGTAAAAATAAAACAAACAAATAAATAAATAAAGGAGATTGTGAAGGAAGAAACCCTCCAAATGATTGTTCCTTTCGTTAGTGCCAGTACACTGTAATTTACAGTCTCCTGTATTTGAAGTTCTTAAGAAGTACCTACCATTTTTTCATTTACATATGTAATTTCTAACTAACAGACATTCTTTTTACCTAGTACATTTATCCTTGAAATATTTCTCAAAACCTCTGCAGTCCATTCCATCTTCACATCATGTCACTAACAATGTAGTTCTAACACTGAGGCCTGGATAAACGTTTGACCAGGTTCCCTGTGATTTGTGGAATTATGGCTCTGTCAGTAGAACCCTGTGCTATTTCAAAGGATCTTATTTTAGAAATAATCTTGGTTCTCTCCCCTCTCCCCTTGGATCTTTGTCATTAATTTCTTGGATAGGAAATACTTGCTTATAGTTCCTCTCTAATGTTACACCATGATCCTTCACAGTCTTATAACTTGCTGGTTGCCATTATAGTGCATACTTGCCCAGTGACAGGAAGTCCTTAGCAAACATGAATCCTGAATTCAATCTAGAATTGAATCCTCTGGAGCAGCCAGGACAGGAAAATGTTCTGTATGTAAAGTGGCTTTTAAGACATGCCACAAAGAAAGAATTGTGCCATTTTTGCTCCCAGCCTGCAAACTCTTGCTTTGCCAAGTGGAATGAGGCCTCCATTCCGCGCTGCATCAGAGATTCACCAAGGGAGCATGAGGAGCACGTAGGCCCAGTATCTGCTCTCCCAGAGGCTTACCTGACAGGAAAATCTCCTAATCTGTCAACATCCTCAGTAGGCCCTGACAGGGTAAGTAGAAAAAAGTATTTTTTTCTCATGCAAACATTATGAAATTAAGGGCTCAAGCAGTTTGTTTTCTACCTCACCTCCTTAAAATAAATCTAAGGGAAGAGGAAGATATTCCTGTGAGGGCTCTGTGTTATAGAATGCCACCATAGCAAGGTCTTGTGGGATATCAGGGAAAAACAAGGCCTACTTCTTTGCCAGAGAGTGCAAAGTTATTTTTGACAGGCATTAGCAGTTAAGTTGGAGTCTCAACATACTCAGGAATGGGTCAGTCTGTCTGCCAACCTAACAAAGCAGCACAGTGTGGTCATTCATATCAGAAAAAATAGATGTGGCAATGTAGCTGGAAGCTTAAATCATTCTAGAAACATTCTGGATTACTGGAAACTTTATTGAGGGCACTTAAAAGTGGTGAGCAGGTCTTGGGCCACAGGTCTATCATGCTGGCTTTCTTCATGCTTGGGATCGTTGATCAGGAATACATCTGCCCATCTATCTCATGTCTTTCCATGCTGGCCTTTTGCTGTACTTTCCCATATCATAAAACTAGGTCCAAATCTATTATGCAATGACTTGACTGCTTTTTGTGATGGGTGAATTCAATAAACATGGGCTTTAGTTCCACAGTTCAATTTCCATATTTCACCACTAGCACTCATTTTTGCCCATATTGAATTAATTAACATGTTGGGCTGTTGGACCAATTTGCCATTTTCTGTTTTTGAGAAGATGTTGTCTGGCTGAGCTGTCATGTGCTTATTCTCCATCTTCCAACTAAAACACCTGCATGTCTGTTGCTACTACTAGTGACAATTTTTCCATGCATTTACTGACACAGTTTGAATTATCATTGTGGCTTAAACAAGCCATGTGGCTTGTTGTGAGCTACAGTGTGAACGAGGCACAATTTGCATAATTACTGCTCAGCGACTTACCATGTTATCCAAACCCAGGAATCATGGCTTGTTGGAGAGTTAAACAACCCTTAAATATCCCTACAATAACCCATTCGTTATTTGAGGGTTGTTTAACCTTCCAACAAGCCATGTTGCCCAGGTTCAGAGGACATAAGCTGCAGGTGGATGGTCGTTATGGAAATTGTTCCCGGCGTGTGTTGCAGCTCTCAGCAAGCCACCATGACTTGCTTAAGCCATGGTGATTGTACAAACTGGTGCACTGTCTGGTCTTCTCTTTGATGCAGTCACCATATTCTTTTGTCTTTTCCTTTTCTTTCTTCTTCGTTATCCCATGATTTTCTTTGCTCATAAACATATTGTTTGTCTGGTCTAGATATCTGGCAGTTTTTCTTATGAGTTGCTTCTACCACATTACCAGTGGCTTCAATTCCTTGGCTGGTCCCTGTATACTTTCCCCATGGCAAAGATGCTAAGTCCCTATCTCTTATAAATGTTGCATTTGCTAGCCTTGCTTTTACATTGGTGATTATATTTGGACAGAAGTGTTGGTATTTAGGCTCCCATGAGGCAAACTGGAAATGGGATGGCAGTTTAGCATTTGAAAACAATGGACTTATTTGTCCTTTTAGCTAAAACGTTGGCCCTTTCAGGGTCTATTAATGTTATTACTATATAAACATTTTAATATATTTTCTGTTCTCATGCTTAACTTGAGCTTTGTTAGTATATCTTTGCCTCACTTCCTTTATACAATCAATAATGATCTTTGGAGGGAGTTGTGAGAATTGCATTTTCCTTTTTTTTTTTTTTTGTACGACGGACTAAAAAAATGGATGTTGCTTTAATCCCTGGAATACACTATGTTTAGGGTGCAACCTATAGGATGATTGTAACCCCCCAAACTCAGAGGCTTATGATCATCCTTTTTTTGCCCATTTAGTGAAGGCGTTTCAGAGGGGGAGGAAAGGAGGCTGCCAGAGACTCAGGATAGCTCATAAACTGTCATTTCCAGGCTCCCCCACTCCCTTACCCATTTGAAATGCCTCCTTTCCCCTCCTCTCCGAGTTCATTTTCCTGACCCTCCCTACAAATGGGAGGGGGTCAGATCTCCTATCCCCGCCCCCCTCTGAAGTTGTATCGCTGTCTTCAATATTAGAGCCTGGAATCTGAACTCTCCTATGGCCATCAGGTGCTGTCTAGGAGTCGTAGGATGGCTCCATTAGTTGCCTTCACAAACTTAGTCTAAATTCATAGTCTGACTAGTCTAACATTTCTGCCAAGCCATTATTTTAAAAGGAAGTTGCAAAAGTTGCATCATAAATAGAGCTATACATCCTTAACAAATTTCAGATATCATTGGATGCTTAGAAAAAATATTATATTACACTGAGTCAAATGTGTTTGTATGAACTGTGCTGTACTCACAAGCAGAAAATGGAGAGCTTTTGGTGCAAAAGAAGACTGTCACTCTTCTGCTTCCATCCCATATTATAAAATCTCAGAATTCTTGCAATTGAACTTGAATACATGCTACTCCTCCTGAGGCATCTTAGTCCCTATAACTTACTTGGTTTGTAATGGGATGGGTGGTACTTTTGTATATATCCACTGTTCTACACGTAGCTCTTTTGCAGATTAAATACCCCTTATTTTCCACTACAGAAGGAGTTGCCATTTCATTGTTTCTGTCCATTATTTAAATTAAATTACGTCCCATAGGTGTCCTCTTAAAAAATGTAATTAAAGAAAACCAAAGCCAACTAGCCGTATAAAGGATGTTTTAACTCAGTCTGTTTTGAAGGTCCTTTGTTTTTAATATAATGCATTCCTAAATATAATTGTAGTTTTGGCAAACATGCCAAATTAGTTTGTAGAGGTTTTACTAAAAGTTCTGTCATAAAATGCAGTATTCTGAATTTTTAGAGAATTCTGTTCAATCATATTGGAGATGGCGCTTTGCCTCGAAGTGATCCTAATTTGTCTGGTCCTGAGAAAGGTAAGCATTTGATTTATTAGACTTTTGTTTCCTGCCTCTCTATAAAATACCCATGGTGGTTCACAACCAAAAGTAAAGCAATACTCTAGGGTGGATAGCTTGTGGCCCTCCAGATGTTTTGGCCTACAAAACTAGGTGGCATAGCTAATGGTGAGGGATCATGGGAGTTGTAGGCTAAAACATCTGGAGGGCCCCAAGTTGCTCACCACTGCAATATAGAATATAAAAAACCCAAGGTATCAAGTCAAATTTTATTTATTTGTATTTATAAATGTATGAGTCACATTTCAATCCAAATAGTTGCCCAAGGCAACTTACAATTGAAACATACAAAACAAATTTTAAAACTTTTTTAAAACAACAACAACATGTACAAGTAAAGTATAAGTATATAATATACCTGCATGTACCTGCTCAGACCCTTAGGTCATCTTCAGAGGCCCTCCTCTAGATGCTGCCACCAAAGGAAGCTAGGCAGATGGCTACAAGAGAGAGGGCCTTCTCAGTGGTGGCACCCCACTTATGGAACAAGTGGTTCACCTGGCACTACATTGTTATCTTTTCAGCAACAGGCAAAAACTTTCTTTTCTCCCAAGCATTTTAGAGGCCTGCTTCTAGATTATTATGACAGGCTTATCGATTCTTGTGCTGTTTATTGTTTTGTATTATATTATATTGTATTTTATATTCTTAACTGTGTTTTAAAATTGTATTAAAGTTTTTTTATCTGGTTGTAATCTGCCCAGAGAAATTTAATTGTTGGATGGATGAGAAATGTACTAAACAAATATATAAATAAACAAAATTATATAAAATTATAGCTAATGCTACAGTGAATGCCATGTTCCATTAGGTACCAAAGTGTAGCTAAGTGATCCCAGTTACATTACTTATAAGGCAGACATTTTATGTTAACGCTTGGGAGCTTGGAATATGGATGCCCATTTTTCTCATTATCTTCCAGCTGTGAACAGCACTCCCAGCAGCTGGAGCCTGGACAGTGGGAAGGAAGCCAGGAATATGTCAGAGAGTGGAAAGCTTATGTCTCCTCCTGTGCCGCCACGGCCTACACAAACTGGTATGTGCCTGCATCACAACCTTTCTTTTGTGTGACTGTTCTAACACAGGCTGAAGCCAACTCAGGTTTGGCTGGCCAGCAAAAACTCATGCTAAGGGTTGGTTTGAGCCTGCGAGGCCAATCCACAAGACAAAAAGGGGAACAGCAAAGATTAAAGATATGGATGAATGGAGTTTCATTTGTCAATAGCAAAAGACCATTACAAAATACAATACTATGTGAAATTTAGCAAAACGAAAGATATACTATATGGCAATACAAAATACCAATGAAAGCAAGCACACAATACCACACCTGTATAAAAGGTCTATGATACCTTGATAGGCCTTCCCATTGATACACCCACATGCTATATAAGGGAAGAGGTAGGGGTGCTTCCCCTAGAGTACTCTATCTGGAAGTCCATGCTCTTCTATTATCTTAAAACAAAATATACAATAAATAAGCTGGTTAGTTTATGCATAGATGAGCAGAGATCTTCCCGCTCAACAAATAACTGGCTACATCGCTGCGAAACCAAAATGAGATACTTTGGACTCGACCCCAAAGTAATATTGGGTGGAGACGTACAACAACAGCGGGAACTAATAAGACAAACTCTACAGTGTCATTTCAGTAAAATCGATATGGATACGATTAAGGCTTTCAGATATGCCAACAGTTACCCTTATATAAAAGTAAAACATAGGGAAGAAAAATATTTAACTGAAATTGCCACCCCTGAGCTCCATAGAGCCCTTGCCAGTCTGCGATTTCAGTCTATGCTGTCCAACTTTAGAGAAGGAAGGCACAAAAATATCCCAAGGGAACAGAGACTGTGTATTTGCAGTGCCCAGGTGGTGGAGGACACAGCCCACTACGTTCTATATTGCAGATTATATGAGACCCCCAGGAATAGATATTTAGCAAGGTATTTGAATCAAATGGCCCACAGCACAAACCGGGACAAAATTGTCCATCTTCTCACAATGAATTCTATATCGTTGAATCTAGCCTATTCTGCGGTGAATGCGGCAAAAATCAGGAAAGCCTTTTTGAATAAGGATGTACTCTAAGAATATGATAATTCAAATGGCGTCCTATCGGGAGCCATATGTGGAATAATACTATGTAAAGGTATAATGTAATATATGTATTGATGTATTTGTTGTATTTTATTTTATATATGACTTGTAACTGACTAAAACCCATTCAGGGCTGCCCTAATAATAAATGAAATGAAAAGGTCTATGATAGATCATCTTCTTTCCAATCCACTGCAGACAACTTTTAAAAATATTGTGACGGATTTTTTGTGTTACTACCACAAACCTTGTTTGTGATTAAATTACTATAACCTGCCAACAAGTCGCAGGTAATGTCAGTTGGGGGCCATCCTGCTCGTATTTTCAAAAGATCTCCCAGAAAGTGAGCCGGGGGTCCTTAAAGATAAAGAGTCCTGTCCTGCTAGGAGTTCATAGCAACCAGCTGAGATAGTTCTCAGTCCAATAGAGAGCCAACGGTGTGACAGGTTGCTCTGGGGGGAAATAGGGCAGAGGCAGGAAGGCGAAAGGGAAGAGGGGATAAATGGGATGCAGGGAAACTAGGCATGGGGGAACTGGTAGTGTAGGAACCCAGAAGAGGCAGTGAGGCAAGGTCTGCAAGTGGAGGTAGCCTGTTGCCTCCAAGTTCTGGGGAGACTATATATTTTTGAGGAGCCCAGGGCTCCAGCTTCAATGTAAATCTAAGAGAGGGAATTAGGAAGAGTATCCATCCCCCTTCTAAGAGGACCATTGCAGACCATAGGGAGCCCTAAGTGAGGACTTCTACCAGTCTTGCAACCTGGCCATTTGAAGTAATAATGAAGTGGGGGTGGGAAAGCAAGATCTGCATGTTTCTGGCTTCTGTGGAATTGGAGAGGAGATGTCTATGTGGGGGGTCCGATTATAGAGCATAAATCAGACTTCAGTCAACAGAGACCATCGTGGACCATGCACGTGATCAAGTTGGGGTCTATGGGCCAGATCCAGCCCACCTGAGGATCCTAGAAGGTTGTGCCTCCCTTTCCCAGCTCTTTTCCCCAACCATTGATCATTTGGTGCTTTCCCACCTTTTTTCGGGGGGGGGGCAGTTTTTCCCCATTCTAAAAGCTTGAAATGCCTCTCCTAAGGCTTTGTGACTGGCAGTAAGAGCTTGGAGCTACAAAATGCTGGTGTTTGGGGTATTTTGACCTTGCTGCATTTGCCTTCAGCTCCACCCACCACTGGAATGCAGCCCCTGAGAGTTTCTTCAACCTTGAATTCAGCCCTTCGGCTGAGAGAGGTGTGGCACAGATGGCCCCGGCTGCCTTTTGTGAAGAAACAAAGGGCCTTTCTCTGCTTGCAGTGTCTCCTGCCAGCACAACTGGCATGGGAAGTAATTGTACGAACTGAGAAAGCCATGTGAGTGTCCTATTGCGATAGGAGTCTCAGCGAGTCATGGACGAGCATCCCCCAGATTAGTTTGCAATTGGTCTGATATTTCCAATCTTTTGTAAAGAATTCAGAACAGGCTCAGGTTGTTGTTGTTTACTTACTGTAAGTTCTCTTTGGGTCGTGAAAGAATCCTTGAGAGAACTCATCAGCCACTCGCACCATCAGTTCCCCTCTTTTCCTAAAGCTTACGGACACCAGCAGTGGAGAGGGCTGGCCGCAGAATTTTCCAGAACCATGGAAAATCGGGAGTCTAGAATCTTGATGAGAAACACTGTGGATAGAGGATGCTCTTCTGTGCAAACAGACGGTCTTTTTGTGCAGAGGGCAATGTGAAGGGCAAGAAAGGGGGGGTTGTATAGTGCGAGCCCACTTGTCCTCGCTCCCCATCCTTTTGTGTAGAGCTTATACCCAAGCCTAACAACTGAAAAGGGCCACTGGCTATCTGTTTACACCAGCTTTCCCCAACCTGGACTACAAACACTTACTACAATCTTTGCTAGAATGTTCAGTGTTAAGCTTCTTCATCTTTCTCAGAACAAATCGATTGACAAATCGGTTAAATTCTTGTGAAACTGAACATATTTTCTTCACAGCATCGCCAGCTCGACATGTGACCTCAATTTCCCCTTCTCCTGCTGGAAGGTCTCCAATGAAGGTACTGGCCCCCACCCTGCATGAATTCTGAAGTATAGACTGTGTTGTGTCCTTTACATTGACCTGATTAATGGCCTCCTTTTCTCCTTATAATATTGACATACATTCGTTATATGTGTCACTTTCGAAAATGTATGTGTAGTACTTCTTGCCCTCAAATCATTTAGCTGTTGAAACTAGTGCTTCCTTCTTTTATGAAATAATATTTATTAGCAATTAATAACACATTTTAAAGTCCAGTGCTGTGCAATGGAAATAAACAACTGAGCTCTCAAACTCATCTCCGCTAGGGTAACTAGATGGTATATGCAGCTATGATTAAAAGGACCACGCTATTGTCCATAGAAGCCAGTAACTTCTATGCATTCAGGAGACAGTAGCCATAAGCCAGAATGTAGACAAACACTTTTATTTATTTTTCCCCATGGAGTAGCATCACAGCCATGCAATTCCCCTGAGTTCCAGTAGCATGAAAATTGATGGCTGCTGTTCCCACTGGGTGGTAGAACTAGATTCACAGTTATCTGGATTATGATCAGTGCCATCAGAGATTTAGTAGCTATAAGTATCAAACAACTTAAATAATAATAATAATTCTACATAACCATTTGAAGATAGTTTGGCAGCCTGCTGCTTAGAACTGCTGTGGTGGAAAAGTAAGGAAGAATGCCATGTACACATGTGAAGCCTGGCTCTTATGGACCTCAGTACTGCAAGCAATTCAAGTACAAGTTTAACTCAACACAGAAGAGTACCATTAATTCTAATGGAGAAGCAAGTGAAGGAAACATTCAGAAGATAGTTGGTTTGCCCACCTAAGTGTGCCACTGAGCTGTCTGCAAATTATCTCTCTCAGATCCCATTCAGATATTCCTTTTTGAAGTGATGTGGTCATCACAAAATGTCTCCATTCTTTACCATATAAGTTTCATGAGGTAAACATTTTTCATGAATATGTTCCAAGGCATGGGAAAAAGGCTCTTGAAAACTAGCAGGCTTCCCCATGTGGTAAAATACCAGCTGAAGTCATGTGGGGGCACATTCATAAGAAATACTCCCCACATAAAATTGACAAGAAAATTATCTTGTGATAGCCTCATCTGTTACTTCTGAAGTGTTACACCACTGAGAACTCTACTTTTACCTTGACTATAGCTGCTAGAGGAATAGCAATATCAAAGCTTTTAAGACCTAAGCCAAGGGTGGATAGATTTCAAGCTTGTGGAGTTTTCCTTCTCGAGCCAGCAATTTATCATCACAGTCATCCTATGATGTAGAGTAGGTTGAAAAAATATGACTGGCCCAAGGCCACTGAGTTGGGATTTATGACTGAGTTGAGTTTTCAACCACAGTCTTTCTGGTCCTAACTACTGGCTCTCCCATGGTTTAACAGGAAAAACGGAATGATGATGTGATTTTGAAGATTCCGACAGGAAAAACAAAATAATGCCTTGATTTTGAAGATTCCTAACAGTAGGGATTCAAACCCCAATGCATTCCAACGATGGAAACCCAGCATGTCCTACATTTAGTCTATGCCAATAAATACTATTACTATAGTACTAATCGTTATAGAGTACTTATACAGAATCTGTCCTGTCAGTGAGGAGTGTCAGCTTTCTAATTTGCATGTTGCAGCCTTTCCCAGCCTCCAGATGTTTTGGACTTCAATTCCCATCAACCCCAGCCAGCATGGCCAATGGTCAGGAATACTGGGAATTGTAGCCCCAAAATTTTGGAGGGCACCAGGATAAGGAAAGTGGATATGTCATCACTGCCTTTTCCTATGTCTTGTATCCATTTTGGGAAGCATTGATTTGAAAGCATACACATTTGTCATGTAAGTACTCATTTTTGGCATTAGAGGGCACAGTCTTACCACTTACACATTAGAATGTACTGAACTTTAAGTAGTTCCAAAGGTTTTGTAGTATTGCCAATGAATGAGCACATAATTGTAAACAGTAGCACCATTCAGTTTCTATTTTTGAAGCTCCAAAACCTTAACCTTTGTTGCTTGAATTCTTAGTAGCTGCAAAATTAAGTGCTATATATCACATGGAACCACAACTAATGCAGAGGAAGGTTTATCCATAATTTTACCTTAAAGAAAATACCCTTCCCCTTGTCTCTCCTTTACATTATTTTCGGCTAATGTCTCCTCCTTTTTTCACCCAGGGTTCAGTGCAATCATTTACGCCGTCTCCTGTGGACTACCATTCCTCAGGGCTCATGTCCAACTCCCCAGTCTTGTCAGGAAGTTACAGCAGTGGCATCTCCTCACTTAGTCGATGTAGCACATCTGAAACATCTGGCTTTGAAACTCAAGTCCATGAACACCCAGTACCAATTTCTAACTGCAACATTTCTGAAGAGCCAGTAAGAAAAGAAAGTAAGACTCCACCCCCTTACAGTGTTTATGAACGGACATTGAGGCGCCCTGTCCCACTACCTCACAGTCTAACCATTCCCATTCCTATGGATCCACCAGCACTGCCACCCAAACCCATGTTGGTCCGACCGAACAATCTGGAAAACAGTAGCAAGAGAACTGAACAGGTCCCTCGTCCTAGGCCTCTTCCACGAAAAGTGTCTCAGTTATAAGGAAAAGAAAAGAGAAACAAGTCATTTTGGGTAATGACTTAAGAGGAACAACACATCTAATATAGGCACTTTAATATTTTTCACAAATATTCTTTCCAGTTATTTTGTTTTTAAAATTGCTTAATATTATGTTGCACATTTTTGTCAAATGAAAGTACTAACCTAGAATGCCAGACACAGGAAACCAGACTGAAAGAACTGCATTTGTATTAGGTACAACAAATGTGGATGCAAACCAATTTGAATCAGAAGCTCGATTTATCAAACGTACGTTAATCAAAACTATACTTCCCCTTCACAACTTCATATTAGTATGACACTGTACTTTTTAAAGCATGCAGAATAATATGGTTTAAACTAAGTATATAAAGAAAGGCTCCTGTAACAAGCTACATTTTTGCGAACGTTTTGAAACTGTTTCTTTCCCACTTTTGAACCTGTTAATTAATTCGTGTACATGAACAAAAATAATGATAATTCAAGTGATTATATTGCATTGGAAAATTGCAAGGGTGTTATTGTAGTTGAGTTCATGAAACAAAACACTAGTTTTGGGTTGCTTTCTTTCTACTGACACTCCATTTTATTAAATGTACATATATACATTTTCAAATATTTGGGATTTTTAAGTATAAAATCTTCAGCACTTTGGTAATAATTTGTCTACGTAACTCTCATAATTTCCCCACAATTATTTTATGTTATTTGAGTTGCAATTTACTTCACAATTCCATTCAATTCATAAAAGCTTAATAATTTCAATAGACAATTGGTTGTGGAATTTGCACCTGACATTTAAAAAAATTCTTTGATCGCAGATGAAGAAATTAATGAGCAAGTTATTCCAGTGGTTCAATTCACTGTGTCCTATTAATAGTGACCAAGAAGTGGCCACTATCAGTGCTGTAGAAAGAGTAAATGTAAAGAATGAAAATAACTGGGAGCAAATAAGTGTTTATGGCGAATAACAGCAGAGGGCATTCAGTGTAAGAGTTCGGCTCAAGCAGCGGAATTATAAATCCGAATTCAGTCTTTACTAGTGAATTGTTTTTGTTACCTAATCCACCATCTTGTCTGTTTTGCAGCTTCTTAGTATCCAGATTGTACATTATAGCGCATGGCAGAAAGCCTGGGAAGTGTCTGGGAAAAGGCAGGTACCTTTCCCTGAAGGGCCCTGGCAAACAGCTCTGTGGGCTCGACAGCACATGTCCGTTCATGACAGGGCAGTTGCCCCTCCAACCATTTGTACTCTGGTAGATTACAAAATAATGTGGCATGCCACATTGGTCGTGAAGGGCTTTAACATGCACAGATGCATGGCCTCCCAGCTACCCCTTCTGTGTCCTTTTAACACCTGCCTGTGCCATTTACAAGTGTCGCAGTATCTCTACCCAAGTGCAGGTTGTGAAATTACCTTTAGGCATCTTGTCCTGACAGGAAAGGAAGAGTTCAGGGCGAGGGAGCTCTGCCGGTCTGGGCTCAGAAAGGGACGGCATGTTCAAATCTCCCAAAAGAAAAGAGCTTGGGATATGAGTTCTGTCTATATCTATCTTTCAGGGGTGCACAACTTCAGGCCCAGGGTCCAATCTGGCCCTCTGGAGTTCCTCAGACGGCTGTGCCCCCTGCCCCCCTCAGCCACTGATTCTTTGGTGGTTTTCCTGCTTTTGTGTAGTCCACCTCCCCATTCGAAAAGGTTGAAATGCCTTTCCTAAGGCTTGGTTACTGCCAGTAAAAGTTTTAAGCTAAAATATGCCGGTATTCTTTGGCACAGCTCCTTTTGCTTTTGGCCCCCGTCCACTACTGGAATGCGGGCCCCAAGACTGTCTCCGAAATGGAATTCAGGGCCAAACTAAACGTTCTCCTACTCGTGCATAGTGGAGCCATGCATGCTTGTATTCCCTATTCTCCTGCAGACACCGCCCAGAGAGCTTTGGCTATTGGGCGGTATATAAATGTAATAAATAAATAAATAGCCCTGATTTGGATCAGGACCATGGTGCTTCGAGGAGGGCTTTGAGCTTCCACTCTTTTCATCCTGAAATTTCACCTGCCTACCCCCGCAGGTTAGTTTTAAAAAGAAGAAGAAAGAAACTCTCATTTGCTACCAGTGCAGACCCCCCCCCCTCTTTTTTATCCCCTCAGGAGGAGGAATTTCAGGATGAAAACAGGTCAGGAGCTTCCTCTCCCAAAGCACCATGGCATTTGGGCTTTTGAGGTTTCTTTTTAAAAAAAACACACCTCAGCATTCCTTCATTCTGCTGTACATTCCACTCCCAAAATGTTGGGAAAGCTCAGGAGTAGGAGAAGCTATGGTCTGAAGCAAAAAAAGAAAGAAAGAAAAAGTGGTCCCCCTCGGTGCACAGAAAAGATTAGTTTGCAAGTAAGAGGTATTCCAGCTTGCAGCCCCAATTCCTGCAGAATGCTTTGTCAGGAAGTGCCCTTACTCTTGCCAGATGATATTCTAGGTGGCATTTCACTAGAAACCGCCTGCACAGCTGTTTGAAAACTCTTCCTAGCTTCTAGGACCATACAAACTGAAACAACTTGTACAGGCAATTTTTCTCTTATTCCCCCCCTCCCAATTTACATACTATTTGTAACATTTGTTTGCCATTCTAAGTATGATCTGTGTTTTTAAATCATACCGTTAAAAGTTATCTCCCCGTTTGGTTGGGAAGCTTGTGTTGATTTTAACAGTTTGCCTTGTGGATAGCTTAACTGGAACATAGTGACCACTTTTTATATTCCCTCAATGAAACCTTCAGCAGGTATATGCTGTTAATGGTAGCTATAGAGGTTTTCTATAATAAATGTTCAAGTATTTTTGTACATAACTGGTTAATTTTAATAAGGAGTACAACTATGTGGGGAAAAAGAAGCAAACAGTTGCGTATGCAGTAAGATTGTTATAATTATGCCAAATACTTTATGTAAGTGGGGGACACGGGGAAGAATATTTGTACATATATGCTTTTAACAATAATTCTGCCATATTGATTCTACAATGTTGAATGTCAGAAAATATTAATATATGTTGAAATATCTATGTTTAGCAAAAGTGTTTATAACTGGAAAAGGAGCATATGAATTTTAGCTTTGTACCTTGCTGATTTTGAAGTCCTGAGATTTCTTGAACTAGCTCTCGCTTTTGATCATAACATTTTCATGTCTGCATAACCAGATTTTTGAAGCTGTTAGCTACATATTTATGCTGTTGGTTTTTTTAAAAAAAGATATTGTAATTTAAATAAAGTGTCACAGACTGGATAACATCCACTTTGATCCCCTCCCCACCTTATACATACAGCTGAATCCGTGTGTTGCCTGGTGCTTTCAGCATAGTCTGAATCAGTGTTATTTGCTCCTCAAGTCCATTTTTAAAATATATTTGACAGTAAACAACATTTTTACTCACGTGCACGTATTACTGATGTCTGCTTGGCAGCAAAACATTTTAATGTAGTTAAATGTTTACAGATGGTTATACTGGTTGCTGAAGAACCGTAAATACAAAATAAAATGGATTGATCTTCATTGTACAATTTCATTTTCTGCTGAGTGCTGCGTTGTAAAACAGTTTGCCCTGGAATTAAAGTTTCAGATTCCTAGCTTTGATCCAACTTTCCCCCCCAATTTTAAAAGAGAGAGCAAGAGAGAGAAACACCTTGGTTGAGCCTTTCTTGTTGATAACAGATGTCGAAGAAATCCACAATGGAATGACTTGAGTTCATATTTCTAAGAATCTAACCTGCGGATTCCACAGTGAAAATGCATATTTCCTCCATAGGCTAAAGCATAAAAATGCCTCTTTGGGTGAGTGCATTTTAGAGGGGATTTGCACTTCCTCCATGGTGCTCATAAAGGCATACATGGACCTTCCTCTTCCTCCATCACAACAACCCTGTGAGATAGGTGAGACTGAGGCCTAATCTACACCTCCCAGTTATCCCAGGGCCAGCTCAAGGTCATCCCGGTGCATCCAAAGGGGATCCCAGGGTCAATGGGGATGACGTCTCAGTTGTCGCGGGATAACCAGGACCGTGGTTATCCCGATTTTTCCTGTGGCCCCAGGACAACCCGGAGGACCACGGGTGGTGTGGTGAGCATTTCTGGGTCCTCCCTCCTTCCCACGAGTAGCAGGGCTCATCAAACGGGCATAGAGCAGTGGGGAGGGGGCTCCATGTCCATCAGTGTGGGCAGTATTTTCACCATCCCCAGGATGGTTCTCAGCGGTTTCAGCACCAAGTTTTTTGCTTTTTTAAAAAAAAAATACTTACTTTGGCGCAGGATTGCACCTGCGCAACATCTCTTTTTCAAAAAACAACACCCGCTGCGGCGGAATGTCCCTCTTCAGTTCTAGGACAACGCGCTGGTTTTTAGACAGAGAGGGATGATCTCAGACCAGGTAAGCCTGGAATCCTCCCCCTCCCTGTCCCGGAAGGCCTCTAGTTGTAGATGAGGCCTGAGAGAGACTGATTGGCCCAAGTTCAGTCATTGACCTCTGTACCTGAGTGAGGATTTGAACCTGAGTCTCCTCAGTTCTAGTTTGGCTCTCTAACCACTGTGTAACTGTACTACTAAGAATAAAATGTAAGGGGCTTTGTTATCAGGGAAAAATTCATACAATACATTGAAATATCAAAAGTATTTACCTAAGTACCTTACCAGCTGGGGTGTATACATGGTACTACAGCAGAGTAGCATAACTTACATTGCTTGGACTCTGGTTTTTATAACTGCAAAACAAAAATGCACCAAGTGGTGTATACAAATATAGCAAAGTACTGTCACAAAGAATTTGATCTTCTTCAACCCTTCTTTCTTTTCCAATTAAAACAGTTCCAGTTCTCTGTGAACCAACTACTGTTCTTTTTTAAAGTGCATTTTGAAGCATATTGTGTAAGCAACACTACCTACAAATTGAAAGTCTACTTGTAAATAAACTTGTATTTGGATAGTATGCAATGCATTTTTTACATATGTAGTTTAGTGAACTATCTGGTGATTTCCGGAAACAATTAATGCTGTCATTCTGTATTGTCAAATGGCAAACAAAAAAGGCATATATTACCATCAGCAAGGTGGTGCAAAACTATGGGTGTGCTTCATGGTGAGTTCCACCAAGACAGGGTTGATTTCATATAAGGGGCAGGCTATAGATGGACAGTCCTGGACACATCACATGGAACAGCTGCGAGGACAAACCATCCAGGCGAAGCTATGCAAATTACGACCCCCAGTCATTGGTCATGATGCTGCTGAGATGTATCACCCTGTCACCACAGATATGGGAGTCGGTTGCTCTGAATTTGTAGATATAGTAAATAGCTGTTGAGTTGGAAGACATCTGGTGTGTGTTGCTGTTTCCCATATACAAGACATGTCTACTTGTGTAAAAAAAAGAAAAAGTGGGCGCTAGTTCTCTCTGACAGGATATGTCTGGGTTGGAACAGTACCATTCCAGACTGTAGGCAAGGACACACATGATTGAATCTCCATATTATTATTTTTAAATCTCTGAGTCTGAGTCTTATGTTCACCTTGCAACTTGTTCCTTACGATGGCTGCTCTACAGTCAGGAAGCTTTTTCTGAACATATTGAGAACAAAAATTATGCAGTATTCCTGGACATAGAAATGAATACTGTATACAGAGGGTCAACCAAAAACATGTTGGTTCCCCCTTCAACCCTTCTGTTCAACACATAAGGAAGGGATGGAGCCAGCAGGGACAAGGAACTTGAGGTGGAGCCAGTGTGTACAGCAGCATTCCTCCCTCTGTGTATTCTTCAATGCATGGAGGAATAGCTAAATTGGGTCAAATCTGCACAACTCCCCAATGATACGGTGGGAGACAAGCAGAAGATGCTGCTCTGCCTCCTTGCTTTTGTCAGTCTTGGCTTCTTGGAGGTCAGGGTGTTGGAGAAATCTGCAACCCATTCAAATGAGTTCAGATTTCTATGAATCCAACCTGTGGATTTGGAAGCAGACCACCTTTTTCCAAATCACAAGGGTTTTGCAGACTTGTTTTTCACTGGGGGAGGGGTTGGTGCTGATTTGCATTAGTGCTTATGTGCATTATTACTGTTAATGTGAATTAGCACAAGCAGAATGAAATACTGGTTAACCACCCGATTCCATCAATGAGCGGATGACGGAACAAAAGACGCCTGATAATCCGCAAAACAGACAGAACGGCAGTTAATCTTCAATCTGTTCTCTGCTTTTTAATATTTTGTTATTCTAAGTGGTTGTATTTGTTGTTTTAGTTGTTACTGAATTGGGGGAGTTTTATGATTGTAAACCACCCTGAAGGCATTGAGCGGTATATAAAGTTAATAAATGTATAAACAGATAGTAAATAATTAACTTAAAATATATTGTAATGTTATATGACCAGCACTCCATCCAACAGGTGATGCAGACCCCTGACCTCAGGTTCCGATCTTACTTTGTCATTTTGCCTTGAGGGAGTTTCTGAAAAATCCAAATCTAACATACAGCTCTTTAAAAAAATGAAGAAAAGAAAAAGGTTTGTTCCTCTAACAGCCAGAAAGGCTCAATCCTGACAGATAGTTCATATTAACCTTTCCATTTAGGGATACCTCCCGGAGTTTGTTCTGTTTCACTTAGCCAAGGCAAGCCACATCTAACATTTTGAATTAGTGCACTAATTACATGATCATAGCTGAGGTTTTTTGGCATCCTGCTCTGAAACCGAGTTATTCATGAATATCAATTACGACCAGTCAGAGCTCCTGACAGCTGATTTGTACCTGAGAGTGTGAGCAAAGGCTTTAATTAGGTAAATATACCTGACCTCTTCATCTGCTGCCAACTTGTTCCTTGTCTTTTTCAAAGAGCTCAGGCTATTATTTTTTGGTTTAACTCTTATCTGGTGTGGAATTCATCTCTTGGTCTTGGGAAGCAAGGAGAAAGGAAGGTGGAATGCTCAACATTGTTTAGTGTGGGCTGCTTGAGGGCTGGCACACATTGTGGAAAGGTATGGCAAAAGAAGACGAGGTGGTTTAAGAAAGCCTAGCATCCAGCTACTGTTGGATTGAATGGAAAATAGTTGGTGACTGGAGGCAAAGCCAGTAGCAGGGGGTCAACAGCATTGGATGCCTGCCAAGACCCCCACCCTCACCAGGGCCAGCCCCCTGGGAGTGGAATGCCTTTGGTATGTGTCTGTGTGTCCCCATGGTCAGTTTGGCAGGGTCACCCAGAGGATTTATGGGGCCTGGTACAGGTATGATGTCCACTGAGAACAACATTTCTCAAAACCTTGTTCTTTCAGCCACTGTGCTACAGTTTGCCCAAACTCGAACTATGCAACACAACAGAACTATCACGGGTTGTACGTATAATATTTTTTGTTTTGTAGCAGTTCCTATTGTTTGGTGAACATTTGTTATTTTAGAGTATCCATTACTTTTATTTTAAAAAATAATAAAGAAAAGTTATAAATAAAAAAGTTATCCAGTTGACTTCTTACAGCTTACGGATTTATTTTATTATTATTTACCTAGTACTTACAGTATTTTTAGTATTGAAGTCCCTCAAAGTAAAGCCATGTGTTTTTTTACCTAGTGCAAATGATACCAACCTGGAAATAGAAAAAGAAACATATTTTAAAACTAATTAAAGGAAGATCAGTTTTGTAATTAGTACCCTGTAGAACCTTGAAAGAAAGGTGACAGAAACTTGCTTTTTGCCAGCCTATCTCACTGCAGACAGTACATTAGAAAACAAACAAACCCGCAGCTACTGAGCTCAGCTTGGTGCCCTGGGTGACCGCTCAGCTCATTCACCCCTAAGGCTGGCTTTACCTCCATCTCCCAGCAGGCAACCTGGGGCCGATCTACACCAAGCAGGATATAACACTTCAACAATGTTATGAAAACGGTACATGTAGTGTGTCCTGGGCCTGGACAGTTGTCATAACCATTATAAACCGTTATAAGCAGTAGTGTAGATCCTGCCCTGCTATCAAACCCTGGAATATCCTGGCTTTGCTGCTGCTCACCCCTCTTGCAGTTGCTGCCTCTTCAGCTGTTCATCTTAGATCATGTAAACATTATGGCTGGCCGAAAACTATTTGCTGCCTGAGGCAGAACAGCAAATGAAGTCATGGTGCATAGTACTCACGCTGGCCAAGTTATTTTGGAACCTGAGGCAAAAAAAACCAAAAACTCCCAACGGCAACAAAAGCTTACAAGTGCCTCTCCTTTTCCATGGCAGTAAAATTAAATAGTGAACAATTTGCTGCCCTTTCAGGACACCCCAAACCAGCTAGTTGAGAAAGGTGCCTCACTCTGCCTAATGGTAGGGCCAACCGAGGTAATATTCTAATCTACTCCAACTAATTTATCTTATATTATCCAAAGTGCTTGTTTTTCAGCAAAGAATAACATTGTTTATCCCTGTTTGTATTTTACTCAGGCGGCTTTAGCATGTCCAATGTGAAATTTTATCTCAGCAGGCTCTCATTTGTTGACTCTTCAACACATGTAAAAAAGAGAGAGAAAGAAATGACAATTGTACTATTTCTTGATATCTTTGGGAATTGTGCCATATGTATACCACTGGGATAGGAAAAAATGTAACCCCACAATTTTTTACTAAGAAATAATAGCAAAAAGAAATAAGCGTGTAAAGTCCCTCTAGTATAGCATATGGGTTTATTGGTATGGTCAGTATATTCCTTTTAAATCTGCTATTATGAAGTGATATAACATTACTAGCTGTACCCTGCCACGCGTTGCTGTGGCTCAGTCTGGTTAAATTGAAAAGACAGAAAAGACAAAGCGGATGTTTCTAATATGTTTAATTTCACAATGCTTGTGGATATACAATATTTTTAGTTGTTCCATTGTCTGTGTAGATATAGAGATTGTCTGGTTTGCCGACTCTAGAACACACAACATATAATTGTCCATGTGAGAAGCAATCTGTGTCTAGATCTAAACCGCACAATTCTAAAGATTGGCCCTGAGCTTTGTTGATGGTGATTGCAAACGCCAATCGAATTGGGAATTGCAATCTCTTAAATTGAAATGGCATATCTGTTGGAATCATAGGAATGCGAGGAATGAGGACATCTTCACCTTTGAAAGGTCCTGTCAAGATTGATCTCCGACTATAACAATTGCCAGTTCGTCTATAGTTGGAGCATTGAATCTTCGCACATGTTCTCCAGCAGGCGTTTTGTCAGCATGAATAACAATCTTGTGTGTATCAGATGGCATCATGTCAATTGCTGTTTTGAACAAATGTACTAAATTGTTTTTTTCGTGAAGTAGCTGTTGCAGTTTTGAAACAATGGACCTTTTTATGCCGGTATAAATTCCGCAGCGTGCATTCAATTCATCATTGCCATCACCAATGAAATACATTTGTAGGAATTTATGTTGACTATCTTGAAACGGAAGGAAGGAGCTGGCTTTATGATAAATTTGTCCTTTGACTTTGAAAGTTGGCATAAATGGAGCTGTGATGATTTCTGTGCTGAACGACATCATTTGGAAGCATGAGTTGTATTTCCTGATGTTAGATAGGAAATGCTTTGATTCTGCGGTATATCCGGCAAGCAAAGTTTGTAATGGCTCTGGTGGTTCTCCAAGTTGAGGCAGTTTAATTTTTCCAGCAGCACAACACATTCCTTTTGTTTCTCCATTAAATTTAAGAGCCTTGCAATAAGGACACACTTCAGTCATAGTGCCAATGAGAACATGCCGCCTCAAACTATAATCAGCTGGGTTGTACCGGAATGCAAGGCGATTGTAATCGTGTGATTGTTTACCACGGAGTCGTGTTTGACACTGATGTGCTGTTTCTCGTTGACGTCTTTCAGCCCCTCTCAGCCTTTCGCGTTCATTATGTTGAGAACAAAGCAGATCTGTAGCTGTAGTACGCGATTGCCGTGCTCGCAACCGTGCATCCTCAAGTCTGGCTGAACGTTGCTTGGTTGATTCCTTGGCACGTATTTGAGCCATTTTTTTTCTTTTTTTCTCATTTGCTGAAGCCCGTTCTTCCTAAGTCTGATTTGCAATTTCTCATTGCAGTGCTTCCGCTCCGCGAGTACGACGACCTAAGTGTGATCTTCTGCGAGGCATTATTTGGATGAAGTAAAGCAGTTTGTTTGGTTTTTAAAAAAGATTTTTTTTTACGTTGAGGAGGTTAGTGGAAACTCATGGCAGTTACCTTTCTTCAGAACATGTAACTGTCACAGGTGTGACATCTATATTCACTCAGCCAATTGCGAGAGTACATGCAAATAGGAGAGGAGGCAGAGGGAGCAGATTGGCCTACTGGTTGGTGATGTCACAATGATCAGCAGGACTGGTTTTGAGGAGGCCTATTTCTTCGATTTTAAGACAAACCTTTGACCCCATAGAGAACATAGTTACATAACAACGCTCGCGTATTCGAACGCAACGCTGTGTCAAAATTTCAAAGCAATCGGTGAAGAACTTTCGGAGATATAACGACAGTAACGAACGGTCTTTTTCATTTTTATTTATATAGATAAACATTAAAAATAATATATAGCAGTCAGTTCAAACCATAATTGGTGAGCTGACATTAGAAACCCTAAGGTCAGCGTTCCCAATGTGAACAGCTGGAGACTGCACTTCTGCTTTAGCTACAGCAGTCTTAAGTAATAGTTTACATTGGCACAGCTAAAAAGACAGCCTGGAAATCAGATGAATCAGAGAGAGCTGAACTCCACTTCCTCTTAGTATGATTTTCTTGCTTTCTCCAAGCGCCTCCTTTGTGAAAACCAGAAGTGTATTATTACAAACATAAGAGCATAACAAGAGCTATGCTGGATCAGTCCAAGGGTCCATCTAGTCCAGCATTCTGTTTACACATTGGCAACCAGCTGTTGAACAGGAACCCATAAGGAGGACTAGAGTGCAACAGCACCCTCACACCCATGTTCCTCAGCAACTGGTATATATAGGCTTACTGCCTCTGCTACTGGAGGTAGCACACAGCTTTCAGGACTAGGAGCCATTGATTGCCTTCTTCTCCAGGAATTTCTCTAACCACCTTTAAAGCCATCACTACATCTTGTGGTAGTGAATTCCATAGATTAACTATGCACTTATGAAGAAGTACTTCCTTTTATAATTCCTGAAATTCTCCCACTAATCAGCTTAATGGGATGAAGTATTTTGCTCTATCATTTTGAGAGAGGAAGAATGTCTCCCTATCACGCATAATTTCTTACACCTCTATCATATCTCTCCCCTTACTCTCTTTTCCCCCAAGCTAAACTATTCAGCTGTTGTAACCTTCCAGGCCCTTGATCATTTTAGTCACCTTTTTTCTGCACTTTTTCCAACTCTACAATATCTTTTTTTTCAGTATGGTGATCACAACTGTACACAGTATTCCAAATGTGGTCACACAATTGATTTGTATGAAGACAATTTGACATTGGTAGTTTTATTGGTGGACCATTTAGTGGTGGACATTTTGATTGAGCTGTCCACCATGACCCCAAGATCTCTTTCTTGGCTGGTCACCGCTAACTCAGATCCCATCAGGTTATACTTGCACTATTGCCTAAAGATTGAAAAGAACCTCAATTTTCATTTTATTGTTCATCCCGTGAGAATCTTATAGACTGGTCTATAAATCCTACAAACAAGTAAACATATAAATGGTTGTCAGAGCATTTAAATGAATAGTCACCACATATACAGACCACCTTAAGTACCTCTTTTGTTCAGTAAGCTACAGGCGATACATTGCCAGGGGAATTATATAATTAGCAATCGTTTCTTGAAACATGATAATTTAAGTTTAAGGAATTTTTTGAATGGGAAAGTCGAGATGAGAGGGCAGGACTTTTTCCATTCCAGCTAAAGATGAGGGAATCCAGGTGTTTGTGTGTGAAAAGGACAGGAAATAATGGGTTATCCCATGGGTTAAATAACATTCCATGGGTTAAATAACCCATGGGCTTTTGGGGACGAGTGGAAAGGAGTGGATGTGCCACCTGCATGTGTCTGCCATTTCCGCTTTTACTGAGAAATCATGATTGACTCCCTCATAGGTTGCTGAGCATGTCATCCGTTGTTTTGTTCAGGGTATAAACAACCCAGCAGTTAACCCAACCATTGATTAACTGCTGGGTTGTTTAGCTCATAAACAACCTTGCAGTCCAGATTCAGACAAATGCTAAGCAATCTACAAAGGAGCCACCTGTGAGTTGCAGGTGCACTGCAGGCAGTGTATCCACTCTCTCCCACTGCTCTCTGACAGCCCATGGATTGTTTAACTCAAGGGCTGTTGTGCTTTGTGAACCAAGTCAGAGACCAAGAGCAGAGGTTTTGGACTCTGAGGGCAGAATCCAATGAGGCAATTACACCCCTGCCAATTCTGTTCTGACTGCCCTGCCAATTATGTTGCGCAAGTGCCCCCCCCCCCCCCGCTTGCGCAATGGTAATTTAGTGCTTTCAGGGACACCCAAAATGAGCAGAAATGCTTGTTTTTGGAATGAGGCAGATTGGTGGAGCTCACATAAGGAAGTTCCGCCAACCTGCCTCCTTCCAGAAATAAGCATTTCCACTTACTTAGGGGCATCCCCTAGGAAGTGCTAAATTTCCCTTGTGTAAATTGTAGGTCCCACTTGTGCAGCAGAATTAGCAGGACCCAACACTTGCAGAAGGGAATTGGCAGGTGGAAAGGAATTAGTAGGGGTGTAAGTGCCCCTTGGATTCTGCCCTAAGCTAACAGAATGTGGGGGTTCTTGATCCTTGGAAATCTGATATTTTATTTATTTATTATTGCATTTATATCCCGCCTTTTTTCCTGCAAGGAAC
Organism: Elgaria multicarinata webbii; assembly: GCF_023053635.1. Taxonomy (NCBI): domain Eukaryota; kingdom Metazoa; phylum Chordata; class Lepidosauria; order Squamata; family Anguidae; genus Elgaria; species Elgaria multicarinata. Next base: position 63,822,144 of record NC_086179.1, on the reverse strand, counting down.
ACAAGATGGCATACATAATCCTCTTCTCCACTTTATCCTCACAACAACAACTCTGTGAGGTGGGCTGAGCTGAGAGTCTGTGACTGGCCCAAAGTCACCCAGTAGGCTTCCATGGCTGAGTGGGGACTAGAATCTGGATCTCCTGACTCCTAGTCTGACACTTTAGCCACAACACCACACTGATATGAGACCAGTGGACTTAGGCTATCAGATTATTTAAGCTATGTCTCCACCTATGCAAATATTACAAAACCCTGGATAAGCCACCCTTGAAAAGAAACCAAACCTAGGTAAACACTGCATCCCAGGAACTTCTATACAATACAGATGTTTGAAGGAGTCAGAAGCTCTGAAAGGGCTATGAAGAGGTGACTACTGAAGTATAATACAGGTAGCTGCTAAGCTGTCTAAAGAACCAATGTGCAATATCTCTTTTGTCAGGGCCTAGAAATTCTAGTTAGACCTGACAGAAAGAGGAAATAATAGCTATAGCACTCTTAAAGTCAGAGTCAAATTTCAAAAGCCCTTTCACTGTCATTTTCCTGGTTGTAAATATATTTGAATCATACAAAAGCCCTTGATTAAACAAAACCGCCGCAATTTCAAATGAAACGATAAAGCCCTGTAGTATAGAATAAGTGAAGAAAAACAGTCCCTTAGCCCATTTTGGTAATGCCAGCAGCTGTGCCATGCTCCTTGCTGTTGACTGTGAATTAATTATATTTGTCCCCTCCGTGTTGTTTGCTCGGAGAACGTTTTGATTAACCAGCATTGTGTAATTGTGCTGAAGAGTGAAAGGCAATTGTTATAGGAATGCAGAAAACAATGGTACTGAAAATGCTGTGGAAGCTTAGGGAGATGGCAGTGGAGATGAAGGAGGAGGGGAAATTGCTATTCTCCTCCTCCATGGTGTGCTGCTTTTAGGACAAATGACCATCCAATAATTCCACAGGAGTCTAATCACAGTGTTCCGTAATGATATAGCTTAATTGTTTCTGGATGGGATGGGAAATGTTTTTACCGCCATTTGTCCTTTCAGAATCTCACCCACACGTTATTACTGCGCTTATACGTCCCAACATACCTTTTATTAATTTTTCCCTGTTTGCCGCCTTCCAAACAATGAAACCTTTTATATTTCCATTTATAAAACCTTTGTCCTTTCGCTGTTCTACTTCCCTGACTATAATTCCACCTCTGCTTCCCTGTCCCCATTTCACCTCTAACAACCTTTGAAAGCGTACTCATGCTGGTTTGACATAATAATGCAGCATAAAGGGAACAAAGGTGCAGTTCCCCCATCAGAAAAAATTCAGCTTTTCCTTGCTCATCATACCCAATTTTCCAGGATTACAGTATAATACCTTTGATTGAACAGAATACAGAGAGAATTCCTGTCTGCTTTTAAACATATTGAAAGCTAATGAAATGTTTCAAGGCACTTTTGAAAAGCATATCACTCTACTTATGCTGTTAAAAATAACTTCGGCCAAGGAAGACTGGCAGTGAAAGAATACATGGTTCTACAAAAACTATGGCTGCTTAATTAAAGAAAAGGAAAAAAAGACTTGGAAGAGGAACTAAAAGTGACATGAGTCCTTTTGGGGCAAGCAAGGTCACACAATTAATCTTACCCTGACCCTGCATCATCCACTGAGCATGGTCAATCTTCATCAGGTTTTTTTTAGGTAGCTGTCCCCTTTGGGTTTTAAAGAAACATATATTGTACTTCTGCATCGCTTGGGACTCTGCAATACATGCTGATACCTCCCTCTTGTTGATCAGTGGCCTTATTTAGGCTCCAATACTGTTGGCACTCAACCATCTGAGTTCACTATTAGAAGTATGAAGTAGTACATGTAACTATTGCAGTGTATCAAGGCGGTGTATAACAATTTAAAACAATAACACCATAACACAGTTTAAAAACCCCAAGAACGTTAAAAACCATATATCATTAAGGCAATAATTTAAAAGGCTAGATTAAAACGATGTGTCTTTACACGCTTAATTTAAAAGGCTAGATTTAAAAAGGTATGTCTTCACACGCTTTCTAAAGGTCAAGACAGCGGGTGCCAATCTTAGTTCTTGGCAGAGTACATCGCACAATTTGGGCACAATATGGGAGAAATCCCTTTCATGAGTGTCCAACAAATGGGCTTCTGCAGGTAACGATATCCTCAAGAGGGCCTCTAGTGCAGATTTTCATAACCAGGAAGATTCATAACTAGACAGGTGATAGGTGGTCCTAAGCCATTTAGGGCTTAAAAGGTTAAAACAAACACTTTGAATTGAGTCCAGAAAGCAACTGGAAACTAGTGCAGGTCTTACAAGACAGGTATAATACAGTTCTGAAATCTAATGCCTAATGCATGGATGTCTGCAGGGAGAAACTCTACACATGTAGTTTTTGGGATTGTGTAGGCTTTTGCCCTTCAGACATCCACACCTGTTTGTTTGCTTGCTTGTTAAATGGTGCTCACAGCAACTAACTGAAAATTACAAATCAAAGCACAAAGACAGGTAGGTAAAACATCAATAAAATAAAGATCAGAGCAACTCTCAAACCCTCCATGAATCAAACAAATTAACCTTTCTCTGGCCCAGCTGCTTTTTTTAGTCTTTCTAGCTCACACACTTTGTTCAGACTCTGCCTTTTACAGTGTCCACATCCTTCTGGTGTCTTCTGCAGTGGGTTCTAAATAAGCATGATCTTGGAGGGACATAGTTAACCATAAAGAAACTAACTAGTTTTGCCATCAGCAGACGTGGGAGAGAGAGAGAGAGAAGGCACAGTATTTTCAGACACAAGTGTGCCTGATTAGGCATATTTGTCAAAAGTGGTGCCTTGTGTTTCAGCACCTATTATATTTTGACTGTGATTCCCCAGATACTTGTTTTTAATGGGATTGGAAGAATAAAAAAAATGTCCGCACAAATCACTTCTTAATCTGGTGAAGTAAGCAGAGGATGAAAAACAACCTGCTGTCATTTCTGACTTGCGGGGGGTGGTGGTGGTGGTGGTAGGGGGGGAGAATGTAAATAAGGAAAACAAATCACTGGTCGGTTCACACTTCATCAAGTGCCTAATAACTTGTAACCAGTTAATTATACACCCTTAAAATCCATGTATAAGGGGAAGTGATTTAGAACTAAGCACTTTTAATGGGATACAAAATATATACTAACATTCCTTCTAATCGTGTGGTATTTAACCCTTTACAAGTTGGTGTAAAATAGAAATGATCAGCTTGTCATAACAAAAGCCAACAGAGTCCCAATTCTTTTCCTCACATAAACACATATGTATATTCAAATCCTAGTGAATTGTGAGCAGGACTACAGTCCATGGTGAGAGCCAGGAACTAGCATGGCCAATAGTCAGGAATCATGGGAGTTGTAGTCCAAAACACCAAGTTGGGGAAGGCCACTATAGGGATTCAGCAAAAGACAACCCAATTCTGCCCACAGGTCTGATACTGTTGTATCTTGTTTGGCCATGAGTCCTCTAACTATCAGCGCATTCAGCAGCTTCTGTGCACAAAAAGTCCATAACATACAGGGTGGGTGTTTTATAGCACAAGTTCTCCTGCACAAGGCAGGAAATATCAAATACTGACATTTTTCAGAAGAGCTGGGTTTTCTGAGCCTTTTTAAAAATGGCTAAAACTGGGAAATGGAGTGGGAGACGCGCAGGAGGATCACAGCATTGTCAAAATGACCCGCGAACATCTGTCAATGCCAGTCACCTCAGACTTTTCTAGGTGCCGGCTGCCTCCCTTTTCCCGCTCTCTCCGCTTACCTTCCTCCTCCTCCACTTCTGCTATCGTTGTTGCCTCGCTTCTGCCGGCTGCCAATGATGACAGGAAGAACTAGGCCCTACGTGATTTTAATATATCGCGGGGGCTCTGATAATTAATACCTCTATGGCCACTGTAGTTTGTGACCATACAGGTACTAAACTGTTAGTACCTCTATGGTCACAAACTCTGGTGGTCATAGAGGTAATAATCATCATCAAAGCCCCCACAATGTATTAAAATTGCACGGGGCCTAGTTCTTCCCGTCATCGGCAGCCAGTAGAAGCGAGGTGGCGGAAGCAGCAGCGGAAGAGGAGGAAGGTAAGGCCAGGCCCCAGTGCCGCTCCGAGTCGACTTCGGCTCAGCCCGCCTCGGCTCAGATTCGAGGCCTCAGCCCGAGGCAATGCACAGCCCTAGTTAGAGCTGCTAACCCTGCTGCAGACTGTCTGACTGTGGTTAGAGAGTGAGCAGGGTTTAGCAAAACACATCACCCAGGACACCTTAAACCCTGCTGCTTAACAAAAGACCTTAACCAGCAGAGCTGAAGGTGTCTTCTGAACAGGCCCACAATCTTGCAAAGGGCATTGTGGTCATATCAAAGCCTTACAAACAAAAGGGGAAAGGCAGCATCGGGTGAAGGGGAGTGACATGTAAAAGGAAAGGCTCTAAGAGATGGTGAAATAGCTCCGAATGCATAAATTCAGACCCAAACTGAACACTGCTAAGCTGAGCTTTCTCAAAAGTGGTAAAGAGGCAGATGCACACATCCTCAAATGATGTTTTAAGATAGCCCCTTGAGATAGGGTGACCATGTGAAAAGGAGGACAGGGCTTCGACATCTTTAACAATTGTATTGAAAAGGGGATTTCAGAAGGTGTCATTTGTACGCATACAGCATCTGGTGAAATTCCTCCCCTGTTTTATATCTGGTCACTCTAGTATAGATCCTGCAGCTTTAACTGTTGTGATGAAGAAGGAATTTCACCAGGTGTAGCTTGCATACAAATAATGCCTGCTGAAATTCTCTTTTCTATACAACTGTTAAAGATGCAGGAGCCCTGTCCTTCTTTTCACATAGTCACCCTACGAGATACAGAAGCCCTGTCCTCCTTTTCATATGGTCACCCTACAAAAACATTAGTATTTGTACACCCAAGTCATGGGTGCACTTTGGTTTAGCTCCTTGCTGTTCGGTGTTGGCATCTAAAAAGAAAAGTTGAGTGTTTTCAATATTTGGCTTCACAGAGTCAGGTTTTTGCAAGTTTCTGAACTGCTGAGGACCTCTGGTAACTTAAAGAAGTCCTCCCAGGGGGGAAAAAAGACACGCTTGGAGCCATTCTGCCAACACTGGAGCCCATTCCTCAGTTATCCCCAAGCAAGGCAGGGGGTCCTAAACCTCATGCCAGTTACCAAGGGCCCTGGTCAGCAGAGCCTGCTGAGCAGAAGCAGTAGGCAGGGAGTATAAGAACAGGCTCCCCCAGAAATGAAAATAGGTCCATTCAGATTTTTCCCCTATGGAATGAAATCAGTTCTTTAGGGGAAGACATGAACGGCAAGCAGCCAACTGTACTCTTGTAGAAGGTTTAGGCATTATTAAAAGAGCAAAGGCAGCACCAATCACTGATGCCAACATGTGGACCCCTGAGCAAAGGCAGGTCTTGAGAGAAGCGTGTGCAGCACTATAGGGATGCCGGGTTTCCCGTGGATCTACTCAAGTGAACAAGAAGCACTTACTTTGTCTCCTGAAATGGTGGTAAAGTCTAGTAAAAAACTCCTTGTGTTTGTTAATCAGATTTTGCTTCCTAATAAACAGTCTACTTTAAAGGTAGAACTTCCAACTGTAGGAAGTGCCTACTTGAAACACAAATTAAGTCTAAAAATTAATTCTGTGCTTAACATGACCAGATACAAAAGAGGGCAGGGCTCCTGCAGCTTTAACTGTTGTGATGAAGAGGGAATTTCATCAGGTGCTTCATGCATACAAAGTACACCTGCTGAAATTCCCCTTTCAATACAACTGTTAAAGATACATAAGCTCTGTCCTCCTTTTCATAGGGTCACCCTACTAAAACATTAGTATTTGTACACCCAAGTCATGGGTGCACTTTGGTTTAGCACTTTGCTGTTTGGTACTGGCATCTAAAAAGTTTAGTGTCAGCAATATTTGTCTTCACACAGTCAGGTTATGAAGGATTCTGGGCTTCCACATCTTTGTCCACTCTCTCATGACTGTAATCTGAGACCATTTGCTGGTTTATAGAGAAAACAATGTTAATTCTGTATGGCAGCAGAATCTGCAACAGAAAGGGGTCCTTTATTGTGTTTGTCCCAACACTTTTAAGGCAGTTCAAATATAGTTTTGGCTTGAGTGTAGGGGAGGATTGCTCGCCCTGTGTTTAGGACCAAATTCAAACCACCACACCCCAAAATTTACACACCTGCTTTTAAGGAATCTTTAGACATTGGCAACAGAGTGTCTATAGCTAAATAAGGTGATTCTCATTCAAAAGAGACCTAGGGGGGATCCGCACGTCCCAGTGCACCCCGAAAACGATAGTCTGACTTCCCTGTAAAAGAAACGAGGAAGAGCCGTCCATGCCGCCGCTGCCGCCAAGGAGAGCTCTCCCCCGGCGAGGAGAGCTCGGCAAAAGAAGGAGGGGTGAAGAGCGGAAGAAGCTCTCCACCCCGCCTTCTTTTGCCAAGCTCTCCTCGCTCTCCTCGTCGTAGGTGGCGGCGGCATGGACGGCTCTTCCTCGTTTCTTTTACAGGGAAGTCAGACTATCATTTTCAGGGTGCACTGGGATCGCATAGAAGCATTCTGGGAGCGACGTGCGGATCCCCCCCTATACTCAGACACCACTGAAGTGGATAACACCACAATGGCACAATTATTGAGGTTTACACAGATTCAAATGCACAAGCTAGTTTTGGGGGAAAGCTGAACAAATGGAGGCTTAAAAGTAGTTTCAAGACTGTGAGAAAGAGTCTTTTTGAGACTTCGAGCATGCATACACATACACAGGAAAGGGGATGGGACCTCTAAAAGCAAAATACCTTTCCCTGAGCTGAACCTCCTCCCTATAGTCACTCAGCAACCAGTGTATGTTGCAGCTCTTGGTCTCAGTGAAGAGGAAGGAAAACAGGGGGGGGGGGTTGACTAGGAGAGGCAAGGTACCCACCAATGGCACCTTGCTCTGGCAAGCAAGAAGCCTAGTGGTCTCAGCAGGAGCCTTTCCTCTGGCTCAGTGATTTCAGCAGCAGTATGGCACCTTCCCCACCCCCCCCCCGGGTGGTGGTGGTGGTGGTAAAGGCACCCAGCAATTTCAGCATCATGGCCCCATGCCTCTGGGAAGTGGGGACACTTGGACTCTTCAAAACTGAGGGTACTTATACAGTTTAGAGAGTTTCTATAGGCATTTTCTGTAAATAAGAAACCCCATAGGTGGTAGCAATGCTGAGGAGAAATCCCCCCCAAACAAAAGGAGCAACTCCTAACAGAGCAGTTCCCAGACAAAGAACTCAGAATGCAATTAATAACAGCTGACTGCAGAGTAACAAACATTAGGGGTGAGAGGAAGACTGTACCCAAGAGGCTGACCGGATCTACACTATTGCTTTAAAGCGCTTTATAACAGTTTTATAGCACTTTAAAGCAGTTAAAGCGCTTTATAACTGTTATAAAGCGCTTTAAAGCAGTAGTGTAGATCCGGCCCTGGTTGTGGGTGTATCTGCTGAGGGTGAAGGTTTAGGGAATTTGGCCTGAGGTAAAAAGAAGTCATTAAGAGGCCTGCAGCAGCAGCAGCTGCTGTGTTTCTCGAGTCCTTCAGACAGAATTGTCACCAAGCAATCTCAAAACCCCCAAAGTAAATATTAATATTCCCTCATGTCTGGGATTCTTACTGCCCCCCCCCCCCCACTATTCCACAGTTCAGTCCTTAATCTCTCTCCTCACTCGCAGGCACCCACCCCACCACCCTGTCCCTTTTCAAGAAAAACCTCTGCCACATCACTGCTTCTTCACAGTAAAATTAACTGAAAGGAAGCAAACATCATGGGTTCCCCCATCTAGAGCATTCAGCTACAGAAGGGGTCTATTCCCCCCTCCTTCCCATACACAGTTAAAGGGGCCATTGCTCAGTAGTAATGCACCTACTTGTAGGATAAAATCAGCTTTGGAAGAACCAGTTCCCCACAAAATATATATATATGAGACACCTTGTAACATTACAGAACACCAAAATGCTCAAGGCTGAAAATTTCTACTCAGGAGCAAAAGGTGAAGACTAGAGGGGTCTACTCAAGAGAAGGAAGAACCAGCTGTGACTACTAACGAGCCAGACTCAATTCAGCTGCAGCTACAGAGCCACAGTGCATATAAGCTCTCAGTATTGCCAGTACCTTAGTTAGGGAGGGAGTTTGTATAGGGGAGAAACTCAAAAGAAGAAAAAACCAGTTCTCTTGTGGCTTTCCATCCTTCCTGAGAAGCAGTGCAAAGGCCCAACTGACAGTATGGGGATGATTGGGCCACATGAAGCACCTAGCCTTCTACTGTGTTTTACCTGCTAGTAAGAGTGTCTTCTCGCTTGGCCTGGACTGTTTCAATCTGCAACTTTGCTGGTAAGGGTTAGCCATTGGGGACTGTGGTGGCTGGATTAGGCCAGAGCCTCACCTGGAAGTGGCTCATAAAAGAACCAGCCCTGCTATGGGCTTCTTTTCTGGGAACAGCACAAGGGACCAACTGGCAGCATGGGGCTCATTGGACTACCTAAAAACCACTTAGTTCTCTGCCTCAGCTGCATTTTACCTGCCAGCAAGAGTGCCTTCTTCTCTACTTGGTGGCCTGCCTGCTTACCTGGACTGTTTCAATCAACAGCCTGCTAGTAAAGGTTTACTGCTGGAGACTGTGTGGTGGCTGGATTTGGCCAGAGTCTCACCTGGAAGTGGCTCATAAAAGAACTAGCCCTGCTGTGCCTTCCTGGGGAGCAACACAAGGGACCCACTGGCAGCATGAGGCTTACTGGGCCACACAAAAAACACCTTGCCCTTCAACTGTGTTTATCTGCTAGTAAGAGTGCCTTCTTATTTGGCCTGCTTGCTTACCTGGACTATTTCAATTTGCAGCTAGCTAGTAAGGGGTTGCTTCTGGGGACTGTGCGGTGGCTGGATTGGGCCAGAGCCTCACCTGGAAGAGGCTCATGAAAGTACCAGCGGTGCTGTGGCTTTCCTTCCTTCCAGCAGCACAAGGGCCCAACTGGCAGCATGGGGCTCATTGGGCCACACAAAACACCTCATCCTCTGCCTCAGCTGCTTTACCTGCTAGCAAGAGGGCCTTCTTGCTTCTCCAAGCTCTGCTTGGTGGCCAGCCTGCTTACCTGGACTGTTTCAATCTGCAGCTCTGCTGGTAAGGGTTTGCTGCTGGGGACTGTGTGGTGGGTGGATTGGGCCAGAGCCTCACCTGGAAGAGGAATATAAACATCCAAATGGGGGGCAAGCTGGGCATTTCTCTCCCCCCTCCCTTCTTCCTCTCTTTTCTTATTCATTCTTTCTCTCTCCCTCTCTCTAAATTCTGGGGTAGGGATTTTTACAAACCAGGATGTGCCAGGATAGAAGTGAGGGTAAGATGGAGGTAGAGGGTGCTGCCATAGCAGTTGTCATGGAAATGGGAAGGTCTGGCACAATGGGGAGGAAATGTTATCAAAGCTGTGGGGGAGCTAGATGGCTACAAGCCATGGCCCTTTCTGATCAGATCCCCATCCTGCAGGTTCCTGGTGGACTGGCTACTGAACCCTCTGGCTTGGCTTATTTATTTATTGCATTTATATACCACCCCATAGCCAAAGCTCTCTGGGTGGTTTACAGAAGTTAAAAACAGTAAGCATTAAAAACAAATATACAAAATTTAAAAACATACGCATAAAAACAACAGTATCCTTGTGAAAACAGCTATTCTGGCTGTGGTGCTGGTGGTGAATGCCAGGTCAGCTTGCAACAAGATCTCACTTATCACTGAGACATGGTTCAGTGAGCTGGGAGGTGTAGTAAGGTGACCGTTTGGAAAGGAGGACAGGGCTCCTGTATCTTTAACAGTGGTATTGAAAGGGGAATTTCAGCAGGTGCTGTTTGTTTGTATGCATGCAGCACCTGGTGAAATTCCCTCTTCATCACAACAGTTAAAGCTGCAGGAGCTATACTGTTGTTCCCTGCCTCGATCAAAATGGAGAGGCGGGTAAGAAATTTTATTAGAAACAAAAAAGGGCAGTGCTCATGCAGCTTTAGCTGTTGTGATGAAGATGGAATTTCACCAGGTGCTGCATGTATACAAATGACACCTGCTGAAATCCTTTTCTATACAAGAGTTAAAGATACAGGATCCTTTCCATATGGTCACCCTATGGTGTAGACATGACCCAGCTTTGCCCATCTAGTTGTTTAGTGCAGCACCAACCCAGGCTTGAGGGCCACGGGTTGGGAGTTCCCATGATCCATAAAAGGTAAATCTTGATCATCAGGAGATCCCCTCTGCCCTGGGATAGGCTATGCGGGCATGTACATTGTGCTGGGCCAAAGAGACAGATTAGGGATACTATTGGTATACCACCCACCCTGCTACCCAATAATAATAATAATGATAATAATAATTTCTTACCCGCCTTTCCCTTTAGATCAAGGCGGGGAACAACATTAGAACAGGAATCAATACATCTTAAAAATTCTTGATTTTACATTGATCTGGATAGGCCTGCTGGAAAAGGCTAGTCTTTAAAGCTGCCTTAAAATCACACAGAGTTAACTTTACGAATCTCCTCCGGCAGGCCATTTCACAATCTGGGGGCGACAGAAGAAAAGGTCCAATGGATTCCTTGGCTGAGCTACCTGAGGAGCTCTCAGATGTGGTCTTGGGAAATCCTAGAACCTTGGTCCAGGGAGATTTCAATATTCATGTTGAGGCTGCTTTAACAGGACCAGCTCAGGATTGCATGTTCTCCATGACAACCATGGAGCTTTCCCCATTTGTCACAGGCCCAACACATAGGGCAGGGCATACCCTTGACTTGGTCTTTGCCTCAGGGTGTGAGGGGGATGGTCTGGATTTTGGGGGTAATGGAAATTACCCCATTGTCATAGTCAGACCACTTCATGGTGAAATTTGGTCTCCCGGTGCCAGTCCCTCCCTGCAGGGGTGGGGGACCCATTAAGATGGTCCATGCCCAGAGACTTATGGAATCAGAGTTATTCCTGAATGCTTTGGGGGAATTTTCAGTAGCCAGAGCCGGCGATTCTATCAAGGCCCTTGTCACACTATGGAAGGATGCAGTGCAAAGGACCATTGACACAACCTCTCCTGAGTGCCCTTTTCAACACTGTAGGGCTTGGAAGGTGCCCTGGTTTACTGGGAAGATCAGGACAATGAAACAGGTCAGAAGATGACTGGAGTGTAAGTGGCATAAGACTCGTTATGAAGGTGACAGAACATGCATAAGAGCATATTATCATGCCTACTGCATGGTGGTGAAGGTGGCTTACTTTGCTGCCTCCATTGCATCAAGCTGTTGTCCGGCTGAGCATTTTAGAGTGGTTCGGGGATTACTTACATCTAACCCAGCCAATTCAATACTAGAATCCTCGAGGGCTCACTGTGATGTGTTTGTAAGACAATTTGAGGATAAAACTGCGCACCTTCATGCTGACTCAAACACCACTATTGATTCAGAGTCTGTTGAGGTGTCCAGTGCATTGTCTTACCCTGTTTTGTGGGATCAATTCCAGTTTTTGGAGCCTGAGGGTGTGGACAAGACACTAGCATCTGTTCAACCCACCACATGTTCTCTTGACCCTTGCCTGTTATAGCTTATCTGAGCTAGATAACTGGCCTTCTCCTCCTGGTTGTACTGAACGGTAAATGAGCAAAGAAACCCAATTGAAATGCAGTTTCTGGCTTCTGTTTGAGGGACACATGAAAACTAAGGTGTCACTTTGGATATTGCAATTAGTAAGTTTTACCTTTTTTTTAGTCTTATTGTTCTATTTGTTCTTGTACGTAATTGTACATTTTCACTTCTCTTCCCCAGCTTGTCTATCTGCTTGATCAGCTTGCTTCAAAGAAAGGTAAGTGCCTGGGATTTGATTTTATAACATGTTTTGTGGTTTGGATTGCTGGGGGTTGCATTTTACTTTGTCATGTATTTTGTGGTTTGAGAATTGGTTTGTGTCATTCTTGAGCATTTATTGTACAATCTTATGTGTGTTCAATCAGAAGTAAATCCCAATCGCCCTGTTAAGAAAGGACCTTAAACCATGGTGGTTGTCTTCTTTTTGTTAAAGATAGAGCATTAACCACTGTGGTTTAAGGTGTTGGGTGTTTACTGAACAAGGCCAAGATCTTTGACTGTGAAATGGGAGTGCGCCAGGTGGGGGAAGGGTGGTGTAGAGGAAGAATGGCTGGCAGTGACAGGGTTAAACACATCTTATCAAGATTCCTTTATGGCTTTCTAAAGGTGCTTTCACATTTTATATGGCATTTCATTTGATGATGCATTTTGTGGATTGAATTGTGTGTTGAATTTTTTTTGATGATGCATTTTGTGGATTGAATTGTTGTGAACTATCCAGAGATCAGTTGTGGGAGTTGATTTGTGTCATTTTTAGGGTTTTATCACACACCCCTACATGTATTTAATTGGAAGTAAATCCCAATGTCTTTAACTGTGAAATGGGAGGGCACCAGGTTGGGGGATGGTGATTTAGAGGAAAACTGGCTGGCAGTGATAGAATTAAAAAAAACCTTACCAAGATTACTTCCTGGCTCTATAATAGTGCTTTTGCATTTCAAATTGCATTTTACATCATAATACATTGTGTGGTTTGAATTGTTGTGGATTGCATTTTATTTTACTTTACTTGCAAATACAAAACTTAAACATCCACATGCAAGGAATAAGTAGTAAATGGCATACACTTCTTTAAAAAAGAAAGCCCAAGAAAATAAATACACAGTACAAATTTAACATTAGTTATTAGGCAGATTTAAAATATAATTATATAATGGGAGGATAGGTCCCAAATCAAAAGACAGACTGTCAGTTTATAATTGTGTATTTTAATGTTTGCTTCTGAGAAACTATTGTAACAATAAGCTATTAAAGACATCTTGAAACCGTGTTGGTGCTCTTATTTCGTTTGTGCGTCTAATAAAACACCGGCATTCTGTTACAAAAGCGTCATTTTTCTTTTCGCCTCTTAATACTCTAAAATGTTAAATAAATTTCTCTCAGAGAAACCATACTACATTATACTATCTCCTTATGTTTAAACTTCTTGTGTACTTCAACATTTGGAAATTTGCATTATAACTGTTATATGGTTTTAATAGTTGTTTGTAATTGCCCAAAGAGCTTAGTTGTAAAAATTTGTTTGTGGTACTTTTTAAAAAGTTCAGTTGCCTATTAGGTTTCCACCAGGTAAATGTGCATAGGAATGATTAACTAAAATCAGATGAAGACATGCAGGACCAGGTCTACTCCATCACTTCTCTCAAGGTGAGTGTATAATTCGTAGACATGTGAGAATAGAATCATAAAAACAAATACAGCACTCGTCCAATTCATTGCGATGCCAGGGGCTTAACCCTACCCTGCCACCTGTTAAAGGGCTGGCAGACTTAAAAATTTATTAAACAGAGCTAGCATCCCATTCATTGGGATGCCAGGGATTTAAACCTGCTCTGCCACCCATTAAAGGGCTGGCAGATTAAGACTGTGTTACACACAGATAGCACCCCAGTCATTGGGATGCCATGGACTTAAACCTACCCTGCCACTCCGTTAAAGGGCTGGCGGATTTAAAACTGTGTTAGACACAGCTAGCATCCCATTCATTGAGATGCCAGGGACTTAAACCTACCCTGCCACTCCATTAAAGGACTGGCGGATTTAAAACTGTGTTAGACACAGCTAGCATCCCATTCATTGGGATGCCAGGGACTTAAACCTACCCTGCCGCCCGTTAAAGGGCTGGCAGATTGAACCTATGTTAGACATAGCTAGAATCCCATTCATTGGGATGCCATGGACGTAAACCTTCCCTGCCACCTGTTAAAGGGCTGGCGGATTTAAAACTGTGTTAGACACAGCTAGCATCCCATTCATTGCGATGCCAGTGATATAAACCTACCCTGCCACTCCGTTAAAGGGCTGGCGGATTTAAAACTGTGTTAGACACAGCTAGCATCCCATTCATTGCGATGCCAGGGACTTAAACCTACCCTGCCACTCCGTTAAAGGGCTGGCGGATTTAAAACAGTGTTAGACACAGCTGGCATCCCATTCATTGCGATGCCAGGGACTTAATCCATCCCTGCCACCTGTTAAAGGGTTGGCAGATTAAACCTGTGTTAGACACAGCTAGAATCCCATTCATTGGGATGCCATGGACTTAAACCTACTCTGCCACCCGTTAAAGGGCTGGCGGATTTAAAACTGTGTTAGACACAGCTAGCATCGCATTCATTGGGATGCCATGGACTTAATCCATCCCTGCCACCTGTTAAAGGGCTGGCAGATTAAACCTGTGCTAGACACAGCTAGAATCCCATTCATTGGGATGCCATGGACTTAAACCTACTCTGCCACCCGTTAAAGGGCCGGCGGACTTAAAACTGGGTTAGACACAGCTAGCATCCCATTCATTGGGATGCCAGGGACTTAAACCTACCCTGCCGCCCGTTAAAGGGCTGGCGGATTTAAAACTGTGTTAGACACATCTAGGATCCCATTCATTGCGATGCCAGGGACTTAATCCATCCCTGCCACCTGTTAAAGGGCTGGCAGATTAAGACTGTGTTAGACATAGCTAGAATCCCATTCATTCGGATGCCATGGACTTAAACCTACTCTGCCACCCGTTAAAGGGCTGGCGGATTTAAAACTGTGTTAGACACATCTAGGATCCCATTCATTGCGATGCCAGGGACTTAATCCATCCCTGCCACCTGTTAAAGGGCTGGCAGATTAAGACTGTGTTAGACATAGCTAGAATCCCATTCATTGGGATGCCATGGACTTAAACCTACCCTGCCACTCAGTTAAAGGGCTGGCGGATTTAAAACTGTGTTAGACACAGCTAGCACCCCATTCATTGGGATGCCATGGACTTAATCCATCCCTGCCACCTGTTAAAGGGCTGGCAGATTAAACCTGTGTTAGACACAGCTAGCACCCCATTCATTAGGATGCCAGGGACTTAAACCTACCCTGCCACTCCGTTAAAGGGCTGGCGGATTTAAAACTGTGTTAGACACAGCTAGCATCCCATTCATTGGGATGCCATGGACTTAATCCATCCCTGCCACCTGTTAAAGGGCTGGCAGATTAAACCTGTGTTAGACACAGCTAGAATCCCATTCAATGGGATGCCATGGACTTAATCCATCCCTGCCTCCTGTTAAAGGGCCGGCGGACTTAAAACAGTGTTAGACACAGCTAGCATCCCATTCATTGGGATGCCATGGACTTAATCCATCCCTGCCACCTGTTAAAGGGCTGGCAAATGAAACCTGTGTTAGACACAGCTAGCATCCCATTCATTGCGATGCCAGGGACTTAAACCTACCCTGCCACTCCGTTAAAGGGCTGGCGGATTTAAAACTGTGTTAGACACAGCTAGCATCCCATTCATTGGGATGCCAGGGACTTAAACCTAGCCTGCCACCCGTTAAAGGGCTGGCAGATAAAACCTGTGTTAGACACAGCTAGCATCCCATTCATTGGGATGCCATGGACTTAATCCATCCCTGCCACCTGTTAAAGGGCTGGCAGATTAAAACTTAGTTAGACAAAGCTAGCACCCAATACATTGGGATGCCAGGGACTTAAACCTTCCCTGCCACCCGTTAAAGTGCTGGCAGACTTAAAACTGTGTTAGACACAGCTAGCATCCCATTCATTGGGATGCCATGGACTTAATCCGTCCCTGCCACCTGTTAAAGGGCTGGAAGATTAAGACTGTATTAGACATAGCTAGAATCCCATTCATTGGGATACCATGGACTTAATCCATCCCTGCCACCTGTTAAAGGGTTGGCAGATTAAACCTGTGTTAGACACAGCTAGAATCCCATTCATTGGGATGCCATGGACTTAAACCTACTCTGCCACCCGGTAAAGGGCTGGCGGACTTAAAACTGTGTTAGACACAGCTAGCATCCCATTCATTGGGATGCCAGGGACTTAAACCTACCCTGCCGCCCGTTAAAGGGCTGGTGGATTTAAAACTGTGTTAGACACAGCTAGAATCCCATTCATTGGGATGCCAGGGACTTAATCCATCCCTGCCACCTGTTAAAGGGCTGGCGGATTTAAAACTGTGTTAGACACAGCTAGCATCCCATTCATTGGGATGCCAGGGACTTAAACCTACGCTGCCACTCCGTTAAAGGGCTGGTGGATTTAAAACTGTGTTAGACACAGCTAGCATCCCATTTATTGCGATGCCAGGGACTTAATCCATCCCTGCCACCTGTTAAAGGGCTGGCAGATTAAACCTGTGTTAGACACAGCTAGAATCCCGTTCATTGGGATGCCATGGACTTAAACCTACTCTGCCACCCGTTAAAGGGCTGGCGGATTTAAAACTGTGTTAGACACAGCTAGCATCCCATTCATTGGGATGCCATGGACTTAATCCATCCCTGCCACCTGTTAAAGGGCTGGCAGATTAAACCTGTGCTAGACACAGCTAGCATCCCATTCATTGCGATGCCAGGGACTTAAACCTACCCTGCCACTCCGTTAAAGGGCTGGCGGATTTAAAACTGGGTTAGAAACAGCTAGCATCCCATTCATTGCGATGCCAGGGACTTCAACCTACCCTGCCACTCCGTTAAAGGGCTGGCGGATTTAAAACTGTGTTAGACACAGCTAGCATCCCATTCATTGGGATGCCAGGAACTTAAACCTAGCCTGCCACCCGTTAAAGGGCTGGCAGATAAAACCAGTGTTAGACACAGCTAGCATCCCATTCATTGGGATGCCATGGACTTAATCCATCCCTGCCACCTGTTAAAGGGCTGGCAGATTAAACCTGTGTTAGACACAGCTAGAATCCCATTCATTGGGATGCCAGGGACTTAAACCTACTCTGCCACCCGTTAAAGGGCTGGCAGATTAAGACTGTGTTACACACAGATAGCACCCCAGTCATTGGGATGCCAGGGACTTAAACGAATCCTGCCACTCCGTTAAAGGGCTGGCGGATTTAAAACTGTGTTGGACACAGCTAGCATACCATTCATTGCGATGCCAGGGACTTAAACCTACCCTGCCACTCCGTTAAAGGGCTGGCGGATTTAAAACTGGGTTAGAAACAGCTAGCATCCCATTCATTGCGATGCCAGGGACTTAAACCTACCCTGCCACTCCGTTAAAGGGCTGGCGGATTTAAAACTGTGTTAGACACAGCTAGCATACCATTCATTGCGATGCCAGGGACTTAAACCTACCCTGCCACTCCGTTAAAGGGCTGGCGGATTTAAAACTGTGTTAGACACAGCTAGCATCCCATTCATTGGGATGCCAGGGACTTAAACCTAGCCTGCCACCCGTTAAAGGGCTGGCAAATGAAACCTGTGTTAGACTCAGCTATCATCCCATTCATTGGGATACCAGGGACGTAAACCTACCCTGCCACCCGTTAAAGGGCTGGCAAATGAAACCTGTGTTAGACACAGCTAGCATCCCATTCATTGCAATGCCAGGGACATAATCCATCCCTGCCACCTGTTAAAGGGCTGGCAGATTAAACCTGTGTTAGACACAGCTAGCATCTCATTCATTGGGATGCCAGGGACTGGATCCATCCCTGCCACCTGTTAAAGGGCTGGCGGATTTAAAACTGTGTTAGACACAGCTAGCATCCCATTCATTGGGATGTCATGGACTTAATCCATCCCTGCCACCTGTTAAAGGGCTGGCAGATTAAACCTGTGTTAGACACAGCTAGAATCCCATTCATTGCGATGCCAGGGACTTAAACGTACTCTGCCACCCGTTAAAGGGCTGGCAGATTAAGACTGTGTTACACACAGATAGCACCCCAGACATTGGGATGCCAGGGACTTAAACCAACCCTGCCACTCCGTTAAAGGGCTGGCGGATTTAAAACTTTGTTGGACACAGCTAGCATCCCATTCATTGCGTTGCCAGGGACTTAAACCTACCCTGCCACTCCGTTAAGGGGCTGGCGGATTTAAAACTGGGTTAGACACAGCTAGCATCCCATTCATTGCGATGCCAGGGACTTAAACCTACCCTGCCACTCCGTTAAAGGGCTGGCGGATTTAAAACTGGGTTAGAAACAGCTAGCATCCCATTCATTGCGATGCCAGGGACTTAAACCTACCCTGCCACTCCGTTAAAGGGCTGGCAGATTTAAAACTGTGTTCGACACAGCTAGCATCCCATTCATTGGGATGCCAGGGACTTAAACCTAGCCTGCCACCCGTTATAGGGCTGGCAGATAAAACCTGTGTTAGACACAGCTAGCATCCCATTCATTGGGATGCCATGGACTTAATCCATCCCTGCCACCTGTTAAAGGGCTGGCAGATTAAGACTGTGTTAGACATAGCTAGAATCCCATTCATTGGGATGCCATGGACTTAAACCTACTCTGCCACCCGTTAAAGGGCCGGTGGATTTAAAACTTTGTTAGACACAGCTAGCATCCCATTCATTGCGATGCCAGTGACTTAAACCTACCCTGCCACTCCGTTAAAGGGCTGGCGGATTTAAAACTGTGTTAGACACAGCTAGCATCCCATTCATTGCGATGCCAGGGACTTAAACCTACCCTGCCACTCCGTTAAAGGGCTGGCGGATTTAAAACTGTGTTAGACACAGCTAGCATCCCATTCATTGCGATGCCAGGGACTTAATCCATCCCTGCCACCTGTTAAAGGGCTGGCAGATTAAACCTGTGTTAGACACAGCTAGAATCCCATTCATTGGGATGCCATGGACTTAAACCTACTCTGCCACCCGTTAAAGGGCTGGCGGATTTAAAACTGTGTTAGACATAGCTAGCATCCCATTCATTGGGATGCCATGGACTTAATCCATCCCTGCCACCAGTTAAAGGGCTGGCAGATTAAACCTGTGCTAGACACAGCTAGCATCCCATTCATTGGGATGCCATGGACTTAAACCTACTCTGCCACCCGTTAAAGGGCCGGCGGACTTAAAACTGTGTTAGACACAGCTAGCATCCCATTCATTGGGATGCCAGGGACTTAAACCTACCCTGCCACTCCGTTAAAGGGCTGGCAGATTAAGACTGTGTTAGACACAGCTAGCATCCCATTCATTGGGATGCCAGGGACTTAAACCTACCCTGCCGCCCGTTAAAGGGCTGGCGGATTTAAAACTGTGTTAGACACATCTAGGATCCCATTCATTGCGATGCCAGGGACTTAATCCATCCCTGCCACCTGTTAAAGGGCTGGCAGATTAAGACTGTGTTAGACATAGCTAGAATCCCATTCATTGGGATGCCATGGACTTAAACCTACCCTGCCACTCAGTTAAAGGGCTATCGGATTTAAAACTGTGTTAGACACATCTAGCATCCCATTCATTGGGATTCCATGGACTTAATCCATCCCTGCCACCTGTTAAAGGGCTGGCAGATTAAACCTGTGTTAGACACAGCTAGAATCCCATTCATTGGGATGCCATGGACTTAAACCTACTCTGCCACCCGTTAAAGGGCTGGCGGCTTAAAACTGTGTTAGACACAGCTAGCATCCCATTCATTGGGATGCCAGGGACTTAAACCTACTATTCCACCCGTTAAAGGGCTGGCAGATAAAGACTGTGTTAGACACAGCTAGCATCCCATTCATTGGGATGCCAGGGACTTAAACCTACCCGGCCGGCCGTTTAAGGGCTGGTGGATTTAAAACTGTGTTAGACACAGCTAGGATCCCATTCATTGCGATGCCAGGGACTTAATCCATCCCTGCCACCTGTTAAAGGGCTGGCAGATTAAGACTGTGCTAGACATCGCTAGAATCCCATTCATTGGGATGCCATGGACTTAAACCTACTCTGCCACCCGTTAAAGGGCCGGCGGATTTAAAACTGTGTTAGACACAGCTAGCATCCCATTCATTGCGATGCCAGTGACTTAAACCTACTCTGCCACTCCGTTAAAGGGCTGGCGGATTTAAAACTGTGTTAGACACAGCTAGGATCCCATTCATTGGGATGCCAGGGACTTAAACCTACCCTGCCACTCCGTTAAAGGGTTGGCGGATTTAAAACTGTGTTAGACACAGCTAGCATCCCATTCATTGCGATGCCAGGGACTTAATCCATCCCTGCCACCTGTTAAAGGGCTGGCAGATTAAACCTGTGTTAGACACAGCTAGAATCCCATTCATTGGGATGCCATGGACTTAAACCTACTCTGCCACCCGTTAAAGGGCTGGCGGATTTAAAACTGTGTTAGACACAGCTAGCATCCCATTCATTGGGATGCCATGGGCTTAATCCATTCCTGCCACCTGTTAAAGGGCTGGCAGATTAAACCTGTGCTAGACACAGCTAGAATCCCATTCATTGGGATGCCATGGACTTAAACCTACTCTGCCACCCGTTAAAGGGCCGGCGGACTTAAAACTGTGTTAGACACAGCTAGCATCCCATTCATTGAGATGCCAGGGACTTAAACCTACCCTGCCACTCCATTAAAGGGCTGGCGGATTTAAAACTGTGTTAGACACATCTAGGATCCCATTCATTGCGATGCCAGGGACTTAATCCATCCCTGCCACCTGTTAAAGGGCTGGCAGTTTAAGACTGTGTTAGACATAGCTAGAATCCCATTCATTGGGATGCCATGGACTTAAACCTACCCTGCCACTCAGTTAAAGGGCTGGCGGATTTAAAACTGTGTTAGACACAGCTAGCATCCCATTCATTGGGATGCCATGGACTCAATCCATCCCTGCCACCTGTTAAAGGGCTGGCAGATTAAACCTGTGTTAGACACAGCTAGCACCCCATTCATTAGGATGCCAGGGACTTAAACCTACCCTGCCACTCCGTTAAAGGGCTGGCGGATTTAAAACTGTGATAGACACAGCTAGTATCCCATTCATTGGGATGCCATGGACTTAATCCATCCCTGCCACCTGTTAAAGGGCTGGCAGATTAAACCTGTGTTAGACACAGCTAGAATCCCATTCAATGGGATGCCATGTACTTAATCCATCCCTGCCACCTGTTAAAGGGCCGGCGGACTTAAAACAGTGTTAGACACAGCTAGCATCCCATTCATTGGGATGCCATGGACTTAATCCATCCCTGCCACCTGTTAAAGGGCTGGCAGATTAAACCTGTGCTAGACACAGCTAGAATCCCATTCATTGGGATGCCATGGACTTAAACCTACTCTGCCACCCGTTAAAGGGCCGGCGGACTTAAAACTGTGTTAGACACAGCTAGCATCCCATTCATTGGGATGCCAGGGACTTAAACCTACCCTGCCGCCCGTTAAAGGGCTGGCACATTTAAAACTGTGTTAGACACATCTAGCATCCCATTCATTGCGATGCCAGGGACTTAAACCTACCCTGCCACTCCGTTAAAGGGCTGGCGGATTTAAAACTGTGTTAGACACAGCTAGCATCCCATTCATTGCGATGCCAGGGACTTAATCCATCCCTGCCACCTGTTAAAGGGCTGGCAGATTAAACCTGTGTTAGACACAGCTAGAATCCCATTCATTGGGATGCCATGGACTTAAACCTACTCTGCCACCCGTTAAAGGGCTGGCGGATTTAAAACTGTGTTAGACATAGCTAGCATCCCATTCATTGGGATGCCATGGACTTAATCCATCCCTGCCACCTGTTAAAGGGCTGGCAGATTAAACCTGTGCTAGACACAGCTAGCATCCCATTCATTGGGATGCCATGGACTTAAACCTACTCTGCCACCCGTTAAAGGGCCGGCGGACTTAAAACTGTGTTAGACACAGCTAGCATCCCATTCATTGGGATGCCAGGGACTTAAACCTACCCTGCCACTCCGTTAAAGGGCTGGCAGATTAAGACTGTGTTAGACACAGCTAGCATCCCATTCATTGGGATGCCAGGGACTTAAACCTACCCTGCCGCCCGTTAAAGGGCTGGCGGATTTAAAACTGTGTTAGACACATCTAGGATCCCATTCATTGCGATGCCAGGGACTTAATCCATCCCTGCCACCTGTTAAAGGGCTGGCAGATTAAGACTGTGTTAGACATAGCTAGAATCCCATTCATTGGGATGCCATGGACTTAAACCTACCCTGCCACTCAGTTAAAGGGCTGGCGGATTTAAAACTGTGTTAGACACATCTAGCATCCC
This sequence comes from Elgaria multicarinata webbii, assembly GCF_023053635.1. Taxonomy (NCBI): domain Eukaryota; kingdom Metazoa; phylum Chordata; class Lepidosauria; order Squamata; family Anguidae; genus Elgaria; species Elgaria multicarinata. The sequence continues at coordinate 63,799,938 of NC_086179.1, read as the reverse complement.
ATTCATTGGGATTCCATGGACTTAATCCATCCCTGCCACCTGTTAAAGGGCTGGCAGATTAAACCTGTGTTAGACACAGCTAGAATCCCATTCATTGGGATGCCATGGACTTAAACCTACTCTGCCACCCGTTAAAGGGCTGGCGGACTTAAAACTGTGTTAGACACAGCTAGCATCCCATTCATTGGGATGCCAGGGACTTAAACCTACTATTCCACCCGTTAAAGGGCTGGCAGATAAAGACTGTGTTAGACACAGCTAGCATCCCATTCATTGGGATGCCAGGGACTTAAACCTACCCGGCCGGCCGTTTAAGGGCTGGTGGATTTAAAACTGTGTTAGACACAGCTAGGATCCCATTCATTGCGATGCCAGGGACTTAATCCATCCCTGCCACCTGTTAAAGGGCTGGCAGATTAAGACTGTGTTAGACATCGCTAGAATCCCATTCATTGGGATGCCATGGACTTAAACCTACTCTGCCACCCGTTAAAGGGCCGGCGGATTTAAAACTGTGTTAGACACAGCTAGCATCCCATTCATTGCGATGCCAGTGACTTAAACCTACTCTGCCACTCCGTTAAAGGGCTGGCGGATTTAAAACTGTGTTAGACACAGCTAGCATCCCATTCATTGGGATGCCAGGGACTTAAACCTACCCTGCCACTCCGTTAAAGGGTTGGCGGATTTAAAACTGTGTTAGACACAGCTAGCATCCCATTCATTGCGATGCCAGGGACTTAATCCATCCCTGCCACCTGTTAAAGGGCTGGCAGATTAAACCTGTGTTAGACACAGCTAGAATCCCATTCATTGGGATGCCATGGACTTAAACCTAATCTGCCACCCGTTAAAGGGCTGGCGGATTTAAAACTGTGTTAGACACAGCTAGCATCCCATTCATTGGGATGCCATGGGCTTAATCCATTCCTGCCACCTGTTAAAGGGCTGGCAGATTAAACCTGTGCTAGACACAGCTAGAATCCCATTCATTGGGATGCCATGGACTTAAACCTACTCTGCCACCCGTTAAAGGGCCGGCGGACTTAAAACTGTGTTAGACACAGCTAGCATCCCATTCATTGAGATGCCAGGGACTTAAACCTACCCTGCCACTCCATTAAAGGGCTGGCAGATTAAGACTGTGTTAGACAAAGCTAGCATCCCATTCATTGGGATTCCAGGGACTTAAACCTACCCTGCTGCCCGTTAAAGGGCTGGCGGATTTAAAACTGTGTTAGACACATCTAGGATCCCATTCATTGCGATGCCAGGGACTTAATCCATCCCTGCCACCTGTTAAAGGGCTGGCAGTTTAAGACTGTGTTAGACATAGCTAGAATCCCATTCATTGGGATGCCATGGACTTAAACCTACCCTGCCACTCAGTTAAAGGGCTGGCGGATTTAAAACTGTGTTAGACACAGCTAGCATCCCATTCATTGGGATGCCATGGACTCAATCCATCCCTGCCACCTGTTAAAGGGCTGGCAGATTAAACCTGTGTTAGACACAGCTAGCACCCCATTCATTAGGATGCCAGGGACTTAAACCTACCCTGCCACTCCGTTAAAGGGCTGGCGGATTTAAAACTGTGATAGACACAGCTAGTATCCCATTCATTGGGATGCCATGGACTTAATCCATCCCTGCCACCTGTTAAAGGGCTGGCAGATTAAACCTGTGTTAGACACAGCTAGAATCCCATTCAATGGGATGCCATGGACTTAATCCATCCCTGCCACCTGTTAAAGGGCCGGCGGACTTAAAACAGTGTTAGACACAGCTAGCATCCCATTCATTGGGATGCCATGGACTTAATCCATCCCTGCCACCTGTTAAAGGGCTGGCAGATTAAACCTGTGCTAGACACAGCTAGAATCCCATTCATTGGGATGCCATGGACTTAAACCTACTCTGCCACCCGTTAAAGGGCCGGCGGACTTAAAACTGTGTTAGACACAGCTAGCATCCCATTCATTGGGATGCCAGGGACTTAAACCTACCCTGCCGCCCGTTAAAGGGCTGGCGCATTTAAAACTGTGTTAGACACATCTAGCATCCCATTCATTGGGATGCCATGGACTTAATCCATCCCTGCCACCTGTTAAAGGGCTGGCAGATTAAACCTGTGTTAGACACAGCTAGAATCCCATTCAATGGGATGCCATGGACTTAATCCATCCCTGCCACCTGTTAAAGGGCCGGCAGACTTAAAACAATGTTAGACACAGCTAGCATCCCATTCATTGGGATGCCATGGACTTAATCCATCCCTGCCACCTGTTAAAGGGCTGGCAAATGAAACCTGTGTTAGACACAGCTAGCATCCTATTCATTGCGATGCCAGGGACTTAAACCTACCCTGCCACTCCGTTAAAGGGCTGGCGGATTTAAAACTGTGTTAGACACAGCTAGCATCCCATTCATTGGGATGCCAGGGACTTAAACCTAGCCTGCCACCCGTTAAAGGGCTGGCAGATAAAACCTGTGTTAGACACAGCTAGCATCCCATTCATTGGGATGCCATGGACTTAATCCATCCCTGCCACCTGTTAAAGGGCTGGCAAATTAAAACTTAGTTAGACAAAGCTAGCACCCAATACATTGGGATGCCAGGGACTTAAACCTACCCTGCCACCCATTAAAGTGCTGGCAGACTTAAAACTGGGTTAGACACAGCTAGCATCCCATTCATTGCGATGCCAGGTAGTTAAACCTACCCTGCCACTCCGTTAAAGGGCTGGCGGATTTAAAACTGTGTTAGACACAGCTAGCATCCCATTCATTGGGATGCCAGGGACTTAAACCTAGCCTACCACCCGTTAAAGGGCTAGCAGATAAAACCTGTGTTAGACACAGCTAGCATCCCATTCATTGGGATGCCATGGACTTAATCCATCCCTGCCACCTGTTAAAGGGCTGGCAGATTAAACCTGTGTTAGACACAGCTAGAATCCCATTCATTGGGATGCCAGGGACTTAAATCTACTCTGCCACCCGTTAAAGGGCTGGCAGATTAAGACTGTGTTAGACACAGCTAGCATCCCATTCATTGCGATGCCAGTGACTTAAACCTAGCCTGCCACCCGTTAAAGGGCTCGCGGATTTAAAACTGTGTTGGACACAGCTAGAATCCCATTCATTGCGATGCCAGGGACTTAAACCTACCCTGCCGCCCGTTAAAGGGCTGGCGGATTTAAAACTGGGTTAGACACAGCTAGCATCCCATTCATTGCGATGCCAGGGACTTAAACCTACCCTGCCACTCCGTTAAAGGGCTGGCGGATTTAAAACTGGGTTAGAAACAGCTAGCATCCCATTCATTGCGATGCCAGGGACTTAAACCTACCCTGCCACTCCGTTAAAGGGCTGGCGGATTTAAAACTGTGTTAGACACAGCTAGCATCCCATTCATTGCGATGCCAGTGACTTAAACCTACTCTGCCACTCCGTTAAAGGGCTGGCGGATTTAAAACTGTGTTAGACACAGCTAGCATCCCATTCATTGGGAGGCCAGGGACTTAAACCTACCCTGCCACTCCGTTAAAGGGTTGGCGGATTTAAAACTGTGTTAGACACAGCTAGCATCCCATTCATTGCGATGCCAGGGACTTAATCCATCCCTGCCACCTGTTAAAGGGCTGGCAGATTAAACCTGTGTTAGACACAGCTAGAATCCCATTCATTGGGATGCCATGGACTTAAACCTACTCTGCCACCCGTTAAAGGGCTGGCGGATTTAAAACTGTGTTAGACACAGCTAGCATCCCATTCATTGGGATGCCATGGGCTTAATCCATTCCTGCCACCTGTTAAAGGGCTGGCAGATTAAACCTGTGCTAGACACAGCTAGAATCCCATTCATTGGGATGCCAGGGACTTAAACCTACCCTGCCACTCCGTTAAAGGGCTGGCGGATTTAAAACTGGGTTAGAAACAGCTAGCATCCCATTCATTGCGATGCCAGGGACTTAAACCTACCCTGCCACTCCGTTAAAGGGCTGGCGGATTTAAAACTGTGTTAGACACAGCTAGCATCCCATTCATTGCGATGCCAGTGACTTAAACCTACTCTGCCACTCCGTTAAAGGGCTGGCGGATTTAAAACTGTGTTAGACACAGCTAGCATCCCATTCATTGGGATGCCAGGGACATAAACCTACCCTGCCACTCCGTTAAAGGGTTGGCGGATTTAAAACTGTGTTAGACACAGCTAGCATCCCATTCATTGCGATGCCAGGGACTTAATCCATCCCTGCCACCTGTTAAAGGGCTGGCAGATTAAACCTGTGTTAGACACAGCTAGAATCCCATTCATTGGGATGCCATGGACTTAAACCTACTCTGCCACCCGTTAAAGGGCTGGCGGATTTAAAACTGTGTTAGACACAGCTAGCATCCCATTCATTGGGATGCCAAGGGCTTAATCCATTCCTGCCACCTGTTAAAGGGCTGGCAGATTAAACCTGTGCTAGACACAGCTAGAATCCCATTCATTGGGATGCCATGGACTTAAACCTACTCTGCCACCCGTTAAAGGGCCGGCGGACTTAAAACTGTGTTAGACACAGCTAGCATCCCATTCATAGAGATGCCAGGGACTTAAACCTACCCTGCCACTCCATTAAAGGGCTGGAAGATTAAGACTGTGTTAGACACAGCTAGCATCCCATTCATTGGGATTCCAGGGACTTAAACCTACCCTGCTGCCCGTTAAAGGGCTGGCGGATTTAAAACTGTGTTAGACACATCTAGGATCCCATTCATTGCGATGCCAGGGACTTAATCCATCCCTGCCACCTGTTAAAGGGCTGGCAGATTAAGACTGTGTTAGACATAGCTAGAATCCCATTCATTGGGATGCCATGGACTTAAACCTACCCTGCCACTCAGTTAAAGGGCTGGCGGATTTAAAACTGTGTTAGACACAGCTAGCATCCCATTCATTGGGATGCCATGGACTCAATCCATCCCTGCCACCTGTTAAAGGGCTGGCAGATTAAACCTGTGTTAGACACAGCTAGCACCCCATTCATTAGGATGCCAGGGACTTAAACCTACCCTGCCACTCCGTTAAAGGGCTGGCGGATTTAAAACTGTGCTAGACACAGCTAGTATCCCATTCATTGGGATGCCATGGACTTAATCCATCCCTGCCAACTGTTAAAGGGCTGGCAGATTAAACCTGTGTTAGACATAGCTAGAATCCCATTCAATGGGATGCCATGGACTTAATCCATCCCTGCCACCTGTTAAAGGGCCGGCGGACTTAAAACAGTGTTAGACACAGCTAGCATCCCATTCATTGGGATGCCATGGACTTAATCCATCCCTGCCACCTGTTAAAGGGCTGGCAGATTAAACCTGTGCTAGACACAGCTAGAATCCCATTCATTGGGATGCCATGGACTTAAACCTACTCTGCCACCCATTAAAGGGCCGGCGGACTTAAAACTGTGTTAGACACAGCTAGCATCCCATTCATTGGGATGCCAGGGACTTAAACCTACCCTGCCACTCCGTTAAAGGGCTGGCAGATTAAGACTGTGTTAGACACAGCTAGCATCCCATTCATTGGGATGCCAGGGACTTAAACCTACCGTGCCGCCCGTTAAAGGGCTGGCGAATTTAAAACTGTGTTAGACACATCTAGCATCCCATTCTTTGGGATGCCATGGACTTAATCCATCCCTGCCACCTGTTAAAGGGCTGGCAGATTAAACCTGTGTTAGACACAGCTAGAATCCCATTCAATGGGATGCCATGGACTTAATCCATCCCTGCCACCTGTTAAAGGGCCGGCAGACTTAAAACAATGTTAGACACAGCTAGCATCCCATTCATTGGGATGCCATGGACTTAATCCATCCCTGCCACCTGTTAAAGGGCTGGCAAATGAAACCTGTGTTAGACACAGCTAGCATCCTATTCATTGCGATGCCAGGGACTTAAACCTACCCTGCCACTCCGTTAAAGGGCTGGCGGATTTAAAACTGTGTTAGACACAGCTAGCATCCCATTCATTGGGATGCCAGGGACTTAAACCTAGCCTGCCACCCGTTAAAGGGCTGGCAGATAAAACCTGTGTTAGACACAGCTAGCATCCCATTCATTGGGATGCCATGGACTTAATCCATCCCTGCCACCTGTTAAAGGGCTGGCAGATTAAAACTTAGTTAGACAAAGCTAGCACCCAATACATTGGGATGCCAGGGACTTAAACCTACCCTGCCACCCATTAAAGTGCTGGCAGACTTAAAACTGTGTTAGACACAGCTAGCATCCCATTCATTGGGATGCCAGGGACTTAAACCTAGCCTACCACCCGTTAAAGGGCTAGCAGATAAAACCTGTGTTAGACACAGCTAGCATCCCATTCATTGGGATGCCATGGACTTAATCCATCCCTGCCACCTGTTAAAGGGCTGGCAGATTAAACCTGTGTTAGACACAGCTAGAATCCCATTCATTGGGATGCCAGGGACTTAAATCTACTCTGCCACCCGTTAAAGGGCTGGCAGATTAAGACTGTGTTACACACAGATAGCACCCCAGTCATTGGGATGCCAGGGACTTAAACGAATCCTGCCACTCCGTTAAAGGGCTGGCGGATTTAAAACTGGGTTAGACACAGCTAGCATCCCATTCATTGGGATGTCATGGACTTAATCCATCCCTGCCACCTGTTAAAGGGCTGGCAGATTAAACCTGTGTTAGACACAGCTAGAATCCCATTCATTGCGATGCCAGGGACTTAAACGTACTCTGCCACCCGTTAAAGGGCTGGCAGATTAAGACTGTGTTACACACAGATAGCACCCCAGTCATTGGGATGCCAGGGACTTAAACCAACCCTGCCACTCCGTTAAAGGGCTGGCGGATTTAAAACTGTGTTAGACACAGCTAGCATCCCATTCATTGCGATGCCAGGGACTTAAACCTACCCTGCCACTCCGTTAAAGGGCTGGCGGATTTAAAACTGTGTTAGACACAGCTAGTATCCCATTCATTGGGATGCCAGGGACTTAAACCTAGCCTGCCACCCGTTAAAGGGCTGGCAGATAAAACCTGTGTTAGACACAGCTAGCATCCCATTCATTGGGATGCCATGGACTTAATCCATCCCTGCCACCTGTTAAAGGGCTGGCAGATTAAAACTTAGTTAGACACAGCTAGCACCCCATACATTGGGATGCCAGGGACTTAAACCTACCCTGCCACCTGTTAAAGTGCTGGCAGACTTAAAACTGTGTTACACACAGCTAGCATCCCATTCATTGGGATGCCATGGACTTAATCCATCCCTGCCACCTGTTAAAGGGCTGGCAAATGAATCCTGTGTTAGACTCAGCTATCATCCCATTCATTGGGATGCCAGGGACGTAAACCTACCCTGCCACCTGTTAAAGGGCTGGCAGATTAAACCTGCGTTAGACACAGCTAGAATCCCATTCATTGGGATGCCATGGATTTAATCCATCCCTGCCGCCCGTTAAAGGGCTGGCAGATTAAAACTTTGTTAGACACAGCTAGCATCCCATTCATTGGGATGCCATGGACTTAATCCATCCCTGCCACCTGTTAAAGGGCTGGCAGATTAAGACTGTGTTAGACATAGCTAGAATCCCATTCATTGGAATGTCATGGACATAATCCATCCCTGCCACCTGTTAAACGGCTGGCAAATGAAACCTGTGTTAGACACAGCTATCATCGTATTCATTGGGATGCCAGGGACGTAAACATACTCTGCCACTCCGATAAAGGGCTGGCGGATTTAAAACTGTGTTAGACACAGCTAGCATCTCATTCATTGGGATGCCAGGGAGTTAAACCTACCCTGCCACTCAGTTAAAGGGCTGGCGAATTTAAAACTGTGTTAGACACAGCTAGCATCCCATTCATTGGGATGCCATGGACTTAATCCATCCCTGCCACCTGTTATAGGGCTGGCAGATTAAACCTGTGTTAGACACAGCTAGAATCCCATTCATTGGGATGCCAGGGACTTAAATCTACTCTGCCACCCGTTAAAGGGCTGGCAGATTAAGACTGTGTTACACACAGATAGCACCCCAGTCATTGGGATGCCAGGGACTTAAACCTAGCCTGCCACCCGTTAAAGGGCTCGCGGATTTAAAACTGTGTTGGACACAGCTAGCATCCCATTCATTGCGATGCCAGGGACTTAAACCTACCCTGCCGCCCGTTAAAGGGCTGGCGGATTTAAAACTGTGTTAGACACAGCTAGCATCCCATTCATTGCGATGCCAGGGACTTAAACCTACCCTGCCACTCCGTTAAAGGGCTGGCGGATTTAAAACTGGGTTAGAAACAGCTAGCATCCCATTCATTGGGATGCCAGGGACTTAAACCTACCCTGCCACTCCGTTAAAGGGCTGGCGGATTTAAAACTGTGTTAGACACAGCTAGCATCCCATTCATTGGGATGTCATGGACTTAATCCATCCCTGCCACCTGTTAAAGGGCTGGCAGATTAAACCTGTGTTAGACACAGCTAGAATCCCATTCATTGCGATGCCAGGGACTTAAACGTACTCTGCCACCCGTTAAAGGGCTGGCAGATTAAGACTGTGTTACACACAGATAGCACCCCAGTCATTGGGATGCCAGGGACTTAAACCAACCCTGCCACTCCGTTAAAGGGCTGGCGGATTTAAAACTTTGTTGGACACAGCTAGCATCCCATTCATTGCGTTGCCAGGGATTTAAACCTACCCTGCCACTCCGTTAAGGGGCTTGCGGATTTAAAACTGGGTTAGACACAGCTAGCATCCCATTCATTGCGATGCCAGGGACTTAAACCTACCCTGCCACTCCGTTAAAGGGCTGGCGGATTTAAAACTGGGTTAGAAACAGCTAGCATCCCATTCATTGCGATGCCAGGGACTTAAACCTACCCTGCCACTCCGTTAAAGGGCTGGCGGATTTAAAACTGTTTTAGACACAGCTAGCATCCCATTCATTGGGATGCCAGGGACTTAAACCTAGCCTGCCACCCGTTAAAGGGCTGGCAGATAAAACCTGTGTTAGACACAGCTAGCATCCCATTCATTGGGATGCCATGGACTTAATCCATCCCTGTCACCTGTTAAAGGGCTGGCAGATTAAACCTGTGTTAGACACAGCTAGAATCCCATTCATTGGGATGCCAGGGACTTAAACCTACTCTGCCACCCGTTAAAGGGCTGGCAGATTAAGACTGTGTTACACACAGATAGCACCCCAGTCATTGGGATGCCAGGGACTTAAACCAACCCTGCCACTCCGTTAAAGGGCTGGCGCATTTAAAACTGTGTTGGACACAGCTAGCATCCCATTCATTGCGATGCCAGGGACTTAAACCTACCCTGCCGCCCGTTAAAGGGCTGGCGGATTTAAAACTGGGTTAGACACAGCTAGCATCCCATTCATTGCGATGCCAGGGACTTAAACCTACCCTGCCACTCCGTTAAAGGGCTGACGGATTTAAAACTGGGTTAGAAAAAGCTAGCATCCCATTCATTGCGATGCCAGGGACTTAAACCTACCCTGCCACTCCGTTAAAGGGCTGGCGGATTTAAAACTGTGTTAGACACAGCTAGCATCCCATTAATTGCGATGCCAGGGACTTAAACCTACCCTGCCACTCCGTTAAAGGGCTGGCGGATTTAAAACTGTGTTAGACACAGCTAGTATCCCATTCATTGGGATGCCAGGGACTTAAACCTAGCCTGCCACCCGTTAAAGGGCTGGCAGATAAAACCTGTGTTAGACACAGCTAGCATCCCATTCATTGGGATGCCATGGACTTAATCCATCCCTGCCACCTGTTAAAGTGCTGGCAGATTAAAACTTAGTTAGACACAGCTAGCACCCCATACATTGGGATGCCAGGGACTTAAACCTACCCTGCCACCCGTTAAAGTGCTGGCAGACTTAAAACTGTGTTACACACAGCTAGCATCCCATTCATTGGGATGCCATGGACTTAATCCATCCCTGCCACCTGTTAAAGGGCTGGCAAATGAAACCTGTGTTAGACTCAGCTATCATCCCATTCATTGGGATGCCAGGGACGTAAACCTACCCTGCCACCTGTTAAAGGGCTGGCAGATTAAACCTGCGTTAGACACAGCTAGCATCCCATTCATTGGGATGCCATGGACTTAATCCATCCCTGCCACCTGTTAAAGGGCTGGCAGATTAAGACTGTGTTAGACATAGCTAGAATCCCATTCATTGGAATGTCATGGACATAATCCATCCCTGCCACCTGTTAAAGGGCTGGCAAATGAAACCTGTGTTAGATACAGCTATCATCGCATTCATTGGGATGCCAGGGACGTAAACATACTCTGCCACTCCGTTAAAGGGCTGGCGGATTTAAAACTGTGTTAGACACAGGTAGCATCCCATTCATTGGGATGCCATGGACTTAATCCATCCCTGCCACCTGTTAAAGGGCTGGCAGATTAAACCTGTGTTAGACACAGCTGGAATCCCATTCATTGGGATGCCATGGACTTAAACCTACTCTGCCACCCGTTAAAGGGCTGGCAGATTAAGACTGTGTTACACACAGATAGCACCCCAGTCATTGGGATGCCCGGGACTTAAACCAACCCTGCCACTCCGTTAAAGGGCGGGCGGATTTAAAACTGTGTTAGACACAGCTAGCATCCCATTCATTGCGATGCCAGGGACTTAAACCTACCCTGCCGCCCGTTAAAGACGTGGCAGATTGAACTTGTGTTAGACACAGCTAGCATCTCATTCATTGGGATGCCAGGGACTTAAACCAACCCTGCCACTCCGTTAAAGGGCTGGCGGATTTAAAACTGTGTTAGACACAGCTAGAATCCCATTCATTGCGATGCGAGGGACTTAAACCTACTCTGCCACCCGTTAAAGGGCTGGCAGATTAAGGCTGTGTTACACACAGATAGCACCCCAGTCATTGGGATGCCGAGGACTTAAACCAACCCTGCCACTCCGTTAAAGGGCTGGCGGATTTAAAACTGTGTTGGACACAGCTAGCATCCCATTCATTGCGATTCCAGGGACTTAAACCTACCCTGCCGCCCGTTAAAGGGCTGGCGGATTTAAAACTGGGTTAGACACAGCTAGCATCCCATTCATTGCGTTGCCAGGGACTTAAACCTACCCTGCCACTCCGTTAAGGGGCTGGCGGATTTAAAACTGGGTTAGACACAGCTAGCATCCTATTCATTGCGATGCCAGGGACTTAAACCTACCCTGCCACTCTGTTAAAGGGCTGGCGGATTTAAAACTGGGTTAGAAACAGCTAGCATCCCATTCATTGCGGTGCCAGGGACTTAAACCTACCCTGCCACTCCGTTAAAGGTCTGGCGGATTTAAAACTGTGTTAGACACAGCTAGCATCCCATTCATTGCGATGCCAGGGACTTAAACCTACCCTGCCACCCGTTAAAGTGCTGGCAGACTTAAAACTGTGTTACACACAGCTAGCATCCCATTCATTGGGATGCCATGGACTTAATCCATCCCTGCCACCTGTTAAAGGGCTGGCAAATGAAACCTGTGTTAGACTCAGCTATCATCCCATTCATTGTGATGCCAGGGACGTAAACCTACCCTGCCACCTGTTAAAGGCTGGCAGATTAAACCTGCGTTAGACACAGCTAGAATCCCATTCATTGGGATGCCATGGACTTAATCCATCCCTGCCGCCCGTTAAAGGGCTGGCAGATTAAAACTGTGTTAGACACAGCTAGCATCCCATTCATTGGGATGCCATGGACTTAATCCATCCCTGCCAACTGTTAAAGGGCTGGCAGATTAAGACTGTGTTAGACACAGCTAGCATCCCATTCATTGGGATGCCATGGACTTAATCCATCCCTGCAACCTGTTAAAGGGCTGGCAAATGAAACCTGTGTTAGACTAAGCTATCATCCCATTCATTGGGATGCCAGGGACGTAAACCTACCCTGCCACCTGTTAAAGGGCTGGCAGATTAATCCTGCGTTAGACACAGCTAGAATCCCATTCATTGGGATGCCATGGACTTAATCCATCCCTGCCGTCCGTTAAAGGGCTGACAGATTAAAACTGTGTTAGACACAGCTAGCATCCCATTCATTGGGATGCCATGGACTTAATCCATCCCTGCCACCTGTTAAAGGGCTGGCAGATAAAGACTGTGTTAGACATAGCTAGAATCCCATTCATTGGGATGCCATGGACTTAATCCATCCCTGCCACCTGTTAAAGGGCTGGCAAATGAAAGCTGTGTTAGACTCAGCTATCATCCCATTCATTGGGATGCCAGGGACGTAAACATACTCTGCCACCTGTTAAAGGGCTGGCAGATTAAGACTGTGTTAGACACAGCTAGCATCTCATTCATTGGGATGCCAGGGACTTAAACCTACCCTGCCACGCCGTTAAAGGGCTGGCGGATTTAAAACTGTGTTAGACACAGCTAGCATCCCATTCATTGGGATGCCATGGACTTAATCCATCCCTGCCACCTGTTAAAGGGCTGGCAGATTAAACCTGTGTTAGACACAGCTGGAATCCCATTCATTGGGATGCCATGGACTTAAACCTACTCTGCCACCCGTTAAAGGGCTGGCAGATTAAGACTGTGTTACACACAGATAGCATTTCATTCATTGGGATGCCAGGGACTTAAACCAACCCTGCCACTCCGTTAAAGGGCTGGCGGATTTAAAACTGTGTTAGACACAGCTATCATCCCATTCATTGGGATGCCAGGGACGTAAACCTACCCTGCCACCTGTTAAAGGGCTGGCAGATTAAACCTGCGTTAGACACAGCTAGAATCCCATTCATTGGGATGCCATGGACATAATCCATCCCTGCCACCTGTTAAAGGGCTGGCAAATGAAAGCTGTGTTAGACTCAGCTATCATCCCATTCATTGGGATGCCAGGGACGTAAACATACTCTGCCACCTGTTAAAGGGCTGGCAGATTAAGACTGTGTTAGACACAGCTAGCATCTCATTCATTGGGATGCCAGGGACTTAAACCTACCCTGCCACGCCGTTAAAGGGCTGGCGGATTTAAAACTGTGTTAGACACAGCTAGCATCCCATTCATTGGGATGCCATGGACTTAATCCATCCCTGCCACCTGTTAAAGGGCTGGCAGATTAAACCTGTGTTAGACACAGCTGGAATCCCATTCATTGGGATGCCATGGACTTAAACCTACTCTGCCACCCGTTAAAGGGCTGGCAGATTAAGACTGTGTTACACACAGATAGCATTTCATTCATTGGGATGCCAGGGACTTAAACCAACCCTGCCACTCCGTAAAAGGGCTGGCGGATTTAAAACTGTGTTAGACACAGCTATCATCCCATTCATTGGGATGCCAGGGACGTAAACCTACCCTGCCACCTGTTAAAGGGCTGGCAGATTAAACCTGCGTTAGACACAGCTAGAATCCCATTCATTGGGATGCCATGGATTTAATCCATCCCTGCCGCCCGTTAAAGGGCTGGCAGATTAAAACTGTGTTAGACACAGCTAGCATCCCATTCATTGGGATGCCATGGACTTAATCCATCCCTGCCACCTGTTAAAGGGCTGGCAGATTAAGACTGTGTTAGACATAGCTAGAATCCCATTCATTGGAATGTCATGGACATAATCCATCCCTGCCACCTGTTAAAGGGCTGGCAAATGAAACCTGTGTTAGATACAGCTATCATCGCATTCATTGGGATGCCAGGGACGTAAACATACTCTGCCACTCCGATAAAGGGCTGGCGGATTTAAAACTGTGTTAGACACAGCTAGCATCTCATTCATTGGGATGCCAGGGACTTAAACCTACCCTGCCACTCCGTTAAAGGGCTGGCGCATTTAAAACTGTGTTAGACACAGGTAGCATCCCATTCATTGGGATGCCATGGACTTAATCCATCCCTGCCACCTGTTAACGGGCTGGCAGATTAAACCTGTGTTAGACACAGCTGGAATCCCATTCATTGGGATGCCATGGACTTAAACCTACTCTGCCACCCGTTAAAGGGCTGTCAGATTAAGACTGTGTTACACACAGATAGCACCCCAGTCATTGGGATGCCCGGGACTTAAACCAACCCTGCCACTCCGTTAAAGGGCGGGCGGATTTAAAACTGTGTTAGACACAGCTAGCATCCCATTCATTGTGATGCCAGGGACTTAAACCTACCCTGCCGCCCGTTAAAGACGTGGCAGATTGAACTTGTGTTAGACACAGCTAGCATCTCATTCATTGGGATGCCAGGGACTTAAACCAACCCTGCCACTCCGTTAAAGGGCTGGCGGATTTAAAACTGTGTTAGACACAGCTAGAATCCCATTCATTGCGATGCGAGGGACTTAAACCTACTCTGCCACCCGTTAAAGGGCTGGCAGATTAAGGCTGTGTTACACACAGATAGCACCCCAGTCATTGGGATGCCGAGGACTTAAACCAACCCTGCCACTCCGTTAAAGGGCTGGCGGATTTAAAACTGTGTTGGACACAGCTAGCATCCCATTCATTGCGATTCCAGGGACTTAAACCTACCCTGCCGCCCGTTAAAGGGCTGGCGGATTTAAAACTGGGTTAGACACAGCTAGCATCCCATTCATTGCGTTGCCAGGGACTTAAACCTACCCTGCCACTCCGTTAAGGGGCTGGCGGATTTAAAACTGGGTTAGACACAGCTAGCATCCTATTCATTGCGATGCCAGGGACTTAAACCTACCCTGCCACTCCGTTAAAGGGCTGGCGGATTTAAAACTGGGTTAGAAACAGCTAGCATCCCATTCATTGCGATGCCAGGGACTTAAACCTACCCTGCCACTCCGTTAAAGGGCTGGCGGATTTAAAACTGTGTTAGACACAGCTAGCATCCCATTCATTGCGATGCCAGGGACTTAAACCTACCCTGCCACCCGTTAAAGTGCTGGCAGACTTAAAACTGTGTTACACACAGCTAGCATCCCATTCATTGGGATGCCATGGACTTAATCCATCCCTGCCACCTGTTAAAGGGCTGGCAAATGAAACCTGTGTTAGACTCAGCTATCATCCCATTCATTGTGATGCCAGGGACGTAAACCTACCCTGCCACCTGTTAAAGGCTGGCAGATTAAACCTGCGTTAGACACAGCTAGAATCCCATTCATTGGGATGCCATGGACTTAATCCATCCCTGCCGCCCGTTAAAGGGCTGGCAGATTAAATCTGTGTTAGACACAGCTAGCATCCCATTCATTGGGATGCCATGGACTTAATCCATCCCTGCCAACTGTTAAAGGGCTGGCAGATTAAGACTGTGTTAGACACAGCTAGCATCCCATTCATTTGGATGCCATGGACTTAATCCATCCCTGCAACCTGTTAAAGGGCTGGCAAATGAAACCTGTGTTAGACTAAGCTATCATCCCATTCATTGGGATGCCAGGGACGTAAACCTACCCTGCCACCTGTTAAAGGGCTGGCAGATTAAACATGCGTTAGATACAGCTAGAATCCCATTCATTGGGATGCCATGGACTTAATCCATCCCTGCCGTCCGTTAAAGGGCTGGCAGATTAAAACTGTGTTAGACACAGCTAGCATCCCATTCATTGGGATGCCATGGACTTAATCCATCCCTGCCACCTGTTAAAGGGCTGGCAGATTAAGACTGTGTTAGACATAGCTAGAATCCCATTCATTGGGATGCCATGGACTTAATCCATCCCTGCCACCTGTTAAAGGGCTGGCAAATGAAAGCTGTGTTAGACTCAGCTATCATCCCATTCATTGGGATGCCAGGGACGTAAACATACTCTGCCACCTGTTAAAGGGCTGGCAGATTAAGACTGTGTTAGACACAGCTAGCATCTCATTCATTGGGATGCCAGGGACTTAATCCATCCCTGCCACCTGTTAAAGGGCTGGCAGATTAAACCTGTGTTAGACACAGCTGGAATCCCATTCATTGGGATGACATGGACTTAAACCTACTCTGCCACCTGTTAAAGGGCTGGCAGATTAAGACTGTGTTACACACAGATAGCACCCCAGTCATTGCGATACCAGGGACTTAAACCTGCCGCCCGTTAAAGACATGGCAGATTGAACTTGTGTTAGACACAGCTAGCATTTCATTCATTGGGATGCCAGGGACTTAAACCAACCCTGCCACTCCGTTAAAGGGCTGACGGATTTAAAACTGTGTTAGACACAGCTAGCATTGCATTCATTGCGATGCCAGGGACTTAAACCAACCCTGCCACTCTGTTAAAGGGCTGGCGGATTTAAAACTGTGTTAGACTCAGCTATCATCCCATTCATTGGGATGCCAGGGACGTAAACCTACTCTGCCACCCGTTAAAGAGCTGGCAGATTAAAACTGTGTTATACACAGCTAGCATCCCATTCATTGGGATGCCATGGACTTAATCCATCCCTGCCACCTGTTAAAGGGCTGGCAGATTAAACCTGGTTTAGACACAGCTAGGATCCTATTCATTGGGATGCCATGGACGTAAACCTACTCTGCCACCCATTAAAGGGCTGGCAGATTAAGACTGTGTTACACACAGATATCACCCCAGTCATTGGGATGCCAGGGACTTAAACCTACCCTACCACGCCGTTAAAGGGCTGGCGGATTTAAAACTGTGTTAGACACAGCTAGCATCCCATTCATTGGGATGCCATGGACTTAATCCATCCCTGCCACCTGTTAAAGGGCTGGCAGATTAAACCTGTGTTAGACACAGCTGGAATCCCATTCATTGGGATGCCATGGACTTAAACCTACTCTGCCACCCGTTAAAGGGCTGGCAGATTAAGACTGTATTACACACAGATAGCACCCCAGTCATTGGGATGCCCGGGACTTAAACCAACCCTGCCACTCTGTTAAAGGGCTGGCGGATTTAAAACTGTGTTAGACACAGCTAGCATCCCATTCATTGCGATGCCATGGACTTAAACCTACTCTGCCACCCGTTAAAGGGCTGGCAGATTAAGACTGTGTTACACACAGATAGCACCCCAGTCATTGCGATGCCAGGGACTTAAACCTGCCGCCCGTTAAAGACGTGGCAGATTGAACTTGTGTTAGACACAGCTAGCATTTCATTCATTGGGATGCCAGGGACTTAAACCAACCCTGCCACTCCGTTAAAGGGCTGGCGGATTTAGAACTGTGTTAGACACAGCTAGCATTGCATTCATTGCGATGCCAGGGACTTAAACCAACCCTGCCACTCTGTAAAAGGGCTGGCAGATTTAAAACTGTGTTAGACTCAGCTATCATCCCATTCATTGGGATGCCAGGGACGTAAACCTACTCTGCCACCCGTTAAAGAGCTGGCAGATTAAAACTGTGTTAGACACAGCTAGCATCCCATTCATTGGGATGCCATGGACTTAATCCATCCCTGCCACCTGTTAAAGGGCTGGCAGATTAAACCTGTTTTAGACACAGCTAGGATCCCATTCATTGGGATGCCATGGACTTAAACCTACTCTGCCACCCATTAAAGGGCTGGCAGCTTAAGACTGTGTTACACACAGATAGCACCCCAGTCATTGGGATGCCAGGGACTTAAACCTACCCTGCCACTCTGTTAAAGGGCTGGCGGATTTAAAACTATGTTAGACACAGCTAGCATCCCATTCATTGGGATGCCATGGACGTAATCCATCCCTGCCACCTGTTAAAGAGCAGACAGATTTAACACTGTGTTACACACAGCTAGAATCCCATTCATTGGGATGCCAGGGACTTAAACCAACCCTGCCACCCATTAAAGGGCTGGCAGATTAAAACTGTGTTAGACACAGCTAGGATCCCATTCATCGGGATGCCAGGGACTTATACCATCCCTGCCACCTGTTAATGGGCTGGCAGATTAAGACTGTGTTACACACAGCTAGCACCCCAGACATTGGGATTCCAGGGACTTAAACCTACCCTGCCACTCCGTTAAAGGGCTGGCGGATTTAAAACTGGGTTAGAAACAGCTAGCATCCCATTCATTGCGATGCCAGGGACTTAAACCTACCCTGCCACTCCGTTAAAGGGCTGGCGGATTTAAAACTGTGTTAGACACAGCTAGCATCCCATTCATTGCGATGCCAGGGACTTAAACCTACCCTGCCACTGCGTTAAAGGGCTGGCGGATTTAAAACTGTGTTAGACACAGCTAGCATCCCATTCATTTGGATGCCAGGGACTTAAACCTATCCTGCCACTCCGTTAAAGGGCTGGCGGATTTAAAACTGTGTTAGACACAGCTAGCATCCCATTCATTGCGATGCCAGGGACTTAAACCTACCCTGCCACTCCGTTAAAGGGCTGGCGGATTTAAAACTGTGTTAGACACAGCTAGCATCCCATTCATTGGGATGCCAGGGACTTAAACCTAGCCTGCCACCCGTTAAAGGGCTGGCAGATAAAACCTGTGTTAGACACAGCTAGCATCCCATTCATTGGGATACCATGGACTTAATCCATCCCTGCCACCTGTTAAAGGGCTGGCAGATTAAAACTTAGTTAGACACAGCTAGCACCCCATACATTGGGATGCCAGGGACTTAAACCTACCCTGCCACCCGTTAAAGTGCTGGCAGACTTAAAACTGTGTTACACACAGCTAGCATCCCATTCATTGGGATGCCATGGACTTAAACCAACCCTGCCACTCCGTTAAAGGGCTGGCGGATGTAAAACTGTGTTGGACACAGCTAGCATCCCATTCATTGCGATGCCAGGGACTTAAACCTACTCTGCCACCCGTTAAAGTGCTGGCAGATTAAGGCTGTGTTACACACAGATAGCACCCCAGTCATTGGGATGCCAGGGACTTAAACCAACCCTGCCACTCCGTTAAAGGGCTGGCGGATTTAAAACTGTGTTGGACACAGCTAGCATCCCATTCATTGCGATGCCAGGGACTTAAACCTACCCTGCCGCCCATTAAAGGGCTGGCGGATTTAAAACTGGGTTAGACACAGCTAGCATCCCATTCATTGCGTTGCCAGGGACTTAAACCTACCCTGCCACTCCGTTAAGGGGCTGGCGGATTTAAAACTGGGTTAGACACAGCTAGCATCCTATTCATTGCGATGCCAGGGACTTAAACCTACCCTGCCACTCCGTTAAAGGGCTGGCGGATTTAAAACTGTGTTAGACACAACTAGCATCCCATTCATTGCGATGCCAGGGACTTAAACCTACCCTGCCACCCGTTAAAGGGCTGGCAGATTAAAACTGTGTTAGACACAGCTAGCATCCCATTCATTGGGATGCCATGGACTTAATCCATCCCTGCCACCTGTTAAAGGGCTGGCAAATGAAACCTGTGTTAGACTCAGCTATCATCCCATTCATTGGGATGCCAGGGACGTAAACCTACCCTGCCGCCCGTTAAAGGGCTGGCAGATTAAAACTGTGTTAGACACAGCTAGCATCCCATTCATTGGGATGCCATGGACTTAATCCATCCCTGCCACCTGTTAAAGGGCTGGCAGATTAAGACTGTGTTAGACATAGCTAGAATCCCATTCATTGGGATGCCATGGACTTAATCCATCCCTGCCACCTGTTAAAGGGCTGGCAAATGAAACCTGTGTTAGACTCAGCTATCATCGCATTCATTGGGATGCCAGGGACGTAAACATACTCTGCCACCTGTTAAAGGGATGGCAGATTAAGACTGTGTTAGACACAGCTAGCATCCCATTCATTGCGATGCCAGGGACTTAAACCTACCCTGCCACCCGTTAAAGTGCTGGCAGACTTAAAACTGTGTTACACACAGCTAGCATCCTATTCATTGGGATGCCATGGACTTAATCCATTGCTGCCACCTGTTAAAGGGCTGGCAAATGAAACCTGTGTTAGACTCAGCTATCATCCCATTCATTGGGATGCCAGGGACGTAAACCTACCCTGCCACCTGTTAAAGGGCAGGCAGATTAAACCTGCGTTAGACACAGCTAGAATCCCATTCATTGGGATGCCATGGACTTAATCCATCCCTGCCGCCCGTTAAAGGGCTGGCAGATTAAAACTGTGTTAGACACAGCTAGCATCCCATTCATTGGGATGCCATGGACTTAATCCATCCCTGCCACCTGTTAAAGGGCTGTCAGATTAAGACTGTGTTAGACATAGCTAGAATCCCATTCATTGGGATGCCATGGACTTAATCCATCCCTGCCACCTGTTAAAGGGCTGGCAAATGAAAGCTGTGTTAGACTCAGCTATCATCCCATTCATTGGGATGCCAGGGACGTAAACATACTCTGCCACCTGTTAAAGGGCTGGCACATTAAGACTGTGTTAGACACAGCTAGCATCTCATTCATTGGGATGCCAGGGACTTAAACCTACCCTGCCACTCCGTTAAAGGGCTGGCGGATTTAAAACTGTGTTAGACACAGCTAGCATCCCATTCATTGGGATGCCATGGACTTAATCCATCCCTGCCACCTGTTAAAGGGCTGGCAGATTAAACCTGTGTTAGACACAGCTGGAATCCCATTCATTGGGATGCCATGGACTTAAACCTACTCTGCCACCCGTTAAAGGGCTGGCAGATTAAGACTGTGTTACACACAGATAGCACCCCAGTCATTGGGATGCCCGGGACTTAAACCAACCCTGCCACTCCGTTAAAGGTCTGGCGGATTTAAAACTGTGTTAGACACAGCTATCATCCCATTCATTGGGATGCCAGGGACGTAAACCTACCCTGCCACCTGTTAAAGGGCTGGCAGATTAAACCTGCGTTAGACACAGCTAGAATCCCATTCATTGGGATGCCATGGACTTAATCCATCCCTGCCGCCCGTTAAAGGGCTGGCAGATTAAAACTGTGTTAGACACAGCTAGCATCCCATTCATTGCGATGCCATGGACTTAATCCATCCCTGCCACCTGTTAAAGGGCTGGCAGATTAAGACTGTGTTAGACATAGCTAGAATCCCATTCATTGGGATGCCATGGACTTAATCCATCCCTGCCACCTGTTAAAGGGCTGGCAAATGAAAGCTGTGTTAGACTCAGCTATCATCCCATTCATTGGGATGCCAGGGACGTAAACATACTCTGCCACCTGTTAAAGGGCTGGCAGATTAAGACTGTGTTAGACACAGCTAGCATCTCATTCATTGGGATGCCAGGGACTTAAACCTACCCTGCCACTCCGTTAAAGGGCTGGAAGATTAAGACTGTGTTAGACACAGCTAGCATCCCATTCATTGGGATGCCAGGGACGTAAACCTACCCTGCCACCTGTTAAAGGGCTGGCAGATTAAACCTGCGTTAGACACAGCTAGCATCCCATTCATTGGGATGCCATGGACTTAATCCATCCCTGCCGCCCGTTAAAGGGCTGGCAGATTAAAACTGTGTTAGACACAGCTAGCATCCCATTCATTGCGATGCCATGGACTTAATCCATCCCTGCCACCTGTTAAAGGGCTGGCAGATTAAGACTGTGTTAGACATAGCTAGAATCCCATTCATTGGGATGCCATGGACTTAATCCATCCCTGCCACCTGTTAAAGGGCTGGCAAATGAAAGCTGTGTTAGACTCAGCTATCATCCCATTCATTGGGATGCCAGGGACGTAAACATACTCTGCCACCTGTTAAAGGGCTGGCAGATTAAGACTGTGTTAGACACAGCTAGCATCTCATTCATTGGGATGCCAGGGACTTAAACCTACCCTGCCACTCCGTTAAAGGGCTGGCGGATTTAAAACTGTGTTAGACACAGCTAGCATCCCATTCATTGGGATGCCATGGACTTAATCCATCCCTGCCACCTGTTAAAGGGCTGGCAGATTAAACCTGTGTTAGACACAGCTGGAATCCCATTCATTGGGATGCCATGGACTTAAACCTACTCTGCCACCCGTTAAAGGGCTGGCAGATTAAGACTGTGTTACACACAGATAGCACCCCAGTCATTGGGATGCCCGGGACTTAAACCAACCCTGCCGCCCGTTAAAGACGTGGCAGATTGAACTTGTGTTAGACACAGCTAGCATCTCATTCATTGGGATGCCAGGGACTTAAACCAACCCTGCCACTCCGTTAAAGGGCTGGCGGATTTAAAACTGTGTTAGACACAGCTAGCATCCCATTCATTGCGATGCCAGGGACCTAATCCATCCCTGCCACCTGTTAAAGGCTGGCAGATTAAGACTGTGTTAGACACAGCTAGCATCCCATTCATTGGGATGCCATGGACTTAATCCATCCCTGCCACCTGTTAAAGCGCTGGCAGATTAAACCTGTATTAGACACAGCTGGAATCCCATTCATTGGGATGCCATGGACTTAAACCTACTCTGCCACCCGTTAAAGGGCTGGCAGATTAAGACTGTGTTACACACAGATAGCATCCCAGTCATTGGGATGCCCGGGACTTAAACCAACCCTGCCACTCCGTTAAAGGGCGGGCGGATTTAAAACTGTGTTAGACACAGCTAGCATCCCATTCATTGCGATGCCAGGGACTTAAACCTACCCTGCCGCCCGTTAAAGACGTGGCAGATTGAACTTGTGTTAGACACAGCTAGCATCTCATTCATTGGGATGCCAGGGACTTAAACCTACCCTGCCACCCGTTAAAGTGCTGGCAGACTTAAAACTGTGTTAGACACAGCTAGCACCCCATTCATTGCGATGCCATGGACTTAATCCATTGCTGCCACCTGTTAAAGGGCTGGCAAATGAAAACTGTGTTAGACTCAGCTATCATCCCATTCATTGGGATGCCAGGGACGTAAACCTACCCTGCCACCTGTTAAAGGGCTGGCAGATTAAACCTGCGTTAGACACAGCTAGAATCCCATTCATTGGGATGCCATGGACTTAATCCATCCCTGCCACCCGTTAAAGGGCTGGCAGATTAAAACTGTGTTAGACACAGCTAGCATCCCATTCATTGGGATGCCATGGACTTAATCCATCCCTGCCACCTGTTAAAGGGCTGGCAGATTAAGACTGTTTTAGACATAGCTAGAATCCCATTCATTGGGATGCCATGGACTTAATCCATCCCTGCCACCTGTTAAAGGGCTGGCAAATGAAAGCTGTGTTAGACTCAGCTATCATCCCATTCATTGGGATGCCAGGGACGTAAACATACTCTGCCACCTGTTAAAGGGCTGGCAGATTAAGACTGTGTTAGACACAGCTAGCATCTCAGTCATTGGGATGCCAGGGACTTAAACCTACTCTGCCACTCCGTTAAAGGGCTGGCGGATTTAAAACTGTGTTAGACACAGCTAGCATCCCATTCATTGGGATGCCATGGACTTAATCCATCCCTGCCACCTGTTAAAGGGCTGGCAGATTAAACCTGTGTTAGACACAGCTGGAATCCCATTCATTGGGATGCCATGGACTTAAACCTACTCTGCCACCCGTTAAAGGGCTGGCAGATTAAGACTGTGTTATACACAGATAGCACCCCAGTCATTGGGATGCCCGGGACTTAAACCAACCCTGCCACTCCGTTAAAGGGCTGGCGGATTTAAAACTGTGTTAGACACAGCTAGCATCCCATTCATTGCGATGCCAGGGACTTAAACCTACCCTGCCGCCCGTTAAAGACGTGGCAGATTGAACTTGTGTTAGACACAGCTAGCATCTCATTCATTGGGATGCCAGGGACTTAAACCAACCCTGCCACTCCGTTAAAGGGCTGGCGGATTTAAAACTGTGTTAGACACAGCTAGCACCCCATTCATTGCGATGCCAGGGACTTAAACCTACCCTGCCACCCATTAAAGGGCTGGCAGATTAAAACTGTGTTAGACACAGCTAGGATCCCATTCATCGGGATGCCAGGGACTTATACCATCCCTGCCACCTGTTAATGGGCTGGCAGATTAAGACTGTGTTACACACAGCCAGCACACCAGTCATTGGGATTCCAGGGACTTAAACCTACCCTGCCACTCCGTTAAAGGGCTGGCGGATTTAAAACTGGGTTAGAAACAGCTAGCATCCCATTCATTGCGTTGCCAGGGACTTAAACCTACCCTGCCACTCCGTTAAGGGGCTGGCGGATTTAAAACTGGGTTAGACACAGCTAGCATCCTATTCATTGCGATGCCAGGGACTTAAACCTACCCTGCCACTCCGTTAAAGGGCTGGCGGATTTAAAACTGGGTTAGAAACAGCTAGCATCCCATTCATTGCGATGCCAGGGACTTAAACCTACCCTGACACTCCGTTAAAGGGCTGGCGGATTTAAAACTGTGTTAGACACAGCTAGCATCCCATTCATTGCGATGCCATGGACTTAAACCTACTCTGCCACCCGTTAAAGGGCTGGCAGATTAAGACTGTGTTACACACAGATAGCACCCCAGTCATTGCGATGCCAGGGACTTAAACCTGCCGCCCGTTAAAGACGTGGCAGATTGAACTTGTGTTAGACACAGCTAGCATTTCATTCATTGGGATGCCAGGGACTTAAACCAACCCTGCCACTCCGTTAAAGGGCTGGCGGATTTAGAACTGTGTTAGACACAGCTAGCATTGCATTCATTGCGATGCCAGGGACTTAAACCAACCCTGCCACTCTGTAAAAGGGCTGGCAGATTTAAAACTGTGTTAGACTCAGCTATCATCCCATTCATTGGGATGCCAGGGACGTAAACCTACTCTGCCACCCGTTAAAGAGCTGGCAGATTAAAACTGTGTTAGACACAGCTAGCATCCCATTCATTGGGATGCCATGGACTTAATCCATCCCTGCCACCTGTTAAAGGGCTGGCAGATTAAACCTGTTTTAGACACAGCTAGGATCCCATTCATTGGGATGCCATGGACTTAAACCTACTCTGCCACCCATTAAAGGGCTGGCAGCTTAAGACTGTGTTACACACAGATAGCACCCCAGTCATTGGGATGCCAGGGACTTAAACCTACCCTGCCACTCTGTTAAAGGGCTGGCGGATTTAAAACTATGTTAGACACAGCTAGCATCCCATTCATTGGGATGCCATGGACGTAATCCATCCCTGCCACCTGTTAAAGAGCAGACAGATTTAACACTGTGTTACACACAGCTAGAATCCCATTCATTGGGATGCCAGGGACTTAAACCAACCCTGCCACCCATTAAAGGGCTGGCAGATTAAAACTGTGTTAGACACAGCTAGGATCCCATTCATCGGGATGCCAGGGACTTATACCATCCCTGCCACCTGTTAATGGGCTGGCAGATTAAGACTGTGTTACACACAGCTAGCACCCCAGACATTGGGATTCCAGGGACTTAAACCTACCCTGCCACTCCGTTAAAGGGCTGGCGGATTTAAAACTGGGTTAGAAACAGCTAGCATCCCATTCATTGCGATGCCAGGGACTTAAACCTACCCTGCCACTCCGTTAAAGGGCTGGCGGATTTAAAACTGTGTTAGACACAGCTAGCATCCCATTCATTGCGATGCCAGGGACTTAAACCTACCCTGCCACTGCGTTAAAGGGCTGGCGGATTTAAAACTGTGTTAGACACAGCTAGCATCCCATTCATTGGGATGCCAGGGACTTAAACCTATCCTGCCACTCCGTTAAAGGGCTGGCGGATTTAAAACTGTGTTAGACACAGCTAGCATCCCATTCATTGCGATGCCAGGGACTTAAACCTACCCTGCCACTCCGTTAAAGGGCTGGCGGATTTAAAACTGTGTTAGACACAGCTAGCATCCCATTCATTGGGATGCCAGGGACTTAAACCTAGCCTGCCACCCGTTAAAGGGCTGGCAGATAAAACCTGTGTTAGACACAGCTAGCATCCCATTCATTGGGATACCATGGACTTAATCCATCCCTGCCACCTGTTAAAGGGCTGGCAGATTAAAACTTAGTTAGACACAGCTAGCACCCCATACATTGGGATGCCAGGGACTTAAACCTACCCTGCCACCCGTTAAAGTGCTGGCAGACTTAAAACTGTGTTACACACAGCTAGCATCCCATTCATTGGGATGCCATGGACTTAAACCAACCCTGCCACTCCGTTAAAGGGCTGGCGGATGTAAAACTGTGTTGGACACAGCTAGCATCCCATTCATTGCGATGCCAGGGACTTAAACCTACTCTGCCACCCGTTAAAGTGCTGGCAGATTAAGGCTGTGTTACACACAGATAGCACCCCAGTCATTGGGATGCCAGGGACTTAAACCAACCCTGCCACTCCGTTAAAGGGCTGGCGGATTTAAAACTGTGTTGGACACAGCTAGCATCCCATTCATTGCGATGCCAGGGACTTAAACCTACCCTGCCGCCCATTAAAGGGCTGGCGGATTTAAAACTGGGTTAGACACAGCTAGCATCCCATTCATTGCGTTGCCAGGGACTTAAACCTACCCTGCCACTCCGTTAAGGGGCTGGCGGATTTAAAACTGGGTTAGACACAGCTAGCATCCTATTCATTGCGATGCCAGGGACTTAAACCTACCCTGCCACTCCGTTAAAGGGCTGGCGGATTTAAAACTGTGTTAGACACAACTAGCATCCCATTCATTGCGATGCCAGGGACTTAAACCTACCCTGCCACCCGTTAAAGGGCTGGCAGATTAAAACTGTGTTAGACACAGCTAGCATCCCATTCATTGGGATGCCATGGACTTAATCCATCCCTGCCACCTGTTAAAGGGCTGGCAAATGAAACCTGTGTTAGACTCAGCTATCATCCCATTCATTGGGATGCCAGGGACGTAAACCTACCCTGCCGCCCGTTAAAGGGCTGGCAGATTAAAACTGTGTTAGACACAGCTAGCATCCCATTCATTGGGATGCCATGGACTTAATCCATCCCTGCCACCTGTTAAAGGGCTGGCAGATTAAGACTGTGTTAGACATAGCTAGAATCCCATTCATTGGGATGCCATGGACTTAATCCATCCCTGCCACCTGTTAAAGGGCTGGCAAATGAAACCTGTGTTAGACTCAGCTATCATCGCATTCATTGGGATGCCAGGGACGTAAACATACTCTGCCACCTGTTAAAGGGATGGCAGATTAAGACTGTGTTAGACACAGCTAGCATCCCATTCATTGCGATGCCAGGGACTTAAACCTACCCTGCCACCCGTTAAAGTGCTGGCAGACTTAAAACTGTGTTACACACAGCTAGCATCCTATTCATTGGGATGCCATGGACTTAATCCATTGCTGCCACCTG
The DNA here is from genome assembly GCF_023053635.1 of Elgaria multicarinata webbii. Lineage (NCBI taxonomy): Eukaryota > Metazoa > Chordata > Lepidosauria > Squamata > Anguidae > Elgaria > Elgaria multicarinata. The sequence goes on along the minus strand of NC_086179.1, from coordinate 63,772,721 downwards.
TTAAAGGGCTGGCAAATGAAACCTGTGTTAGACTCAGCTATCATCCCATTCATTGGGATGCCAGGGACGTAAACCTACCCTGCCACCTGTTAAAGGGCAGGCAGATTAAACCTGCGTTAGACACAGCTAGAATCCCATTCATTGGGATGCCATGGACTTAATCCATCCCTGCCGCCCGTTAAAGGGCTGGCAGATTAAAACTGTGTTAGACACAGCTAGCATCCCATTCATTGGGATGCCATGGACTTAATCCATCCCTGCCACCTGTTAAAGGGCTGTCAGATTAAGACTGTGTTAGACATAGCTAGAATCCCATTCATTGGGATGCCATGGACTTAATCCATCCCTGCCACCTGTTAAAGGGCTGGCAAATGAAAGCTGTGTTAGACTCAGCTATCATCCCATTCATTGGGATGCCAGGGACGTAAACATACTCTGCCACCTGTTAAAGGGCTGGCACATTAAGACTGTGTTAGACACAGCTAGCATCTCATTCATTGGGATGCCAGGGACTTAAACCTACCCTGCCACTCCGTTAAAGGGCTGGCGGATTTAAAACTGTGTTAGACACAGCTAGCATCCCATTCATTGGGATGCCATGGACTTAATCCATCCCTGCCACCTGTTAAAGGGCTGGCAGATTAAACCTGTGTTAGACACAGCTGGAATCCCATTCATTGGGATGCCATGGACTTAAACCTACTCTGCCACCCGTTAAAGGGCTGGCAGATTAAGACTGTGTTACACACAGATAGCACCCCAGTCATTGGGATGCCCGGGACTTAAACCAACCCTGCCACTCCGTTAAAGGTCTGGCGGATTTAAAACTGTGTTAGACACAGCTATCATCCCATTCATTGGGATGCCAGGGACGTAAACCTACCCTGCCACCTGTTAAAGGGCTGGCAGATTAAACCTGCGTTAGACACAGCTAGAATCCCATTCATTGGGATGCCATGGACTTAATCCATCCCTGCCGCCCGTTAAAGGGCTGGCAGATTAAAACTGTGTTAGACACAGCTAGCATCCCATTCATTGCGATGCCATGGACTTAATCCATCCCTGCCACCTGTTAAAGGGCTGGCAGATTAAGACTGTGTTAGACATAGCTAGAATCCCATTCATTGGGATGCCATGGACTTAATCCATCCCTGCCACCTGTTAAAGGGCTGGCAAATGAAAGCTGTGTTAGACTCAGCTATCATCCCATTCATTGGGATGCCAGGGACGTAAACATACTCTGCCACCTGTTAAAGGGCTGGCAGATTAAGACTGTGTTAGACACAGCTAGCATCTCATTCATTGGGATGCCAGGGACTTAAACCTACCCTGCCACTCCGTTAAAGGGCTGGAAGATTAAGACTGTGTTAGACACAGCTAGCATCCCATTCATTGGGATGCCAGGGACGTAAACCTACCCTGCCACCTGTTAAAGGGCTGGCAGATTAAACCTGCGTTAGACACAGCTAGCATCCCATTCATTGGGATGCCATGGACTTAATCCATCCCTGCCGCCCGTTAAAGGGCTGGCAGATTAAAACTGTGTTAGACACAGCTAGCATCCCATTCATTGCGATGCCATGGACTTAATCCATCCCTGCCACCTGTTAAAGGGCTGGCAGATTAAGACTGTGTTAGACATAGCTAGAATCCCATTCATTGGGATGCCATGGACTTAATCCATCCCTGCCACCTGTTAAAGGGCTGGCAAATGAAAGCTGTGTTAGACTCAGCTATCATCCCATTCATTGGGATGCCAGGGACGTAAACATACTCTGCCACCTGTTAAAGGGCTGGCAGATTAAGACTGTGTTAGACACAGCTAGCATCTCATTCATTGGGATGCCAGGGACTTAAACCTACCCTGCCACTCCGTTAAAGGGCTGGCGGATTTAAAACTGTGTTAGACACAGCTAGCATCCCATTCATTGGGATGCCATGGACTTAATCCATCCCTGCCACCTGTTAAAGGGCTGGCAGATTAAACCTGTGTTAGACACAGCTGGAATCCCATTCATTGGGATGCCATGGACTTAAACCTACTCTGCCACCCGTTAAAGGGCTGGCAGATTAAGACTGTGTTACACACAGATAGCACCCCAGTCATTGGGATGCCCGGGACTTAAACCAACCCTGCCGCCCGTTAAAGACGTGGCAGATTGAACTTGTGTTAGACACAGCTAGCATCTCATTCATTGGGATGCCAGGGACTTAAACCAACCCTGCCACTCCGTTAAAGGGCTGGCGGATTTAAAACTGTGTTAGACACAGCTAGCATCCCATTCATTGCGATGCCAGGGACCTAATCCATCCCTGCCACCTGTTAAAGGCTGGCAGATTAAGACTGTGTTAGACACAGCTAGCATCCCATTCATTGGGATGCCATGGACTTAATCCATCCCTGCCACCTGTTAAAGCGCTGGCAGATTAAACCTGTATTAGACACAGCTGGAATCCCATTCATTGGGATGCCATGGACTTAAACCTACTCTGCCACCCGTTAAAGGGCTGGCAGATTAAGACTGTGTTACACACAGATAGCATCCCAGTCATTGGGATGCCCGGGACTTAAACCAACCCTGCCACTCCGTTAAAGGGCGGGCGGATTTAAAACTGTGTTTGACACAGCTAGCATCCCATTCATTGCGATGCCAGGGACTTAAACCTACCCTGCCGCCCGTTAAAGACGTGGCAGATTGAACTTGTGTTAGACACAGCTAGCATCTCATTCATTGGGATGCCAGGGACTTAAACCTACCCTGCCACCCGTTAAAGTGCTGGCAGACTTAAAACTGTGTTAGACACAGCTAGCACCCCATTCATTGCGATGCCATGGACTTAATCCATTGCTGCCACCTGTTAAAGGGCTGGCAAATGAAAACTGTGTTAGACTCAGCTATCATCCCATTCATTGGGATGCCAGGGACGTAAACCTACCCTGCCACCTGTTAAAGGGCTGGCAGATTAAACCTGCGTTAGACACAGCTAGAATCCCATTCATTGGGATGCCATGGACTTAATCCATCCCTGCCACCCGTTAAAGGGCTGGCAGATTAAAACTGTGTTAGACACAGCTAGCATCCCATTCATTGGGATGCCATGGACTTAATCCATCCCTGCCACCTGTTAAAGGGCTGGCAGATTAAGACTGTTTTAGACATAGCTAGAATCCCATTCATTGGGATGCCATGGACTTAATCCATCCCTGCCACCTGTTAAAGGGCTGGCAAATGAAAGCTGTGTTAGACTCAGCTATCATCCCATTCATTGGGATGCCAGGGACGTAAACATACTCTGCCACCTGTTAAAGGGCTGGCAGATTAAGACTGTGTTAGACACAGCTAGCATCTCAGTCATTGGGATGCCAGGGACTTAAACCTACTCTGCCACTCCGTTAAAGGGCTGGCGGATTTAAAACTGTGTTAGACACAGCTAGCATCCCATTCATTGGGATGCCATGGACTTAATCCATCCCTGCCACCTGTTAAAGGGCTGGCAGATTAAACCTGTGTTAGACACAGCTGGAATCCCATTCATTGGGATGCCATGGACTTAAACCTACTCTGCCACCCGTTAAAGGGCTGGCAGATTAAGACTGTGTTATACACAGATAGCACCCCAGTCATTGGGATGCCCGGGACTTAAACCAACCCTGCCACTCCGTTAAAGGGCTGGCGGATTTAAAACTGTGTTAGACACAGCTAGCATCCCATTCATTGCGATGCCAGGGACTTAAACCTACCCTGCCGCCCGTTAAAGACGTGGCAGATTGAACTTGTGTTAGACACAGCTAGCATCTCATTCATTGGGATGCCAGGGACTTAAACCAACCCTGCCACTCCGTTAAAGGGCTGGCGGATTTAAAACTGTGTTAGACACAGCTAGCACCCCATTCATTGCGATGCCAGGGACTTAAACCTACCCTGCCACCCATTAAAGGGCTGGCAGATTAAAACTGTGTTAGACACAGCTAGGATCCCATTCATCGGGATGCCAGGGACTTATACCATCCCTGCCACCTGTTAATGGGCTGGCAGATTAAGACTGTGTTACACACAGCCAGCACACCAGTCATTGGGATTCCAGGGACTTAAACCTACCCTGCCACTCCGTTAAAGGGCTGGCGGATTTAAAACTGGGTTAGAAACAGCTAGCATCCCATTCATTGCGTTGCCAGGGACTTAAACCTACCCTGCCACTCCGTTAAGGGGCTGGCGGATTTAAAACTGGGTTAGACACAGCTAGCATCCTATTCATTGCGATGCCAGGGACTTAAACCTACCCTGCCACTCCGTTAAAGGGCTGGCGGATTTAAAACTGGGTTAGAAACAGCTAGCATCCCATTCATTGCGATGCCAGGGACTTAAACCTACCCTGACACTCCGTTAAAGGGCTGGCGGATTTAAAACTGTGTTAGACACAGCTAGCATCCCATTCATTGCGATGCCAGGGACTTAAACCTACCCTGCCACTCCGTTAAAGTGCTGGCAGACTTAAAACTGTGTTACACACAGCTAGCATCCCATTCATTGGGATGCCATGGACTTAATCCATCCCTGCCACCAGTTAAAGGGCTGGCAAATGAAACCTGTGTTAGACTCAGCTATCAACCCATTCATTGGGATGCCAGGGACGTAAACCTACCCTGCCACCTGTTAAAGGCTGGCAGATTAAACCTGCGTTAGACACAGCTAGAATCCCATTCATTGGGATGCCATGGACTTAATCCATCCCTGCCACCTGTTAAAGGGCTGGCAAATGAAACCTGTGTTAGACTCAGCTATCATCGCGTTCATTGGGATGCCAGGGACGTAAACATACTCTGCCACCTGTTAAAGGGATGGCAGATTAAGACTGTTTTAGACACAGCTAGCATCCCATTCATTGCGATGCCAGGGACTTAAACCTACCCTGCCACCCGTTAAAGTGCTGGCAGACTTAAAACTGTGTTACACACAGCTAGCATCCCATTCATTGGGATGCCATGGACTTAATCCATTGCTGCCACCTGTTAAAGGGCTGGCAAATGAAACCTGTGTTAGACTCAGCTATCATCCCATTCATTGGGATGCCAGGGACGTAAACCTACCCTGCCACCTGTTAAAGGGCAGGCAGATTAAACCTGCGTTAGACACACCTAGAATCCCATTCATTGGGATGCCATGGACTTAATCCATCCCTGCCGCCCGTTAAAGGGCTGGCAGATTAAAACTGTGTTAGACACAGCTAGCATCCCATTCATTGGGATGCCATGGACTTAATCCATCCCTGCCACCTGTTAAAGGGCTGGCAAATGAAAGCTGTGTTAGACTCAGCTATCATCCCATTCATTGGGATGCCAGGGACGTAAACATACTCTGCCACCTGTTAAAGGGCTGGCGGATTTAAAACTGTGTTAGACACAGCTAGAATCCCATTCATTGGGATGCCATGGACTTAATCCATCCCTGCCACCTGTTAAAGGGCTGGCAAATGAAAGCTGTGTTAGACACAGCTAGCATCTCATTCATTGGGATGCCAGGGACTTAAACCTACCCTGCCACTCCGTTAAAGGGCTGGCGGATTTAAAACTGCGTTAGACACAGCTAGCATCCCATTCATTGGGATGCCATGGACTTAATCCATCCCTGCCACCTGTTAAAGGGCTGGCAGATTAAACCTGTGTTAGACACAGCTGGAATCCCATTCATTGGGATGCCATGGACTTAAACCTACTCTGCCACCCGTTAAAGGGCTGGCAGATTAAGACTGTGTTACACACAGATAGCACCCCAGTCATTGGGATGCCCGGGACTTAAACCAACCCTGCCACTCCGTTAAAGGTCTGGCGGATTTAAAACTGTGTTAGACACAGCTATCATCCCATTCATTGGGATGCCAGGGACGTAAACCTACCCTGCCACCTGTTAAAGGGCTGGCAGATTAAACCTGCGTTAGACACAGCTAGAATCCCATTCATTGGGATGCCATGGACTTAATCCATCCCTGCCGCCCGTTAAAGGGCCGGCAGATTAAAACTGTGTTAGACACAGCTAGCATCCCATTCATTGGGATGCCATGGACTTAATCCATCCCTGCCACCTGTTAAAGGGCTGGCAGATTAAGACTGTGTTAGACATAGCTAGAATCCCATTCATTGGGATGCCATGGACTTAATCCATCCCTGCCACCTGTTAAAGGGCTGGCAAATGAAAGCTGTGTTAGACTCAGCTATCATCCCATTCATTGGGATGCCAGGGACGTAAACATACTCTGCCACCTGTTAAAGGGCTGGCAGATTAAGACTGTGTTAGACACAGCTAGCATCTCATTCATTGGGATGCCAGGGACTTAAACCTACCCTGCCACTCCGTTAAAGGGCTGGCGGATTTAAAACTGTGTTAGACACAGCTAGCATCCCATTCATTGGGATGCCATGGACTTAATCCATCCCTGCCACCTGTTAAAGGGCTGGCAGATTAAACCTGTGTTAGACACAGCTGGAATCCCATTCATTGGGATGCCATGGACTTAAACCTACTCTGCCACCCGTTAAAGGGCTGGCAGATTAAGACTGTGTTACACACAGATAGCACCCCAGTCATTGGGATGCCCGGGACTTAAACCAACCCTGCCGCCCGTTAAAGACGTGGCAGATTGAACTTGTGTTAGACACAGCTAGCATCTCATTCATTGGGATGCCAGGGACTTAAACCAACCCTGCCACTCCGTTAAAGGGCTGGCGGATTTAAAACTGTGTTAGACACAGCTAGCATCCCATTCATTGCGATGCCAGGGACCTAATCCATCCCTGCCACCTGTTAAAGGGCTGGCAGATTAAGACTGTGTTAGACACAGCTAGCATCCCATTCATTGGGATGCCATGGACTTAATCCATCCCTGCCACCTGTTAAAGCGCTGGCAGATTAAACCTGTATTAGACACAGCTGGAATCCCATTCATTGGGATGCCATGGACTTAAACCTACTCTGCCACCTGTTAAAGGGCTGGCAAATGAAAACTGTGTTAGACTCAGCTATCATCCCATTCATTGGGATGCCAGGGACGTAAACCTACCCTGCCACCTGTTAAAGGGCTGGCAGATTAAACCTGCGTTAGACACAGCTAGAATCCCATTCATTGGGATGCCATGGACTTAATCCATCCCTGCCACCCGTTAAAGGGCTGGCAGATTAAAACTGTGTTAGACACAGCTAGCATCCCATTCATTGGGATGCCATGGACTTAATCCATCCCTGCCACCTGTTAAAGGGCTGGCAGATTAAAACTGTGTTAGACACAGCTAGCATCCCATTCATTGGGATGCCATGGACTTAATCCATCCCTGCCACCCGTTAAAGGGCTGGCAGATTAAAACTGTGTTAGACACAGCTAGCATCCCATTCATTGGGATGCCATGGACTTAATCCATCCCTGCCACCCGTTAAAGGGCTGGCAGATTAAACCTGCGTTAGACACAGCTAGAATCCCATTCATTGGGATGCCATGGACTTAATCCATCCCTGCCACCTGTTAAAGGGCTGGCAGATTAAGACTGTTTTAGACATAGCTAGAATCCCATTCATTGGGATGCCATGGACTTAATCCATCCCTGCCACCTGTTAAAAGGGCTGGCAAATGAAAGCTGTGTTAGACTCAGCTATCATCCCATTCATTGGGATGCCAGGGACGTAAACATACTCTGCCACCTGTTAAAGGGCTGGCAGATTAAGACTGTGTTAGACACAGCTAGCATCTCAGTCATTGGGATGCCAGGGACTTAAACCTACTCTGCCACTCCGTTAAAGGGCTGGCGGATTTAAAACTGTGTTAGACACAGCTAGCATCCCATTCATTGGGATGCCATGGACTTAATCCATCCCTGCCACCTGTTAAAGGGCTGGCAGATTAAACCTGTGTTAGACACAGCTGGAATCCCATTCATTGGGATGCCATGGACTTAAACCAACCCTGCCACTCCGTTAAAGGGCTGGCGGATTTAAAACTGTGTTAGACACAGCTAGCATCCCATTCATTGCGATGCCAGGGACTTAAACCTACCCTGCCGCCCGTTAAAGACGTGGCAGATTGAACTTGTGTTAGACACAGCTAGCATCTCATTCATTGGGATGCCAGGGACTTAAACCAACCCTGCCACTCCGTTAAAGGGCTGGCGGATTTAAAACTGTGTTAGACACAGCTAGCACCCCATTCATTGCGATGCCAGGGACTTAAACCTACCCTGCCACCCATTAAAGGGCTGGCAGATTAAAACTGTGTTAGACACAGCTAGGATCCCATTCATCGGGATGCCAGGGACTTATACCATCCCTGCCACCTGTTAATGGGCTGGCAGATTAAGACTGTGTTACACACAGCTAGCACCCCAGTCATTGGGATTCCAAGGACTTAAACCTACCCTGCCACTCCGTTAAAGGGCTGGCGGATTTAAAACTGGGTTAGAAACAGCTAGCATCCCATTCATTGCGTTGCCAGGGACTTAAACCTACCCTGCCACTCCGTTAAGGGGCTGGCGGATTTAAAACTGGGTTAGACACAGCTAGCATCCTATTCATTGCGATGCCAGGGACTTAAACCTACCCTGCCACTCCGTTAAAGGGCTGGCGGATTTAAAACTTGGTTAGAAACAGCTAGCATCCCATTCATTGCGATGCCAGGGACTTAAACCTACCCTGCCACTCCGTTAAAGGGCTGGCGGATTTAAAACTGTGTTAGACACAGCTAGCATCCCATTCATTGCGATGCCAGGGACTTAAACCTACCCTGCCACTCCGTTAAAGTGCTGGCAGACTTAAAACTGTGTTACACACAGCTAGCATCCCATTCATTGGGATGCCATGGACTTAATCCATCCCTGCCACCAGTTAAAGGGCTGGCAAATGAAACCTGTGTTAGACTCAGCTATCAACCCATTCATTGGGATGCCAGGGACGTAAACCTACCCTGCCACCTGTTAAAGGCTGGCAGATTAAACCTGCGTTAGACACAGCTAGAATCCCATTCATTGGGATGCCATGGACTTAATCCATCCCTGCTGCCCGTTAAAGGGCTGGCAGATTAAAACTGTGTTAGACACAGCTAGCATCCCATTCATTGGGATGCCATGGACTTAATCCATCCCTGCCAACTGTTAAAGGGCTGGCAGATTAAGACTGTGTTAGACACAGCTAGCATCTCATTCATTGGGATGCCATGGACTTAATCCATCCCTGCCACCTGTTAAAGGGCTGGCAAATGAAAGCTGTGTTAGACTAAGCTATCATCCTATTCATTGGGATGCCAGGGACGTAAACCTACCCTGCCACCTGTTAAAGGGCTGGCAGATTAAACCTGCGTTAGACACAGCTAGAATCCCATTCATTGGGATGCCATGGACTTAATCCATCCCTGCCGTCCGTTAAAGGGCTGGCAGATTAAAACTGTGTTAGACACAGCTAGCATCCCATTCATTGGGATGCCATGGACTTAATCCATCCCTGCCACCTGTTAAAGGGCTGGCAGATTAAGACTGTGTTAGACATAGCTAGAATCCCATTCATTGGGATGCCATGGACTTAATCCATCCCTGCCGCCCGTTAAAGGACTGGCAGATTAAACCTGCGTTAGACACAGCTAGCATCCCATTAATTGCGATGCCAGGGACTTAAACCTACCCTGCCACCTGTTAAAGCGCTGGCAGATTAAACCTGTATTAGACACAGCTGGAATCCCATTCATTGGGATGCCATGGACTTAAACCTACTCTGCCACCCGTTAAAGGGCTGGCAGATTAAGACTGTGTTACACACAGATAGCATCCCAGTCATTGGGATGCCCGGGACTTAAACCAACCCTGCCACTCCGTTAAAGGGCGGGCGGATTTAAAACTGTGTTAGACACAGCTAGCATCCCATTCATTGCGATGCCAGGGACTTAAACCTACCCTGCCGCCTGTTAAAGACGTGGCAGATTGAACTTGTGTTAGACACAGCTAGCATCTCATTCATTGGGATGCCAGGGACTTAAACCTACCCTGCCACCCGTTAAAGTGCTGGCAGACTTAAAACTGTGTTACACACAGCTAGCATCCCATTCATTGGGATGCCATGGACTTAATCCATTGCTGCCACCTGTTAAAGGGCTGGCAAATGAAAACTGTGTTAGACTCAGCTATCATCCCATTCATTGGGATGCCAGGGACGTAAACCTACCCTGCCACCTGTTAAAGGGCTGGCAGATTAAACCTGCGTTAGACACAGCTAGAATCCCATTCATTGGGATGCCATGGACTTAATCCATCCCTGCCACCCGTTAAAGGGCTGGCAGATTAAAACTGTGTTAGACACTGCTAGCATCCCATTCATTGGGATGCCATGGACTTAATCCATCCCTGCCACCTGTTAAAGGGCTGGCAGATTAAGACTGTTTTAGACATAGCTAGAATCCCATTCATTGGGATGCCATGGACTTAATCCATCCCTGCCACCTGTTAAAGGGCTGGCAAATGAAAGCTGTGTTAGACTCAGCTATCATCCCATTCATTGGGATGCCAGGGACGTAAACATACTCTGCCACCTGTTAAAGGGCTGGCAGATTAAGACTGTGTTAGACACAGCTAGCATCTCAGTCATTGGGATGCCAGGGACTTAAACCTACTCTGCCACTCCGTTAAAGGGCTGGCGGATTTAAAACTGTGTTAGACACAGCTAGCATCCCATTCATTGGGATGCCATGGACTTAATCCATCCCTGCCACCTGTTAAAGGGCTGGCAGATTAAACCTGTGTTAGACACAGCTGGAATCCCATTCATTGGGATGCCATGGACTTAAACCTACACTGCCACCCGTTAAAGGGCTGGCAGATTAAGACTGTGTTATACACAGATAGCACCCCAGTCATTGGGATGCCCGGGACTTAAACCAACCCTGCCACTCCGTTAAAGGGCTGGCGGATTTAAAACTGTGTTAGACACAGCTAGCATCCCATTCATTGCGATGCCAGGGACTTAAACCTACCCTGCCGCCCGTTAAAAACGTGGCAGATTGAACTTGTGTTAGACACAGCTAGCATCTCATTCATTGGGATGCCAGGGACTTAAACCAACCCTGCCACTCCGTAAAAGGGCTGGCGGATTTAAAACTGTGTTAGATACAGCTAGCACCCCATTCATTTCGATGCCAGGGACTTAAACCTACCCTGCCACCCATTAAAGGGCTGGCAGATTAAAACTGTGTTAGACACAGCTAGGATCCCATTCATCGGGATGCCAGGGACTTATACCATCCCTGCCACCTGTTAATGGGCTGGCAGATTAAGACTGTGTTACACACAGCTAGCACCCCAGTCATTGGGATTCCAGGGACTTAAACCTACCCTGCCACTCCGTTAAAGGGCTGGCGGATTTAAAACTGGGTTAGAAACAGCTAGCATCCCATTCATTGCGTTGCCAGGGACTTAAACCTACCCTGCCACTCCGTTAAGGGGCTGGCGGATTTAAAACTGGGTTAGACACAGCTAGCATCCTATTCATTGCGATGCCAGGGACTTAAACCTACCCTGCCACTCCGTTAAAGGGCTGGCGGATTTAAAACTGGGTTAGAAACAGCTAGCATCCCATTCATTGCGATGCCAGGGACTTAAACCTACCCTGCCACTCCGTTAAAGGGCTGGCGGATTTAAAACTGTGTTAGACACAGCTAGCATCCCATTCATTGCGATGCCAGGGACTTAAACCTACCCTGCCACTCCGTTAAAGTGCTGGCAGACTTAAAATTGTGTTACACACAGCTAGCATCCCATTCATTGGGATGCCATGGACTTAATCCATCCCTGCCACCAGTTAAAGGGCTGGCAAATGAAACCTGTGTTAGACTCAGCTATCAACCCATTCATTGGGATGCCAGGGACGTAAACCTACCCTGCCACCTGTTAAAGGCTGGCAGATTAAACCTGCGTTAGACACAGCTAGAATCCCATTCATTGGGATGCCATGGACTTAATCCATCCCTGCTGCCCGTTAAAGGGCTGGCAGATTAAAACTGTGTTAGACACAGCTAGCATCCCATTCATTGGGATGCCATGGACTTAATCCATCCCTGCCAACTGTTAAAGGGCTGGCAGATTAAGACTGTGTTAGACACAGCTAGCATCTCATTCATTGGGATGCCATGGACTTAATCCATCCCTGCCACCTGTTAAAGGGCTGGCAAATGAAAGCTGTGTTAGACTCAGCTATCATCCCATTCATTGGGATGCCAGGGACGTAAACATACTCTGCCACCAGTTAAAGGGCTGGCAGATTAAGACTGTGTTAGACACAGCTAGCATCTCATTCATTGGGATGCCAGGGACTTAAACCTACCCTGCCACTCCGTTAAAGGGCTGGCGGATTTAAAACTGTGTTAGACACAGCTAGCATCCCATTCATTGGGATGCCATGGACTTAATCCATCCCTGCCACCTTTTAAAGGGCTGGCAGATTAAACCTGTGTTAGACACAGCTGGAATCCCATTCATTGGGATGCCATGGACTTAAACCTACTCTGCCACCCGTTAAAGGCTGGCAGATTAAGACTGTGTTACACACAGATAGCACCCCAGTCATTGGGATGCCCGGGACTTAAACCAACCCTGCCACTCCGTTAAAGGGCTGGCGGATTTAAAACTGTGTTAGACACAGCTATCATCCCATTCATTGGGATGCCAGGGACGTAAACCTACCCTGCCACCTGTTAAAGGGCTGGCAGATTAAACCTGCGTTAGACACAGCTAGAATCCCATTCATTGGGATGCCATGGACTTAATCCATCCCTGCCGCCCGTTAAAGGGCTGGCAGATTAAAACTGAGTTAGACACAGCTAGCATCCCATTCATTAGGATGCCATGGACTTAATCCATCCCTGCCACCTGTTAAAGGGCTGGCAGATTAAGACTGTGTTAGACATAGCTAGAATCCCATTCATTGGGATGCCATGGACTTAATCCATCCCTGCCACCTGTTAAAGGGCTGGCAAATGAAAGCTGTGTTAGACTCAGCTATCATCCCATTCATTGGGATGCCAGGGACGTAAACATACTCTGCCACCTGTTAAAGGGCTGGCAGATTAAGACTGTGTTAGACACAGCTAGCATCTCATTCATTGGGATGCCAGGGACTTAAACCTAGCCTGCCACCCGTTAAAGGGCTGGCAGATAAAACCTGTGTTAGACACAGCTAGCATCCCATTCATTGGGATACCATGGACTTAATCCATCCCTGCCACCTGTTAAAGGGCTGGCAGATTAAAACTTAGTTAGACACAGCTAGCACCCCATACATTGGGATGTCAGGGACTTAAACCTACCCTGCCACCCGTTAAAGTGCTGGCAGACTTAAAACTGTGTTACACACAGCTAGCATCCCATTCATTGGGATGCCATGGACTTAAACCAACCCTGCCACTCCGTTAAAGGGCTGGCGGATGTAAAACTGTGTTGGACACAGCTAGCATCCCATTCATTGCGATGCCAGGGACTTAAACCTACCCTGCCGCCCGTTAAAGGGCTGGCGGATTTAAAACTGGGTTAGACACAGCTAGCATCCCATTCATTGCGTTGCGAGGGACTTAAACCTACCCTGCCACTCCGTTAAGGGGCTGGCGGATTTAAAACTGGGTTAGACACAGCTAGCATCCTATTCATTGCGATGCCAGGGACTTAAACCTACCCTGCCACTCCGTTAAAGGGCTGGCGGATTTAAAACTGTGTTAGACACAACTAGCATCCCATTCATTGCGATGCCAGGGACTTAAACCTACTCTGCCACTCCGTTAAAGGGCTGGCGGATGTAAAACTGTGTTGGACACAGCTAGCATCCCATTCATTGTGATGCCAGGGACTTAAACCTACTCTGCCACCCGTTAAAGGGCTGGCAGATTAAGGCTGTGTTACACACAGATAGCACCCCAGTCATTGGGATGCCAGGGACTTAAACCAACCCTGCCACTCCGTTAAAGGGCTGGCGGATTTAAAACTGTGTTGGACACAGCTAGCATCCCATTCATTGCGATGCCAGGGACTTAAACCTACCCTGCCGCCCGTTAAAGGGCTGGCGGATTTAAAACTGGGTTAGACACAGCTAGCATCCCATTCATTGCGTTGCCAGGGACTTAAACCTACCCTGCCGCCCGTTAAAGGGCTGGCGGATTTAAAACTGGGTTAGACACAGCTAGCATCCTATTCATTGCGATGCCAGGGACTTAAACCTACCCTGCCACTCCGTTAAAGGGCTGGCGGATTTAAAACTGTGTTAGACACAACTAGCATCCCATTCATTGCGATGCCAGGGACTTAAACCTACCCTGCCACCCGTTGAAGTGCTGGCAGACTTAAAACTCTGTTACACACAGCGAGCATCCCATTCATTGGGATGCCATGGACTTAATCCATCCCTGCCACCTGTTAAAGGGCTGGCAAATGAAACCTGTGTTAGACTCAGCTATCATCCCATTCATTGGGATGCCAGGGACGTAAACCTACCCTGCCGCCCGTTAAAGGGCTGGCAGATTAAAACTGTGTTAGACACAGCTAGCATCCCATTCATTGGGATGCCATGGACTTAATCCATCCCTGCCACCTGTTAAAGGGCTGGCAGATTAAGACTGTGTTAGACATAGCTAGAATCCCATTCATTGGGATGCCATGGACTTAATCCATCCCTGCCACCTGTTAAAGGGCTGGCAAATGAAACTTGTGTTAGACACAGCTGGAATCCCATTCATTGGGATGCCATGGACTTAAACCAACCCTGCCACTCCGTTAAAGGGCTGGCGGATTTAAAACTGTGTTAGACACAGCTAGCATCTCATTCATTGGGATGCCAGGGACTTAAACCAACCCTGCCACTCCGTTAAAGGGCTGGCGGATTTAAAACTGTGTTAGACACAGCTAGCATCCCATTCATTGCGATGCCAGGGACCTAATCCATCCCTGCCACCTGTTAAAGGGCTGGCAGATTGAGACTGTGTTAGACATAGCTAGAATCCCATTCATTGCGATGCCAGGGACCTAATCCATCCCTGCCACCTGCTAAAGGGCTGGCAAATGAAACCTGTGTTAGACTCAGCTATCATCGCATTCATTGGGATGCCAGGGACGTAAACATACTCTGCCACCTGTTAAAGGGATGGCAGATTAAGACTGTGTTAGACACAGCTAGCATCCCATTCATTGCGATGCCAGGGACTTAAACCTACCCTGCCACCCGTTAAAGTGCTGGCAGACTTAAAACTGTGTTACACACAGCTAGCATCCCATTCATTGGGATGCCATGGACTTAATCCATTGCTGCCACCTGTTAAAGGGCTGGCAAATGAAACCTGTGTTAGACTCAGCTATCATCCCATTCATTGGGATGCCAGGGACGTAAACCTACCCTGCCACCTGTTAAAGGGCAGGCAGATTAAACCTGAGTTAGACACAGCTAGAATCCCATTCATTGGGATGCCATGGACTTAATCCATCCCTGCCGCCCGTTAAAGGGCTGGCAGATTAAAACTGTGTTAGACACAGCTAGCATCCCATTCATTGGGATGCCATGGACTTAATCCATCCCTGCCACCTGTTAAAGGGCTGGCAGGTTAAGACTGTGTTAGACATAGCTAGAATCCCATTCATTGGGATGCCATGGACTTAATCCATCCCTGCCACCTGTTAAAGGGCTGGCAAATGAAAGCTGTGTTAGACTCAGCTATCATCCCATTCATTGGGATGCCAGGGACGTAAACATACTCTGCCACCTGTTAAAGGGCTGGCAGATTAAGACTGTGTTAGACACAGCTAGCATCTCATTCATTGGGATGCCAGGGACTTAAACCTACCCTGCCACTCCGTTAAAGGGCTGGCGGATTTAAAACTGTGTTAGACACAGCTAGCATCCCATTCAATGGGATGCCATGGACTTAATCCATCCCTGCCACCTGTTAAAGGGCTGGCAGATTAAACCTGTGTTAGACACAGCTGGAATCCCATTCATTGGGATGCCATGGACTTAATCCATCCCTGCCACCTGTTAAAGGGCTGGCAGATTAAACCTGTGTTAGACACAGCTGGAATCCCATTCATTGGGATGCCATGGACTTAAACCTACTCTGCCACCCGTTAAAGGGCTGGCAGATTAAGACTGTGTTACACACAGATAGCACCCCAGTCATTGGGATGCCCGGGACTTAAACCAACCCTGCCACTCCGTTAAAGGGCTGGCGGATTTAAAACTGTGTTAGACACAGCTATCATCCCATTCATTGGGATGCCAGGGACTTAAACCTACCCTGCCACTCCGTTAAAGGGCTGGCAGATTAAGACTGTGTTACACACAGATAGCACCCCAGTCATTGGGATGCCCGGGACTTAAACCTACCCTGCCACTCCGTTAAAGGGCTGGCGGATATAAAACTGTGTTAGACACAGCTAGCATCCCATTCATTGCGATGCCAGGGACTTAAACCTACCCTGCCACCCGTTGAAGTGCTGGCAGACTTAAAACTGTGTTACACACAGCTAGCATCCCATTCATTGGGATGCCATGGACTTAATCCATCCCTGCCACCTGTTAAAGGGCTGGCAAATGAAAGCTGTGTTAGACTCAGCTATCATCCCATTCATTGGGATGCCAGGGACGTAAACATACTCTGCCACCTGTTAAAGGGCTGGCAGATTAAGACTGTGTTAGACACAGCTAGCATCTCATTCATTGGGATGCCAGGGACTTAAACCTACCCTGCCACTCCGTTAAAGGGCTGGCGGATTTAAAAATGTGTTAGACACAGCTAGCATCCCATTCATTGGGATGCCATGGACTTAATCCATCCCTGCCACCTGTTAAAGGGCTGGCAGATTAAACCTGTGTTAGACACAGCTGGAATCCCATTCATTGGGATGCCATGGACTTAAACCTACTCTGCCACCCGTTAAAGGGCTGGCAGATTAAGACTGTGTTACACACAGATAGCACCCCAGTCATTGGGATGCCAGGGACTTAAACCAACCCTGCCACTCCGTTAAAGGGCTGGCGGATTTAAAACTGTGTTAGACACAGCTAGCATCCCATTCATTGCGATGCCAGGGACCTAATCCATCCCTGCCACCTGTTAAAGGGCTGGCAGATTAAGACTGTGTTAGACATAGCTAGAATCCCATTCATTGGGATGCCATGGACTTAATCCATCCCTGCCACCTGTTAAAGGGCTGGCAAATGAAATCTGTGTTAGACTCAGCTATCATTCCATTCATTGGGATGCCAGGGACGTAAACCTACTCTGCCACCTGTTAAAGGGCTGGCAGATTAAGATTGTGTTAGACATAGCTAGCATCCCATTCATTGGGATGCCATGGACTTAATCCATCCCTGCCACCTGTTAAAGGGCTGGCAGATTAAACCTGTGTTAGACACAGCTAGGATCCCATTCATTGGGATGCCATGGACTTAAACCTACTCTGCCACCCGTTAAAGAGCTGGCAGATTAAAACTGTGTTAGACACAGCTAGCATCCCATTCATTGGGATGCCATGGACTTAATCCATCCCTGCCTCCTGTTAAAGGGCTGGCAGATTAAACCTGTTTTAGACACAGCTAGGATCCCATTCATTGGGATGCCAGGGACTTAAACCTACCCTGCCACTCTGTTAAAGGGCTGGCGGATTTAAAACTATGTTAGACACAGCTAGCATCCCATTCATAGGGATGCCATGGACGTAATCCATCCCTGCCACCTGTTAAAGAGCAGACAGATTTAACACTGTGTTACACACAGCTAGAATCCCATTCATTGGGATGCCAGGGACTTAAACCAACCCTGCCACCCATTAAAGGGCTGGCAGATTAAAACTGTGTTAGACACAGCTAGGATCCCATTCATCGGGATGCCAGGGACTTATACCATCCCTGCCACCTGTTAATGGGCTGGCAGATTAAGACTGTGTTACACACAGCTAGCACCCCAGTCATTGGGATTCCAGGGACTTAAACCTACCCTGCCACTCCGTTAAAGGGCTGGCGGATTTAAAACTGGGTTAGAAACAGCTAGCATCCCATTCATTGCGATGCCAGGGACTTAAACCTACCCTGCCACTCCGTTAAAGGGCTGGCGGATTTAAAACTGTGTTAGACACAGCTAGCATCCCATTCATTGCGATGCCAGGGACTTAAACCTACCCTGCCACTCCGTTAAAGGGCTGGCGAATTTAAAACTGTGTTAGACACAGCTACCATCCCATTCATTGGGATGCCAGGGACTTAAACCTACCCTGCCACTCCGTTAAAGGGCTGGCGGATTTAAAACTGTGTTAGACACAGCTAGCATCCCATTCATTGCGATGCTAGGGACTTAAACCTACCCTGCCACTCCGTTAAAAGGCTGGCGGATTTAAAACTGTGTTAGACACAGCTAGCATCCCATTCATTGGGATGCCAGGGACTTAAACCTAGCCTGCCACCCGTTAAAGGTCTGGCAGATAAAACCTGTGTTAGACACAGCTAGCATCCCATTCATTGGGATACCATGGACTTAATCCATCCCTGCCACCTGTTAAAGGGCTGGCAGATTAAAACTTAGTTAGACACAGCTAGCACCCCATACATTGGGATGCCAGGGACTTAAACCTACCCTGCCACCCGTTAAAGTGCTGGCAGACTTAAAACTGTGTTACACACAGCTAGCATCCCATTCATTGGGATGCCATGGACTTAAACCAACCCTGCCACTCCGTTAAAGGGCTGGCGGATGTAAAACTGTGTTGGACACAGCTAGCATCCCATTCATTGCGATGCCAGGGACTTAAACCTACCCTGCCACTCCGTTAAAGGGCTGGCGGATTTAAAACTGTGTTAGACACAGCTAGCATCCCATTCATTGGGATGCCAGGGACTTAAACCTACCCTGCCACTCCGTTAAACGGCTGGCAGATTAAGGCTGTGTTACACACAGATAGCACCCCAGTCATTGGGATGCCAGGGACTTAAACCAACCCTGCCACTCCGTTAAAGGGCTGGCGGATTTAAAACTGTGTTGGACACAGCTAGCATCCCATTCATTGCGATGCCAGGGACTTAAACCTACCCTGCCGCCCGTTAAAGGGCTGGCGGATTTAAAACTGGGTTAGACACAGCTAGCATCCCATTCATTGCGTTGCCAGGGACTTAAACCTACCCTGCCGCCCGTTAAAGGGCTGGCGGATTTAAAACTGGGTTAGACACAGCTAGCATCCTATACATTGCGATGCCAGGGACTTAAACCTACCCTGCCACTCCGTTAAAGGGCTGGCGGATTTAAAACTGTGTTAGACACAACTAGCATCCCATTCATTGCGATGCCAGGGACTTAAACCTACCCTGCCACCCGTTGAAGTGCTGGCAGACTTAAAACTCTGTTACACACAGCTAGCATCCCATTCATTGGGATGCCATGGACTTAATCCATCCCTGCCACCTGTTAAAGGGCTGGCAAATGAAACCTGTGTTAGACTCAGCTATCATCCCATTCATTGGGATGCCAGGGACATAAACCTACCCTGCCGCCCGTTAAAGGGCTGGCAGATTAAAACTGTGTTAGACACAGCTAGCATCCCATTCATTGGGATGCCATGGACTTAATCCATCCCTGCCACCTGTTAAAGGGCTGGCAGATTAAGACTGTGTTAGACATAGCTAGAATCCCATTCATTGGGATGCCATGGACTTAATCCATCCCTGCCACCTGTTAAAGGGCTGGCAAATGAAACCTGTGTTAGACACAGCTGGAATCCCATTCATTGGGATGCCATGGACTTAAACCTACACTGCCACCCGTTAAAGGGCTGGCAGATTAAGACTGTGTTACACACAGATAGCACCCCAGTCATTGGGATTCCCGGGACTTAAACCAACCCTGCCACTCCGTTAAAGGGCTGGCGGATTTAAAACTGTGTTAGACACATCTAGCATCCCATTCATTGCGATGCCAGGGACCTAATCCATCCCTGCCACCTGTTAAAGGGCTGGCAGATTGAGACTGTGTTAGACATAGCTAGAATCCCATTCATTGGGATGCCATGGACTTAATCCATCCCTGCCACCTGCTAAAGGGCTGGCAAATGAAACCTGTGTTAGACTCAGCTATCATCCCATTCATTGGGATGCCAGGGACGTAAACCTACCCTGCCATCTGTTAAAGGGCTGGCAGATTAAACCTGTGTTAGACACAGCTGGAATCCCATTCATTGGGATGCCATGGACTTAAACCTACTCTGCCACCCGTTAAAGGGCTGGCAGATTAAGACTGTGTTACACACAGATAGCACCCCAGTCATTGGGATGCCCGGGACTTAAACCAACCCTGCCACTCCGTTAAAGGGCTGGCGGATTTAAAACTGTGTTAGACACAGCTATCATCCCATTCATTGGGATGCCAGGGACGTAAACCTACCCTGCCACCTGTTAAAGGGCTGGCAGATTAAACCTGCGTTAGACACAGCTAGAATCCCATTCATTGGGATGCCATGGACTTAATCCATCCCTGCCGCCCGTTAAAGGGCTGGCAGATTAAAACTGTGTTAGACACAGCTAGCATCCCATTCATTGGGATGCCATGGACTTAATCCATCCCTGCCACCTGTTAAAGGGCTGGCAAATGAAAGCTGTGTTAGACTCAGCTATCATCCCATTCATTGGGATGCCAGGGACGTAAACATACTCTGCCACCTGTTAAAGGGCTGGCAGATTAAGACTGTGTTAGACACAGCTAGCATCTCATTCATTGGGATGCCAGGGACTTAAACCTACCCTGCCACTCCGTTAAAGGGCTGGCGGATTTAAAACTGTGTTAGACACAGCTAGCATCCCATTCATTGGGATGCCATGGACTTAATCCATCCCTGCCACCTGTTAAAAGGCTGGCAGATTAAACCTGTGTTAGACACAGCTGGAATCCCATTCATTGGGATGCCATGGACTTAAACCTACTCTGCCACCCGTTAAAGGGCTGGCAGATTAAGACTGTGTTACACACAGATAGCACCCCAGTCATTGGGATGCCAGGGACTTAAACCAACCCTGCCACTCCGTTAAAGGGCTGGCGGATTTAAAACTGTGTTAGACACAGCTAGCATCCCATTCATTGCGATGCCAGGGACTTAAACCTACCCTGCCGCCCGTTAAAGACGTGGCAGATTGAACTTGTGTTAGACACAGCTAGCATCTCATTCATTGGGATGCCAGGGACTTAAACCAACCCTGCCACTCCGTTAAAGGGCTGGCGGATTTAAAACTGTGTTAGACACAGCTAGCATCCCATTCATTGCGATGCCATGGACTTAATCCATCCCTGCCACCTTTTAAAGGGCTGGCAGATTAAACCTGTGTTAGACACAGCTAGCATCCCATTCATTGCGATGCCAGGGACCTAATCCATCCCTGCCACCTGTTAAAGGGCTGGCAGATTGAGACTGTGTTAGACACAGCTATCATCCCATTCATTGGGATGCCAGGGACGTAAACCTACCCTGCCACCTGTTAAAGGGCTGGCAGATTAAACCTGCGTTAGACACAGCTAGAATCCCATTCATTGGGATGCCATGGACTTAATCCATCCCTGCCGCCCGTTAAAGGGCTGGCAGATTAAAACTGTGTTAGACACAGCTAGCATCCCATTCATTGGGATGCCATGGACTTAATCCATCCCTGCCACCTGTTAAAGGGCTGGCAGATTAAGACTGTGTTAGACATAGCTAGAATCCCATTCATTGGGATGCCATGGACTTAATCCATCCCTGCCACCTGTTAAAGGGCTGGCAAATGAAAGCTGTGTTAGACTCAGCTATCATCCCATTCATTGGGATGCCAGGGATGTAAACATACTCTGCCACCTGTTAAAGGGCTGGCAGATTAAGACTGTGTTAGACACAGCTAGCATCTCATTCATTGGGATGCCAGGGACTTAAACCTAGCCTGCCACCCGTTAAAGGGCTGGCAGATAAAACCTGTGTTAGACACAGCTAGCATCCCATTCATTGGGATACCATGGACTTAATCCATCCCTGCCACCTGTTAAAGGGCTGGCAGATTAAAACTTAGTTAGACACAGCTAGCACCCCATACATTGGGATGCCAGGGACTTAAACCTACCCTGCCACCCGTTAAAGTGCTGGCAGACTTAAAACTGTGTTACACACAGCTAGCGTCCCATTCATTGGGATGCCATGGACTTAAACCAACCCTGCCACTCCGTTAAAGGGCTGGCGGATGTAAAACTGTGTTGGACACAGCTAGCATCCCATTCATTGCGATGCCAGGGACTTAAACCTACCCTGCCGCCCGTTAAAGGGCTGGCGGATTTAAAACTGGGTTAGACACAGCTAGCATCCCATTCATTGCGTTGCCAGGGACTTAAACCTACCCTGCCACTCCGTTAAGGGGCTGGCGGATTTAAAACTGGGTTAGACACAGCTAGCATCCTATTCATTGCGATGCCAGGGACTTAAACCTACCCTGCCACTCCGTTAAAGGGCTGGCGGATTTAAAACTGTGTTAGACACAACTAGCATCCCATTCATTGCGATGCCAGGGACTTAAACCTACTCTGCCACTCCGTTAAAGGGCTGGCGGATGTAAAACTGTGTTGGACACAGCTAGCATCCCATTCATTGCGATGCCAGGGACTTAAACCTACTCTGCCACCCGTTAAAGGGCTGGCACTTTAAGGCTGTGTTACACACAGATAGCACCCCAGTCATTGGGATGCCAGGGACTTAAACCAACCCTGCCACTCCGTTAAAGGGCTGGCGGATTTAAAACTGTGTTGGACACAGCTAGCATCCCATTCATTGCGATGCCAGGGACTTAAACCTACCCTGCCGCCCGTTAAAGGGCTGGTGGATTTAAAACTGGGTTAGACACAGCTAGCATCCCATTCATTGCGTTGCCAGGGACTTAAACCTACCCTGCCGCCCGTTAAAGGGCTGGCGGATTTAAAACTGGGTTAGACACAGCTAGCATCCTATTCATTGCGATGCCAGGGACTTAAACCTACCCTGCCACTCCGTTAAAGGGCTGGCGGATTTAAAACTGTGTTAGACACAACTAGCATCCCATTCATTGCGATGCCAGGGACTTAAACCTACCCTGCCACCCGTTGAAGTGCTGGCAGACTTAAAACTCTGTTACACACAGCTAGCATCCCATTCATTGGGATGCCATGGACTTAATCCATCCCTGCCACCTGTTAAAGGGCTGGCAAATGAAACCTGTGTTAGACTCAGCTATCATCCCATTCATTGGGATGCCAGGGACATAAACCTACCCTGCCGCCCGTTAAAGGGCTGGCAGATTAAAACTGTGTTAGACACAGCTAGCATCCCATTCATTGGGATGCCATGGACTTAATCCATCCCTGCCACCTGTTAAAGGGCTGGCAGATTAAGACTGTGTTAGACATAGCTAGAATCCCATTCATTGGGATGCCATGGACTTAATCCATCCCTGCCACCTGTTAAAGGGCTGGCAAATGAAACCTGTGTTAGACACAGCTGGAATCCCATTCATTGGGATGCCATGGACTTAAACCTACACTGCCACCCGTTAAAGGGCTGGCAGATTAAGACTGTGTTACACACAGATAGCACCCCAGTCATTGGGATTCCCGGGACTTAAACCAACCCTGCCACTCCGTTAAAGGGCTGGCGGATTTAAAACTGTGTTAGACACATCTAGCATCCCATTCATTGCGATGCCAGGGACCTAATCCATCCCTGCCACCTGTTAAAGGGCTGGCAGATTGAGACTGTGTTAGACATAGCTAGAATCCCATTCATTGGGATGCCATGGACTTAATCCATCCCTGCCACCTGCTAAAGGGCTGGCAAATGAAACCTGTGTTAGACTCAGCTATCATCCCATTCATTGGGATGCCAGGGACGTAAACCTACCCTGCCATCTGTTAAAGGGCTGGCAGATTAAACCTGTGTTAGACACAGCTGGAATCCCATTCATTGGGATGCCATGGACTTAAACCTACTCTGCCACCCGTTAAAGGGCTGGCAGATTAAGACTGTGTTACACACAGATAGCACCCCAGTCATTGGGATGCCCGGGACTTAAACCAACCCTGCCACTCCGTTAAAGGGCTGGCGGATTTAAAACTGTGTTAGACACAGCTATCATCCCATTCATTGGGATGCCAGGGACGTAAACCTACCCTGCCACCTGTTAAAGGGCTGGCAGATTAAACCTGCGTTAGACACAGCTAGAATCCCATTCATTGGGATGCCATGGACTTAATCCATCCCTGCCGCCCGTTAAAGGGCTGGCAGATTAAAACTGTGTTAGACACAGCTAGCATCCCATTCATTGGGATGCCATGGACTTAATCCATCCCTGCCACCTGTTAAAGGGCTGGCAAATGAAAGCTGTGTTAGACTCAGCTATCATCCCATTCATTGGGATGCCAGGGACGTAAACATACTCTGCCACCTGTTAAAGGGCTGGCAGATTAAGACTGTGTTAGACACAGCTAGCATCTCATTCATTGGGATGCCAGGGACTTAAACCTACCCTGCCACTCCGTTAAAGGGCTGGCGGATTTAAAACTGTGTTAGACACAGCTAGCATCCCATTCATTGGGATGCCATGGACTTAATCCATCCCTGCCACCTGTTAAAAGGCTGGCAGATTAAACCTGTGTTAGACACAGCTGGAATCCCATTCATTGGGATGCCATGGACTTAAACCTACTCTGCCACCCGTTAAAGGGCTGGCAGATTAAGACTGTGTTACACACAGATAGCACCCCAGTCATTGGGATGCCAGGGACTTAAACCAACCCTGCCACTCCGTTAAAGGGCTGGCGGATTTAAAACTGTGTTAGACACAGCTAGCATCCCATTCATTGCGATGCCAGGGACTTAAACCTACCCTGCCGCCCGTTAAAGACGTGGCAGATTGAACTTGTGTTAGACACAGCTAGCATCTCATTCATTGGGATGCCAGGGACTTAAACCAACCCTGCCACTCCGTTAAAGGGCTGGCGGATTTAAAACTGTGTTAGACACAGCTAGCATCCCATTCATTGCGATGCCATGGACTTAATCCATCCCTGCCACCTTTTAAAGGGCTGGCAGATTAAACCTGTGTTAGACACAGCTAGCATCCCATTCATTGCGATGCCAGGGACCTAATCCATCCCTGCCACCTGTTAAAGGGCTGGCAGATTGAGACTGTGTTAGACACAGCTATCATCCCATTCATTGGGATGCCAGGGACGTAAACCTACCCTGCCACCTGTTAAAGGGCTGGCAGATTAAACCTGCGTTAGACACAGCTAGAATCCCATTCATTGGGATGCCATGGACTTAATCCATCCCTGCCGCCCGTTAAAGGGCTGGCAGATTAAAACTGTGTTAGACACAGCTAGCATCCCATTCATTGGGATGCCATGGACTTAATCCATCCCTGCCACCTGTTAAAGGGCTGGCAGATTAAGACTGTGTTAGACATAGCTAGAATCCCATTCATTGGGATGCCATGGACTTAATCCATCCCTGCCACCTGTTAAAGGGCTGGCAAATGAAAGCTGTGTTAGACTCAGCTATCATCCCATTCATTGGGATGCCAGGGATGTAAACATACTCTGCCACCTGTTAAAGGGCTGGCAGATTAAGACTGTGTTAGACACAGCTAGCATCTCATTCATTGGGATGCCAGGGACTTAAACCTAGCCTGCCACCCGTTAAAGGGCTGGCAGATAAAACCTGTGTTAGACACAGCTAGCATCCCATTCATTGGGATACCATGGACTTAATCCATCCCTGCCACCTGTTAAAGGGCTGGCAGATTAAAACTTAGTTAGACACAGCTAGCACCCCATACATTGGGATGCCAGGGACTTAAACCTACCCTGCCACCCGTTAAAGTGCTGGCAGACTTAAAACTGTGTTACACACAGCTAGCGTCCCATTCATTGGGATGCCATGGACTTAAACCAACCCTGCCACTCCGTTAAAGGGCTGGCGGATGTAAAACTGTGTTGGACACAGCTAGCATCCCATTCATTGCGATGCCAGGGACTTAAACCTACCCTGCCGCCCGTTAAAGGGCTGGCGGATTTAAAACTGGGTTAGACACAGCTAGCATCCCATTCATTGCGTTGCCAGGGACTTAAACCTACCCTGCCACTCCGTTAAGGGGCTGGCGGATTTAAAACTGGGTTAGACACAGCTAGCATCCTATTCATTGCGATGCCAGGGACTTAAACCTACCCTGCCACTCCGTTAAAGGGCTGGCGGATTTAAAACTGTGTTAGACACAACTAGCATCCCATTCATTGCGATGCCAGGGACTTAAACCTACTCTGCCACTCCGTTAAAGGGCTGGCGGATGTAAAACTGTGTTGGACACAGCTAGCATCCCATTCATTGCGATGCCAGGGACTTAAACCTACTCTGCCACCCGTTAAAGGGCTGGCACTTTAAGGCTGTGTTACACACAGATAGCACCCCAGTCATTGGGATGCCAGGGACTTAAACCAACCCTGCCACTCCGTTAAAGGGCTGGCGGATTTAAAACTGTGTTGGACACAGCTAGCATCCCATTCATTGCGATGCCAGGGACTTAAACCTACCCTGCCGCCCGTTAAAGGGCTGGTGGATTTAAAACTGGGTTAGACACAGCTAGCATCCCATTCATTGCGTTGCCAGGGACTTAAACCTACCCTGCCGCCCGTTAAAGGGCTGGCGGATTTAAAACTGGGTTAGACACAGCTAGCATCCTATTCATTGCGATGCCAGGGACTTAAACCTACCCTGCCACTCCGTTAAAGGGCTGGCGGATTTAAAACTGTGTTAGACACAACTAGCATCCCATTCATTGCGATGCCAGGGACTTAAACCTACCCTGCCACCCGTTGAAGTGCTGGCAGACTTAAAACTCTGTTACACACAGCTAGCATCCCATTCATTGGGATGCCATGGACTTAATCCATCCCTGCCACCTGTTAAAGGGCTGGCAAATGAAACCTGTGTTAGACTCAGCTATCATCCCATTCATTGGGATGCCATGGACTTAATCCATCCCTGCCACCTGTTAAAGGGCTGGCAGATTAAGACTGTGTTAGACATAGCTAGAATCCCATTCATTGGGATGCCATGGACTTAATCCATCCCTGCCACTTGTTAAAGGGCTGGCAAATGAAACCTGTGTTAGACTCAGCTATCATCGCATTCATTGGGATGCCAGGGACGTAAACATACTCTGCCACCTGTTAAAGGGATGGCAGATTAAGACTGTGTTAGACACAGCTAGCATCCCATTCATTGCGATGCCAGGGACTTAAACCTACCCTGCCACTCCGTTAAAGGGCTGGCGGATTTAAAACTGTGTTAGACACAGCTAGCATCCCATTCATTGGGATGCCATGGACTTAATCCATCCCTGCCACCTGTTAAAGGGCTGGCAAATGAAACCTGTGTTAGACTCAGCTATCATCCCATTCATTGGGATGCCAGGGACGTAAACCTACCCTGCCACCTGTTAAAGGGCAGGCAGATTAAACCTGCGTTAGACACAGCTAGAATCCCATTCATTGGGATGCCAGGGACTTAATCCATCCCTGCCGCCCGTTAAAGGGCTGGCAGATTAAAACTGTGTTAGACACAGCTAGCATCCCATTCATTGGGATGCCAGGGACGTAAACATACTCTGCCACCTGTTAAAGGGCTGGCAGATTAAGACTGTGTTAGACACAGCTAGCATCTCATTCATTGGGATGCCAGGGACTTAAACCTTCCCTGCCACTCCGTTAAAGGGCTGGCGGATTTAAAACTGTGTTAGACACAGCTAGCATCCCATTCATTGGGATGCCATGGACTTAATCCATCCCTGCCACCTGTTAAAGGGCTGGCAGATTAAACCTGTGTTAGACACAGCTGGAATCCCATTCATTGGGATGCCATGGACTTAAACCTACTCTGCCACCCGTTAAAGGGCTGGCAGATTAAGACTGTGTTACACACAGATAGCACCCCAGTCATTGGGATTCCCGGGACTTAAACCAACCCTGCCACTCCGTTAAAGGGCTGGCGGATTTAAAACTGTGTTAGACACAGCTAGCATCCCATTCATTGCGATGCCAGGGACTTAAACCTACCCTGCCGCCCGTTAAAGACGTGGCAGATTGAACTTGTGTTAGACATAGCTAGCATCTCATTCATTGGGATGCCAGGGACTTAAACCAACCCTGCCACTCCGTTAAAGGGCTGGCGGATTTAAAACTGTGTTAGACACAGCTAGCATCCCATTCATTGCGATGCCAGGGACCTAATCCATCCCTGCCACCTGTTAAAGGGCTGGCAGATTAAGACTGTGTTAGACACAGCTAGCATCCCATTCATTGGGATGCCATGGACTTAATCCATCCCTGCCACCTGTTAAAGGGCTGGCAGATTAAACCTGTGTTAGACACAGCTAGGATCCCATTCATTGGGATGCCATGGACTTAAACCTACTCTGCCACCCGTTAAAGGGCTGGCAGACTTAAAACTGTGTTACACACGGATAGCACCCCAGTCATTGGGATGCCAGGGACTTAAACCTACCCTGCCACTCCGTTAAAGGGCTGGCGGATTTAAAACTGTGTTAGACACAGCTAGCATCCCATTCATTGGGATGCCATGGACTTAATCCATCCCTGCCACCTGTTAAAGGGCTGGCAGATTAAACCTGTGTTAGACACAGCTGGAATCCCATTCATTGGGATGCCATGGACTTAAACCTACTCTGCCACCCGTTAAAGGGCTGGCAGATTAAGACTGTGTTACACACAGATAGCACCCCAGTCATTGGGATGCCCGGGACTTAAACCAACCCTGCCACTCTGTTAAAGGGCGGGCGGATTTAAAACTGTGTTAGACACAGCTAGCATCCCATTCATTGCGATGCCAGGGGCTTAAACCTACCCTGCCGCCCGTTAAAGACGTGGCAGATTGAACTTGTGTTAGACACAGCTAGCATCTCATTCATTGGGATGCCAGGGACTTAAACCTACCCTGCCACCCGTTAAAGTGCTGGCAGACTTAAAACTGTGTTACACACAGCTAGCATCCCATTCATTGGGATGCCATGGACTTAATCCATTGCTGCCACCTGTTAAAGGGCTGGCAAATGAAAACTGTGTTAGACTCAGCTATCATCCCATTCATTGGGATGCCAGGGACGTAAACCTACCCTGCCACCTGTTAAAGGGCTGGCAGATTAAACCTGCGTTAGACACAGCTAGAATCCCATTCATTGGGATGCCATGGACTTAATCCATCCCTGCCGCCCGTTAAAGGGCTGGCAGATTAAAACTGTGTTAGACACAGCTAGCATCCCATTCATTGGGATGCCATGGACTTAATCCATCCCTGCCACCTGTTAAAGGGCTGGCAGATTAAGACTGTGTTAGACATAGCTAGAATCCCATTCATTGGGATGCCATGGACTTAATCCATCCCTGCCACCTGTTAAAGGGCTGGCAAATGAAAGCTGTGTTAGACTCAGCTATCATCCCATTCATTGGGATGCCAGGGACGTAAACATACTCTGCCACCTGTTAAAGGGCTGGCAGATTAAGACTGTGTTAGACACAGCTAGCATCTCAGTCATTGGGATGCCAGGGACTTAAACCTACCCTGCCACTCCGTTAAAGGGCTGGCGGATTTAAAACTGTGTTAGACACAGCTAGCATCCCATTCATTGGGATGCCATGGACTTAATCCATCCCTGCCACCTGTTAAAGGGCTGGCAGATTAAACCTGTGTTAGACACAGCTGGAATCCCATTCATTGGGATGCCATGGACTTAAACCTACTCTGCCACCCGTTAAAGGGCTGGCAGATTAAGACTGTGTTATACACAGATAGCACCCCAGTCATTGGGATGCCCGGGACTTATACCAACCCTGCCACTCCGTTAAAGGGCTGGCGGATTTAAAACTGTGTTAGACACAGCTAGCATCCCATTCATTGCGATGCCAGGGACTTAAACCTACCCTGCCGCCCGTTAAAGACCTGGCAGATTGAACTTGTGTTAGACACAGCTAGCATCTCATTCATTGGGATGCCAGGGACTTAAACCAACCCTGCCACTCCGTTAAAGGGCTGGCGGATTTAAAACTGTGTTAGACACAGCTAGCATCCCATTCATTGCGATGCCAGGGACCTAATCCATCCCTGCCACCTGTTAAAGGGCTGGCAGATTAAGACTGTGTTAGACACAGCTAGCATCCCATTCATTGGGATGCCATGGACTTAATCCATCCCTGCCACCTGTTAAAGGGCTGGCAGATTAAACCTGTGTTAGACACAGCTAGGATCCCATTCATTGGGATGCCAGGGACTTAAACCTACTCTGCCACCCGTTAAAGGGCTGGCAGATTAAGACTGTGTTACACACAGATAGCACCCCAGTCATTGGGATGCCAGGGACTTAAACCTACCCTGCCACTCCGTTAAAGGGCTGGCGGTTTTAAAACTGTGTTAGACACAGCTAGCATCCCATTCATTGGGATGCTATGGACGTAATCCATCCCTGCCACCTGTTAAAGAGCAGGCAGATTTAACACTGTGTTACACACAGCTAGAATCCCATTCATTGCGATGCCAGGGACTTAAACCTACCCTGCCGCCCGTTAAAGACGTGGCAGATTGACCTTGTGTTAGACACAGCTAGCATTTCATTCATTGGGATGCCAGGGACTTAAACCAACCCTGCCACTCCGTTAAAGGGCTGGCGGATTTAAAACTGTGTTAGACACAGCTAGCATCCCATTCATTGCGATGCCAGGGACTTAAACCAACCCTGCCACTCCGTTAAAGGGCTGGCGGATTTAAAACTGTGTTAGACTCAGCTATCATCCCATTCATTGGGATGCCAGGGACGTAAACCTACTCTGCCACCCGTTAAAGACGTGGCAGATTGAACTTGTGTTAGACACAGCTAGCATCCCATTCATTGGGATGCCATGGACGTAATCCATCCCTGCCACCTGTTAAAGAGCAGACAGATTTAACACTGTGTTACACACAGCTAGAATCCCATTCATTGGGATGCCAGGGACTTAAACCAACCCTGCCACCCATTAAAGGGCTGGCAGATTAAAACTGTGTTAGACACAGCTAGGATCCCATTCATCGGGATGCCAGGGACTTATACCATCCCTGCCACCTGTTAATGGGCTGGCAGATTAAGACTGTGTTACACACAGCTAGCACCCCAGTCATTGGGATTCCAGGGACTTAAACCTACCCTGCCACCCGTTAAGGTGCTGGCGGACTTAAAACTTTGTTAGACAGAGCTAGCATACCATTCATTGGGATGCCAGGGACGTAAACCTATATTGCCTCCCCATTATAGGGCTAGCAGACTTAAAATTTAGTTAGACACAGCTAGAACCCCATTCATTGGGATTCCAGGGATTTAAACCTACCCTGCCACCCGTTAAAGTGCTGGCAGACTTAAAACTTTGTTAGACAGCGCTAGCATCCCATTCATTTGGATGCCAGGGACGTAAACCTATATTGCCTCCCCATTAAAGGGCTAGCAGACTTAAAATTTAGTTAGACACAGCTAGAATCCCATTCATTGGGATGCCAGGGACTTAAACCTACCCTGCCACTCCGTTAAAGGGCTGGCAGATAAAACCTGTGTTAGACACAGCTAGCTTCCCATTCATTGGGATACCAGGGAGTTAAACCTACCTTGCCTCCTGTTAAAGGGCTGGCGGATTTAAAACTGTGTTGGACACAGCTAGCACCCCATTCATTGGGATGCTAGGTACGTAAACCTGCTAGGTACGTAAACCTACATTGCCTCCTGTTAAAGTGCTGGCAGATTAAAACTGTTAGATACAGCTAGCATCCCTTTCATTGGGATGCAGGGATTTAAACCTACCCTGCCACCCCGTTAAAAGGCTGGCAAAAAACCAAACTGTTTTAGACACAGCAAGCATGACATTCATTGGGATGCCAGGGACTTAAACCTATCCCGCCACCTGTTAAAGCATCCTGTTAATTGTGATGTCAGGAACCTAAACCTACCTTGATGCCCCTTTTGGCCCCAGGCAAGAGATCTGGAAGTCCAACTGACAGCCCTCCACAGAAAGTTTGGAAGAGCAGCTTGGCTCCTCCAATGTTGTTCACTGATGCTCCCATGTGCAAGAGGCTGACCCAGAGATGCTTCATCTCTAGAAATGCCGTAAGCTCAGATGTGAAGGGCAGAGAAGAAAGAAGCCGCAGCTTGGCACCTTCTTTTAAAGCCACATGCTGACCTAATTAGCCTGCTTTGCTTCTTAACCACCAGCCATAAATCAGTCCAGCCGAAACCAGGTTAACTGTAAGTTAACCTCAGGATGTTGCCTTGCTTCTTTGGCTGTGCTGACTCCTGGACCCTCAACAATCTATCTGTACAACCCTCCTGTGCAGCTCCTTCTAATCTTGAAGGATGATTTCATAAAGTATTTAGTTAATTCTTACAGAAAAGAGACATGCAAACTGTTGTTAAAAGATTTTGCTGCCAAAACTAATGCTGTTGCTAGTGTCTTTGTCAGTGCCTTGGAAATCCATGACAATACCTGGGGTCCTTGTCTGGGAGTCGACAATGCTAGTCAGGACCACATCGGTAGAAGCCCTTTGGGGACTGCCATCCCAGTGCGCACCAAGGTAAGGGACCTTTTGAAATCCCTATTGGCTTGGCCTCCCCTTCGGGTGGAACCGTGGGTCCGGAGCACGCTCGAATCCCAATCCAGGAGCTCTGTGAGACCAAGCAAAACTGACTTAGAAAAGTAGACGTGACCGCCTCTGTAAGTAAAGAATGTAACATTTATTACTCACCACATAGAGTATTTCTTGATACCCTAAATGTGTTTCTTGGTACCCTAAACGTGTTGTGACCTTGTTGCAAAGCATGATGTGGCTTTTTCCTCCTTTGGAGGCTGGTTTGAGTTTCCAGACTCTTCATGAAATCCCAACTTCCAGCCTGATCACCTGGGGGTCTTGGAATTCAATGAAATCCCTTTTTGCAGTTAAGAAAAGGGAATATCGAGGATATAAGGCCACACCATGTTTCAGAGGAGAGGAAAACCCATACCTTCTGGGTATTCTGAGCCATATGCAGAGTGTAATGCCATGTTTAACAGCATAATTACACTGGTTTGCCAGGCTGAGCTAGCAGATGAACTGCTCTCTGACTATTACAAGAACCTAATGAAATATGTTTAAGCTTCTCATTCACAGGTAGTCAAAAGATTGCATGAAGTACTAGAGAAAGGCAAGAGCATCCATTTCCTCCAGCCTGGAGATTGGATATACATCAAATTGTTTCAAAGGAAGAATGTCCTGCAACCGAGGTGGAAAGGTCCGTAGCAGGTGCTTCTTGCGACCAACGCCACTGTTAAGTGTAACCAACGCCATAAGTATGAGGGCTACAAAAGCTGGGTCTACTTCTTGCACTGCAAAAGAGTGACTGCCGATGCCAGTCAAGAGATGACACCAAGGGTCAGAGACAGTGATCCCCAATGGAGCGACGCAGGTTGCCCAGCCCAGAAAAAACGAATGGCTTTCTCATGACCACCAGGTGGACTGCTACCCCTTCGGGAGACCTCATAGTGAAGTTGAAGAGACTGAACTGACAGGATTTGCCCTCAGTGAAAACTGGTTTAGAAACCAGTTACTCATGGGTTCAGCCACGCTGGCCTTACTTAGTGTGTTTGCTTTTCATAGTCATTATTATTGTTACCATAATTCTGTTGATATAATTCTCATGATGAGAGAAATCCTGCTATTAGTTTTCCCATTAGTAACCCCTGTGAGTTCCTTCTACTCAGGCAACACTTTTCTCCATCACGTAAACTAGATAGAACAAGACAGAGAACAAGACCCACTAGTGGGTCTGTTCTCACAGGCCCAGAGATGCCAAAAGTGGCCTACCCATATTTTCTGTCCTGGCCAGTCATGAGTGGGATGGGGAAAATGTCTCCTGCATGTAGGCCCCAAGTAATGAAACCTTTTTACCCTCTAGCACAAGTGGGTACCCTCCCCATATGCTAATAGTACCCAAATATATGCTCAGATGAGCCAAGGGAAAAGCAAGAGTCTGGCAGATCCCTTCCAAGACTGTGCAGATTATATTTGTCTATGCATATGCAGCTGGAACATTTTGGCAATGCAGAGAGATTGTCCATGAAATGTTTCCATACAATGACACTGGCCTTTGTTCTCTTTCATATATTTCCTCCTCTGGGAGAACCCTGAAATCCTTGCCTTCTCCCCAGATTCACAATTATCTCAATGCTAAGGGAAGAGCAATAATAATAATAATAATAATAATAATAATAATAATAATAATAATAATAATAATTTTCTTTCCCGCCTCTCCCTTTGGATCGAGGCGGGGAACAGCGTTAGAACAGGAATCAATACATCTTAAAAATTCTTGATTTTACATTGATCTGGATAGGCCTGCCAGAAAAGGCTAGTCTTTAAAGGTGCCTTAAAATCACACAGAGTTAATTTTACGAATCTCCTCCAGCAGGCCATTCCACAATCTGGGGGCGACAGAAGAAAATAATAGAAATGTACCTCAGAGGAGCTGTTCCCTTTTATGAGGCAGGTGCCAATCACATGGATATTTTAAAATTATCCACAGCCCTAGAACTGTGGAATTCTATGGCCAAAGCCCTCGGACTCATGAGTTCCTGCACTGAGCGGGGGCTTGGACTTGATGGCCTTTACAGGCCCCTTCCAACTGTACTATTCTATGATTCTATGAAATGGGGCCAGTAAAGAAATTGTCCCTACAAAATAGAATGGTTGAGAGAGCCCAATGGAACTTTTTGGGACTACTATGGAATTAAGAAGTTCGGGGAAGAAGATACTCATGTATAGTGTTATAGCTTTGGGATTTATGTTTATGTGTTTTGCTTGCTTCCAAATGTCCATTTGCTGCTTCAAGCTGTATGTTGGGAAGGCTGCCAAGGCCATCAGCACATGGCTGACTTAGAACTGTGTTGCACATAGCCAGAGTGCCCTTCACAAGGACGTCTCAACTTAGCATTGATGGCCTAATACAAGGGGGCTTAATGATATTTTACTGGCATCCTGATGGATCCTTCCTGGAGCTGTAGCTGAGTGTGAGGAAACCTCCAAGGTGAAAAGCCCAGACACATTGAATGAGATTTCTTATTAAATGAAAACTCTTGTTTGAGCAAATTCAGGTATACAGGAAAAAAGCAAATTCACCTGAGGTACATTTTCCTATCACTAGTTTATAGAGCACAACCTTTCCCAACCTAGTGCCCTTCAGACGTTTTGGACTACGATCCCCAGCATTTCTGACCATTGGCTGTCATGGCAAGGGCTGATGGGATTTGAAGTTGAAAACATTAGGAGGGTACCAGGTTGGGGATTGCTGATATATCAATATATCTGGAATTTTATGGAAAAGGTGCCAACAAAGGTGAGCCAACTCAATTGTACCTGCCTAGGCTTCCTTTCGGGTACAAACGGGGATGGCAGAGGGCAGCCACCTCACATTGGAATTGTATAAAGGCAGAACAAGCATGTTTATCATTTTTTTTAATGTATATTGTATATGCTGCATGTTTTATGGTTTTAAGATTTATATATTTTTAATTTTATGTAAACCACCGAAAAAGCTTTGACTATGGGGCAGTAGAGAAATGTAATAAATAATGATAATAATAAAGAAGCAAGGATGGCTGGAGCAGAAGGTTGTAGCCTTGATGCGTCACGTTATTCTACCCCTTCAATAGACAAAAATATAGCCCACATATGCCTTCATCTTGTCACCAAGAATGTAGTTGTTACTGAAGAAAGTGTTGGATAATCACTGGGCTTTTAACGTGCTGGAAGTTACAGGCTGAACCAGTGAATAGCAGAGTAACAAATGGCTCTTAGTTAGGACGCAGCAAAGACCAATAAGGCAAGGATTCCTTGTAAGTTTTAAAACTAAATCCTTTACTGACAGATTTATAATTTAGTTATGGCAGTACAAGTTACAAATACTCAGACGATCATAGCAATACAGCACACATCAAGTTGGGGTAAGATGAGGAAGTGGAAGAGGAATAATAAATATGATACAGTTTCTTTTATAGACAGTCCTGTACAAATGATGCAACCACTAATTGAACAATCTTAGAAAATGACTCCATGCAATAACCCAATAATTCAATAAGTGTCCACCTGCAAAGTTGACCTTTAAGTGATTATGTTCTGACTCCTCACTTCTTCCAGGTTTTGCAGGACATTGTAGAAATAAAGGAAAAGATAAAAACCATGGTCCATTCCAGGACCCAACATCAAGAGATACTGATGTTGAGATACTTCAAAGGGGATTAGCTAAATTCCTGCTCTGCGGTCCACCTGCAAAGGTGTGGTTGGCTGGGATGCAAAATTGGGTTTGTTCTGCAACTCTCAGGTTATACATCTCCTTACTTGATTCCCTCCCTTTAGCTTTAGACATTCTATTAAGACTTCTTTTATTATTTCACTTACCTTGGGCAGAGCAACATAAGTTAAAATTATGTCCAGGGAGGAGATATGCTGCTGCAAGATTGTCTGGCAGATTGCCTGTTATGTCCTCGGTCTGGGAAGGGAGAAGGAAAGCCTGCTTGTCAGAACATACAGAGGGTAGTCTCTGGCCTGCCCTTTTTGCCACAGCCAGCCATCTGCTGCCAAGGTGAAAACTGCCACTAGATACTCCCAGGGTAGCAGTACCAGGGCTCACGAGTAGGCCATGTTGGTACATTGTTTATTAGCTGGGATGCTGACATCTTCCAACATCCCCACCCTTCAGAATGTCCTATTCCCTTCAAGTTTAGATGCAATCTTCACAATAATTGGGGGTGAAATGGATTTTCTCAGGGACACTGCATTACAGCAGGGCCTGGAACTCTACTGAGAACCCCTGTTAGAGTACAGCTTCACATACAATGATGCACCTTTGAGGGCTTGGCAATTAGCTCCAAAATAGCCATTCATTTCCTTCAGGTCAGGAAGTTCATTGAGGTTTTCAACATTTTATTTGGTATTTTGAGCCACATGCCTAACGGAACAGCTCGGGCAAAGGCGTATGAAATTAACAATATGAAGAAAACATAAATTATGTCAATAAAAGAGTCAACTGGTAGAATTAAATTAAAAATAGCTTTATAAAACACTCGCTAGAACTAGCCCAGCCTTCCAAAAGAGGAAGATTAAGCAGTTTGCAAAAGAAGGTGCCGGGTAGACCATTCTCCCTGGAGAGTAAGTAAGAGGGCTGTGTCACCACAGATCAGGGCTGGGGAGCCTATGGTCTTCTAGATGTTGTTGGCCCTCAAATCCCATCAGTCCCTCCCAATATGAGAGGAATTCCCCTTGGAGCCAGAGTTCAGGCACTCCTTGCCTTGGAGAGGATTCTCAGAGGGGAACGGGGATTTGAACAGGGTGCCTTCAGATGAAACTGTGCTGGGCAAGTAATTTTCTTATCCAAAACCCTGCCCCACTTTGAAAGAAATCCCACTTAAACGCACTTTGAAGATAGTATTAAGATCACTGGTGTTATGGAGTTACAGAAGAGGGCCACATTTATGGCATGCATTTGACTTCTGGACTTTGGTCACTGGTGGTTACAGCAGCATAGGATTGGCTGGTTTGGACAATTGTGTTTGATAATTACTTCCATAAATTAATTCTTATTAAGTTCTACCCCAGTTTTCTATTTTTTAAAAACACAAACACGCGCACTCACACACAAAGCACTGAGAGCCAGTGTGGTGTAGTGGTTAGAGTGTTGAACTGGGAGTTGGGAGATCCGGGTTCTGGTCGCTATTCAGCCATGGAAGCTCACTGGGTAACTTTGGGCCAGTCTCTCAGCCTAATCTTTCTCACAAAGTTTTTGATGTGAGGATAAAATGGAGAGAAGGATTATGTATGCTGCCTTGAGTTCTTTGGAGGAAAAAAGGTGGGAAATAGATGAAATAAATTTTATGAACAACACAAAAATAGCAAATGATGCAAAATGATAACAATCCCATGCATGTCTTACTTGCAGTGCAATCAGCAGACTGAGTTGTGGCTTTTGTAACTTATTTTCTGATCTTTAGAACGTTTGCTGGCTTTATTGTTTTTACAATTGTTAACACATCAGTTTTTATTGGAGTTGTATGCTGCCTTGAGTGGGCTCCTGTCCTGAAAGGCAGCCAAGAAGTATTTTCAATGAATAAAATATACATGTTTATTCAGGCCTGCTAAGTTCAATGGGAGTTACCCTTAAGTAAATGTATATAGGATTGCAACCTTAGTTGTGGTTAAAATATATATCAGAAAAGGGATTAAAGATGTTCTTGGGGGAATAATTGCTTGGGACTTGTAATGGTACTGCAGTGGAGCTGCTCTTCAAGCCCACTCAATAGCATTCCTGCTGTAGAGCAGCTACAGCATACTTTTAGCCTCAGCCTTTCCAACCTGGTGCCCTCCATGTTTTGGACTACATCCCCCTCCCAAGCATTCCTGACTAATGACCATGCTTGCTGGGGCTGATGGGACTTGAAGTCTGAAACATCTGGAAGGCACCAACTTAGTGAAGATTGGTTTAGCTTTTCCCAGTAAAGCGGGGGGGGGGGGGTAGGGGGAAGGAAATGCTTCTCCGGTTGAGTTTCTTCTCCTTGCCAAACAAGAGGCCCCAGTCAACGCTCCGTTCTCTTATTCGCATCCTTTGTCTCAGGATGTAACAATCAACCCCGTTGGCTGCGCAGCTTTAGCCTGCAATGGTGATCACCAGACTTCTTTTACCGAAGAAACTGCAGCGGCCCAAACATGGTCAGGAAGGAATGCGCGCGCACTCTTGCGCAATCGCTCACAACGCTCCTCCCCCTGCCGCGAGAGGCGGGAGTAGGCGTGCTCTTTCTTCTCTGTCTAACGTGACGAGAGCGCCCGCCTCCTTTCCCTCTTCCTCCTCCCCCACGCCGTCTGCGTTGTGCCAGCGCCGAAAAGCGGTGAGTTGAAGCGCCACAGTTAAGCGAGTAGGCTATGAGGAAGCAATGGAGTGGCAGGAGTTCTACGGGGGCCAACGAGGCTCAATTTCTGGAGTTTGGCGTGCGGGGTCCTGGAAGGCAGGCAGGCAGGCAGGCAGGCGGAGGGAAAGCGGGTTTCCGCTAGGAGGGCTGCTGTTGGCGCCTGTGGCGAGACGCAGCCCCCTTAGCCAGAGTGTTTTGTGCCGGTGGGGCTTTGCAATAAACACCCCTGGAGCTCCACCGAGCCAGGGTGGTTTCAACGGTATGAGGGGGTCCCTTTGCAGCATGCCTTTGGGGGAGCCCTCTTCGGTCACCCAGTCAGACCAGTCCAAACCACCAAGAGAGAGACAGAGTGGGTAAGAAAGTAGGCAAGGGCACCGGCGGCTTCTGTTCGCTTGCTTGCCTGCCTGCCCTATTTCCCTCCGCGGGTCCCACTTGCTTTCATGGATCAGGGTTTGAGTTTATAGGTTGCAAGCGTGAGGACCCCAGTCGGGATCGGAGCCATACACCTCCTCCAAAGCTAGGATCCCGGTCTGGATCGGGGCCCCTGCCCTTCCTCTAAAGTACGAAAAGCCCTACGACTGTGAAAGGAACGAGTGCTTTCTTTACAGTGGGGTTATTCACAGGTGAGCAAGCAAGGAGGAGACGCCTGGCGTTGCTCCTTACACTAGGAGCTGCCGGTTGTGCTTGTGGGTCCCTCCCCCCCCCCCGCCGCCTCTGGGCGACTGTGTGTAGCGGGAGGGTGGCTGGGCTTGCTGGGCTCACTCCCACCGTCTCCCACCGAGACGGAAAGCGAGTGAGAGGCGCACGCTAGTTGAGAAGATGAGGCCACTGCTCTCTGCCCTCTTCTCACTACACACGTGCACACCTGCTTTCTCCCTCTCTGCTTTCCACTGGGGGGGGGGGGGGCAGAGGTGTGCGCAGCGCGTTTCATTAGGGTGTGCGCCCAGGGAATTTTTTTTGGAAGGTGAAAACTTATTGAATACTTAAGCATAAAAGGCATTCATTTTATTTATTTATTAAACACTGTAGACACTGGTGCCCTACTCCATGTTCGGCTTGCCTGACCGTGGGAGGGCCAATGCAGATGTGTGAGTGTGTGTGTGGGGGGGGATGAGGAGATGCTCCTCAAGCTCCAGCATTGGTGGGGTTTTGTAGTGTCACTGGCTGGAAAAGGGGGTTGGGGGGAGGATATTAGCCTTCAGGGGGCCTCCTTCTACCCTCTTTGAAGTGTGGCTTCCAGCAGAGTGATTCCTTTTTGCTCCTGCTGCTGGGGGTGGTGGCAGGGGAGCAGCTGGAGGATTTGTTCCTGCTGCGTCCAGATCCCCCTCTGGATCCCCACTTAATGGCTCCCTCAATTTAGGACTTATTGCTTGAGACATTAGGGTGTGCCTGGGCACACCCCTTGTGCATGCCTATGGGTGGGGGTTGGACCCAGTGGTTACTGTACTTTCTGTGGCATTACTAGAAAAAGAGAGAGCGGTCTGCAGAGTAAATAGAGGCTGCAGCCTGCGCTTGGTGTCCACGGGGCCCAGTTTCCCCGGCTTGGCTGCCCAGAGAGAAGAAGGAGATAGCAAGCAGGGGCTGCTTTTGCAGGGAACAGCCCCTATCTTCTCTGCTTCATTTTCTCTCTTTGGGCTTTTCACTGGCTCCAGTTCTGCCTGCCATACTGCAAAGAGAGAAAGAGAGTGAGCAGGCAGATGCTGTGTTTTCCTTCTGGGCAGCAAGGCAGGGCTACATGTCCCACAGTTTTGCAGGCATGTTGTTAGGCCAGGGCCCATAAGTGCTTCAGCCCTAAATCTATTGCCTTTGTTTTAAGTTCATTAAATTAAAATATGTAATTTTGGCTTTTTGCCTTAGTCACCGTGGTTAAAGCCGTGGTTTAAGGTGTCTTCTGAACTCAAGTCCTAATCATTTCATTTGGATGCTAAGAAAACTTACTTAATTGCTGGAATGCACTGGGCAGAAATTTAAGGAGAGTATTAAATTATCTCTCCTATCAAGGAGAGTATTTCTCCTGCGTATAAGTCCTACATTTAACTCCACAATGACTGGCTGCTACTATTTTTGAAGGAATGTGGTGTGATGAGAGGGTCTGGTATGGTGTGTGTGTGTATAATGGTTAACCTTGATTAGGACATGAATTAACACACAATAGGCTTAAAAGCAAAACAACAAAATTTCACAGGCTTATAAAAACACTTTTTGTTTTCATAAGAGATACAAAGCAAATTCTGAAGGGGGTGTTTTATTGAGTTCTCTGAAACAACAACATTGTCAGTATGAAGAAACGTTTACATCTATGAGAACATATTAATAAACAACTTGCTTAAACAAAACAAAGTAGTGATAAAACACTACAGCATTTGCAAGGAGGGATTGGACTTCTCACTCCATAGCAATAAAACAAGTCAATTACTAGAAGGTGGAGGAATAGCAACTGCAGAAAACTACAAAGCCATCCTGTTGTATTGCTGCACTGAAATGGGAAAACCTTTGCACATTTACCACCTGGTAAATGGGTAGTCTGTGTTCATTCTCTTCACAGAGCTGCGTGAGAAGGTCCACTCATAAAGAATTCCAGCTGTGGGCTACATTTTTTTACTAGGTGACCTTAAAGAAACCACAACCTCTCAGTTTTAGTACTTCACCCTCACTATATCTGTAATATAAGAATAATACAGGGCTTCCTTAGATGGTGGTTATTACGGGTTGTTCACATATGTTTATCGTTTGTGGGGAGGAAATATTACAGAGAAGCTTATGTGTTGAAAAATAATACCACTACATATCTCCGGTCATTTAGTTGCACAGATGAATTTCTTTATATGCACAAAAAGAAACAGCCATATCAAAGAGAAAATGGGACTTCTTTGAGCACAGTTTTGCAACGCAGCACTTGGAATGCTGCATTTCAAACCACTGATCATGAAAAAGTGCCTCTGAGTATATGCAGAGTGTATTCACCGCTCATGGAAAGACTGCACTCTATTCTTTCCCACCCGTTTTGGAGAAGCAGGACTGGGCTTCTAGAGCAGTTAGTGGCCAACTCCACACAGTGCATACTTAACTTTGCTGCATCCCCTTCTCTTCTTTCACTCAAAACAGTAGCTTTCAAAGGCTGTGCATTCAAGAAAAGGGGTAGGCCCAAGTTAGATCTCCAGATATTTTGGACTATAACTTCCAGAAGCTCCTGCAAGCATTTGCCAGTGGTCAGAAATTCTATTAACTGAAGTACACAGATCTGGAGATCTATTTACCGCCATTGTTCAAGTATATTTGGATGGGATTTCCAAAGTTACAGGAAGAGAGTAGGAAGGAAGCATCCTTTCCCCAAAGTGAGATGAACCTCAAAAGGTGCTGAAGAAAATGCTGCTTTTTATTTGTACCTGTTTTTATTGCATAGCATCTTTCAATTGCCTTAGAGCCTTTAGTACTGCATCATGATGGTAGGTCATGCACCTCCCGTCAAATGATCCTGATTTAATTCTGGCCAGTTCAGCTCAAAGTTAGTCTTTGCTCTAGTCCTTACTTTTTTCTATCTTGCCTGTCATGTGTCCTACACAGCTTAAAAGAACTTCCTATATTTAAAAAAAGCTTATAACTGCAGAGGTGGAGAAGTGATGGGCCATAGAAAGTAAAGCCCTGGGAGAGATTCTTAACTACTGGTCTAAGTCAACTTATCTTTAGAGAAGTAAATATTCTGCCCTTTTCCTTGCAATTTGATTCCTATTTCACGCTGCTTTTCATTCATAGATTGGTTTTGCCTTTATTGCGTGACTAGCTGTTGCTCGGGTCCGTGAATAATGTTTATAACATTTATTTGATATATAATAAATTTCTATGCAACTTATTCATATTTAGGTTGTTTGGATTTTTTAGTTTGGTTGAGTTAGTAAATTGTTAGAATAAATGGAAAAAGAACTGCATTTTAAATTAGAGCTTTGTGTTAAACCACATTTTTTGTTTTACCTTGGCTGGAGCAGCCGTCTAAACTTCAAAAACAATCAGGACACACAACACCCTTTCTACCAGCTAAAAAAGATGCAAACCTGAAAATACGTTTTCAAAATATACCCGGCATTGCCCCGATATCTGAATAACATATAGT
This sequence comes from Elgaria multicarinata webbii, assembly GCF_023053635.1. NCBI lineage: Eukaryota > Metazoa > Chordata > Lepidosauria > Squamata > Anguidae > Elgaria > Elgaria multicarinata. The sequence goes on along the minus strand of NC_086179.1, from coordinate 63,729,580 downwards.
AGGGAAGCGGATCCACCATCTTTAAGTAGCAGGCCAGTGCTAAGCCTGTGAGTTAACCTTTAAACAAATTATATTCATTTCCCCTCTTTTCCTCTCATGACAACCCTGCAAGGTAGGCCTGTCCTAGGCCTGTGAGGTAACTTTAAAACAGAGCATCGAGGAGTAGCATTGTCAAGGAGGGGAGGTAAGCGGCTGTCAGTGGGCACGCACAACTCCAGCCAAGTCCTGCTGGGACTGCCTCAGCCCGCACTTTTCACCCACAAAGTGCTTCATCAGGAGCCTGTAGTGAAGGGCCGCGACTGGGCCGGGCACTTGCCCCCTTTGTCAAGCCTATTTCTGGTCATGCACAGAGTGCTTTCCTCCCACCCACCCACCCTCTTAAGGCTGAAGGCTGTGCATGTGCTTCCCTCAGTTTTGGAGAAAAGCGATATCAGGACAGGGGGGCCTTTGAGCATGTCCAGAGTTTGGCCTCTCAAAGACATGCTGTTGTATCTAGTTATAAATGTAAAACCACACATGGCAGGTGGGAGGAGGCACCACATATGGATGCAGCCCATTTATGTGGGTAGTTTCCTTTTATGTGGAATTGGGTTGACTGCTTGAAACTTTGCTTAGGAATCACAATGGCCACCAAAGGCCAGTAAGTCTGGCCTCCTATCCAAGGCCTGCTGGGAGTTCCTCCCAAGGCCTGCTGGGAATTGTAGGCATAAGCCTAGGTTTTTTATTAAATTCTTTAAAAATACTTAAAACCCGAAATTCATGATTTTTGGTTTTTTCTGATCCATGTACACGAAGACTTGTCTGGGTGAACAGCATTAAGGCAGTACCATATGTGGAAGTGGGTAAACATTTCAGGACATACACATACGTTCCGCTTTATAGGTAGATATTAGGAGATATAGTTTTTAATACAGTAGCTACTGTACAGCTAATGGAAGGGCATAATATTTTTGCTTGAACATTTTTTTTAAGTGGATGCTACTTTTGGATCAAACATATAATTATTGAATAAATCTGCATAGATTTACTACGTGCAATTGAGACCGACTTTTATGCTTTAAATTTACTCCACAAAATATTTAATTATACTGCAGACTAGTGATTAATAATTCTAAAGGCATAATGAACTTGGTTTTCTAGAATTTGGAAATCAGTAATTAACTGTACTTTTTGACTACACAACATAAACATAAGGATGGGGAGTACTTAAGAGATCTGGGGATGTGGGAACAGTAAACTCAAATACAATTTAATCTTATTAAGTATGAGTCGCCTAGTTTTTATTTCTGGTTTTTGAAGAAGTGTTCTTTATAGAAGTTTACTACATTATAATCTTGGAATTAATATTTGCCATATCAGTGCAGCACCAAAGGATTCCTCAAACAGATTTTTACTATGTCTACAGATGTAATTCAAGTTGTAATAATGTGTCAAAGAATAAGGCTATGTTGCTTTGAGGTTATGCTGAGATCAGTGTGAGGGCATTTTGTACACTTCAAAGCTCTGCAGCATGGACTGAAACAGGTACCTTGAAAAAAAGGAATAGTAATACAATCTGTCTACTTTGAAATATGGTGGGGGACGGGACACAATTTTTCTCATGCTGCCTTTAAAAATCACAATAAAATTTAAACAGAACAGAATGGTCCACCTACTAGGACTTTGTAATGAGTCTTTGGATATCACTTTGTAACACTGCTAGTGCTGAGATTTCTAATAAGGCCAAAAAATAAAAGAATAATAACTGATGGGTGTTGTGTTTCTAAGAGCCATATATAGTTCAGGAACATGCTTAAATCCTTTTTCATGCTTTTTATCATATCACATGCTTTGCTATTTTACCACATGCTTTACTACTACTGAGGCACATGACATATACAATAATGAACTTGTAGAGTCCTCTGCAGAGGAAGACTTGTGTCAAGATAAGCATGCTTAGACTTATAGCTATTGGATGAATGTAAATGGATGTGATTTTTTGTTTCACCTTCTGGGACATATTTCCCCTCTGGATTTTTGTAGCCAATAACCCCACAGACACTGGGCTAAACGTTCTGTACAAAATTTCATCATTGTGGGGAGGAGTGAAGGCACATATAAATCTACGTGTTCCTCCACCCAAGGTTATTGCCCTGATGATTGAGGAGTTCATAGCAATAACCTCCATAGTATTAGTCTAATTTAGACCCACTGTAACTTATAATGCCCTGAAAAGAACTTAAGCTGTTTGGTGGGAGATCCAGGACAAATAAGAGGATGTACTTCTTCACACAGCGCATAGTTAAATTATGGAACTCACTAGTACAAGATGTAGTGATGGCCACCAATTTGGATGGCTTTAAAAAGGGGTTGGATAAATTTCTGGAGGCAAAGGCTATAAGTGCCTACTAGTCCTGATGGTTGTGTGCTATCTCCAGTATTCATGGCAGTAAGCCTATGTACATCAGTTGCTGGGGAACATGGGCAGGAAGGTGCTGTTGCATCATGTCCTGCTTTGTTGGTCCCTGGCCGACGGCTGGTTGGCCACTGTGTGAACAGAGTGCTGGACTAGATGGACCCTTGGTCTGATCTGGTATGGCACTTCTTATGTTCCTATGTTCTTAAGAAGAGCCCTGCTGAATCAGACTGAAAAGGCCGATCTAATTCCAGCATTAACACAGTGGCCAAGCAGCTGCCTGTAGGAAGGCCACAATTAGGACAAGAGTGCAGTAGCACCCTTCCACTCAGGTTCCCCAGCATCGCCTTCAATACTGGCAATAATATATACAGTACATTTATCATGACTGGTAGCTATTGATAACCTTATCCTCCATAAATTGGTCCAATTAGTTCTTAAAGCCATTCCAGTTGGTGGCAATCACTATATTTTTGGGTAGTGAATTTTTTGAGATGTGTTGATTCCTTTGCTAATGTTGTTCCCCGCCTCGATCCAAAGGGAGAGGCGGGTAAGAAATAGAATTATTATTATTATTATTATTATTATTATTATTATTATTATTATTATTAGTTGTATGAAGAACTTCCTTTCATCCATTCTGACTGTCCCACCATTTAGCTTCCTGGCATGATCTCAGGTTCTAAAATTATGTGAGAGGGAGAAAAACTTCTTGGATTGGATCCAGGAGCAGTCTTCCGAGGAAGGGCTCTGCTCGCACAAGGTCCCTCCCCGACCCCAGTCCACATCTCATCCCGTTCGCAGGGTCTCATGACTCTTTGTGTAGCATTTTCAAGGGGCTGGAGGTGATGCCTGGGAAGAAGGGGCAGGAATGTCCACTTCCGTCAGTGCAGTTGATCCAGCTTAAATTTGGATGCAGCCCCTCTCTATCCACTTCCTCAACACTATGCATAGTGTTCCCCCGTACTTTCATTTTTTCTAATGTAAGCAGTCCCAGACTTTGTATACTTTCCTCATAGAGGATGAATGGTTACAGTTACTTGAACTTTTGTTGCCCTTTCCTACATTTTTTCTAACTCAACAATATCCCTGTTTAGGTGCTGTAACCAAACTACACAATTTTCCTAGTATGGTCGCACCATAGATTTGTTTAAGGGCAGTATGATATTGACAATTTTATTTTCGTTTCTTTCAGTCCACAACTGAGTCAAGTGCTAGGGCACATTAGTTATATTCAGATGCCGCATTCTTCAATCCTTTAGGTTATGGTTTGGAGGGTTGGGAGCAAAGTGTGTGTGTGTTTTCCTGCTGTCATACACTTCGCTTAAGCATGCTTAAATGCAATGATTTCAATGAAATTAAAGAGCATTGAGTCTAAATTTGACCATTGAGTCTAAAATTGAAGTTGAACCTTTTGATATTTGCTTGCACATCTTGATTTTAAAAATTAGATACAGATATTGACCTTAATAAATCTTGCAGGCTCCTCACCTCACTGACATGTCAGGGTTAATACTCATATAACAGAATCATCTTCTCTTCTGTTTATTATAACCTTACTTAAACATTTCCCATTTAGAGTTTTTTAATCCATTCAGCCAAACAGCATGATTTAAAAATTACCTGTGTTAATGCACAGTAATAGCCTTGATGGAATCCTCCCCCACCCAACACAATGCATTTGACATTACCTTATGCTTTCCATTAGAGTGTATTGGCAATTTAATATAATTTGATGAGATGTATGTTTTATGTTATTTCTGTGGAATTCTCCATACTTGACAGCTTCCTGAAGCTGAATTGATTTGACAAATTTGGATAGTCTTAATTTTCTTTACAGAAAACGTGCACCAGGAAAAGAAATCTTAGAGATGGGGACTCAGAAGAACATGTTTCTTCTGGTTGGTTTACAATTACAATATATCTAATACATCTAATATATTTGCTAAGACAATATAATATAAACATTGTTACTAACTTTTGAACTGAATGTGCTGCTTAAATGGCAAAGTGAACAAAGCAGATTGTTTGAAATAAGCTGCTGCTGGTATTTGATGTTGCACTTCTGTGCCTCTTCTCCCTGCTTCCTTATACCCCCACCAGGAAATCATGGGTTCATATGAGAAAGGTTGCTGTGATTTTACTGCTGTAATTTCCCGCCATACTTCAGTGGGTATTTTTTAAAGTGCTTAGATTTGCAAATTTGTGACTTGAGGCTCTTGGTGTATGACTAGATGAGTTTTTTCAGGCAGCTTGACAAACAGTGTCTTCTAATGCGTAGGTAAGGATAGGAAATAAAAATAAACATTTAAATGTAGAGAGCAGTCTAAATAGCATCTCTGCTCCATATGTTGTTGTACCCACTGGAGACCCATTATAGTCCCTGGACCTTTTGTGCACTAACACTTCAGTCCAGATAATGCTGTGCTCCATCTGCTGTAATCTCTAAACTGCACAGTGTGGGCTTCCTTGGATTTTGACCTATTCTTTGCTGATGCTTTTGATCTTTGCTAGGCAGGCAAAACACCATTCTAATTCCCACTTTCTTTTTCATTTTTATTTTTAAACTGTTGTAAACTGCAAGATGGCGCAAATGCTGTATTGTCATTGTTTATATTTAAGTCAAATAGAAATGTATATACAATTAAAACCTTCTGTTATTTTCTGCTCCTAGCTTTTCTTGCAGTAGGATCTTCACATGGTATGCATTTTTAAAGCATCATAGGGGTTTTAGGCATCAGTCCAAGAATATGGGCTGCCACTGATAATTGTTCAAAGTCCCCCCTTTTTTTGGCTCCCCAAAGAGTAACTCTTTTAAGGAGTGAACACCTGGCTTTAGTCATTAACACATCATTTAGGTGGGAACCCGGTTGACATAAAGCCCTTAAAAAATCACAGGTGACTGCTTGACTTTTAAACAGTTCAAGTATCTCAACTTGCTAATATTTCATTTTTTTCATACTGATATTTATAGAGACAGACCTTGTTATCTCAGCTCTGTTATTTGGATTGAATTGGTGATATTAACACAACATTTTATTAGTTCATTTAGGCTCAATGCTTTTAAAACAAAGCAGCCCATCTCAGTGCTTTAGTGCTCAGTTAATGCTTTAGAAGCATTTTTTTCTATTGCATTTTGTACATATTAAGCACCATATTAGTCTATTTGCTATGCAAATATTCTTCTCTTTGCAGCACACCAGAGCTTGCAAAACACATTGCACTAGATACTTTCAAATGAGTTATCTGCTATCAGAAGATCACTGAGCAATTTATTTTAAAATAGAATGTTCTATTTGTGTGAAAAGATGCTTGTTTCTTTGATTGGCTCACAGCTGATAGTGTGTTTTTGATTGACACAACATAGGGGCTAATGGTAGAAATCAGTTTGCATCCTGCAGAGTAATTAGTGGAGATAAGGCCTTGAGCCATGCAGTGTGCCTTCTCGATGACTGGTGCCTGCAGTATGTAGGTGGGGGTGTATTGGCAAAAGCCAGATGGGCGTAATCGTACTGCATTCTCAGCTTGAACCAAGCCAGCTTTGCATGTATATGTTCCGGTTCTTGCTTTGGTGGGATTAAATTGTGGCTTAAAGGTATGCAACCATAACTGATGTTTATTCCTTACTCCTGTGGGCAAACATTTTGACCTTGCAAAATAGTTTGTTTTACTTGCTTTACTTTGCTGTGCTTTCCACAAAGAGAACCCATGGTTTGTTGTTGGACTGTGGGTTGTTCGTGGTTAAGAAACCATGGTTTGTTATCATGGCTAGGTTCAGACAACATGATGACCCACATTTCAAAGACAACCTGTGGTTCAACGACAACCCACATCAATCCATACTCAACCCTTGAGTGGGAGGTTATCGTGTTGTCTGAACCGAGCCGATATAACCCACAGTTCAACAACAAACCACAGTTCAACCCATACTCAACCTTGAACCTGGGTTGTAATGTTTTGTGAACCCAGTCAATGTTATTTGCTTCACTGCTGTGGAAAATGCCTTTGTTGTAAAATCTTGTTTTCACAACAGTTCTACTTCTTTCATTCTTTAGATTATGGCACAGGCACGAGGCTTTGGGAGAAGGTACCTTAAAGCCTTTTTGAAAGGTTTCTTTGTTGCTGTTCCTGTGACTGTAACTTTCCTCGACAGAGTGGCTTGCATAGCAAGAGTAGAAGGAGCTTCAATGCAGGTAACAAAGTCTCTCTTCGACCTGTTCATTTTCACCTGTGTGAAGGCTTGAATGATGAATAATTGATAATCTAATTTCAAAGGCAGGAGAAAAACATAATTTTCAGCACTGCATAGTTACTCTAATTTTATGGGAAATGCCTTTTCATTACAAAGAATGCAATTCCTAATGTATTTGGCGAGTCAGGTGTTTCTTCTGTTTGGCGGAGTACAAAACATCCATTTTAGATAATATATTTAAACTCCAAACTTTGGAGATGAACCTATTTTTCAGTTGTCTATTTCATATGTATAGCTAGTTAGACTTAAAAGTATTATCAGTTCTGTCAACCATGATTGGACAGAGCTAATGTGGGCAGTAGAGGTTGATAAATAGATAGCATAGCTGTGCGGTCAATGCAGAAGCCACTTTTGTGGGGGGAGGAAATGCCATGTTTAGATTGAATTGTGTACTTTGCAACAAACTAAGATACTTCTGTATTTTCACAGAATTGTTCTTTCAAAGTCAAAGTCAAAAATGAATTTCCATTATCATTTTGTTTCTCAGTTTTATTGTGAAGTATGTTCCAAAGAGGTGATCCCAATTTATCTTCTATCCTTTCATTTCTCGAGATCCTTCCTTTCACATACACACATTGCTTGGTTTTTTCTTTTGCTGTTCTATGCAAAGTGTTGTGGTTCCCTCGTTCTAAAAGTATGAAACTCATGGGTGCAGTGTCTTCAATTAGAATAGCCATCACCCTCTATCTCTTTTGTCTCTATAGATGCAATCCCTTATTTCTCTCCCACGAATCCCAATGGCTTTTGCATAGTTTTTCTCCCATCCACCCTGCTCACACTCCAAAAGATGTTAATGTTCTAAATTCTACAACATAACTCCAGGTTGTGCAACACTTTACATTATTCATTGCACTATCATTTATATTTCTTGTTGGAGAGTTCAGAATTCATCTATATATTTAAATATTAAAATGTGTTAAGGTTCATTTATTTCAGCTAGCCTGATGTTTAATCATTTTTGTTATCTTCCAGATTTTGTTGTTTTATTTTTAGTTTTATTTCTGGAAGTTTGTCTAAGGCTGCGGTTGTGTAAGAGTGAGGCTCCTTGAATATAGTAGGAATTAGTTCAAAGTAAACGTGAATACTGTAAACGATTTTGTGAGATAGTCTCTATTTTGTGTGTCTTCCATATTACACCCAGTTTTTAGGCACTTCACAAATAATAAATATTGGGCAGTATCCCACGTGACATGAGCGCTAACATAAATTATATTGTGCTAGTGTAAGAGACAGCTAGTGCAATGCTGATACTATTAACTAGTGCAATTGATTTTTGGGAAAAGTATTATGTGAGAACAAACTGTAGCTTCCTTTCTTTTCACAAAAGGTCATCTGCCATCTTTGCAGGACCTTTTCTTCTGTCACCCCCAGACTGTGGAATGGCCTGCCGGAGGAGATTCGTCAACTTAACACTCTTTCCGAATTTAAGATAGCTATAAAGACTAGTCTTTTCCGGCAGGCCTAACCAGATGAATTTTAAACCTCAGAATTTTAAGATGCCCAGATTGTTATTTTAATATTGTATTGATTTTATATGCTATTTTAATTAGTGTTATGCATTTGATTTATATTGTATTATTGTATTAATGTTGTTCCTCGTCTTGATCCAAAGGGAGAAGCGGGTAAGAAATAAATTATTATTATTATTATTATTATTATTATTATTATTATTATTATTATTATTTTGCAGCTCCTGCATTGTACCACTCTCATGACTCCTTTTCCCCCCTTCAAGCTGAAACATACTCAGAGTGGAAGCTTTATGCAGGAGTCAAGTGGGGTATTGCTCCCTTGTACTGATGTATTAAAACATCACAACTTCTGCCTGGGAGGAAGCTTAGTGCATTAGTGCATTCAAATTCTGGCTGATTCCTAGTTCCACTGCCCCTGGTCTGTTGTCTGTAGAAGTGGGCTGGCAAAGTATAGTCCAGTGGCTAACATAAAGCTAAGCTACGCAATCAGCTGGACTATATGGGGCAGATCTTGCTGGTCTGTACCTTTTCTGACTTAACATTGGGGCAGTCTCATGTTTGAATGCTCTTCCACATTTGAAATAAATAAATAAGCATAGCTAGCATATCAAGGTGAAGCCTAGACTGGAAACCTGACATTGGTGTATTGATGTAAATAGAACACAATCACATTGGAACATATATGAAGTTTGGAGCTGTAGTGTTATCTATGGAGTCAAATTAAGAAATATCACTCACAGTTTGAATGCCTTAAAATATTTTTTTTAATTTATCACTATCAATTGGTTATTTCAGAGTAATGGTATATTGAATATCAGACTGAAAATGCTTCTGTAGCGTTTCTTGTTTTGCTTGAGGATGGAAAATGTGACAAATCATCTGCTTTTTCTTTTATCTTGCACTCCAGAGAGTGAATTATGTTGAATGTGTTTGAAAGCTATAGGATGTGATGGAAAGTGAAGTTTAGTCAGCATGACGCCTTACGCTCATCAATAACACACTTGCATCGGATATATGATTCTCCTACTTGAAGCTTTCACTGTACAATCCACAAAAATTGGATTTGTAATAGACCTTTTAGACTCCTAGCTGGCTTTGTTGCACTCATTATCCTGGCTCATGCTGTGATTGAAATTAAAAGTTCTCTTTTTTAAAAAAGTAGGGAATATGGCTTACTCTTCTTTTATTTCCTTTCCTTTCCCTTTTGTTTTTGTATTCTGAATTAGGCCATATGTAACGTAGCTCAGATTACTGGAAAATATTGCTATATTAAAAGAATAGGCACTTAATTTATTCAGGATCTATTAAAATGGATATTATTGATAGTTTTATGTTGATATTGTATTTTGCAATGCCAGAAACCACCTGATTTAAATGTTTATACCTGAGTGCAATTTATTTGAATGTGGTCTCAAAATTTCATCAACTAGTATTTAATTAATGCACACCTTATTGCATTACCCTTTGATCACAATTTCCCACCCTTATTACTTTGTCCCATTATTACTTTTCTGTCAGATCAAAGCCTTGATGTGCTCATATTAAAAGTTATTAGTATATTTCAGTATTAGCATATTTGTTTACAGCTTTGAACATACAGGAGACAGAAACATCTGGTGAGAAAATGTGGTTATTGCTTGCCTTGGATTTTAGAAGTGTTTCCCCTGTAAAGTTTGTTGTTTGGATCGGGGTTTTATATAAATGCAACTTCATGTTCAGTCTACAATGTTTGTGTTAATTTTAGTTCATGGGTTTGGTGTGAACATTGTGGTGTTCTTAGTGCAGATTGGCATCAGAGCTTCCTATGCTATTTGCACACATTGGGGGATACAGGAAGTAGCAGCAGTGATAGTTCATTAAGCATGGGGTGTACATGCCAGAGATAATTACTCTCTCCAATCTGAGACCCTCTTAAGATCTAAGTGGGAGACTTTGCCATGGGTCCCAGTCATTCAGAAGGTGAGGCCTTCTCTGTTGTGCTCCATCCACACCTGTTTTGGAAACAGCCATTGGCTAAATTTTGTTTCATTCCAATTCCGCTTTTGCACCTTAATGCTGTAAATCTTCATATTCAAGTGCTCATGTGGTGGAATTTAATTAAGATTTAGATGATATTTCAATAGAGTTATTTCAAGCATTGAGATATTTTTATTGGTACTTTGTGGTGACGAGGGGTTATTTTTTGCTGTGTTCTCTAACCTAGGCCTTGCCTTGAAGCCATTGTGTTGCTGTTGCTTTCCCACTAAACCCCATGTTTTCACTGTTGCGGGGTGGCCACAGTTAATCCTGATGGCTGGAGCCAACATGGGCTTTCCGGTGGCCATTCAGCTCACTAGGCCCAACCTGCCTTCTGCTGGACTCCTAGCAACCAATCACAGGGTGTCATCCGCCCAGGAATGCCCCCAGATTGACCTCAGAGAGAGATCACACAGCGGAAGGGCTGTGGTGACCTCAGTTCTTCAGGAAAAGTTTGAGACTTTCCAAAGCACAGCTTTGGGGAAATGCTCCGTGGTGGCTGCAAATCGGCAGCTGTGTCGTATAGCCGATGCAGCACTGATTCTCAGCCACTGCGGTGCTTAGAAGATGTTTAGTCAGCCTCCTGCTTCTGGTTTCTTAGTTGAAAAAGCATTAAAAAAATCTAACAAATCTAGAAGTGTAGTAAATTACTATATTGATTTTAATAGCTTTTATTCAATGTTATGCAGAAAAACACAAGAACCTTTGCCTGCTCACCCAAAGGGAAAGCTCAGTTTTCTATTTATAAATCTGATGTTTATTGGGAAACAAAACAAGGCATGTTAATAAATTAATGTGTGTGGTGATCTCTCTGACGGCAGAACCATGCAAATGAATGCCTTCCATTCTGAGTAATTTGTGTGATTTGTTCTTAGTACACTTCTTTTTTATTAATTTATTTTATTTTCAAAGGCCAGGGCAAGTCTGATTCAATCTCTCTTTTGCTCTGAGAGTGAGAAACAATGAAAAAGCAATATGAATTACCACTTGATTTGCAAAATAGCTTTATGAATACCAATCCTAATTATTGGGTAGGTGTGGAATAATAGTGAAACTTTACAATTAACTGAGTAAAACTGCATAACTATGCCATCAGTTATGGATGGTTTTATTTAGCATAACAACATACTATGTAAATACTTATTTGGCTTATAGATATTCTGATGAAAATACTAGGACCAGCTTACCAACCTCTTGAAAACTCTTGAAGTATTTCAACATGAACAGCTGACCAGAATTCCTGTACAGCTTGAGTTTCAGTCTTGAAATCTATGGTTGTTATCAGTTATCAACCATATCAGCTTGGTTTTGGATGCTTTCAGAGCCTTTTAACATCTCACAGTTGGTAGAATACTAACTTCTGTAGAAACGAGAACAGTCAGGAGGAACGATAACAATTCTTCCCTCTAATTGACAGCTGCTCATGTTGACATGCTTCAAGAGTTTTCTAAAGGTTTATAAGCTACTCTCAGCCTGAGAGAAGGAGCTAGTCCCACTTCGTTCCTTATCCTCCAAGATTCCTGACTGAGGAGAACTATGAAGCTCCTTTCTCCTTGGCGTCTATTTTTTTTAATGTATTGCTTTTCAGCCATGTCTGTTTCCTGTTGCTCTTGGCTTGCTCATCAGGGGAGCTTTTCGTGTAAGGAGGTCTCTCGGTTTAGGGAACTAGGAGCTGGAAGGAGCCAGTCGATGGGACAAGCCAGGTTATGAGAGGAGCCAACTATCTATCTGCTGTGGCTCTCCTCTCTATTCAGTCTTCTGGCCCTTTTCGTATACAACCCCACGAGCCTCAGTTCTGCATTTGACAACGTGTGGGTGCCCCCAGAATACTGACATCATATATAGATGGGTTCAGAGAAAGGCTTATGCCACAATGCATTTGCTAGTCTTTAACGTGGCAAAAGACTTCAGCTTTTGATATAACAAGCCAATACATTTCCCCCTCTGGAACTGATTAAAAAGAGAGCTCATTCGCTATATGTGAATCCCTCTAAAGGGGAATTTGAGATGTAAGAAAGTCGTTGAATAAGACTGAGGCCACATAAAGTTCCTGCCGAATTTATTACTTGGCATGAGTCTATTAAATTTGTGTTCCTAGTCAGTGCAAGAATCTTGAATCTGCATCACAAGTTCTTTCTGTAGAAACTAATGGAACTATGAATTCCTACAACGATTTTGAAGCAAACTTGTAACAGACTTGTGCTTCCCTTTTTTTTTTAAACTTCAAGGCAATGAAGTGAACTTCTCATAATGTTTTTAGTTGGCTTTTGTCCTCATAAGTGATTATGGCAACATAATTCCACAACCTTCCACATTCCTGGGATTGGATGACATCTGATCTCACTTTTAATTTCTCTTAGTTGCATCTCTTCCATCTTCATTTATGCAAATATGCCTGCTGGATTAGAAGTACTAACTGGGAAGCTGAAACTTATTATTTGAACTATGGGATAGAACATGTGTGTGTTGGGTGGGAGGGGGAAAGTGCTTTTCTTGCTCTGTGGATTTTAAAAAAAACCTTTAAGCATTGATATGATAATTAACATCAGCAATGAAGAAAGCTCGTACCGCAAGTGAAGAGCATAATGAAAATCTTATTTAGATTTTGTGCCTCTAGAATGAAAGAGGAAATGAATATGAATAAACAGCACTATTGACAAAATTGCATGTTATATCTGATTGTTTAATTGCTTTGATAGACTTGGTATATCATTACATGAGAGCCAAAGAAAAAGTCACCATGTTACACTTATTAAATGAGGAAACAAACAATGTAGTGAATATTGGAATGTTTGCTTAAAGTGGTAGATCATTTCTTTCCATATGTGCTCTTCAGTGTTCATTCCTATATCTACTCTGTCCCATTTTCACATTCATCTGTGAATTTTAAACAAAGAATGCACCAAAATTTGCATTGTTATTAAACGTGTTCTCTCCCCACTCCCCATACAAACTTCGGTACACATTTTATCTTAAAATTCCATTTTTTTGTACAAGTTTTGATAATATTGGGGAGCAAAATTTGGAGAAGTGTGAAAACTGAAGGATAACTATTCCAACCCACATGTTGGTCCAGGAAGTACCAATGGGGCTCGTTCCCTTAAAAATACAGAGGTAATGACATCCTTGAGCATCTCCAAAGGAGGCAGGGCTTTTGTCCCAGTTCAGAGCATCTCATTCTCCAAGTCACTTGGCAGCTATGCCAGTCTCCTAGTACAATTGCAGTGGAAAGATTGCATGGTCCACATGGACCTAGCTCCAATCATCTGCAAACTGTGGTGCAACTTAGTTCTTTGTTTTAGTGGGTATTGCTTTTAGCATTTCTGGATTAACTATAATAGGCAAAATGGAGAACAGGGAAAGCTATTTTGTCTGCCCTTGGATGAAACAAATGTGGATCTTTTCTGCTATTCAGTGTCCTTGTGGATTCTTGTCCAAGGTCCCCACAGGTATGAAAACTAAATAACCTCTGCCAGTATTGATCTTCAGTATTAGACAAAAGGTAGCATGTCCCAGATTGCCTCATTGTAAGATTTCTTGGTTTCTACTTTGTGTGTGGTTGTTATCACTAACTTTTCTCTTAGTGAGTTGCAATATAGAATGCACTTTCAATATAGAAATGTAATTTGTCGGATGGAGAAGACTTTTCCTTTAACTAAGAAACTTTTTGTTTTCTCATCGTTTTCCACATCAGTTTGCCACGCTTATTTTTGTTGTTGTTGTCTTGGGGAAATGAAACTACTGCTACAAGCCTTAACAATACTTCCAAAATCATAAAGCATTTTTACTGCCAGGCTATTTACACATGATGATGATGATGATGATGATGATGATGATATATATATATATATATATATATATATATATATATATACGTTACCTGCCTCTCCCTCTGGATCAAGGCGTGGTACAACACAAATGCAAACTCCATAAAATACATATAATTGATTAAAACATTTAAAACTAATACATTATTAAAAGCAGCACATTATTAAAAGGCATCTTAAAATTCAACTGGGTAGGCCTGCCGGAAGAGATCAGTCTTTATAGCTTTCTTAAAATCCGGAAGACTGTTAAGTTGACGAATCTCTCTCCCGGCAGGTTATTCCATAATCTGATGAGTCTTTTACATTATCGCATACGCTATTAAACACCCAGTACAACTACTACTCCCACCAACACTTGCTATATAACCAGTGTAACCTATTGTATAGGGGATTTGACATTCTTTCATATAACGGGTGTTTATATTGCATTTCCCTTTTTATACACTTGATTTCATTAAAGAGGGCAGTAAGCTGAAGGATGCGTGTCAAGATCTAGAGATATTCTCTCTGAAGCACACAAGTTATTCTTCAGTCTCATTATTGGCAGCTCTCCCTGACAAACAACAAAACTGTCTCTTCTGTAGCTGTAGTTTAAGAACAGCTTGACAGGGTTGGTATATAGCTGCAGATTAGAGAATTCGGTTAAAGAGAATGACATACATGTGTCAGTTTTCCAAATGGTAGCTCATGCATCACTCCCCCAGCAACTCTTTAAATGCAGGTGAGCTTAAAACACAGTCTGGATGGATGGATCTTCACAGGCTGCGGATAGATAATATCTTCCATGTGCTATACACCTGTTCTTCTGGATTATTTTATGCAAGTTGATTTGATTCCCCCCTCTCCATCAAGCAAGACCCTCATCTCCCTTTTGTTTTTCTCTCTCTCCCTCAGCCTTCGTTGAATCCAGGAGAAAGGCAGGTGTCTGATGTAGTGCTATTAAACCACTGGAGTATTCGAAATTATGAAGTGCAACGTGGAGACATAGTTTCACTGGTGTAAGTAAATTAAAATAAATCTTGATATGTCTCTATATTCTAGTTCAGCCCGCTAATATTGTTCAGAAGGTTTCATTTGTAACGTGGTTGTGGCTACAGACAAGAACTTGAAAACAGTATTATTGCGTGAGTAATGGATGCTCAATTATTATTGTCGATTTCTGGAAGGTTTTCACAAGTTTTCATCATCAGGCATTTGACAGCATATTGGGCAATATCCTATTCAGTACTAGTGCTAATGTAAATTACATTATGCTAGTGAAAGCTACCTCTAGTGAAAATCCAATAGTGTTAGTTGGCCTGACAGGTTTTTCTGCAGCAGCCAACACTATTGCACTAGAGGTCCTTAGGCTAGAGCAATGTAATTTAGATTGGCGCTAGTGAATATAGAAGCAGTTGGAATGAAGCAGAACGCCATACTTGATCTGCTTTGGTGTGATGTTCACATTAATTAATATTATTTAATTAATATTATTAATATAGCTGTGACAATGGATGTAGGGCAAAAGTTGGTCATTCCTGAAACAGGTGTTTTGGGAGAAAAGGGTTTTTGACTGTATCATGGAGTGATAAGCCATAAGGTGGCACTGCGTCTCTGCTTAATACCTCGCCGGCATCTGAAGATGCGAACTCTTCCAGTCTTAATAGAATGTAGAAATGGAATGTAGTATTGTGCATAACAGACACAATGACATTAAGCAAATTGATAATACATGCTCTGATGACAAAACTTGTTTCTTAGCTTCATAATTAAAGCATATGGTGCATAGACAGCAATGAGACTTCAGTTTCTCCTGTTGGAAGCTGTGCACATTGGAACTGGTTGTGGGGGGAAAGTATATTTTTCTGTGTAAACTGTTGGAAATGCATAAATTGGGGCTTATTGGTTGCATTTGCATAAGCATGTTGCATTTTGCAAGAGCAGGTTTTGGGCTACATGGTGACTTTTTTTGGCAATTGTTGGCAGCAGTAATTTTGTGAAAAGCATTTTTAAGTGATGGGTCAGACCACTCATGGCTGTACGTATGGCTGGCACTTATGTCAGACAGGGCTTCAAAATTGGAGTTTCAATCCAAAAATTAGGCACAACAAGCCCACTCATAAAAGCAGAGATACCCATGTGTAGTGACCTTGTATTGAGAAAGAGTGATTACATTTTTGAGGGGCAGGGAAACAAAGAGGTCAGACCACAGGCAATACCAAGTGAAAATCGGTTGACTTTGCTGTTCCTTGGCTCTTTGACTTACTATTGAGTTTGCTATTCCTTGGGCAATTTGACCTACTACATGCTTCAGAGGATGAAGCTGTCTCCCTCTCGTGCACACACACACCCCTTCATGTTTACATGTTCTAGCTTTGGGTAGTTTTCTCTATTTATGATTTGAAGAAAAACTGCAGCAGTAACAAAATGATTCCTACATGTTTAAAGAAGTTGACATTTTCTTGCTTTTGCATTGACCAAATCCCATAGAAACACAGAAAAATCTATGACCATTGCCAAGGTTATGGTCCTTTTCAACGGAAAGCCTGGCAAACCCTACTCGCTTCTATTGAGACATTGAAGAAAGAAGATAGTTCTTTCTAATGTTAAGCTTTGAAAAGTTTCCCTTGCCAGAAGCAACTGTGATAAGCAAAGTCAGAAGTATGTGGAATAGTAACATTAGGAGCAAAATCATATCTGACTACAAGTTCCAGTATTTGAAATGCTGTCATGGTGGGTGGGGTTCATCATGGAAACTAAGGCTGAAGTTCTTCATGAAGTTACAATCCCCTCTATATCTCTAAGCTTCAAGTTTCCATCAGTAAGAAGTTCTTCCAAATCCATACAGTACTTCAGAAGTTCTTCTATGGGAAATTTTCTAGATTCTTGATGTCATATAAGAATTGGAAATATTTATTGTGGTGTTCCATCTGCTCAAGTCTATGAAGGGACAGACTGCATTGCCATATACACAGGATTGAAGAAATGTATATGGAATTGTTCTTTCAAGTCTTTGATAGGTTCATCTCCTCACTAATAGCTGTATACTTTCTCTTTTTTTCCTTGAATTGTACAGAACTTGTACATTGGTTCAATTTCCATTTCTGATTCCAGACCTGATTCCTGGGAACCTTCAACACAGAGGCATTATTGCAAAACTGTTTGGTTTAGTAAAGATGATGACATCCATTTAATGTTACATATTGAATGAGATTACAGTGGCACAAGGTTGCAAGAAGAGTAACGATGTGTGCCAATCACCTGTCAATCCTGCCCTTACCACCTCTCCACTTTGTGGGCTAGAAGGACACTGGAGAGCAGGAACAGGTTGATTTCTTGCTGAGAAATTGTGTAAAACAGGCAACAACCTGTTTAGCACCTATTCATATCACCACGTGGAAAAGATAAAAGAGGCAAAACATCCAGGTAAGAGGCTGAAAACATCCATGTGCGAATACTGGCATGAAGTGCCCATGTGCACCCACACCTGTACAAGTTAAGATTTTAAAAACTGCAAGTTGAAGGATCCTGCAGAACTTAAATCTAGCTGTCCAAAATTACACATTTTACATTTAACTTTGAAAAGTTTAATAGCCCCTCACAAACGGATACAATAACATTAACTATCCATTGGCCAGATATATTGCATCGCAACTTGCTTCTGCCACATATGTAATTGGTAATGGCTGGGGGCGATAGGTGGGTGGATGTTCAATGCAGGCTTGGTAGTGAAACAAAACAATGAATAAACACAATGATTCAGAAATCAATTTTACTAAATTCCATGAGACACTGTTCTAAATAAGTTCCCAGTTCTACTGATTGAGAGAAGAACACTTACAGAACGATTAGGAAAGTTGGCGGGAGCCATAGCAAGAGGGATGGGGCAAGTAGTAGAGAAAGCAAGGGAGCTAAACTGGTTTTCTGCACTATAAAATCTCCACACAACCATTCCTACCTTGATTGCTTGTGCTTCTTTCTGATTTTAAACTGACATCAACTGAGGTGGCCATCAGTTGAGCATTTTGTGGGCATGAACAGAGAAAGGCAAAGTACCATTCAAACATTTTCATTTCACTCACATCCATTACTTAGCTTCAAGTGCAGCATGTGTACACACTCACGCATTATGAAAGTTCGAGCAGAACATGCAATGTACTTTTCTCACTGATTGTTTTGTTTAAATCACTATCGAGTACAATGCTATTTTCCTATTTTGACAAATGTTGCTGAAACGTACCCTAAGACTTAGGAGAAAGTGTGTAAAGGGATATGACTTTGGTGATACAGCTCATGGAGAAAATAAAAAAAAGAGTTGGTGAGGATGGCTGAAAGCGAATGGCTTGTCTGTACTGTCGAAGTGTCCTGACAAGAAAATCCCAGTGACTAGAAGTGATTGGCGGGTAGGCGGTGGGCAGAGAGGAGATTTCATAACTTCTACAAAAGCTACCACAATAAATCATTTACCAGAATTTGCTTGCGCTCTCTCTCTCTCTCTCTCTCTCTCTCTGCTTCTCCCCTATGGGGTTATGGCCAGTGTACCAAGCTGTCAGGTCCACTGCTCAGTGCGCTCTCATCTCCGGGAGTGGGATGTGCAGCAGTAACACATGCTATCTTTGGGGATGGGGCAAGTGGCCAGAGGCCTGTCTCTGATGGTGCCCAAGGCCACTGTCCCCTTTGCCTAGTCCTCACCTGGTCTGGCATCCAAGTTAATACCTGTGATTTACCCTAGTCATAGGATACACCATGAATACAGTGTTATCTGTAATACTCTATTGAGTAAACAGAATTTTGTAAACCTGTATCTGGTCATAGTTCATTGCATCGCTGCTTAATGTTATATTTCAATGACTTTCCCTTCTACCCTGCAAAAAGTTCAATCTGTTGAAAATTCCACCATTGTATAGTGAATATATAGGTATACCTCAGATATTTCATATACCTCAGGTATTTCATTTTCTATGCCACATATTCTACCATAAAAATGGTACCTGAAATTGTGTAAAAATAATAATAAAAGAGTTTTAAAACCAGAAATCATCTAAACTAATGCCAGCACAACCAAATTAAAATTCTGTACAGATTAAACCAAAAAGAGACAGCTCTTTGCAAGTCATAAATATTAGGCAACAAAATGTAGTACATGTTATTGATGGTTTGAAATAAAGCAGTCACTGTCAGTGCATCCATAAATAATAGCCTATTTAGTGAATTATTAGCTGAAAATGTTGGCATTAAATTTGTAGCATCTGATTTTTATTTTACTAAAACACAACTAACTGTAATTAGCAGCAGCTGTTTCTTAAGACCTAAAATCCGTATTTATTGGAATTATTGTATAAGGTTTTACTTGATTACACTTTTTATCCCCTCCCCCCAAAAATGCACACCTTGTTTTACTCTATGGTTTTTGTACTTTGGACTATACTCTTTGGCCCTGTTCAGACAACACACTATACCATGCTGCTTAACCACAAAATGGTTAACGGAATTCATTATGCATTATTCTGTTAACCATTTTGTGGTTAAGCAGCATGGTTTAGCGTGTTGTCTGAACAGGGCCTTTGTCTTCTGACATGTTGAAGAGGAAATGAAAAGCTAGTAGAATTAACTAAATTGGTTGAAAATACTATATTAACAGCACAATCCTATACACATCTACTGAGTTCAATGGGACTTACTCCTAGGTAAGTATAGGACTGCAGCATTAATGTTTAGAAATATATTTTAGTATATTGTGAATGTTCTAACATTTATTGAAATCAGTGTGATTTTATGACTACCTAGGTAATATTTTAACTAGATACCATTAAACAAGCATGGGCAATATGTAACTTTTACAGCACAATCCCAAACATGTCTGTTCAGAAGCATGCTCATCTGAGTTCAAAGGGGCTTATTTCCAGGAAAGTGTACATAGGGCTGCAAGCTTAATAGTATAAATCAATTACAGTAGTTCACTGAATCCAAATTTAACCAGTTCTCTGGATGCTTCCAGGACATATTCACAGCACAGGTTACAAAAGCTTCTAGATTATTTCCGTGGTCTGACTTTTTGAGTAGCATCTGAAACTGAAATGATACTCCAACTGGTATGTCAGGATGTGTATTATAATCATTATAGTTAATATCCACTGATATTCCTGTTCCATGAATCTACTTCATAGCAGTGTGTTGGGCCCTGAGACAATATAGTAACCCTCAATTCTATAATAATTTACAGTGTAACATCTTGGGGGCGTGGGCTGTCCTTAACTGTGCTTGGCTTGTGTACTTCTACCAGAGGGAGTTGCATTACATGCTAGAAACACAATCTGGAATTGGTGGCACCATTTTGCCGAAAACAAAAGTGATGATTAACAAGCTATTTTCAAAGCCTGTTTGATTCTTTTTTTCTTTTTTTTTTGATGAGTACATGGTCAGTTGCTTTACATTTGCTTTACATTTGCTTTACATTAATGCTTTACATTTGATAGCCTCAAGTGTTGTCTGTTGTAATTCTGCAGTAACTTCCATGTTGTCTCAGATTTGTGATTAAAAAAAGAGTGCCAGGTTATTTGAGTTGATGTTGGCTGTAAAATCCTAAGGGCATTAAAGTCTCCAGTAAATGTTTTGGACCACTGCTCTGATTTATGATAAAGCATCTTTTCCAAACACAGAAGTAGGGAATGCATAAGGATATATCATTTAAAAAAAAACTGCTAAAAGGTTTCTGGCTGAAAAGATAATTTAAATTTGCTAAAAACTAAATGAAGTACATCCAGCCAGCCACCCACTCTAATCTTTCTTTCAAGAATATGCCAACTATTCCTCCGCATACTCTTTTTCTATGTTAAAATTATGTGAGCGCTCTTTAGGAATTCTCAGAATTGCATCAGAGTAGGAAATCACCAGCAGAAACATCCAGTTTAATATTTTTTAAAAACAACACATAGCTATTATTATTTTTAATCTAAAGCCTTCGTGCTGCTTGACCTCCAAGTAATGCAAATGAGACACAGATCCCCTTTACAGATCCCTGAATAGGCCTGGTTGCTGCTGCTGTGGTTACTCCCACACCAACCCAAGTACCTATGAAGACTTTTACCCATGTTGTTCTTCCTGATGGGTTATTCCTAAAATCAATGAACAGATGGCTCATTGATAATGATACAGTAAGCAACTGCCATTCCATTGCTGCACCATCTATCAGGCGAAATGATTAAATCTACATACATTTCCCCCCTCTCCTTCACATAATACTAGAATATGGGGGGGTCAGCCAATTAAACTGATTTGCAGAAGATTCAGGACAAGCAAAAGGAAGTAGCTCTTCACACATCATGTAAATAACTCACCACCACAAGATGTGGGGATGAGATTAGGCACATTTAAAGAAGTAAAGTCTCTATTAATGATTCCTCGGTATACTGGGTATGGGAAACCTCCAGTTTTAGGGTTAGACTTTGAGTACCAATTGATGCTGGGGTGGGGGGGCAACAGGTATACTTCAAATACTGCTTGTGGGCTTTCCAGAGGCTTCTGGTTTGTCACTGTGGGAAAGAGAATGTTAGGCTAAATCAGTGGTGACCGATAAGTCGCCCCTGGGGCCAAGGCTGTTTGTGTGCCTCCTCCTGGTTGCTGCTGCAGTGATTCTGCTGGGAAGTAAGACATTCACTTTTCCAGCAGAATGGGGCTCCCCACAGCCTGCCAACTAGCTGTTGGGTGGGCTGTGGGAAGTCTGGTTCTGCTCTGGGAAACAAGGTGTGCATTCACCATGTACCTTGTTTCTCAGCATTGCAGCAACTTTTGGCAGTAGCGTGCCAGTTCCATACTAGCAGCATGATGTGGCTGCAAGAGGTGTGTGTGGAGAAATACGTTGCCCAAACCCTCTAATTTTTAGGGCAGTATCCAACATTGACCATATGCTAGCGGGACCCTCAGCTAGTGCAATGGGAAGTGAGCAGATTCTGCAGCAATTGCAAAAATCTGAAATGGAGCATGTCAGTGGAGACTGTGAAAGAAAATGAACGTTTCTGCTCAGTTCTATAATGGGAGTATTGTCAGCAGTGTTGCCCAAACAGATGGTCCTGTTTGCACAGTGGATTCGCCAGGAGTGCAGCGACAGTATTGGATACTGTCCATGCTATCTAGGCATATATTTCAAAATCTTTGTATTGTCACTATGTCTTTTGCACTGCATAAGTTATACATGTCTCAAAGCAAGGAAATGTTTCTATTTATTTGAATATTATTATACTGCCATTCAGCCAAAATGACTAAAAACAGATTATAAACAAAAACAAGCTTAAACAGTGCAATGGAAAACTTAATAGTGGACTCAGCTATGAAACTTCATTAACAGTCATGTAACATTGAGTGAAGCAGAAGGGGGTTTTTTCCTGGCTGCCAGAAAGCAAGCAATGAATGAGCTAGTGTAATCTGATTCGGGAGGGAATTCCACAATCAGGGTGCTGCCACTGAAAAGACCCTGGCTGTTTCTACAACTGCCTTTCCCCCCGGGATCATCCCTGTGCATCCAAATGGTGCATTCACCTGATGCAGCCAATATGGGCATGCAACTCAGCGTATTCCAAGCCTTTGGAATACTTTTGGTCCAAGGAATCAGTTTATGCAGTTTTTGCCATGGCTGTCAGAGCCCTTCAACCAACCAACCAACCAACCAACAAATTCCTCCATCCCACTCAGGACTGCAGTGATTTGTTGTCCCTCACTGCATACGAACCACTCCAGCTCATCTGCAAGAAATAGGCTGCAAGGCAATAAAGCTTCTTCCAATGAGTGTTTGGGCCTCTTCCAGGTCCCTCACTGGAGTGTTGCTTGTGCTATGAATCACTACAGCACTTCAGCTCACTTGCAAGGAATTCTGGGAATAGGCTTTCTATTTGACTCTGTAAGCCATTACCCTAAAGGTCAAAGATGAAAAGTTGGATGAAGCTTCTTCGTCTTACATCTTTAGGCAATATGAACCAATACAATGGAGGGTCCTCAGATTTGTAAAGGCCTGGGGCATCCCCCTCCCTGCTTTTAACTTGACAGGCTGCGATACTCTGTGTGCAGCAGTTCATCACACACACAGCCAGTTATTAGGCTACAGAATTGGAGTCCTGATTTTAAATCATAGAGTTTGCTTTTTCATGTTTAACAGCGATGCCTTTAAACTTGGAGAATGTGTGTATACTAATGTAAATGTGATTTTTTTGAAAAAGGCAACCTTTAGTTGTCAATATCCTCTAGCTCTGAAGGGCGCTGAGAAGTGCATGATCATGCATTTAAGTATGTTTCTACAGCATCTTGGCTGTAAGGTCATATCCAACACCAAGTTAAAAATAGTCTGTGTTGAGTGTAAAGGGAAGCATAAGCAGACACAAACAATGCGACTGGCCTTCTGGGTATACAAGATGCCATTATCCTTTGCTTGCTGGAAATATATTTTCTCTCTTTGCAGAAAAGTCCACACTTCTCTCATTACAGCTGTCCTAGTGCTTGTAACAGCAAAGATACTGTTCCTAAGTGCCACTATATTGGTTTCCTCTAAGCAACAAACATAACATGACACAAGTAATATGTTTACAATGTATTGTTTTGAAAAGTATTGTTTTGGAAATGTATGTTGTATACCACTGGAAATTGTAAAGGGTACTAAGCTACATAACTGTAGTCTGAGAGCTATACACATTTTAGACAAATATTTGCTCTAAGGCCCAAATTCCTTCTTAGTTGGAGGATGAAAGTGTAAGGTTACAATACTTTAATTTAGAGAGCAAGAAACACCTGTCTATATTAGTTGAGAATTGTAGCTTTTGTTCAGAGCTGAAGCACCAAGCAATAAAGAATATAATTCATTACAAATTGGTCCCAAGAATAATACATTGTTGTACACCACGATTCAGCTTATGAAATAATAAAATCCCGGTTTGAAAATACTTTCTGTCATTTATTATCCTATAAATATTAATTGCATGGATTTAAATGTAAGTTATGAAGGTGTCGATTTATTTTTACTACATCATGTTATGATGCAGAAATAAGGTGATTTGGGGGCAGAAATGTTTTTGGCGTTTATGTTTACCTGCCTTACGTTGTAGCTCAGTTGTCAGTGGGTTGTTTGCATTCACTACCCACACAATAAAACCTATGCAGGCATCTCTTTCAGTTGTGTGAGGGGGAAAACGTGACAATGCTATTGTGTTCCCACTACACATTTGACGAGACAGTCTTCCGTGCGGAATCTGGCTATACTCACATAGAATCCCTGAATGATCTAGAACTCTGAACATTCAGGGTGCTTTAATTGTGCACAGAGCTTACATGAATACAGCAGGCTCCGCGCTGCAGTCCTTCTCTAAACTATGGAGGGGACAAGGATGCAATTGAGAGGGCAGAGCCAGCTAGCATGTTCTCTCCCCATCCATGCATTTCTTATTGTGTAAGGCTTTAGTTCCTGAATAGGGTGTATTTGAATAAGTATCGCTAACCTAGGCCTAATCTACACCTGCCATTTATTCCAGGGTGGACTCGAGGACATCCCTGTGGGTCCAAATGATGCACAGCTAATCCTGGGGTCAACCGAGGATGAGCACTCAGTTCTCTGGGGATATCTGGGACTGCTTTTGTCCAATTTTTTTCTCCAGTCTTGGGACCATCCCAAGCTCCATGGGCAGTGTGGCTCTCCCTACCGTGGTCCTCCCTCTTCCCCGCCAGTAGCGGGGCTCAGGAAACAGGCAAGGAGCTGTGCGGGGAGAGTTAGGGGGTGAGGGGGAGAGCATTTTTGCCATGTTTGCGATGGTTGTCAGCACCTTCCAGTGCCGAGTTTGTTGTGCCTTTTTTTAAAAAAGTGTACCTTCGCGCAGGATCACACCTGCGCTGTTGTGCAAATGTCTCCACTTGTAAATAATAATAATAAATGGCACCCTGGAATGGCCCTCCTTTACTTCCGGGAGAACTCACTGGCGTGTGGCCCCTGAGGAATGATCCCAGAAGTGCAAAACCCCGTGATCATTCCAACCCAGTCCCGGAAGGCCTTCAGGTGTAGATTAGGCCCAAGTCATTAAGTATTCTCCTACGCTGGAAGGTGCTGGAAGGCAAGATGATCCTTTCTGTTCACTCTTTCCTGCCACTTCTAGAATTCTTTACTCATTCTTTTCCACAGGCCCACCTGCACACTCCCGTCTGGTTTTTCCTTTTTAAGAAACATCACAATCCCATTCTATAAGCATCTCCATACAATGTTAGCACTGACAACTCCTTTCATGCGATAATGTTTTCTCTTTAAGGGAAGTGGGTTTCAACTTTCAATACAAATACTTCTGTTTTAAGAGTTTGTATATTGCATTTCCACTTTACAGTTTACAAAGCAACTCACAAATAAAACAATAAAATTTAAAGAATTGATATAGTACAACAATATCTATTTGAAGAGGCTTTTAAGAGGGCTATTTTAGAACTGGTTTTTATGCTGCTTTGAATGGTAGTTTTGTTGTCTTTGTATTTCCAATTTGTATTGTTATATTTATCATTTTACTTGTAAAGCACTACAGGAATAGATGTAAGAAGACAGTATAGTACTGGATAAATAAATAACAACAAAACCAAAAACTTAATCATAAAAAGGGCAGAACAAGACAGGGAGGTAAATGTAAAATCAATAAAAGACAGAAACATAAACCTAATGAGTCATAATAAAAAGGTCTAGTGAATGTGAAGATGGTTTAATGTGGTACCTGAAATATGCTAATGAAAGTGCCTTCCTAATAGGACTGTGCACGGAAACCCCAATCCGCTCTGGATCCCAATCCAAAACTTCCGTATCAGGTCTGTTACGCCCCGCGTCGATCCGCCTATGGTCCGCTCTGCGGCAGGGCTCCAGATCCAGATCGGAGCTCCGTGTTTCCCCCCATAGACCTGCATTGAAAATGTCAAACGCCAATCACTTTTTTTAGTTTTCAAGTTAGAAACATCAAAATGGGCACCATGAGAGCTTATAAATGTATCCAGGTACATGTCCATTTTGAAGGAAATCCGAATATGCCCTGATTTTTGGGGAATATTTGAAAAATTCCCCCCATTTTCAGAAAGGCATGTATCTCCGTTATTTTTCCAGATACAGACCTCTAAGTGGGCACCATGAGAGCTTCCACCTAGATCCTTATTCGTGCCTATTTTGGTGGAAATCCAAGCATGCCCTAATTTTGGGGGGATTTTTAAAAATATTTTCCCCCATTTACAGAAATGTATGTATCTCCGTCATTTTTCCACATACAAACCTCTAAGTGGGCACCATGAGAGCATCCACATTGGTCCTTATTCATGCCCATTTTGAAGGAAATCCAAGCATGCCCTGATTTTGGGGGGATTTTGAAAGATTTATCTAAATAAGAATCTTAATCTCAGGTTAAACACTTAAAATATGGACACACGGAACTTCCAGAAATCTTAAACAGGGTGAGCG
Source organism: Elgaria multicarinata webbii (assembly GCF_023053635.1). NCBI lineage: Eukaryota > Metazoa > Chordata > Lepidosauria > Squamata > Anguidae > Elgaria > Elgaria multicarinata. Next base: position 63,703,188 of record NC_086179.1, on the reverse strand, counting down.
CAGCAGCAATGCAGCTGCCTTTTCATCACGAGGAAGGACTAATGCCCCAAATCAAAGCAACACACACACAAACCAGCCCTGTGAGGTGTGCACAGAGGAGGAGAGGAAGCAGGCGGCTATGCCCCGTAGCACTGGGAGCAAGCGTGCCATTGGCTTATGGTGGTGTTGACCCACACAGCCCATCTACATCTCCCAGGCACCAGGAGGGCAGAGGGGCAGGCAGAGAGGTACTACACGATGTACGACTATGCCATAGATCTATGGGGAAGTAAGTCCCAGCAGATCCCATTACACCACAGTGACAGCACCCAGACAGAGGCGGGAAGGCGGGCATGCAGCAGACATTTCTGCAGCACAAGTAAGTGAGCCAAGGATTGTTTACAGGCCATTCAAAGCCAGTAATGCAAACTGGCCCTGTGAGGCAGGAACAGCTCAGAGAGATGCCTTTTGCATCCCATAACTAATAGGGGGCTAGGAGGATAAAAGTAAAGCTTTGTGTTCCTTCCCTCAGAATTGATTGACTGCACTGTGATCACAGGCATTATTAAACAACAATAATAACAATAATAGCAGTACTACTAATAATAATCACAACAACAATAAGAAGTTGAACCACAATGAAAAGCCTGCCTGACTTCACTGAAGAGGGAAAGCCAGGAGAGCTTTGGCTATGGGGCGGTTATTATAAATTTAATAAATAAACAAACAAAGGAGGGGTGGAATTAAAAGCAGCAGTGTTGCTAATAATCATAACAACAAGATTTTTTAAAAAAAAGGCTGTGTCTGACTTTAGTACCAGTAAGGGGAAAGTGGACATGCCCAGCGGGACAGGGGACTGTGCCACCACTCATTTGGCCGGTCCTGTCTAGGTACCTGCCTTTGAGAAGCCACGTCACACCTCAACTCGTGCAACTCATGGCTTTTCCACTGGCTACCCTTTGGAGGGTTCTGATGACCCCCAAAGCAGGGCAGTGTGCACTGAGCATGTCCACATGCCGTATGGACATCATCCTCTTGCACCACTTCTATCCAGTTGTCCACCAAGGTTATGGTGGGTACCTTGCAGTGGTGTGTTGCCTATCTGTTATTTTACTTAATATATGATTTAAGGTTGTGTGTGTGAGTTTACTGGGGCTACTGCTTCAAAATACTGAAAAAAGTCTGATCCAAAGACAAGAAAGTAAAGTTACTAAATATCGCGTTTTGCTTATTCCCCCCTCCAACATTGGGATTGGAGGATGCTTCACATCAGGTGATCACTTATAATGATTGGGAGTTGAATCTGTCACTCAAGGGTGAAAAAAAGACCTTCCCCACTCCCATTTTACCCATTCTATAAAAATTAATAGCAAGCAAACCGCATGACAAAAAAATGTGAAAATAGACACAAATGACCACCAATCATCATTCTCTAAGCACAGTAAGTTTCAGGGATGTAGCTTTAAAAGCAAAAAAGTTATACACGCTTTTTTTGCCCAATGCAATCCTATGGGGAAAAAGTTCCAAAATGGCGGGCGGAGCCATGCGAGTAAGCGGATCACTTTGCAAATGGGCGGTCTGCTTCGTGATGCCCCTGACTCGCTTCACATCCGCCTTTAACGGAGGTGAATCAGGCTGCTCCGATGCCGCTTCTACGACCTGAAATGAAGTGGAACACAGCCCTACTTCCTAACTGGTATGGAAAGGGTGTTCCATAAATGGGAAACCTCTGCTGAGAAGGCCTTCTTTGGCCACCACCTCACCTCAGATGGTAGGGGCACCTGGAGAAGGAACTGTTTTGCATATCTTAAAGATCATGCAGTTTTGTAAGTCATTAGAATTATTCAAAAGTCTAATGAAACTATCTGCTTTCTAGCTCTTACCACTTCATGTTCAGGCTGTTGGTTGAGCTAACACATCTTTAGTTTAACAATGGTTAGTGAACAAAAAAGGTGTAAATCCAGTGGCATTGTAATGACCAATGAACACTTTTCTTAAAAATGGTCTTGCATGCCAGCAAGTTGCTTATATACTGTTGTTTTATACTTTGAATGGTTTTAATTTTTGTGAACCGCCCAGAGAGCTCCGGCTATTGGGCGGTATAGAAATGTAATAAATAAATAAAAATAAAAATAAATTAGCAATGAAACACTGCAAGATTTGGGGAACTGCGTTGTTTTAACTAGTTCATATTGCACAATATTGGGCTCCATCAGCATCTACTAATTTGTGAATTGATCACACAGTATTTAAGAGGGTAAATCAATTATCATATTCTGTATAAACATCCTCTTCCAATAATGATTATTTCTGTATGTTTTTTGGCATCTAAGATAGAACCATGTAAACTGTGGTGGCAAAGTTCCGTGGCATTCCTTGGTACCTGAGTACTTGGTATGACATGTGGCACCCATCTCAGCCCACTCATGGAGGAGCTGCCAAGTGCTGTTCAGATCTCAGACACAAAACAGTTTAACATCCCAGCCCTGATAAAATTACTCTGTTTTGGTGATAATTTGCAAGACCAATAAAATGGATACATAGGTGCGGGGATTGTGAGGATTGGTTTTTTTAATAGGGCCTCTGTCATCTCAAAATAGTAGGTGATGTAATAGTGAATTTCAGGATCAAATTTAGATGTTTATTAAATATTTTCCCTTACCTGTAAAATGCAATTCGTCTAGATGAGGAGCATTTCACACAATATACGGTCCTTGCATTGGACATAATTTCACTTTAATGTGAAACTCACATATAGATGACAGCATTTGATGATAGTACATAATGTGTGTGCGTGTTCGTTCTCTACATGCACTTGAGATCTGGAAAGTCTTTTTGCAGTAGCAAAAAAAATCCACATTTACAGTTGCCGTGGGATGTTATATACAGGGTTTTGCATGACATTCATGATAATTCTCCTGGCCCTTTTTGCTATACGAAAGCTCAATTACATACAAAGATGCTCATGTTGAAAAACATTCCTCACTGCTTATGAGCTCTCATTTTCTTTCAGTGGCACCATTTAGATTTTAAATGGTTTTGATGTGTAAGCAGAATTCACATGCTTGGTTTAAGTATAACTCATTGAAGGATTCCTAAATGGTACATCCTGCAATTTAATATTTATGATTCTCATAATTTTGCTAAGCTGGCCTAAGGGAGGCTTGTTACCAAGCTAAAAGATTTGAGGTCAGCTGCAACTGACTGTGACGGTACTTAAGCTATTAAGCCATTTGTGGAAGAATGAATTGCAAACAAATATCTTGTATGACAAACTATTCACTTTCATAGCAAAGTGAAAAATCCTTTGATTGAAATAGTATATTAATTACATAAACATGGCTCCAAATTATTAAGTACTGTGGAAACTAAATGTCAGCTTTTTAAATAAATGTTCCACAAATCCATTGTTTTCTAACGGAGACCACTTGAATGAGTTGTAATGAAGACGTCCTTCACTCCTCTCTTAGGTTTCAGAGTTTGTTGAGCCAAGTGATAAAACTACTGTTTTTCATTTTGGGGTTAATGTATAGATAGGACTTTGTATATTTTCTAATGTAGTTTAACATTATCAAAGCTTCTGGAAGGAATCTGAGAAAAGAAGCATTTCTTGAGCAGACAGCCAACCTGGTGCTTTCCAGATATGTTGGGTTGCAACTCCCATCTTCTCCAGTCAACATGGCTAATGCTTGTTGGAGATGATGGGAGTTGTAGTCCAATACATCTGGAGGGCATATTGAGGAAGGCTGTTCTAGAGATTATCAAACAGAGATATAAGGTATGCATAGGTTACTGTTTTGTCTCCTTTTTCCTGTCACTGATTATTCCAACTGGTCAGCAACAGCAAAAAGGAGGAAGATAGAACTTAGGATCCTCCAGGTATTGGAAGTGGTCCTCCTTCTTGAATAGCAACATCTAGAGAGGTAATCTCTATTAGCGTGTGCAGCAAAAATAATGAAAACTGTTGTAGCACCTTTAAAGACCAACACATTTATTTTGGCATAAGCTCACGTAAGATATCTGATGAAGAGGATTCTAGTCCACATAAGCTAATGTCACAATACATGGGTTAGTCTTTAAAGGTGCTACAGGACTCTTGTTTGTTTTCCCCACTGCACTGTAGGCCTCAGCAGGTGCCCAGTGATACTGACTTCTGACACTACCCCTGCTTTGTCTGTTAAATCATTTAGTGGACGGGATGTTCAAATCACCTCCCGGGTGAGTTTGAACAGATTTTAAAAGAATTTTGTTTGCATTAAATGTATTTTATTAGAAGGGAAATAGAGGCTGTAATGATATGCACAGCAACTCAGCAGTGTTTTCAGTTCACGGGTTTTGCTAATACTGCAACAGATAACCACCAAGGGAAATTTAAAGTTGAAGGGGACTCTTCATCTCACAATTTATAAAAGGCCTCCTGGGATAGTGTTCTAGAAAAGTCTTCCAGCAGCCCTTTATATTGCAGTGCAGTGCTTGTCATCTGCTTTGGGTAGTATACTCAGCAGTACATAGTTTGCCGGAGCCCGTAGGGTGCTACGTCTTGTTCTGAAGGTAGTTGCGCCACTGCTGGCTCATATTTGAAAGCTAGTAGACAGCATAAAACAAGCAGTGTGCATTTAGTTGACTTAGTAGCTCAAAGTGTTACTTCAGGCTAAATTCATGCCATCTGGGTATCCTAAATCTATTAGTTCTAGCCCTGCTTTATATATGGCATCTTACTTTCAGTGCATCTGTTACCACGCTGAAAGCTTATTCTGTTGCAGCTCAATTTTTCTTTGTGTGATGTCCTCATTTACTTGTACAGGTGAGCTACTTGGCTGAGCTTCAGCTAGATAGAACATTCTAGAGATGGGTGATCATTGGTTTGGTTGGGCCATGATTCGATTGAACAATGGGCCTGTTCAGAAGACACCTTAAACCCCGTCTTGTGCGATGCGTTTCACTAAACCCTGTTTACTCACTAAACACAATCAGACCATCTGCAGCAGGGTTAGCGGCTCTAACCGTGGTTTAAAGTGTTGAGTGTGACAGCACAGCTTGTGGTTTGTGCTAACCCCAGAGAACCACAGTTTCGCTACCCATAGAGGCTGAAGTGTCGTCTGAACAGGCCCAGTAGAGCTTTGCCCAGTTCCCTCCCCCTACCTCAGCAGGGCCATCCACCCCCAGCAAGTCCTGGGCTCTGTGTTGCTCACTCCCATTTGCAGCCTGGCATTTTGGCACTTGTAAGCACCCGTGATGTCAGGCTGCAAAAGGCAGCCAGGTCTATGCAGCCCAGGAAGCTCCCCACAGGAAGTTTCCTGGGCTGTATGAGGCTGCTTTGCAGCCCATGATTATAGACAATGGTGGCATTGTTTTTAGTCTACAAAAGGCAGGAGAGAATCCTGGCAGGGATTTTCCTGAGCTGTGTAGAACTGGCTGCCTTTGGGTCCAGAGTTGGCACTTTCAGTGGCGGAGCTGTATACAGTTTAAATGGCCACACCCAACTGAGTTTGCTTTCTTTGAGCTGGCATGTACGCATTTTGAGCATCCCATCTTCAGATACTCGCTCTGCCCTTACAGATAATTCTTATGATAGGAGAGATGGATACATAGAATAAAATCAGCACAGCAACCTTTCAGACTTCAATTTCACCCAAAGGGCTGCTGTTTTTTGGAGGCTTGCAGCCATCCCAATAGGATTGTGTGAAGAATTAACCAATTAACCAGATTAACCAATTAGCATTTTCATTTGGCTGATGGATAAGGAATAAAATGATTTTTAAAAGACCTTAGCATTTAGAGCAACATAGCCAATGGTAAGAGATGATAGGCGTTGTAAGCCAAAACACCTGGAGGAGGGTAAGTTGTCCATCCCTAATTCAGAGTGTTTACATTCAAGCCCCTTAGCATTATTCAGGCAAATTATAAATGTATTGGGAATGATGCTTGGGAGAGGATCATAGTACTCAATAAAAAGTAATATTTATACGCAGTATTAACTGATTATAGTCAATCTTTCGATATTAAACATGTACACAACAAAGCAAGAAACTGTTATTTCAGGATGTTCTGATACTAAGTTAGTCATTGGTACCTCACTGTTTCCCCTCCTTTACCAATAAGTAAGCCACTTACACTGGAAATGATTTAATTGGAATCAGATTTACTTTTATTCTAGAGTACGCAGGGGAGTGTTTTGGGAGATGGGCACCATAAATGTTCATTGATCATCATTTTTATCTCCAATGGTGCAAAGAAATACTTCTGATGGAATGAGGAGGATTCACATGGTGACTTTGCAATTTACTTATCTATATAATGTCTGGGAAGGAAATCCTGCGAACAGAAGTTTGGATCCGAAGAACTATGAGATAAATGAGAAAAAGTATTAGTGCTGTTTGGTGAACTCTTGTTCAAGCTAGCAGATGACTTTTCTCGTCGTGGTGCCACAATGCGTTGGGGCAAATACTATGAATAAAGAAGATAAAGGCTACAGCTTATACTTTCTAGAGGGCTATGAAATAGTTTTGAGAAAAAGCTTGTGCAAAATCTTATCTGTGAGCTTGCAAGGTCTTTCATAAGACTTTGTACAAATGGAAGAACTATTCTGGACTTTGTAACATTTTTCTCATGCAATGTTTCCCATGAGCAAAATATCCTTTTGCTAGAAGGTACCTTTGGACCCCAGCCAGAATCTTTTCTAAAGGATCCGCACACCAGAGAGCGAGCAAATGGGAGCCCTTATTTTGAGTAGATATTGAAAGTATGATCAGAGAACTGCTTGGAGCATTGATTGGTTCCTCAAGCTTGGCTTTACCTTGATATGGCTTGAACATATTTGACAGCATAGTGGATGTTTATGATCCTTGAAAAAAGCTCCTGTGGGAACTTCTCTTCAGTTTTATGAGCCAAATCTGAACTGGCATAAATTTTGAAGTTTCCCTGAAATCATTTGAGGCTATGCTAAATTACTCCAGCCGATGACCTTCCCCCTTAAAGTTCTCAATTCATCCTGCGGTAGCCTTGCTGTTTGTAGAACATGTGACATCTCATATAAGAGTTTGCTGAAATAGAAAATGTCACATTCCTGTCTTTTTGGCAAAGGAAGATACAGTGATCAGAGACTGGATTACAGAACATGTAGCATTAAACTCACAGGTGCTCTGACCCAAAGAAACGGAAATGGAAGTCTGCATGTATAGCGCAGCAACTTTTGCCATTTTCCCAATTGCACTAGTGGTTCGCTGCTTCATCCCTGTGCTGCCTGCTGCTGCTCAGAATAATTCAGAAAAGCCCAATCTGAATATGCCATTCCGTACTCCTATAATGTGAATAGCCATTAAAACTAACATTAAAAATCAGCATAATCTCACAGTCTCCTTCATGTGGTTATTGAGGAGTGCTGCTGCCCCTGCCCCTTGGATGCCCATGAGCTGGCACAGACGTCTGCAGTGCCAAAGCTATGAATTAATGCATGAAGGTGGCTCATGGCTAAATGAATTCCATGAGCAAGAAATGGAACCGATTCTAGGCCATTTCTCAGAGACCCTTTGCCTAGAACACAGGGGTTGGCTACCTGGAGACTTCCAGATATTTTGGATTACCACACCCATCAGCCCCAGCCAACATGGCGAATGGTCAGGGGTTATGAAAGTCCGCCTGCACCTGGCCCTTTTGGTAGAGACTGGCATTGCTGTGCAAAATCGAAAGGCCAGTGGCGAATGTTGCTCCATTTGCACATCCCATGCAGAGGCAACCGTGGCAGCATTGGCAGGGATATTCTAGGCAATGCGTAGCATGTCTGCATACACAGTGCCTCTGCTCCCATAGTTTAGTCAGTAGGAGAGCTGTTGTTTCCAGTGTGCCTGTCACATGGCTCTGCTGCTTCTGCCATATGGGAGAGTAAAGGAAGAGGCACCTTTTCTCCATCCACTTACCCTATAGCAGCACCACAGATTGGGATCTCCTAGCATCTATTGTGGCAGTGTCTCAGTTAATGCTGCTGCATGGGAGAAGCAAATGTGGAGCTGGCAAGGGTGCTACAGGAAGAACCGTTTTGGTGGCCAATTCTGTGGTTCTTCATTCCCTGCTTTCTGGATTGTAATTGCCCTTGTGAGGTTCCTACAAAGTGTGTAGTTTAATACAAGACATATGTTGTATTAGCACTGGTAATCCAAATGGATTTGGGGGTGGGGGACACAATGTCTGCAGAATGTCCTTTGTGTGTTTTGCTTCCACAGGAATTAGTCCATTTTGTGCTTCTGGAGGATATTCTGTCATACGTTTTCTCCCTCTGGCAGCCTTTTTCTTACACTCTTGTGCCAATAAAGCACCAGCTGTAGCTTGGGGGATGAATTTGAGAGAGCTTATTAATTCGTTTAAGTAGTGATATTAAGATGCAATATGTGCAATAAATTGTTTTACTAATCACAGTTTCTAATGAACAGGTGGCACGTATTACTTTCCAAACTCTGCTTTCATTTGTTCAGTGCAGACATTTTTCTATTGTCAACACAGTTTTTATATGGGTAAGGGAGGTGGGTACAATTTCAGTGCAACTTGTTATGGCTTCAGTTCAAAGAACTGTGAGTGGAAGGGGGAAATGATCAGTGCCGTTCCACGAACAGTTGGCACAAGTCTTACAGAGAAGCTTAGCCATGGCTGGTTATCTGTACATGTGTAGTGTGCATTTTATGTTTTACAGGCACTTTAGCCAAAGAATCCATTTTGTTCTGGAAAAGGCAGCAAGAGAGAAATGCTTGAAGGCTGCCAGGGACAAGAAGCCCCTGGATAGTAGATGGCATATGTTATATTAACACCGGTAACCTAAATAGCCTATTTTGGGGGATGGGGGTGGGGAAATAAGGGTCTGGGTAGAGTGGAGTCAATACTTAATTGTCTATGTTTATCCTCCACTAAGCAATTGCTCCCATGGATCTGTGGATACAGTCAAACGCCTACCTGCCCTGCCCTACCTGACCTAGCCCACATTTCCAGGACAAGAATCCCCTTCCATCTACTCGAATCGCCAGAGAGATCCCTGTTGCTTGAATATCCAACTAGAACTTCATCCCATAGTGAAGTATCCATTGTAAACTGCCCAGAAAGCTTCAGCTATGGGGGTGGTATATACACGTAATAAATAAATAAATAAATTTGTGTCCAGAGCCTGGCTCTATGATGTGGTTATCATATGAGCTCCTTGTATCCTGCTCCTTGTGGGTGTTGCACCATCCATACTATTCCAAAAAAGTAGATAAGAGATTTCTCATCTTTATGCTGTTGGAAATCGAGATTGCATTTAGAGCCAGCGTGGTGCAGTGGCTAAGGTGTTGGACTGGGAGCCTGAGATCTGAGTTCTAGTCCCCACTCAGCCATGGAAACCCACTGGGTGACTTTAGGCCAGTCACAGACTCTCAGCCCAACGTATCTCACAGGGTTGTTGTGAGGATAAAATGGAGAGGAGGAGGGTTATGTACGCCACCTTGGGTTCCTTGGAGGAAAAAAGGTTGGATATAAATGAAATAAATAAATATGTATGGTCTGTTCTTATTTTTTTTAAAAAATAAACGTTTAGAAAACCACACACCATCATGTGAGCTTCTTACTAAGAAAACCTTTTTGGTGTTGATGATACGTGGCTGCTCATGGTTTCTTTATTCCTATTTTAAGGTTCCTCTGCCTCATTAATAGTTCATCATGCCCTTGAAAGCTTCAACAATGACTTTGGGGAGGGAGGGGGAATATTCTTTGTGATATTAAAAAATAACATAAGTGACAGACAGAACATCAGCAAGAGTGTTTAATGTTGCCATATGCCTTTCTACTGTCTTGATAAATCACCCTGTTAATGAGTTAAGACTTGTACACTACATGGGTAATCTTGGCTGTCTCATATACAATTCTTGATTCAGATTGAGGGATTTTGTTTCAGAGGTAGTGGCACTGACAAGCCTGGTTGGCGCCGGGATTCAGAGTGAGCAGCCCCTTGAAGACAAGATGCTGACAACAACAACAACAAAAAACACCCCTTACTATTTGAAGTTAGCAGGCTGCCATTACCATGCTAACGGAGGCCATTAAAGTAACACAAGAGAACATAACTTACTATGTAGCTAAGCTGTGACTTTTTCATGGTTTCATTGTAAACATCATAAAATTTATGGCCGGTATTTTATGGTATTAAGTTGACAGAATTAAAGCCAACTGTTTATTGATACAGTTCAGTAACTTAATTCAATTAGTTTCCATAGTACTTGTCAAAGGAAAACTCAGAGAAACTACAGTGTGTTCTTTTGCCTTGACTAAGTTGTGGTTCTTTGTGCTATAAATTCTAATAATCTCCAAATGCAAAAGTATGTCCTTACAAAAGATTCACAAGTAGAATCAAGGAGGAGAGAATTAAATAATGACCAAGATTTAGGACGAGGATATTCTGCTACCATCCCTGAGTTCATTATTTCTGACCACAGTACTTTTGACTGCCACAGTATGATGCCCAATGGATTCAGTAAAATGGCTTCATATATCTGTTTCTAAAACTTCTTTGTCAGTATACAGACAGTTCTATCTGCTAAATATCCATATTTGACAAGGCAAACTCTAGCAGGATATATTGTACGGATACAAATAACTTAAAATTAGGTTTGACTAAATTCATTGAAAATGTTTAACATAGTTAATTAGCAGACAAAAAATAATTACTGCAGCAAGACTAAATATGGTGAGGAACTGAGGGCAAATGATCAACAAGAGGAGAAAGGACATAAATTCTAGCCAAGATGGTGACCTGAGTGACAGCTCCAGATCCTGCATGATCCAATTTCAAACAAATCCTCCTGGGGGGACTTTTGTGTTACATATTTTGTTTATGTGAACATTTTGGATTTTCTTTTTTCTTTTCTTGCTTTGAGCACCATAAAGCTTTAGCACGATCCCATGGCAAGCAAAGCTAAAAACACACACACACACAGAATGGGAAACTCTGACTCACCAGAGACACTATTGATTCAGCTGCTACTAATGGGGAGAACCTACCTGATAATATTATGTTCCTTCCGCAAACAATTTCAGCAGAAGTTTCTTCCATTAAAACAGCTGTTTCCGGGGGGGCGGAGCTTGGCAGCCTGAGCGATGGCGGGTTTCTTCTGAGGCTCTGAACGGCGCTTGCCGGAAAAGGCAATTATCTCTCTTTTAATGGGCATGAATCTTTGAGCAACTGACAGAAAATGATTATAAAACCAACAGGAGCCGGGAAAGTGGAGAGATTTGGAGAAGGGAGGTGAGATGAACTATGATTAATGCAATGTCTGTCTAAACGGCAACTCTATGAAAAGTGAAAGTAAACGCTGACTGACGCAGTTTAAAAAGAAGGAATTTATGTTTGCTGGACATTGATCTGTGATATAACCTCTCATCTTTATCTCACATGGGAACGATTGGAATGCTGGCTTTCTAAGGTTAAAGTGGTTGACTGGATTTATTGGCGTGGCGAGAAGGGGGGTGAAGGGGTGAAAAAAGCTGCATTTGGCATTCGGTGAGGGAGATGTGGGATGTGAGAGACTTTGAGTGATTAAATCTGATCCCCTCTAGTGAATGCTGTTGTGAACTGGATTTTTCCCCCCTCCTCGTGAAGAAGGAGCTGTGAGTGCTATATAATAGAGAAGCCAGCATAAGTTGCTAAGGAAGAGAGTTGGACTCTAAGATTTATGCCCTACCCAGAAGGGACCCATGCCCAACGTTAAAAAAAAGATCAAAAGTTGGGAAAAGCTTAATAAACAAAAAAAGAAACCTTCAAATCATAATTTGGCTTACCTCTCCTTCCTGGGAAGTACAGCCCCTGGAGTTGAACAGGAAGAGGAAGATATAGACCCAGTCTCTTTGGATACAATACCAAATAAAGAAGGAAACATGGCAGAAGGGGGGAAAGAAAGTGGTAGTAACCCTCCCTCTTTAATGGAAATCAAGGCTATTATAGCAGAAAATAACATGATTATTTTTAAAAAAATGGATCAGCAAATGAGTGAATTCAGAAAACAAATGCGTACTATTATGGATAAAACGATGGAAAATTCGGATAAGATCAAAAAGATAGAGGCTAAAGTGGATCTGGACCAGAAGAAACAAGAGGCTTTCGAAAAATCAACTAATATACAATTTAAAGAATGGGAATTGCGTTTGATCGCCTTGGAAGATCAATCTCGTAGATCTTCGCTTCGAATAAAGCAGCTGAAGGAGACGCAAGGAGAAGATCTTAGAGAAATTATCGTGAACTGGTTCAAGGAGCTGACGCCTGACATTCCAATAGATGGATCGGATCTGGACCGAGTCCACCGTGTGGGGGGGAAAAACTACAAAGGGACTAGAGACATATTGGTGAAATTTGGCAACTATTACAAAAAAGAGCAAATTATGAAAGAATTGAGATCTAAGGTTCAGATACAGTGTAAAGGCAAACCAGTGCAAATTTACAATGATCTTTCTCAACGCACATTAAATTGGAGACGTAGTCTTAAACCAATAACGGAAACATTAATGAAGAATAAAATTCCTTATGCATGGGGTTACCCGGTTTTCTTAAGATTTACATATGGGAGGAGGGAATACAGAGTAACCTCATTGGATCAAGGTAAAGATTTGCTGAAGAGGCTGGGTCTGGATGGGGAAGCAGATGGGGCTGGAGTGGGTGGGGGAGGGAATGAGGCTGGGACATCTGGAGAGTAAGAGAATTGTTAATTATGTTGGAGATAATTGCAAATAAAAATGCTAATATAGAGACCTGCCGGCCAGGCACAGCACTGCCTCCCCCCTCCCCCTTTAAAGTAGATGGCTGGAGTATTAGACTCACGGGGATATGGGGGGGGGATTAGAGTGGGGGGGTGGGGAGGGGGGGAAGGTAGGGGAGGAGGGATCGGGGTAGGAGGGTGTGGGTTTTATGTATGGAGTTTGTGTTTTTATGTAAGCAAGTTTGAATTGCTGAGCACAAGGGATCGGAAGAGATTTCAAAAGGGTGATTATGGATAAAAAGATAAAGGTATCAACACTCAATGTTAAAGGTTTAGGGGCAGTCGTGAAAAGGAAGAGAATAGAACAAATGCTAAATAAAGAGGGATCAGATATTATAATGATCCAAGAGACACACCAAGGCTCCGAGAATTCGAATATGATAAAATTAAAGTGGTTAGCCTATTATGAAAAATCATTAGGGACATCAAAAAAAAATGGAGTGGCCACTTTGATTTCAAAAAAAAGTGGGTTTATATTAGAAGAGGTAAAAAAGGATGATAAGGGTAGATATCTTATGTTAAAAGGTAAAATTGAGGGAAAGGTTTATACTTTGATTAATGTTTATGCCCCAAATGAGAGGCATAGAGAATTTTTTATAAAGCTGTTCAAAGAAATAGAAGAATTTAAGGAGGGGTATGCATTATTAGCTGGGGATTTTAATATGGTTATGGATAATAAAAGGGACAGGTCAAATCCCACTAATGCTGAAAAGAGGAACAATATGACTATATTGAATAAATTAGTAAAAGAAAATGATTATTTAGATTCGTGGCGCTTACTTTACGGGAATAGGCCTGGATTTTCATACTTTTCCCCAGTTCATCATACATACTCCAGGATAGATTATATATTTGTTTCAAAAGACTTTGCAACGAGGATTTGTAAAATGGAAATGGGGGTAATAAAAGTAACCGATCATGCCTTGTTAAGTTTAGAATTTACAGTTAAGAAAGATTATAAAGAGGCATATAGATGGAAGTTGAACACAAAGATATTGAAATACAATAAAATAGTAGATAAAATTCGGAAGGAACTGTCGGAGGCATGGGAAATTAATGAAAAAGGAGGAACAGCTGGGTCAGTCATTTGGGACACCATGAAGGCTGTAGCAAGAGGAATCTGTATTAGAGAAACATGTAGTTTAAAAAGACAACAACGTGCAGAACAGGAAAAGTTAGAGATAGAAATTAAAAACTTGGAGGAAAGATATTGGCGAAGTAAAGATAAATATAAATTAGTGGAAATACAAGCTAAGAAGAAACAATTAGAAAACTTAAATATAGAAGAGATTCAAAAGAATTTAATGTATATGAAAAGGGAATATTTTGAAAACAGTGATAAGAACTCGAGGTTGCTTGCCAAGCTCACACAAAAAGAAAAAGGGAGGAATGGGATAGAAACGTTGAAAGATAGTCGAGGGAATTATTGTCATGCAATGAAAGCTAAAATAAAAATTTTTCAGGAATTTTATCAGGAATTGTACAAGGGTAAAGAAATTCAACAAGAAAAGGTGGAGGAGTATATTGGAAGGTTTATAAAGAAGGAAATAAAATCAGAATATAAGGAGTTAATGGAGTCAGTAATAACTCAAAGAGAAGTTGAAGAAGTTATTGATAAGTTAAAAGTGGGTAAATCACCAGGAGCAGATGGTTTGGGTCCAGAATATTATAAGGTCTTCAAAGATTGTTTAGTTCCAAAATTAATGGAACTTTATAATAGGATATTATCAGGAGAGAAGATACCTGAATCATGGGAACATTCAGTGATAATTCTGATCCCAAAACCAGATAAAGATTTGACTAATCCTGATTCTTATAGACCTATTTCTTTAATTAATCAAGATGCTAAAATTTTTACATCTATTATGGCCAAACGATTAAATAAATTTTTGGCAGAATATATAGGAGCAGATCAATGTGGGTTTGTGGTAGGAAGACATATGCATAATTTAGTGGGTAGAGTTTTAAATGTAATAAATGTAATAAAAAAAGCAAATATTAAGGCAGGTATTATGGCATTAGATATTTTTAAAGCTTTTGATTGTGTGAGCTGGCAGGCACTAAAGAGTATTATAGATAAATTGGGATTTGGAAATAAATTTAAAAATGTAATAGAACAGTTATATTCCCAAAATACGGCGGTAGTGGTGGTAAATGACGGACTTACTGAAAAGATACGACTAGCCAGAGGAACAAGACAAGGATGTCCGCTCTCGCCGGTCCTTTTTGTAATGGTTATGGAAGTTTTGGCGAAGGCACTAAGGGAGGATAAAGAATTAGAAGGAATTGGAGAGGTAAGGGAGATAAAGCTAAACATGTTTGCGGATGATACTTTATTGACCATTAAGAATCCATTAAGAAAATTAGAAAGAATTAAATATCAGTTGAGGGAATTTGAGGAAATTACAGGGTTAAAAATAAATTGGTCTAAATCAGAGATGATGTTGTTTAACTATACTAAGAAGGAAGAAAAGGATTGGGAATTTAAGGGGATGGAATTGAAAGTTAAGAATGAGATTAAATACTTGGGAATTAAAATTACAAAAAATCTAGAGAATTTAGAAAGGGAAAATTTAACGAGGTTAAAGAAGGAGGTATTAGAGAAATTGGAGAAATATAAAAGATTAAATTTATCTTGGTTTGGGAGAATAGCTTTGATAAAAATGAAGATACTAGCTAAAATTAATTTCGTATTTAGGATGCTACCTATAAAAATATCAGAAACCGAGATAAAAAGTTGGCAAAATATTATTAATAAATATTGTAATGGAGAAAAGAGAGCAAGAGTGAATAAAAATAATTGGTACCTAAGCCAAAAAAAGGGGGGAATGGGTCTCCCAAACATAAAATTATACTACGTAGCAAATAGATTAAGACATGTTGTAGAAGCAATTATGGGAGTAGGAGATTTATACTGGATGGAAGAAAAAATCATAAGTAAGGTAGAGATGAATCTGGAGAATGTTTTTTTTAAAGATGGAGGAAGAAAATGGGTTGGAAGTATAGATAATCCACTCCTGAGGACTCAATGGGAAATTTGGAGCAAATTTAAAGGGAAGCTGCTTCCGAGCAACTCTCCCTTAGCACCGATAATAATGTTAAAGAATTTCCCAGAGGATCTAAAGGGTAGATTATGTAAAATATTAAAAGAGAAAAATAAAATAAAATTAAAGGATTGGGTAAGAGATATTAAAACAAGAGAAGATATGGAAAATTTGTTAAAGGAGAAGAAGCTATCTTGGCTAGAATATGGTCAATTAGAACAATGGAATAAAAAGTGGATTAAAGATAATAGAATGTGCAGAAAGATGACGAGGTTTGAAGAATTAGTAGTAAGTAAGGAGAAAGGAAAAGGAGGTAGTATAGTTTCAAAAGGATTAATGAGTGAAATATATAAAATATTGTTAGAGAAGGAGTTTAGAGAGAATACAGAGAAAGTGATTTGGGAATCAGATTTGAAGATACAAATAGGGCGACAGAGCTGGGAGGGACTATGGAAACAAAGAGTGTTGAGAAGTTTATCAGTAAGAATAAAGGAGAATTATTTTAAAATTTTATGGAGGTGGTACCTAACCCCGGTTAGATTGAACAAGATAAGTGATCAACATTCAGCAAATTGTTGGAGAGGATGTGGGGAAAAAGGAACGTATTTACATATGTGGTGGCAATGCAAATATGTACAAAGATTATGGAAGATGGTGTTCTCAGAAATTGAAGAAATAGTGGGAATGAAAATAGAACAAACACCAAAAATAGCATTGCTGTCACTATTTGAAGATATAAAGTGTGGAAAAGGAACTATAGAGCTGATATCGAGTTTGTTGGTTGCAGCACGATTGATGATAGCTAGGAACTGGAAGATCCAAGGGGAATATTCTATTGAGGAGTGGTATAAAGTAGTATGGGATATAGCCATTAATGATAAACTGACATGTAATATTAAGTGGAGAAAAGGCGTAACTAAAATAAATGAGTTCGAAGGAATTTGGAAACAGTTCCTAGTGTTCGTGTTTACTAAGGGAAATGGGAAACCACCATCAGAAGAAACGATTAGATTTTGGACTCAAGAATGATCCCGAGGTGGGGGGTGCACTTTTATGTTAAGAATGAAAATGTTGTAGTGTGATAAGGCATATGTAATAGTTTTTGATATTTGTACTCAACAATTATTCAATATGTATGAAGCAGATATTTGATGTATTTCTTTTTCTTATTGTGTTTGTTTCAATTATATTTTGGAAATGTTCATTTATGTTTATATAGTGTTGAAAATGAATAAAAATTATTAAAAAAAAAAAAAACAAAAAACAGCTGTTTCCAACCTGCAGGCTTCTATGGATCAGATGCAGCAGAGGCTGGATGTGATCAAGTCAGTAGTTTCCAAAATGGAGGATCATGAAAATATTGCACAAGCGACTTTGCAGGTAGACCATGCAGCACAGCAAACAAAGCTAGCCAGTCAGGAAAATAGGTCCCACGGTACTAATTTAAGGTTTATATGGGTCTGTAAAAGGGAGAAACCCATGGCTTTCATTATCAATTTGTAATCACCCATGACAATATTACCCATGGGTGTTTGTTGTGACTTTTTATGATTTCCAGTTATGGAGGACCTCTGAAATCATGCCTTAGAAAAAAGAGATTTGAGATGGAGACCTAGCAACACCAACATTATGTTTTTTCTTGTTTACTCAGAAGTAGTAATTACATCAAGGTGTGTGTTTGCTGCTACAGATTCTTCATCATGAATGTGAATTTTCACTTCTGTTTCACTTCTTCTGCATTTGACATAATGACCATCAGCAGCAGATTTACTGATTCAAGATCCTCCATCAGTTCACTCAGCAGAAGAATGAGACTGTAGAACACATACTGATGGGATAAGAGTCACCTAATCTTATAAAACTACCAGTATAAAGCCCATGTCACCATGGGTGCTAGTAGTTCTTTCCCACCTTTTTGCCCCTCTGTCCTCTCACCATACAGGGGCTCATGAAAAATGCAAATGTGGCTCATGCATAGTGAAATCCCACTTAGAAATATTTATTTATTATTGCATTTATTTCCCACTTTTTTTCTTCCAAGGAACCCAAAGTGGTGTACATAATCCTCCTCTCCATTTTATCCTCACAACATCACCCCTGTGAAGTAGGCTGGGCTTAGAGTCTGTGACTGGCCCAAAGTCACCCAGTGAGCTTCCATGGCTGAGTGGGTACTAGAACCCGGTTCTCATGACTCCTAGTCCAACACTTTAGCCAATGCACCACACTGGCTCTCATTTGTATGTGGTATGGCCCCTTCCCCTCCCTCGTGCACCCTGATTGGCTGACTCTGTCCCCTTTCCTCTCCCTGCTGGCGGTGACAGCGTAGCTACACCCAGGCCCACCTTCGTGCCACACTGATTGGTCAAGCAAGGCTGTCTGTCAAATAGGAAGGTGTGGCCCTGCCTGTTTGTTTCCCCTTTGGTTTCAAGGGAGAATTGTTTGAAATAATTTCACAATGGTATTCTTTCGTTTCCCCCTTTTTTTCCTTCTTCCCTCTCCCCAGCACCCTCAGAAGTTTTTAGTTGTAGTTTCTTAGGGCTACTCCGAGTATCTGGCACCGATTCTTCTGTGCCACTTCCGTGGAATTAACTCGGCAAGTTTTTGGTACTCAGTTGGCGTACTTTGTTCTTTAACTTAATTTTCTGTACTTTATTTTTATTTTTTTGGGTAGGCTTATTATTTAGCATTTTTTACTTTGTCCTCTCCCCACCCCTAATTCCTCAGTAAGAATTCCATCTGTCAGCTCATATGCTCTCCTCAACATTGCAACTATTATCTGGAAAATTTCCGTCTCCACAGTACACTCTTCCCTTTCCTTTCCTTCTCTTTTCCTTTCATCAATTTTTAAACTCGTTGTGTTATTACTTGGGTTGTTATTACATTATTACTTGGGTTGTTAGGGAATTGGATATCTCTAACAAGCAGAAACTAGTAGTCACAAAACTTTAGAAACGTAAGTTAGGCACAGCATTCTTAGAGGAAACTCACTTGCTTTTGAAAGGTTCAATAGGTTCTGTAAAGACTAGGTAAGAGAATTAGATGCTAGTCACTCTTTTAAGAAATAAAAAGTTGCCATACTTATACGTAAATACACACCACTCTCTGTTTTAAGAGCAAGAATTGAAAAAGTTTTCATTTTAATTTTAGTTATTACATTTTCAACAACAGTAATTTTCAAAACACACACACAAAATGGGAAACTCTGACTCACCAGAGACAGAGTTATTACATTTTCAACAACAGTAATTGCCATAATAAACGTATATGATCCCAATTCGAACTCTCTTGCAACATTGCATGAACCTCCAAAATGTCCTGGTGCCCTCTGGACTTCAGCTCCCATCAGCCCCAGGTAGTCTGGGAAATCAGGAATGGTGGGAGTTGTAGTCCAAAGTATCTGTGGTGGCTCCCTCCTGGTCTGATGTTATTCTAAGCATTTTTGTCCTAGACAATTCATTGAAATATACATGTTCGTGTGCTCTTAATATATCCATGTGGTGCATAAGCTATTGGATGGCCAGTGGAAATGGGTCCTGAGAGCTGTCACAGTTGCTAAGAGACTCAAACTTCAATGTTGGAAAGATAATTTCACACCATCTGTTATCCAATGGACTGAGGACATTACTGCACTTTCCATATTTGAACATACATCTTATCATCGTCAACTTCTCTTGGGCACTTACTCAGGTATTTGGACTGCATATACTAGTATATGTGCATAAATATCACTTATCTTTATATAGTTAGCATGGACTGAAGTGTATCTTTTCTTGTAGTAGTTGTAGCTGTTGCTGTTGTACTAGCACGCATCAAAACCCTCTCCATCCTGTTTCCCCTCCCATCCTTTATATATACAAGTTTTTAAAAATTGAATTAAAATGATAAATAACAAAAACGTATAGGGCATAATACACATGAGTAAGCAAACATATTTATAGATTCTTAGAAAAAAGAGTTATTGCTCACACATTGAAATAATGTAAGACACAATAAGAAAAACGCAATTGATGGCCCTCCAATCCATGTTTTGTATGAACCCTCCCCCCATAACAAAGATCCATTAATCCTAATATCTTCTGTGGCAGCGATCAGTAATCAAGGTTGATATCCTTTATTTGATTTTAAAATTATGTTGAGTCAATGGGTAGTTTTTACTACTATATACGTTCAAGGAATTGACAGTCAAATTAGCTATAATCTCGGAAAGGCAGCACTCTTAACAATACCAGTTGCTCAGAAGAGATAGATGCAATAAGATAGGCTATTTATAAATTACTTGAGTTCTTTTTATTCAGTCTCAGCTTCTAGCAGTAATTTGCTAAGGACAGTTTGAGAATAAGGATAGACAGGCTTTGATACAGCTCTATTAATAAGCACTAGCAAATTGTACTTCCTGAACTGCATAGATCTTTTTGGTGATTTGAGGTATAATGATTTAAATTTGCAACATGCTAAATTTGCCCTCCCATTATCCCCCTTTCCCCTGTGTTCTATGGGCATGTCTACATCATGCGTCCCAGGGTCGTCTCTAGGTCAGGGTCAGGCAGGGACAACCAGAGATTTTCCCCAGGATAACTGAGATCGTGGATTTCCCGGTTTCCCCCCAGTCCTGGGACACCCCCAAGGACCACGGGCGGTGTGGCGACCACTCCCAGGGTCATTCCTTCTTCCCTGCAAGTAGCAGGGCTCTGCCACTGGACACGGAGCTCTGTGCCCATCAGGGGTGGGGGGGGGGAGTTTTCCATCACAGTGATGGCTCTCGGTTTTTTAATCACCTACTTTTGGCGCACGCTCATGCCCGCGTTGCTGCTCAAGTCTGCTTCGAAAACAAACAACGCCCCCCCCCCACTGTGCCAGATGTCCCTCTTTCCTTCTGGGACATCACGCTGGTGTTTCGACGCTGAGGACGATCCTATAAGCAGGAAAGCCCGGGATCCTCCCCTCTTCCTCATGGAAGGCTCATAGGTGCAGATGAGCCCTATGTAAGAGTGAAGGGGATCCATGTCACTAAAGGGCAGCAGGTTGCATCTTCACTGGCCCTGCCCTCCCGCCACTCTGATGCCTATACATTAAGAGTAAATGTTCATAGGGAGAAAAGCTTACACACATACGACATCTCCCAGATCCCACAGGCTCCCAGGGAAGCCGAAACGTGTAGGCATTCCCCCTGTAGACATCCATGCTTGATGCATGAATGTCAGAGGCAGAGATGGAAAAGCCTCATGACGCCAGGAGCATCAGCACAGCGCTACTTCAGTTAGGTGGGCCTCCCTTCAGATGTATAACAGACGTCTTGAATAAACAATGATTCCTAATGCATATTGTACGTTTGGCTTTTGGTGCAGAAATAGTAAACATGGGGCTTCTCTTTCTCAGGAAATGTTATGTGGAGCTATCAAACCCATGAAAAGCTGGTTAGTTATAGCCTTGGTAGTTCATTTAAAAATGGATGCCACCTTGAATGCACAACTCACTTGCTAAGGGTCAGATTTCTGGGCACTTCAGTGTACAGCTTCAGCTTTAATGTTTACATCCTGTTTATTAATTACATTTTTATACTGCCCAATAGCTGAGGTTCTCTGGGCAGTTTACATTTAAAACCGTAACATATAACAAGTCAAACTTTAAAAATACCATATAAAGCCAAAATATAGTATAGTCCATGTATGTGGAGGTTGCTGAGAAGTTTCATATTAGAGGTATAAATTTTTTGTATACCCAGGAAGAAAAGTAGCAGAATTCCC
Organism: Elgaria multicarinata webbii; assembly: GCF_023053635.1. NCBI lineage: Eukaryota > Metazoa > Chordata > Lepidosauria > Squamata > Anguidae > Elgaria > Elgaria multicarinata. The sequence goes on along the minus strand of NC_086179.1, from coordinate 63,681,657 downwards.
TGGGTGAAACACCTTGAAGAATGTGTTACGGTGGATACATGAAATATGGTCCTATGAGGTGGTCATCAGAACAGAGAATCTAAAAACCAGAAAGGACAACTGGTGAGGGAAAGTTTAATGGTTTTATGGAATGACTAATGATATAATTCTAGGGAGGTGTCAAAGTTATGCAAGGCCAATGTTCCATTAAGTCTGGTAATTGCTTTTAATGGCATTACTATATGTGAAACTTAAAACTCCTTGACAGAGGTTTTCCTTGGCATAGCAGCCCCATCAGCAAAAAAATGCTCATTACTTTTCAAAAAAGCACACACTTTTAACCTTACGATGCTGTAGTGAGACTACAAACTGAAAGTCAAGATACATAATATGTTCAATGTCAAAACACAATCTGATCATGGACTGCCTAAAACAACTAGCTATCAAATACTGGCTGGATGGCAAGTTCAAACTAAATAATTAATTCATTTTGGTGTTCATTATGGATTGGCCCAAAATTTAGCATTTGCATAGAAGGTATATCTATTGAAGTTGCAGTTCAGTGCTATGAGCATTGAAAGGTAGAGAGATTTAGAATTTGGAAATTAAAGGAAGGGATACAAGGGGGAATTTGGATTAAGCAGTTTTATGTTCAGGATGAGTCTCCTATGGAAGGGCTTTTTCCATGCCTCCTCTCTTGTACAGTGTATAATTTGTGTTGTGAGCCAGTTTCTATTTTTAATATTTTAATATAAGTTTTGTATGTGTGTGTGTGTATGACATGCTGTGAGCCCCAAGAGTGTAGCCTGAGGTATACCTTCTAAATAAAATATTGTAAGATAGCAGCAGCAAAACCTGAATTAGAATTCTAAGGGATACATTATTTCTATGATGTGAACTTTCTGATTCTGTTTCTCATAAAACAGGGAAGATGGTATCATCTAACCTTTACTGTGTTGCTTAGGGATGGATTTTTCTTACTGTTAGTAGTTTATTCAAATGATATTACATAGCAAATTATGTGAAATGATAGGTTGCAGTTTGAACAGTTGTTTCAATATGTGCTGGAATTGCCTTCTGTGCTCTTTTCAGCCATATGTCCCAATATAGAATGCTGCCATCAAAAAGTGAACCATTCATCTTTTGAGTGTGACTTTTTGGCATATTGGTTACAGTACAGATTGCATCAAGCTGTTTTTAATAACAGTGTTGAAAGCCGTCTGATCTCGACTTTGGTACCTCTAGAGGTTAATTTACGTGGAATCACTAGAGAGAAGTGAGCATGCAGTTTTTAGAAAGCACCTATAATTTGAATTCTAAGCTAGAGTTCAAATTATCATGGTTACCAAAATACATTTTAGAGGAACAGTAATAAAACACAGACAGTGGGGTTGACACAATGGCTCCCAAAATGGCTCACATTTCTCACCGAACAAAACAGTTTTAGCAGGAAACTGGGACCAAGGCATTGGATGGAAAGACAGAGTGCACATGGAGATTGACTTGAGTATGACCAAACAGAAGTTACAGCTAGTTTTATAGCCTAGTAGCAAAGGAGAAATGCTTTCCTGCCACCAAAGCACCTACAATGCCATCCTGGAGAATATTTATGAATGGTTCTTCAGCTTAGCCCACAAAGTGATTTGAAAGAACATTTGGAGGTCTACTGAGACAAACCAGCCCTTGAAGGTGTAATTAGGAATCCAGCCCAGAAGTCCATTAAGAAAAGTTTATTAAAGTTAAAAACAGAATAGTGAAAGAAAGCAGTGAATACCCATGATAATATCAGAAAAGCAAAATTTATTCCAGAAGTCTGGTCTATCTATATACAGCAATCTACCAGAGCAAATAAACTTACCTCAGGGTCCCTTTGGCAATCATTGGAACATCACATGCTAGTCAAAGATGGGTGAAATGAGCATTAGGTCATGTTTTATGCTGGTTGGTTGGGGTGATTATTGATTGACAGAGGCAATGCAGTTGACCAATGGTCACAGGACCACATAATCAGGAGATACCAGAGTGAAAGGGCAATCAGTTCTGGAGTTTACCTGGGGGAGAGCTGACAATTGGCAAGGGTGGGAACTAAGCCTTTCTTTCCAAGATCATCTTGTTTTTCCAAATGAGATACTCAGTGGGATGTGATTCAGCGGAGGCTACCCTTCCAGCTATTACAGGTTTAAAATGTCAGCCTTGTTAGGATCAGGCTTCTTGACAATGTCCTTTGAACCTGGTCCTTGTTTCTTATATAAAGTGTACATTGCTTGCAATATAATTATTGTTGGGTAAAGTGGTAAATCTGCAGTCCTTTTCAGGCAGATAATAGTAGTATTCTTTTCACCTAAAAAATTAATACTTAAATAGAAGGCACACAATTTTCTGCAAGAGAGAGGTGTGGAACCAAATGAAAGCCATCTGATTGAAAAAGGAAGCCTTCCATAAATGGAAGGACTCTAGAGATTGTCTGAAATTTAGTTGCATCTGTGCATGTAACCTCTTTCCAGCTACTGTCCAATACATTTTCTGTCTTTAACTAAAATCTTTCCTTCTTGCCAAAGCTTTCAAAGATCCCTTTTAAGTTGAGCCTGTAATGTTCAAGGCATATTTTTTTGCAGGAGATCTACTGATAGTATCGCTATGGTACTGTAATTTCCTGCTCACATTGAAAGTATATGATAAAATAGCATGAACACAAACCTGCATTGCCCATGTCTAATGAAATACCAATATCCCTAATATGTCAGGAATTATTCTGAGTAATAAGGGAGAGTCATTTCCCCCTACTGCAAACATCATCATCATCATCATAATTTATTTCTTATCCGCCTCTCCATTCTGATCGAGGTGGGGAACAACAGTAAATCTAAAACACAGAAAACTGAATTAAAACCTAATATACATTGTTAAAAACATTCTAAAACATCTTAAAATTCCACCGGATAGGCCTGCCGGAAGAGATCAGTCTTTATAGCTTTCTTGAATGCCAATAGACTGTTAAATTGATGAGTCTCCTCCGGCAGGCCATTCCACAGTCTGGGAGCAGCAGAAGACAAGGTCCTCTGGGTAATATTTGTCAGCCTAACTTTGACTGACTGAAGTAGATTCTTCCCAGAGGACCTGAGTGTGCGGGGCAGATTGTACAGGAAAAGGCAATCCTGCAGGTAACCTGGACCCAAACCATGTAGGGTTTGGGTCCATGAATAGATACTTAAGTTGGGACAGTGGGGATGCTTGTGTAATTTTGGACATACTTTTATCTGTATGGCACTACACACTGACCAAAAAAAAAAAAAAGGGGGGGGGAGCATCACCTATTTCAGCTGAAGTATTTAAATAGTTATGTTTGCAGAAGTAAATGCTCAAGTAAAATTAGTGAATTGGCAAGGCACAGTTTTTTCAGAACTAGATTCTTCTAATCTACATTGGATCTATTTGTGCTAGGGCTTCACTCTTTTATTTGATTGGGTGTCAAAACTGTTAGTTTCATTCCCCAACACACAGAAAGCCGAAATTGCTACATATATAGTCATACACTAGTCCTGATCACTTGAAAAATCTGACAAAAATCTGCATTCCTCTTCCCCCCCCCCACCATGAAACCTGAGATATAAAGTCTGCCTCGTAAATGCACCCAGCTCAGAGCAAGCCAAAACAGAGAGAGAGAGAGAGAGAGGACAGATTGTTGGGCTGTGGGAGTTCCAAACTAGCTTTGGAGGAGAGATCTACAGTGGCAGCCAAGAATGGCTGAAAATGGGACAAGCCACATGTGAGTGGGAGTGGCAGCCAGAAACATCTTTGCTTGCAGAGTATAGATGGATAATAAATCCGTCATGAATAAAAGGCATGCAATTATTCGCTGCTCAGGTTGTTCTGCTTCATTGCTTTTGGAGATTATGTACTAAAGGGACACGCCTTGTTGGACAAGATTCAATTGGCTCCTGTGATTTTGATATGGCACTGTCAAAATGTTGGCCTGAGCTGCCCATTGCTGCTAAGCATGCCAACAATTGTGAATTGCTAGTGTTTTTCATATTCACAGATTTAATTTTAATCTCACCATTCTATTGCATTGAATCTTCAACTTGGTAAATAGTTTGGTGGTTGTGTCCATAACATTTTCATCATGGATTGACATGGTAATGTTAAGGTTTGTTACTGTAAATTCATTCATTGGTTTCTAGTCTCAAAGCCATGTAGGCAAAATAACAAATCTGTGGGTGGGATCATGCTTAAAGGCGATCCATTGAAATCAATGTAACTTAAGTATCCCATTTATTTCGATGGATCTGCTCTAAGCATGACTAAGTCTGGCACCAACCCTATGTTTTTTGTGCCAGTGTTCTATTTGTCAATCCTGGATTTTAGATTCAGTTGACATGATGAAAAAGAAAAGAAAACTATTTTGCATGTGATAATTTTAACGGCCTCTGTTTCTTGGGAAGCTAAAAAAGAAGTCTCTCTATCAAAGTCAGTTGTGATTTTACTTACTGTTGTATTGCAAGAATCTTAAGACACCAGAGACATCTTCTTAAACACTCCTTTATTCTCTGCCTAGACTGAAACTGCAACTCTAACAAACACACTCCAATCTTCCTGACTCCACCCCTTTACTTCCTCTTCCTCTCAGCTCCCCTCCATGCCTCTTCTACAACTCCCAACATGCAATTCACCTACCACAATACCGCACTTACCCTTGCTATATTGCTTCTAAAATTAGTTTTCAGTGAGTTAGGAATGCCTAGTTAGGAATAAATAAATCTTTCCTTTTCTTACTTTTTAATAGCTGTTAAATTATTTTTGCATTACATACCTGGCAAAGATGTGTAGCTCATATGGTCAAGTCAGTAGGCTAGATGTTTTGTGTGGATGTTTCTAGGGTCTTGTGAGTTTAGAATGCTCCAGTCTTACAAGTCTGGCCCTTTCAATAAGCAGTGTGCTCAGCCCAGAGAAGGATCACAAATATAATCAAATTACAGAATCCAGCAGCAAAACAAGTGCCAGGGCAAAACTCTTTGCGGCCAACTGTTTCCAGCAGTCTCCTCTAGCTCACTTTTCCAGTCTGAAGATACAATCCCTTTAGCTTCTTCCTCACCTGTTGAGGCTAAATAACTTCGCCCATGACTCAACATGTACTTTAATTCTACAAACACTCATAGACAAGGACAATAAATTTGTGACTGAACACAAGAGCAACACTACACAGTACAACACTGTGACAAATATTAACAACAACAACAACAACAACAATACTACAGTTGGTTCGCGTGTAATACTAATTCATGGCTTAAACAACTCTGCATTGTTTGATGTGATATCCAACCCTCGAACTCTAGGTTGTTGAGGGCCAAACAACCCAGGGTTTTAGACTAACCATACAAATCGTAGGTTCAAGCTTTGGTTGCCTGTCCCTTAATAATCCAGAGTTCTGCATTTGGACTTTGCATCAAACAGTTCAGGAACAGGGTATTCTTGGGTTGTTGATGAAAATTGATTTAAAGAGGAAGAGGCAAGTGCATGTGGGGGGGAGCATGCTTGCTCAGTCATGGCCCTGACAACCCATGGTTTAAACAACCCGTGGGTTGTTGTTAGATACGAACTGGGCTAATGGCAAAGCTTGAGTTACCTCTGCCTTTTTCAGTAAGTATTAGCCTATTGAGGTCTTCAGAAGCTCCTTGAAACATTAATAAAAGCACAATTATGTCTTTGCATAATGTATCTGAATCTCTGTACCTCATGGAAATAACACCCAGGAAAAGACATTAGAACTTAACCCAAATAGGAGGAAGTTGCAGTGTTGAATGGCAGACACCCTCAGAATTCATTCAGAATTCGAATGTGAACTCACAGTACTATAACAGTACTATCCTATTTATAATTAAAATCTATTAGTTGACTAGAAAGGGGCTAATATACTACCACTCTTCAAAAGAAGATCCAGAGGGCATCTAGGAAACTAGGCATGAATTCATCTAACTTAGTTGAAAACTTCATTTAAGGATGGATTTGTTAAAACATCTGGACTGCATAACACAACATGTTTAAGAGCAATCAAAATGGCTTTTCAAAATCATGATTAAACTGTGTAGCAGCAAGTACTTGGGCAAATTGTATTGGGATTTTAAAAATATGTTTCGTTAAATTTCTCAGGAACAGCTCCTAAACAGTTAATTAATTAAAATAAAAGAGAGTTTCTTGGCCTGCAAAGACTCCTCTTAGTTCGGCCGGAATGATCAGTGAGTGCAAACATGTTTTTGAACAGGGCTCACTCTTTCGGCTTTGAAATCTATGCATGCCAAAGGCTTCTGCAAGCAGATAAGCTTGCACATGAGGTATAAAGGCGGTGGCACAAATGTGTTTATTTCACAATACTGTTCACCTATTTAGATTGCAGTAGGGAGTGAATGGGAGATATTAAATCTAAAGTAGGGTGACCTTATAAAAAGGAGGACAGGGCTTCTGTATCTTTAACAGTTGTATTGAAAAGGGAATTTCAGCATGTGTCATTTGTATATATGGGAAACCTGGTGAAATTTCCTCTTCATCACAGCAGTTAAAGCTGCAGGTGCCCTGCACTCTTTTAAATCTGGTCACTTTAGTATAGCTCCTGCACCTTTAACTGTTGTGATGAAGGAGGAATTTCACCAGGTTCTCCATATATACAAATGACACCTGCTGAGATTCCCTTTTCTATGCAACTGTTAAAGTTACAGGAGCCCTGTCCTCCTTTTCATATGGTCACCCTATCTAAAGATCTAGTGTTTTACCCTTTTGGATTAAAAACTTACTTAGTTTTCTTTGCTAAAATAAAAGTAAGGAAGGATCAAAGAGAGATTCTGCATATGGGTTATATCTCCACTTAAGGACATAATTTGGAAGGAGACAAAATAGCCTGGATTTTGAAAGGTAGCCATCATGGTCTCGGGACATTAAAACTTTCAAGGTGGTGGTGAAATATCTAGCTTAGTTTTAACGCCAAAGGGTGTATATTTAATGGTTTCTCTGAAACAGATGACTATTTAACAAGTCTGCACTTCTAACTTACTTGGAAGTTCACTTTAAATCAGTGGAATTTACTTCCTAGTGAACATGTTTATAATCAATGAAATTGTAGCACTTTTAGAACTATGACCTTAACTTCAGGACATAATTTGAGCCATGTATTATCCCTGGAACACAGGCAATGATTATAAAGATGAAAAAAATGCATAGAGAACATTTTCCTAAATTCATATCCTTCATAAATCTGGGGTTAGGAAACAAAATATCTTGGTTCCAGGTTGCAGGTGGATTTGAGCTCTGCTTTTGTTGTTGTTGCCTATCCTTATTTTCTAAAAACGAAAACAAAACATACAGTTTTCTTTCAAAAAGCTTATAGTTCTCTTGTGTGCATCTGGCACATTTTCTTTTCTTAGCTTTAATATTTAATTCACTGAAGAAAACAATAAACAAAAATATGGTAAAATCTGGACAAACACACATGGGGATATTCCCTTCATGTAACATTACAATGATGGATCAGTGGAGTAAATTGAAACCGGTTGTTCCTTTTAAAAGAGAGAGAGCGAGAGAGAGAGAGAAGCATTTGTTTAAAAGGTTGTAATGTTATAGAATGCTTTTACTCTCTAGTGATTCTGCAGGATGGTGATGTAGTCAATAAAAGGCACTTCCATCAAAACTCATGTTTTAATTTTTCAAAAGCTGCTTCATTTAAAAAAATATAGTTCATAGATTTCACATGGAAGGTGTAAAAATGCTCTAGGTACTTGACTGTTTACAAGGAAGCTTGTGATTTCATCCATTATGTTCATGATATGCACAGCATTTTTTGAAAATGGATTGGATTTAAAAAAGAGTGAACAGACGCTCTTGTAATAGCTCTTCCCATAGTGCATGCTGAATTATGAGAGTCACTTCTGATTATATGTTACCCAGGAGGGCTGTTTAATGTGCTCAGTTATATAGATCTGCAAACTTTTAGCTGTGGGCTGATATCCGTATTGAGCTATAAATCTACTGCTGATGAATTGCTTTCTAGGCAAACATCTTAACACTGATCGAATTAAGGGCAGGGATTGATTTCTAAATTTAGAAATGAGGTGCACTGATGTGAGATAGTGTGTGAAAAGAGATAAATGCATTGCAAACCTGGGATTTGAAAAATATTTGTTTACTGCATGTCATCTACAAAGATGCATAGGGTGGCTGGCAGTTAGTTAAAGCCTCTGATCTGTCTTGCATGTCATGGCTACCCAGGGTGAGCAAGTGGGAGGTCCTGCCACTCTTAGCTGAGCTAAGTGACCAAAGGACATTGTATTCCTGGGTTGTTTATTGCGATGTCTGAATCCAGAATTCTGGCTTGTTGTGGGAGGAACAACCCAAACCTGTAACTGTGGGTTGTTTAGCTCTACCCAGCTGCAGTATGAGTAACCAACCGGGTGGCAAGAACTAGCTCCCCCCTTGCCTGTGCTTCATTCATAACATCCCATGGTTTAAAAACCATTAACAAACCACGGGTTGGTGTGACATGTGAACTGAGTCTCAATCTAGCATCCGTAGCTGCACTCTCTGTGACTTTTTCCTCTGCAGCACTCCTCTCCATCCCGTCTGTTTGTAATGGCTTAACAAATAGCAGATGGAAATTTTAAAGCTTGAGAAGTTATGGTCTTCATCAGCTAACATTCCTTTGAATGATTTTTCAGGGATAAAAGGGTCACTAATAAAGAACAAAAAAAGAGTTGAATTTTCTTGGTTTGCTGTTTATGTTTTCTTTAGCAACTCTGGTCATTTTGGTGATCAGAATAGTTTCAATGCCAAGCCAAAATGTCACTCAAATATTGGAGCAAATTGTAGAGTTTTAAGGGTTTCCCCCTCCCGTCCATCATTATGCATACTCATTATGCATACTCAATAATTATTGATGGACAAATTAGGAAGAGACAGCCATCTAAAAGGTGTAAAATAAGGATCCAACCCAGTGAGTCAAAAGTTTTAATTAATCTTTCTTTCCTCTTAATGTTCAAGCTGATTTACAAAAATAATGAAATACAAAAAAAGCAATGCACATAAAGAACCAACAACAATAAAAGCCAGAATTAAAACATTTTGAAAACAACCACAGTACAGAACATAATACAACATAATAAAAAGACTGAACAAAACCAGTAAAAACTTAGGATTACAAATAATTATTGTAGGCAGCAATAACATCAAACTTCCATTTCCTTACAAAGACAAACATTGACGAACATTGAAACTCCCTACATGGGGAGCTTCAATGTCTGGGTGTAGTAAGAGAGAAGGGACATTGGGCTTTGGCTATTGGGTGGTATAAAATGCAATAAACAAACAAATAAATTCTTTTGTCCCAATTAAATGTGGGATTCGAACTGATAAGAGGGTCCCCAAAGATGATTGTTTTAAGCAGGTAGGCTCATATGGGAAAAGGTGTTCTATCAGATACCCTAGTCCTAAACCATATATTGCTTTCAAGGTTGTAACCAGCACTTTTGAAATTACTGGAACAATACATTTTGAGCACTTCTCAGAGACAGTTCCATGTGGAGCTCATTGCAGTAGTCCAGCTGTGATGCAACCAAGACATGTTACACTATGGTCAGATCTGCTTTCTCCAGAAATGAGTGTAGCTGACACACCAACCTAAGCTGGGCAGAGGCACTTCTTGCCGTGATTGATACTTGGTGACCAAGGTCAAAGCTGGGTGCAGAAGAACCCCAAAATAGGAACCTGTTCTCAGAGGAGTGTTAGCCCATCCGGCTTAGGCTGAATCCCTATTTCTAGATAGGCTGTTTTACTGGCCAAGAGCACCTTTGACTTGATTAATTGACTGAATTATGCAGGGCTGAATTATGCAGGGCTTAATCCATTATCCATGGATTAGACATAGTAAGACTGCAATCATATTGAACTCAGTGGGACCTACTTCCAAGTACTTCTGATAATAGCTTTGCCCTATAAACACTGGAGCCATAGTGTCCAATTGTTGTCCAATATTTACTTATACTCTGGCATTTGTGACCTTTAGAGAGAAAATGATGTTATTCTGATGCATTTTTGTTTTAATGGACTGATTTTTGTGAACTGCCCAGAGAGCTTCAGTGGTGTAGAACTGTAATAAATAAATAGCACTACTATTTATTTATGTGGCTACATAGATTTGAATATATTAGAACTATTCATAAATTTAACCAAAAGCAAATCAAATAACCAAAAAGTATCCATTTGCAGGTGATGTGTATATACCACAAGTTAAAATGTTGAAAGCATTGTAATGTTATTGATTCACTGCATTACAGGAGGTGAGTATTTATCCTTTCAGTGTTGTAAAATCAGTATTTTAGCTGTCAAAGGCTGTGGAGAATCCATTTGTGTTGACCATTGTTAACTTCCAGGAAGCAGGTTGATAATTTAAAAGTATATGTACATCAGTAAATATTAAGGAGTACACTAATACAAAATGTATGCATGTAATAACCTCCTCCCAAAAAGAGGCAACTTCTGGGCATTGCCAGAACATAATGCTTAAAAGAAGCTTTAGCTGTGTTACACCTCCAACAATTAGCCAATTTAGACAAACCCTTATTAAAATAAACAAGAAATACTATTCTTTAAGTGCTTTCTTTTTTCCTTTGCAATAGATCTAAAACTGCAGATTTTCTCTCATTCAGTGACAAAAATTATTTCAAATAAAATGAGAGAAAAAGGAAATAAAACAATCTACAAAACGAGACTCCAGTGTATTGTAAAGTATTAGTGCCCCTCTTCCCCTATGCACATACACATTTTACTAAAATGTTGTTCCCCGCCTCGATCTAGAGGGAGAGGCAATTAAGAATTATTATTATTATTATTATTATTATTATTATTATTATTATTATTATTATTATTATTAAAATGTAAAGTCTTTTGTGTGTAGGGAGGGACTGTAATTTCGGTATAGTTTTGTACTGTATCTCAGTACTGTATCTTAGTGATTTTGTACTGTATCTCAGGTATTAGGTGCAGATGAAGTAGTAAATGTAATTATCACCCCAGTTATCCTAACTTGAGGCAACAGACCCTGAAACTGGATTGTTTTCATAAAGGAAGGATCAGCCAATTCATTTACTTTAGGATTAATACATTTCATTTAAAGTACTATGATTTTTGTAAATAGGAAACAAGAATTACTATCTAGTGCATAATGTCCTTTTGCTTATATTTTGATAATTGTCTTCAGGTTTTATTTTAAGACTTTATTTTGTATACTCAGCAATGCATGTGAAATGGGACATTTTAATGTTCTAAATAATGACATTGACTTAACACTTTTTACAATTGGAACAAAAGCTGGTCTTAGGACAAAACAAGAGCTTTCGTCAAAATTCTGTTAACTAGAGTATGATATTGCTAGTGTAATCGTAGTTGTTGAAGATTCAAGAGCTTTTACTTGCCATGCATCACAGATAATTGTTTCTTACAACATCTCTAGGGTTATAATTTTGGGTTCTTACATCCTTCTAAAGCTCATCTGTGTGCATGTTCCTCAAGCTTGTCCTACAAACTTCCAGTCTGTGTAGTGGTTGTTATATGGAGCAACATGAATTATGTTTTTAATAGGCTGAGGATGTGCAGTTTATAGGAAGTCTGGGGATTCTAGTACTGGCTTGTATATGTTCAGTGGGAAGGTGGTGTACAGAATGTTTTTTCCCCTTGAGGTTTGCATGTGAAGTCCATGCGTACACATCTGGGTCAGAATGAAGGTGTGAAATTGTCACTCAGAGTACTTTTGGAAGGGTATTTCCCTGAAAGCCACTGTACTGTTCTTCCTTTACCACAACTGTGACAATGTTTGTTATCTCTTTCTTGAGACATTAGTCTCTGTACCCTTTAAACAGTCGCTTCAGCTAAATGCTGTACCTGACATTTCACAAATGTCGTTAGAATTGGTGGAATGTTAAACTGGAGGGAGGGAGGCTGGGATAATTGAATGTTAAGTCCTTTCAAAATGGGCATTTCTATCCCTCAAGACCTGCTTAAGGTGAATAAAAGAGTAGTTACAGTTGCCAATTTTCTACTCGTAGACCAAATATAAGCTGTGCAAGCAGAAGTGAGACCCAGTAAACCTTGCTTGCAAAAAACTGTAAAATTGCTACAAGCTTTAAATTTCTCATCAGGTCAGTATGGCAGCTGTTTGAGCATATATTATCTGGAGGGCTTTCTTCCTCCCGGTTCTTGAATTTTAACTATGCCAAGAACTGCTCTCTGTCTTGATAGCACTTTTTCATCCTTCATATGTTGGAAGCAGTCCTTCAGCACAAGATACTTATCAAGCCAGAGGAAGCAGCTTAAATATTCTTTTGTTTGCCTTTCTAAAGCATAGGAGCTCAAAATGAATTCTGGACTTCTTGTGCCTCCTGCTAACAAATACTGTGCATAAGAAACTCATATTATTGTAGGTCACTGAATTCATTTTTAAAATGCCAATTGACATCATTCCTTCAGGGAATTGTAAGGTGCAACCTCATATTAGAGTCTAGCAGAAATGTGGAAATTCAGGTTTTTGGAAAGGATCTTGGTTCAGAGTAATGGAAAACGCTTAGTTGGCATCTTTCCAGCATTTCAATCTACCTAAATGGACATAGCTGGCTTACTAGAGTTTTCCACTGTGGCTGCCAGTTTTAACATGCACTGCAAGATTGGCATCATTTCCCCTGCCCTTGGCATGGAGCTTGATGGCTCCAGTGGATATTTAGTTTTTGCCTTAGCAGAAATTGATATTGCAGCACCAATAATGGCCACAGCTGCTTAGTTGAAAATGAAAATAGGAATCACGAGAAATGACCAAAGACAAGCTTTCCAGAGCTATTTGTGGAAAAGAGTGATTCCTGATTGGAAGGAGATGCAGACACTGTTGGTATTAATTATATCCTGCTGACATGTTGCATACGTTTAATTTCTGTCAGGCACTCAAATGCAGCACATTCTTAACATCATTAAGCGATAAGATTTGCTTTTCACTTCATTACAGGAGGGCCCAGTAATATGACTAATATTAAGAATCTGTCAGCTGTCCTATTACAACATTTACTCCAGAGCTTTAAAATGACCATTTTTTAATTGCACAGTCTCAAACTTCATAATCAACTTTTCAACCTTGTCAAAAGCTTCCTTTCTGTCTGGCATTCAGCCGCTTCATTTGATCCTTACCCTCTGTCCTTTCTAAATTAGAAACTATGCTGCAAGATGGAGGTTGTATATTTCATTTGCTACTGCATTAAATGACAGTGTACCAGGCCCAATGTTAATAAACAGGACTAATATTAGGAAACCCTGTATATTATGTCTATCACCTGCTTCTTTTCTTGTATGGCATCCAAGTAGCAGCCTTTCTGAACCTAGTACTCTCCAGAGGTGTTGGATTAGACATGTAAAGAAGAGACATACTGGATCAGTCCAAGGTTCCATCTAGTCCAGCATTCTTTTCACATGGCTGGCTTGGACATGGTGGGAGTTGTAGTCCATCACATCAGGAGGGCACCAGGTTGGGGAAGGCTAGCGTAACACAATGCAACAGCTCAAGTTGATTGAGATGAATGTGACCAGACACCTCAGGATTTAACCTATGTACCAATTACACATAATGGAAATGTCTGGAAAACAAATGATCTGATCCTGCATCTTATTTATTTGCCTATCCTTTTCATGCACTGAATTTCTAACATATTGATTTTGAAAGCTGCTTCACCTGTTATAATTTTCTTTCTCTGAATGGATCCAGCCTAACCATGTTGATGTTTAAAAGCTTACTGTGTGACAGCTCTGACCATGTGTCAGTTACATTTATCTTGATGCTCATTGATATCCCAATTTTGCTTCTCTGAATAACCAAGTGAACATTGATTTTATTTTACTATATTTACATAAGGTCAACCAATAGCATTGTTCTTATGGCTGCTCACAAAAATTAAAGATAGTATAATAGAATTTCACAAGATACATTGCATAACCAGTAAAATCACAGGTTTTTAAAAGCCCTGGGAGAATTAAAAAACAACAGCACAAATCCATAAAGAAGGCCATAAAAAGGTTAGCAGTTGAGCCTGCCTGAGGCAAGCATTCCACAGTCAGGGTACCACCACCAAAAAGGCCCTATCCCTTGTAGACACCTGCTTCACTTCACTTGATGGGGGCACCCAGAGGGTTCAAGTCGATATATAGAGGGAAAAGCTTTTTGAAAACACACACACATTTTATCTAACATTTTTCTTAACTGCCTTTCAAAACTGTGGTCTTCCTAAAGTGTTTTAAAACATAAAACTGTTAAAAAGATACCTTAAAATAAGCTAGTTAAAATATGACTTCAAATATTTAACAGCAGCAAATACATAAAACCTTTTCAGTTAAAAACTTGAGCGAACAGACGTGTTTCTGAAGCCATCTTATAAGCAGCCACAGATGGAGCCAGCCGTATCTCTCTTAAGAGGGAATTTCACAGGGTAGGGACCACCACTGAGAAGTGCAGCCATCCTTACTGAACTTGTGTGCAGGACAGTAAGTAGATCTTCTGAAGATTGTCTTAATCACAGGCAGTTCAGATGACTGTAGACAACATTTTAAATAACGTGGGCCCAAATAATTTAGGGCTTTAAAGGTCAATACCAGCACTTTGAATTAGGCTCAAAAACTCATTGGCAACCAGTAGAGCTGCTTCAGTATCGATGTATCTGACCATCTAGTTTTAACAAAGACATAAGCAACCTCATTCTATACCAGCAGAATTTTCCTAGTCATTTTCAAAATCTGTCCAATGCACAGTCTGGGTGCAGTGTATTCTAGCACATGCATAACTGAGGTTAGGTCCACTTTCCCTAGACTGGGTTGTGGCTGACATACCAACCCAAGTCAGTGATAGGTCCTCCTAGCTACTGCCAATACCTGTGCTTTCACAGTCAGTGAAGTGTTCAGAAGGACCCCGCAAGGAACAGACTTACTCCTTCATGGCGAGTGCAATCCCATCTAATACCTTTTGAGTTCCTCTGTCCAGATCAGCAGATTTCCCCACCCAAAGTACTTCCATCTTGTATGATTAAGCTTCAGCTTGTTCACCATCTATCCCAAAACTCACTTGTGTTCGGCTGTATTCACTACAAGTTTTCCACTCCTTTGTTCTAATTGTCGACCCAGTCATTTCATAGACTTCAGCCTTTGCTAGAACATGGTTTAGCCCAGGGTGAACCCTGGGCTCACCCCTGTGTGTCCAGATGATGCACAAGGGATCCCGGGCTCAGGCAGGGGTAACCCTCCCTTGGCCCGGGATAATGGGCACCACTTTTGGCCCGGTATTTTCTGTGGTCTTGGGCGACTGCGAGAGTGTAGCCCGTTCCACCACTTTTCCCGGCTACCACAATTACTTGTGAGTAGCCGGGAGAAGCTGCGGACAGGGTGCAGCACTCCACAGGAGTGCTGGGCCCATCGGGGCAGGGGGAGAGATTGGGGGGAGAGAGCTTGGAACCAGGGTGGGGAAAATGGGGGGGAAGAGAAAGCAGAGCCAAGGGGCGGACATCAGGGGGGAGAGAGATCGGAGCCAGGGTGGGGAGATCGGGGGGGGGGGAAGAGATCTGAGCCAGGGTGGGGAGATTGTGGGGGGGGAGAGATTGGAGCCTGGGGGAGATTGGGGGGAGAGATCAGGGCTGGGGGGGATCGTTAAAGTTTTTTTTTTTTTAAAAAAAAGTTACTTTTTGTCGCCACAGCGGTCCTGCGCTGTGCCTTGAAACACTAAAACAAAATGGCGGGCGCGACAGCTCTCTACTAGAGTCGCCTTGCCTGACGTCAAGATGAGGGCAGGATCTCGTGTTAGTTACAACTCGAGATCACCCCTCCTCCCAAACGGATTTGTAGGTAGGTCTTGCAAAGGCCTTCAACTCTTCAGAATACCAAGGGGCTGACTTGGCTATATGATTTGGTTGAAGACGTTTAGAAATCATCATATTGATGGCCCTATAACCCCCCTCATCCCAAGCAGTGATAAAAGCCTATGTAGGACTGTTGGCTAAAAGTGAAGGACACTCCCCCCCCCACCCTCGAGAGTGTAGTAAACCATCTGGATTCATTAGTCTCTGGGGCACACCATACAGACTAAGCGTCTGTTCAGACAGAATGCCAGAAGCCAACTTGAACAAAACACTCATGTGTATGATCTACTTGAACTACAGACTCCCAAAAGATTACTGATCTACAACCATAAAAGAGAAATGGCAAGTTTTTAATTTTGTAATTAAGATTTAAAATGTGAATGTATCTTGTTTAAAGAATAAACATTTCTGCAAAAAGAGTATTATTGATGAACTTTGCATCGCTTGGGAAGGTTTGAACCTGTTTCAGATGGCAACAAAATGGATCACTGGAGTAGCACAATATAGTTTGAAATAGTTCTCCTGCAGTGATAGTTAAACAATCTGGTGTTAACTGAAACAGAATATGATTAGATAAACAGCCCTGCAATTCTATTTTGAGGATATTTCACTTCCTTTTATCTGTCATTTTCCAGTTTAATTCTCTGTGTCTGTTTTTACTTTGTTTACTAAACAGAAGGCATTTAAAATGATCAATAAGAGTAAGCCTTCCCGGGCCAGTAAGCCTGGGAAGCCAACCAGTGTCCTTCAGAAATGCTGGCTGGAATCCAACTAGTTTTATGTCCAAGAAGGCTCTGTGTTTGCTTTTCTTGAGCAGTAGCTCCACAAGCTGTGTTGCAAATAGGAGACTTTCAAAAGCAATTTGAAATTTGATGTGGCATAGCATTCATTTGTTTAAAGATCAAAAGTTGTAATAATCACATTGGCTCTCCATGGGTTGTATCCAATGTTAGTCTTCACCCTTTATGTTCCTGCAATCATTAGTAGGATTGCTTCTGATGGTACCACATGTTCCTGAGGTTCACCTCAGGAATACTTGTAGTAGAGCATTTAGTGTTGCAGCACTTGCCTTCTGGAACCTCCCTATCAATATCAGGCAGGTATCTACAGTTTTGATTTTCAGGCGCCTACTGAAGACCTCCCTCTTTAAACAAGCTTTCCCTGAACATCCCCAGTTATAACGATAGTTTTGTTGAATGTTCAATTGTGATTATTTTAGTCTTAAGTTAGATTAACATTGGATACAACTCTTCCAATAGAGACCATATTTGAAAACTTTTTAGTGTGTAGAGCATTTGCAACTCTAAAACTAGGATTTTCTCAAATTAGGAACAAGAGATATGAGAACTTTTGAGTAGTTCCTTCACTAAATTTCATATTTCGTATCCCACCTAATCACCTTTTCGTCTGTTTCCTTCAAACCCAACCCTCCCTTTTAGTATAGAACTCAAAATGCTCAGGCCCTGGTTAAGCTGTTTGGAAATGATGATCTGCCTGAGATCAGGCTAGGTATCCTTCAGCTCAGTGGGCATATTCTTTGGAATATTATAAAGCAGATGGCAAGAATGGATTGTGCTCTGAGAAGCAGTCCTTATAAAGCATTTGTATGCATAGTTATGACTGAAATGCAATTATGTAAGTAAACAGGTTGGTTTCTCCAATTCTCACTGTCATATCAGAAACAGATTTTAGCTATACATAATTCATCCCCTCATTCCATTTCATGCGGAAATGAGAATTTAGGAATACAAGACTGACTTGTAGAAAGGATTTATTGGGATCTGACCTGAAATTATCTGGATGAAGGTAGTTTGGAAAGTTAGATTTACCCTTGGAGGTCAGTACTATTTTCCAGCATTCTGAATTTCTGATGACAAAGTAAAGTTTCAGTGTCTGCCAGAGATGAACCAGATGCCTCCTTACTGCACTGGTTTATAACTAATTAAAAGGGCTAATTTTTCTTTCTCAGACTTCCTAGTGTGAATATATTTATTGTCAAAGCAGTCAATAGTTTGACAAGCTAAGTAAGTCCAGGAAAACCTAATTGGATATTTTCCATTCCGTATAACCTTAATACTTATTTTTAAGAGAGTCATGGGAGTAGCTGTTAGTAAAGGTATTGATTATTATCCTGCTGTTAATAAAAGTTGGTTGTACAGCTGACTAGCACTTTATAGACATTAAAGGAATGAAAACATTATTTTTCATTTATTTTTAGTAGAATTCCCATGTTGCTTCTTTATTTCTTTTTTGTATTCTTTCTTTCAAAGAGACTAGAGGTCACCATCTTTTATACATTGAAAATTTAATTGAAGACTATGCATCAAATGTCTAGAGATTTACATCATAGTTTTTGTCTAAAATATGAGTACTTTCAAAATAATTTCACTAAAAAGTTGCAAAAAAAGTTTACAAATATAATCGGTGTTTGGTCCCAGAACTCTGCTTTTAAAAAGGGTTATGTTACACGACAGACTTATTTTTTCCCCAGTTGGGTGCTAAAATGAGTGAATGTTTGCTTCTGCCTCTTTGTGAATGCCAAGCCATAAAGATTTCTTTGCAGCATATTAGGAAAGTAATAGATTGTGCCATGGAGTCTCTGGTTCCACTAAAGAAAGAAAGCCCTGTATTATTATTATTATTATTATTATTATTATTATTATTATTTATTTATATAGCACCGTCAATGTAAATCCTCATTATGATGGACATAGCATGAAGATCTATTCACATAACCGAAATGCTACTCTCAACTTGAGGCAACTTCAAGAAAAGTCAATGGCCCGGTTTTCACATAATGGCAAATCAGAGTATGGGTTGAGTATGGGTAGATGTTGTTGAATTGTAAGTTATTGTAGAATTGTGAGTTGTCATTAAGTGCAAACCCTTCACTATGGTTTAATTATAGGTTGTTAGCCATGAACAACCCATGGAAGAGAATCCATGATTTGTTGTGGGGTTATAAACTATGAGGGTTTTTTTTGGTTAACAACCCATAGTTAAACCATAGTACAGGATTC
The DNA here is from genome assembly GCF_023053635.1 of Elgaria multicarinata webbii. Lineage (NCBI taxonomy): Eukaryota > Metazoa > Chordata > Lepidosauria > Squamata > Anguidae > Elgaria > Elgaria multicarinata. The sequence goes on along the minus strand of NC_086179.1, from coordinate 63,662,747 downwards.
ACACATAACGACAACCCATAATTCAACAGCAACCTATGATTCAACATACTCAGCCTGTACTGTGGGTTGTCGTTATGTGCAAACTAGGTCATCGCTGTGTATTATTATAGAGCATTAATGATGTGCTGAAAGGTGTTTCAGGTGAATGCAGAAGTGTTGCAATCAGGCCAGGTCTCATCAGGTAGCTGCAAGGGCCCACCACTGACATCTGCGCTGTGCTCTGTTTGTGGTCTTTACTTCCAGTGCTCTAATCAGTGCTGGACAGCTGGGTCTGGGTCCAATAATGTTGCCTAATGTATTGTGGGAGATAGTGCCTGGTTTTTATGATCTTCTCTTGAAAGAAGAAGGCAGGACTGAGAGAAGGGCCTCCCACCACTGGATCATGTTTGGTGGGGACACGAGAGTCAGACTTCTTGGTGGCCACTCCCAGATTCTGGAACTCCCAGCTAAGCAAGCCTAATTTGGCTGCCTTCTGCTCTCCTACCAGAAGTCCAGCTGCACAAACAACCTTCCACTTGTCTGAGTGTTGGATCCAACTCAGTGTTTCCTATTTCATAAGTCACAGCTTCCATTTAAGTATACGCAAATAAGCAAAGATGAACAGCAGGTATGTGCATTTCTTTGCTAATGTGTTCTGCATTTGTATAGTGGTTTAGTAGGATCACCATGTTAGAACGCTTCTCCTTTATGTTGCCATCACCTTTGAAGATTGCAAGTCTATGAACATGGTAGTCTGAATACATTTGAATGCAGTTTTGCTTCAAGAATAGATGGGAAAAATCAATATTATGACTTCACGCATAACAAGTAGTGTAGAAATAAGATTCAGGATTTCAATGTGCTGATTCAGAAATAATGGATTTGTTGCTTATGCCCAATATTTCTGTGTGTGTATATGAAAAAGTTAATTAGAACAGTGGGATTGAAGTTAAACATTACACATCTGCTGATCAAACGAAATTCAATGCAAAAAGATTTGGTTCTTGCTCTTGAAGAGCGTTAGTATTCAGGCATTATTGTAAAACAAGCAGACACAGTTCTCTATAGTTTAGATGCATTGAACTTATGCCATTCCCAGCCTGCTAAAATGTAGGGAACAGTCCTATGGAACACTGTGGAAAAGCTTGTGTGGACGTGTGTTCAACTTAGCAGTGAGCGAGTGAGCTCCATGTGTACATTAGAATTTCTGTATTGGGAAGCTGTCTCTGGCTTTGCTGGGAAGGGCTTGGATCCTAAAAGAAAGTTAGGAGTTCTGTCTATAACCCACTAGCAGATCTTTCAAGTACTCTGTTTTATTCAAGTGAAGCCTGGTCATTGAATGTAGATTATTAAAAGTTGAAATCTGGTTACATTTCTGTTCTTATGTATTTCCTATCCATACGTACTCTCCTCTCTGGTTTGTAGGCTCTTCTCTTTTCCTTTTCTAGTTATGTTGGATATGTGCACCGTCAGCTGTCTGTTCATAACCACCAACTTCCATAGCTCATGGGATGTCCAAGGTCAGAATTATAAATGGGACTGGTGGGAACATTATCACCAGGCGACCCTAACATTTCAGCAAGTATATAGTAAAAATCCCTCTGAAAATATGCAGAATGCTTTTCCTTTGCCACTCAGCAAGTGACAGCCTGGTATGTCGCACTGATGGAATTGTTTCCCATAAGCCTGAGTCCTCTGCGGGTCTTTGTTTTCAAATTAAATATTGTCCCCACTTTCCTAGAAAACCTCAATGCACCTGGCTTAAAAAAGAGGGAATCTACACATCGTACTGAAGGCGTTTGCATGCGCCTCCAGTACGCCCCCCAAACGATGGTGTAGATTCCCTAGCCTACCTGCCCAGAAGAGACAGAGGAGGCGGTGGCTGGGGAATCCGGCCGCGTCCTTGCCGCCGCCGCCTCCCCGCCAGCCTCCTGCTGCCGGGGTAAGAGCGGGGTAAGAGCTTCCGCTTCCGCCAACCCGGGTCGCTCTTACCCCGGCAGCAGGAGGCCGGTGGGGAGGCGGAGGCGGCAAGGACGCGGCTGGTTCCCCAGCTGCCTCCTCGCCGCCTCCCCGCTGGCCTCCTGCTGTCGGGGTAAGAGCGACCCGGGTCGGAGAGCTCGGCTTCCGCTTCCGCCGAGCTCTCCAACCTGGGTGGCTCTTACCCCGGCAGCAGGAGGCCGGCGGGGAGGCTGCGGCGGCAAGGACGCGGCTGGTTCCCCAGCCTCCTCCTCCTCCTCCTCTTCCTGCGCCTCGGAAGGCAGGATCTACACTAGCGTTTTCGGGGCGCACTGAAGGCGCTTGTGTGCGCCTTCATTACGCTGTGTAGATTCCCTCCATGAGACAAAACCATTTCCCCAAAGAAATCCATTCCAGATTTTTCTTCCTTCCCTGCAGCAGCCCCGTTTCACATCTCAGTCTGTTTGTTTTTTGTTTCTTACCCTAATCAGACTTTTTTTCCTTGTGGAGAAAGAGTGAATGAGTAAGTGAGAGAAGCCAGTTGCAAGTGAGGCTGGGGATTGCATAAAGGCTGCTGAGGTGGAGATGCAGAGGGAAGGAAACAGGCACTAAACCATCGAGAGAAGTAAAAGGGAGATTTAAAATTGCACTTTGCCTTCTACCAGCTCATCAGTCAGTCAATTTACAAAGTAAACCCTCTTGTTCTTTAAAAGATTACTTGCAATTGGAATGATGTGGCAGGACCTAGTCGGCGGTGAGGTATTTGGAAGAAATATGTTCTCAAGGTGAGAAGTGGATGCTGGGGCTGCAAGAGTACTGGGGCTGCTCTTTTATTCCCACAAGGAGGAGGGAATAAAAGAGACTGCATGGGGAAAGCAGCTTTCGACGTGGCGGGGGAGAGAAAACTGAATCATAGCACTGAGCAGCATCAGAGAGAGATTAAAATGATGTGATTAGCCCCTCTTCCATAGCTCACCAATTGGATCTGCAGTATTCCAGAAAGGGAAGGGTGGGGAATAGGAAAGAAACCCTTGCTGATGCCATTCAGACTCAGAGAATATATTTTCTTTCCTCCCCCCTCCGACAAATCAACAGCATCTTTTTCTGTCAGTCTAATTTAGCTGCTGTTAGTACAACCTCCCTCCCTGAGCATTCTTTCTTGCCAAGATCCAAAGCCTTTCTTGCCCCCAAGCTTGTTGGTGAGTGCAGGTTTGTTGAAGGCCAGTTATCACAATCAGTTATGGGAGGTCAGGAAGAAAATCAAACCAAAATGGGATTTCTGTTACTTGGAGTTGCTGAATTGCCATGTACGTAATCCAATTTGTGAAAAAAACAATTTTAAAATTGCTAGTGCTAGTTGCAGGGTAATTTCCAGGATAGACAACACTTAATTTTTTAGTCTTGGTTCAGATATCTGAAGACAGTTAAAAGTGGGGCACTAATTGGGGTAAGAACCTTGCAGAGAAATGTGCAAAATGCCCCACCTTTTATGTGACGTATTGTAGTCCATTTTCTGCTTGACTCCTTAAATTGTCAAACAATACCCATTGAACTATTTGTCAGTGAAAAGGAAATCACTACCTATATAACCTCTTAATATTCAGTTTTACTTTTTGAGCCCTTATGGACAGCTCTTAGAGCATTCTGCACGTAGCCCATTTTCTGCTGGATTCGAGCCAATGTTCTTCATAAAAATAAGGTGAAAATAAATTTCTTGAATCTATTTAAAGGTGAACAGATGTAGCAAACTCAACTAATACAACCCTGTCATTTTAAATAGGAATACTAATTTGACAGATGTGCTTGACTTGCAATAACAGAATGCTGTAGCTATTTCACTGCAGCCTAATCTACACCAAGCAGGATATTGCACTATGAAAGCGGTATACGGTATGTGTCAATGGGCCCCAACAGTTGTCAGTGCACTTCAATATCGCTATAAAGCAGTAGTGTGGCTCCTGTCTTTTATATACCACTTTCATACTGCTTTCGTAGTGCAATATCTCTGCTTGGTGTAGATTAGACCTGCAAGTTGCGATTCAGCAATGATTCAGGTTCTCAATCTCTCTCTCTCTCTTAGACACACGCACACAAACACTACCATCAGTATCTATGTATATTTTTCATCAGAAGGGAAAATTTCCATATGGTACTTATTTTATTTTTATTTTATTATTGCATTTCTCTTCTGCCTTTTTTCCTCCAAGAAACCGAAGGTGGTGTACATAATCCGCCTTCTCTCCATTTTATCCTCACAACAACAACCCTGTGAGGTAGGTTCAGCTGAGAGTCTGTGACTGGCCCAAAAGTCACCCAGTGAACTTCCATGGCCGAGTGGGTACTAGAACCCGGATCTCCTGACTCCCAGTCCAACAATTTAGCCACTACACCACACTGGCTCTCTACACCACTACACCACATTCAGCCACTATTATTCCTTTCATATTATTTTGCTCTCCGTCATTAAGAACTCTTTGGATATACCTGCATCACTTAATTCTGCACAAAATGTCACCCTTTAGTTTTACAAGTGGAACTCAGTGCTTCCAACCTCCTCACAGCTGTGTTGCGGGGAGCGCATGAGCCTCAGGCATGTTGTTACCCATGCACATACATATTGCTAAGCCGAATGTTAATAATGTCTAAACTGAGTAGTGTAGTGTATGTATGAGGGTAACAGTGGGGTTTCAAATATGAAATATAGGTTGGTGTCTTCAACCTGCACACCAGTATTCAGTTCAGCACCTCAACCTTCAGAGTCATATTGCTTTGTGGTGTTACATTTTTCCTAGTCCCCTTGAAAATAAGTGTATGTATTTGTGGGGTCAAATTTGGGTTTAAACGTGGAACATAGAGTGGTTTCCTGAATTCATGCACCAACCTTTAATTTAGATATTTCAGTCTTCATTTTTTTAAATTATCCTTTTATTGTTAAATCTCAACGGAAAAAAATCATACAGAGGAAAATAAATGTTGCTACAGAGATTTGAATGTATTGAATATATTAAGGTATGTAGCTTGGGAGTACTCCAAGATCCATGTTCGTCACTGGAGGCCCAGGTGGACTCTGTGGCCTGGAGTAATTGGGGTCAGCTTCAGCTGATCCACCAGCTACAGCCTTTCTTGGACAACCTAGCCGCAGTAGTCCATGCGCTGGTAATGTCCCGATTAGACTATTGCAATGCACTCTACCCTGTCCTTGAAAATGACTTGGAAGTTGCAGTTAGTGCAAACTGCAGCAACTAGACTGCTCACTGGAACATCCTACAAAGCTCATATAACACCTGTCTTAAAATAATTGCATTGGCTGTATGCAATTGGCTGCCTATATGCTTCTGGTCAGAATTCAAGGTGTTGGCAATGACATTTAAAGCTCCAAATGGCTTGGGAACTCGGTACTTGAGGGAGAGCTTCTCCCTATATATGCCTGGCTGAGATTTGAGATCTGTGCGAGGAGCCCTCCTCTGTGTCCCACTAACATGAGACATACATTATGGTGGGACATGGGAGAGGGCTTTCTCTGTGGTGGCACCCCGCTTGTGGAATACTTTCCCCTTGGAAGCCTGACTGGTGCTGATGCTGTATTCATTTCAGTGCCAAGTTAAAACATGGATTTTTATTAAAACCTTTGAAGGCTAAAATTCTCCAAGGTTGCACATAGTTTTAATTATTCTTATTGCTTTTAAATTTTCCTACTAGTTTTTGTTTCCTAATGATTTCATTAGGAAATCATTTTTTAGCTGTGTATATTTATTGTTTTACATTGCCCTGATTTTGTCTGTATGCTTCCCTGAGATCCCAATGATATAGGGCGGGATGCAAATGTTTAATAAAATAAAATAATTTAATGAATAATTTATGGGGAATATCCTTTTGCCAGATTTAGCAACTGAAATGTATTTGAAGCATGGGTAACATTTGACAGATGTTCTTTGCGCCTTCTTGAGTTTGGAAAACAGCTGAAGGTATATTCTTTAAGTTGTCACTTCCACAAGCTTGTTTGCCTGGAGCAACCGTGAGAAATGACAGACAAATCAAAATTTGTAACATATGAGACACTATTAGATGTGTGACTGGACAAACCTTGGGAGAGATTTGTACACAAGTCTTTTAATTAGCTTAAAACATTTTACATTGAACATGGAGGTCACGTTTATCCCTTTGACAGCACCTTCATTAGAATGTTTTTCACACCCTAATATATCATGCTGCGAACTTGACACACAGCTTTGGTAGCACTTAATTATGAGACAATGATTTCAACATTGGATTTGTTAGAACTGGAATTACTGGCACATTTTGGGTTTATTCTTTGATGGTGTCTGGTGATTGATTTCCTATCATTATGTGAGACATCTGTGTAATAAAAAAGAGAGTCAGTGGTGTAGTGATTAGAGTGCCAGACTAAGAGCAAGGAGATCCAGGTTCAAATATATTCTCAGCCATGAAACTTTGAGCCAGTCACTCTCTCAGCCTAACCCTACCTCACAGTGTAGCTGTGAGAAAAATTAGCAAGGGGAACCTTGCAAACCATCTCGAACTCTTTGGAAGAAATACAGGGTAACAATGTAAATCAATCAATTTATTATTATTATTATTATTATTATTATTATTATTATTATTGATAAATTTACATTGTTATCATTGGCTTGTTCAGAATACTGCTGCCGCTTACACTGAAGTTATGATGAGCTGGTTTATTCTGACCTTTGATACTTTCCCCTAAGATTCACCTTTTGATACACCACACTATGGTTATGGTGTTAGTAGAGCAATAATGATTCCCTACCAGTTTAATATGATGCTGCTAGTTTTATGCATTTTTTAATATATATATATATTCAAGAACTCCTGCAACTATTCATTGTCTGTATCCAATTTATCAGGGCATCTACAAAAATGCATTTCTGACCATAACCCCTAGCTGAAAATGTTCAGGTTGTCAGGTACTCAAACAGCCGTGGTTATTACCACTAAAAGATGAATTCTGGCTTTCTCTGACACTAGCTATTTTACACTCTCACTCGGAGAAATAGATTCCAAAAAACTGTTATGAATATATTACACAGTAAGTGCACCAATCATAATGATGCACAATAAGAAAACCATGCAAAATATCTGTCAAAGCCTCAATGAAATTCAGTGTAGATTTTTTTTAGGTTCTCTAAGTTGCACATACTTTTACTGCAAGAATCTAAAAATGAAAGTCTAATGCTCTATATAAGTATTTTGAAAGTATAATCAGACAGTGCAAATACATTCTGGTGTGCTTGAATCATTGAATGTTATGATTATTCTATGACGAAGCATTCTAAGAGCAGATGCCAGTTAACCCATAATGTTGTAGGTAAGATATGAGTAACAAGTCTGTCTCTTGAAGATGTTAATATATTGGAGATGCCAAATATGCATGAAGCGATGTTGGATCATAATAAGTTCAAGCCAAAAATATAACTTCATCACTGAGCAATAAATCATTGAAAGATATCCGGCAAACGGCAGAATATTAAAGTATCAGATGATCTATCCCTGGCCTCCACATGACAGGTAAGAACATTTTACTTAAGAAGATCATTGGAACTGGGCCTTAGTCAACCTTCAGAAGGAGGGAAATCCCGAACATTGGTATAGCCCCCATGAACGCCCCTTCATACTTCTTCCTCTAATAGCTTGGTGAACAAGCGAAAGCTCATGGTTGACCTTGCTGATTGCAATCAAACATAGGAAATGGCAAAAAGTACTGAAGAATCCCCCCTCCCAGATATTTAAAAAATGTAAAAAACTGATTGTCAGCGTTGTGTGCATTTTCTTTATTTTGAGTCTAGTTTCCATGTTGGACTTCTACTGTGTATTTTGATTGGATTTTATGTTTATAAGGGCACAATCCTATGAATGTTTTGACAGAAAAAATCCTATAACTCCCAGAGTTCCTCAGCCAGCCATGCTAAATATGTATAGGATTGTACCCTAACTATTCCAAATCGTTGAACTGTATGAACCTAGGTTATTGAATAAGGAACAAATATAGCCCCCAGCTGTGTTGGAACTCCACATTGAACATTTGACAGCATAAGAGGCTGTTAAAGGTAAAGTCTACCAGATGGTGTCTAACTACAGCTACGTGTTTCAGCATTCCTCCATGCTGAGCTCTGACTATAGTAGGACAGTAGGAGAAGCAGAGAGGACCTCAGCACAATCTTTGCTGTTGTACAGATTTGTAAACATCAAAGTGTGAATTGAGAAATGGAGGGACTAATTGTTTATTCCAAGAGATTGTGATGATTGTGATGGGAATTATTAGGGCAGGTTGAGAGGACTGATGTAGTAGCATCGGGGGAAGCTACAATTCAAAGGCCTGGAGGGGATTGTTGTAGAAGGAGATGTGATGGAAAGAGCTGTGTGTCTTGGACCCCTTTTAAAAAATGATATTAGATTAGCCGCTTCCCAGTCCTCAGATATGGATACCAACCATAGGGACATATTATACATTTTTTTTCTCAGAAGATCAATAATTTCACATTTGAGTTCTTTTCAAACTCTCAGGTGGATACCTCCTAGATCTGATGATTTGGTGATGTTTAATTTGTCAGTAGGGCCTAGAACTTCATCTCTTGTCATCAGTTGTTGCCTCAGTTCTTAAGATTCCCTTTTTGAAAACGTCAGTTCAGGCATAACTATCTGCTCTTAATTTTCCCAGTGATGATGAGTGAAAAGGATTCATTCAGTTTCTCTCGAATCACCTTATCGTCCTTTAGCGCATCTTCAACTCCTTTGTCATCCAGTGAACCAAGTGCCTCCTTAGTTCTTTTCCTACTTCTTATGTATTAAAAGATGTTTCTTCATTGTTGGTCTTTTGTGGGGGGAGGCCCTCCTTCTTGTCTGCTACATTCCTTTTGTCAGAGGTTATGCTCCTTTTTGTTCTTATTTGGGGAAGATGTCCAATTTTGGAAGGAAGACTTCTTGCCACTAGTAGCTTTCTTGACTCTTTTCATTAACCACTTTACTGTTCTCTTGGATTTGGTGGTGTGTTTCCTGATCTGCTGTATACATTCTGTAATCTTGTGTATTTTTCTTCTAGTATATATTGTTTGCGTAGGCGGTATGGCTGGTAAGTGGCAGGAAATTCAATATCAGCTTTAGCGTGATGGGAAATGAACAGTTTTATAAGGGTAGTAATGGTATCTGTCACAAACAGGTGGAATAAAGCATTATGAGCCGGATTGTTGAAAATAAGCATAAAAATTTAGTCAATAGATAAAATATTCATGCTGTTTGTTCCAGATTGGAAACATGGTCAGTTTCAAATAACTATGTTTCCTTTGCATCATTCTTAAAGGAAAGCAAGCTACGTCTGTTTAATTATGAGCTGCGCATTGCATTGGCTACATTTATATTGAATAAAAATTAGAATTAGCTGCTTGGATAAGTCTTGGTTTTGCTATTTGCAGTCACTGTATTCTAGCAACTACCGTATTTCTTCGATTCTAAGACGCCATCGATTCTAAGACGCAGTCCATTATTAGAGCTGTTTATTTAGGGGAAAAAGTGTGTCTTAGAATCGAAGAAATACGGTATATTGTTATACTTCCCAACTGGATTTAACAAGTTCCTTAATTCCTGAGAACTTTATTTCTGTATTTTCAAAAAGGGAATTCTAGTGACTTGGCTCGCAGGGTTATTGATTGGGAAAAGTGATTTGCAATACCTCCAAAGTGAATACCACTTTTGAAGTACTTGGTAATTAAAAAAAATGAGGTTAGAGATGTATTTTTCAGTTTGGTTATGGGAGAGTAGAGAAAGCTAGCAAGCAAAGGTCCACTACTTTTGCTTTAACAAATATTTAGTTTGGCCCTCAGTGTGGTGGTGCTTTCGATTCTAACTGGTGCATTGTGGAATTAGTTTTTGTTGGCCATAGCCCCCTTTCCCAACTGAAAAACAAAGAGAAGGCATCTGCCTGGACATAAACCTCAACAAAATATGTGTGAATGTAAATCTGGTTAAAATTAAAGAAATGCTGTTAGTATTTGTATGAGTTGTAGGCATTCCTTTGGTACACTGCTCTAAAATCTGAGATCCAAAAGTTCAATCGCAGCTTTTAAAGCTCAGCTAAAAACTTTTCTTTTTCCTAAAGCTTTTAAAACCTGATGTTGTTTGGACTCTATACTGTTAGTTTTACCCTACCCTGTGCCTGTTTACCCTACCCAGTGCCTGTTTGCATTCTCTTCCCCTCCTTATTGCTTTACTATGATTTTATTAGAATGTAAGCCTACGCGGCAGGGCCTTGCTATTTACTGTTTTACTCTGTACAGCACCATGTACATTGATGGTGCTATATAAATAATAAATAATAATAATAATAAAATATAGGGGCTATCCAGTCGAACTGTATTATTAAGAGAGCTGGGTCAGGTCTGACTCAACATGTCCTTTACTGCAACTAACTCCAAACAAAGGACAGATGGATAGAAATTAACTCTTTCTACTACACCAATCAACTTCCAAAAGACCAAAGCAGATTTTATACACAGATACGTGACACTTTTTTCTCCAGTGGTTGTTTTAAAATGGATAGCCATCTTGAAGAGCTGTGATCTAGAGCATAAAATGGGAGGGAAGGAGAGTTTGCTTCATTTTTTTTCATTTTGTATATCTGTGTACTGCCCTTCAGCCAGATAGCTCCCAAAGGCAGCTCACAATAAAATAAAACCCCCATAAAATCAACACAATAAAGAAAAAAACAAATCGATCATAATAAAGCAGTTAAAATAGGTTACAATGAAGAATTTAAATAGGTTCATAACTTTAAAAACATGGGAGAGCAAAAAAGCCTTTGCATTGCACTGAAAAGTTAGCAGAATAGGTGCACCCTTGGGATGAAGTTCCGTAAGTGGGATGTCATCACCGAAAAGCCTTCTGTACGGTCGACTTATCTCAGATGGTGACTGTACTCAAAAGAACTTCATCTTCCTGCTCTTTGTCCACTGAAAATTTTCCATTCCATTAGTTGCTTTTCCCTGTGCGGCACTGTGTCTTTCATTAGTGGGACAACAGCGGGGGTTGGGTGGGGAGAGACAAATTTGAATGGACAAATGGCAGGAAGGGAAATGGGTCAGCTGTAGGGTGACCATATGAAAAGAAGGACAGGGCTCCCGTATCTTTAACAGTTGCATAGAAAAGGGAATTGCAGCAGGTGCCATTTGTATGCATGCAGCACCTGGTGAAATTCCCTCTTCATCACAATAGTTAAAGCTGCAGGAGCTATACTAGAGTGACCAGATACAAAAGAGGGCAGGGCTCCTGCAGCTTTAACTGTTGCAATGAAGAGGAATTTCACCAGGTGCTGCATGCATACAAATGACACCTGATGAAATTCCCCTTTCAATGCATCTGTTAAAGATACAGGAGCCCTGTCCTCCTTTTCATTATTATTATTATTATTATTATTATTATTATTATTATTATTATTATTATTATTATTATTTTATATAGCACCATCAATGTACATGGTGCTGTACAGAGTAAGACAGTAAATAGCAAGACCCTGCCGCACTGTAGTCAGCTGCCTTTCCCCCCCTTTTCTCTTTGACCACCCATCAGTTCTTTTGCTTAGACTTGCAGCCGCCTAGGGCTACTTTCCATTAAAAACAAAATTAACAACGCTAAAAAGCACCACCAGAAAAAAATATGTATGAAATTATGTGTTACATCTAGTTTGGCTTTTAAGTCAAGATCTTCATTTTATTGTTATTTATGAAAATACAAAATTGCAAATTTATTATATTAGTTATCAACACATTTAGTCTCTTCACAATTAAAAACTATTTAGACTGTTTGAATAACTCTTATAGTATGCGAGCATCAGAACAAAGACCTATTTCTTCAGATTAATTAATTAATTCATCTATTTATTGATTAACCCTTAGTGATCTAGCATACTACACTCAGACTAGGTAAAATGAATTAGAAACCCTATGTGCTTTGACCTTTCTTCTCTATTAAATAATAACAGTCCATTTTAACACCACTAGAGTGCAATTAACCTGTTGTGACTGTTCTCACATGGGCCTCATTTACAGGAGTTGACCTATGTATGTAAAAATGTAAGCTGAGAGGTAGATGTGAATTTAAAGTGAAGTCTCTTGAGAAAGTACTTGTCCCCTGCACAAAATTGAAGTTCCTTGTTTTGGCAGCTTTTGTTGCCTCTGAGCAAGGTATAAATATGGTGGAAGAGGTTTCTTAACTGACTCCAAGCAGCAATAAAGTGTCAAACAAAATGTCAACCATGACAGTGATACAAATTGTACACTTACTATTATCTCTATTTCTGCTGAAATCTGTTTACCGTAGATTAATCAGAATGAAATTTGTAGCCTTAAGGGAAAATAAAATTGTATTGTTCATGTCAGTGGAAAGTACTTTGAGAGATTTAATTACTGTATTGATTGAAGCAAAGTTATAAAATTAGACAAATAAAAGTCTTGCAATAGAAGGATTTAGCAATAAATAACTGTAGATAATTCTGGAAAAGCAATATCAATGTGAAGATAAAAATAGGTTAATTCAGCTGACACTCTTCCAAATTCTGAAAGAACCAGCTAGTATCTAAGTTGAACCGATTTAGGATTGTTAATGTTGTAATTAAACATGGTTAAAACTACACAAATTAAAATCTTAATCTGACATGTTAGTTTACCCCTATTATTGCTTACTAGGATTAGATGCTTCCTCCTGTATCAGAAACAATGTGAAAGGAGAAATATTTAAGAAGAATCGAATGCTTCCTGCTTACACCTGCTCCCTTCCAGATTCTATTCCATTACTTAAAAAAAGTGTTTTTAAAAATGGTAATTCTGATGTGTGCTTGTCATGTGGCCTGTTATTGCTAGTGTTTTAGTTTGGGGTATTGTCTGTAAGCAAGTACAGGCCTACCACCCAAGGTTTGTGACAGGGAATTGTTTTCTCTTCAAGGGAGGTTGCATATGAAAAAAGGTAGCTGGTTGCTGAGCTGTGAAGTTAGGTTTCCAACCAGCAGACAACTTCAGATGATTGGACAATGGACTGGATCTTGAGCAGGGGATAGGTTTCTCAGAAAGCAAGATGGATGGAGATCAGCACTAACAAAGCTCTGAGTGGTGCTGGGGCTAGTAACTAGATGGGGGTCGAGCAAGACTGAAACTTAAATAGAAATGTACTGTCCTTTAGGCTGGTTGACCAACCTCCATATTGACTGAAGCTTGGTCTCTAGCAGGGCCTTAACCTCTTTTACCAACCACGGATTGTGGTGATGTGGGAATGGCTGGGATATGCTTGTGTTCCCATGGCCCAAATCCTGAGATTTTGAGGATCGTAATGCAGCTTCCTCTGGATCAAAGGCAGTCAACTCCTGGGTCTTTATGGTGAACTGGGTTCTGGGGAGCTGGAAGGCTTGTGATGCCTTTCTGTAGCGGAGTCATCTCCCTGATCAATTAACTCTGGAGTCTTCATGGAGGACAGGGGATTTGGATTCTCTGAGGATGAAGGTTTGGGATCCTGCTCCATGACACTATATTAGCCTGAACAGGAAAATAATTACATGTTTTCTTCCAGTGGTTTCATGTAGTTTGGAACCCTGTAGAACCCCCAACACAATTGCTAGGGGTCCAAATAGTTGTGCCCCATAATTCACCTTTGGTACCTACCATGCGGGTAAGAGTGGAAATACCATATTTATTTATTTTAAAATATTTCTAGACCATTTTTAATGGCAGAAGTCACATGTTCCAACTCTCAGTTCACCCAGGCAGTCCAGTAAGATACTATGGTTGAAGTATCAGAAGCTACCAAGAGTTCCAGGATAATCAATTGGGGAGCACCTTCCTTCCTGTATTGATCAAACATCAGAGTGACTGACCAAATTGATTTCCTTGAAAAACACCTACCTGAAACCTGATTGACAAGGGGTGGGGAATCCTTTTTCTGTTGTGGGCCACATTTCCTATGGGATATGCTGATGGTGGGCAAAGCTGAAGCTAGAGGTGGGCAGCTTAGAGCCAAAAGTGGATGGAGCAATGCCATCTCATTCTCCCTCTCTCCTTCCTTCCCTATCCAGCGGGCTGCTGGGAGAGTAACACTTTGCTCTTGCCAGAGCTCTGAACTGATCGCTTGCAGAGGACTTTTGAAATTTGGCCAGAGCCTCATGAAGTCAGGCAGAGGGCTACAGGCTGCCCACTCCTGGTCTTGAAAATCAGTTTCATCCAAGAGACCTTGAAATTGCACAGCCACCACTCACTGTAGTATCTTGCCCACAAATGGAAAAGTTGTGACTGGACAATCGCTGCTAAAATCCTCAGGATCCAGGGAGGCTTTCTTAAGAAATGGTCCTATGATTGTCTCCCCCAAGGTAACTGGGACCACCCCTCTTGCAAGGAGGCTTTAATTACCTCTTGGACATAGCCAGCCAACCCCCCATTGTTTACAGTTATTAGCTAAGAAAGCTATTTGAAAACAAGTGTGATCCCATTAGTAGGCCTACTCAATGGCAGTGATGGCAGCCAGAATCACCCTCTTAGGGGGTGATCTCAATATCACCCAGAACAATCATGCTAGGGGTCCCAGGTTGAGATCATTTCTGACAGCTTAGTTAGGGTGGTTTTTGGGCAGTGGGGTGGGCAACATTTAAACAGAATACACTTTCTATCCCTAATGCCTAGCTCTAGGTAAAAAAACAACACCTGAATCCAAGTCCCCAAAATCAAGTATGTCAATGGCTATGTAAGCAGCTTCAGTACTAGTTTGGTCTAGTATCAAAATATGAAGGAAGTTGCTAGAGGCCTTAAAAGGAATTTAATGGGAAGAAATGTGATCGTACCTCCATATCTCACACTTGGTTAATTGTATTTGAAAAGCATAAATTTATTCATTTTCTAAAATAAGAGATAAAACCGTATATTAAGAGAAAGCAATAGAATGCTCCAGTATGAAATATGTTATATACCAAGTATAAGGAAACTATCATGTCAATATCTATTCTGTGGCAATGAAACTGATGTTGAAGTAGTTAGAACATCATTCCATTTGGATTTGATGGCCAATCATATTCTGTTTTGTTAATAAATCAAATAGGGTGTCCTGATGGATAAAGTAATACCTACCTTGCAATGCGATGGGCCTCGGAAGTGTAAAATGATATGCAATGGATATAAGATGCAGCACTGACAAAATTTAGATGCATCTGTCACTTTTCAGACTCTTAAAATGAGAAGCTGAACCTCTAACACAATACTGAAGGAATTAAAGAATGGTAAGGCCTTACTGATGCACTTACTCAGTACACTCTTGTACACCTTAATCCTGTGTGACTTGCAGTCACTCACTTATATAGCCTTGCAGAGCCTATCTGAATTTACAAGTGCCAAGAAAGATGAAGATTTATTTGGGAGGATTGTGGAAGAACAGAGCATTACTTCAATCATCTTTGACAAGGTTCCATTTGGAAAATTCTCAAGTGTTCTTAGATATTTGTATATTCAGCGATGTGATATGTTTGGGGGCATATATCAAATCATATAGACAGTAACATAAATAAGACAATGGATTTCATTTATTTTAAATTAGCTATATTCTGTTGCTGAAGCCGTGCTTGAACTATGAGGGAAAAGATAGGAAGACCTTAATGAAGTGCAAGTTCCAGCCTTGATCAGGGCTGGCATCAAAGATAGGCATGATTAGGCAGCTGTCAAGGGCCCTCGCCCTATAAGGGGCCCACTGATGAGAGCCGCCTAGAGTTGCACCTCCTCTTTACTGTTGGTTTACCTGCTTCCTGGCCCAGACAACAGTGGTGGTAAGAGGTGGAGCAGTAGATTCCATTGCCTGTTTGCTCACTGGCTCTCTGCCTGCCAAGCAAGCATGTGGTAGCAATGATGAGAAAGAGGAGGAGGAGCAATTGCAGCTCGTGATAATGGTGGCAAAAAGGTAGACTCATTGAGGGAGGGCCCCTATTGAGAGTGACTTGCCAAAGACACCCCCCCCCAAAAAAAAACCCTGGAGCCATCACTGCCCTTGACGCCCTCTGACTGCAGTCAAGCCCTAGTTTTCTAAAACAGTAGCTAAGAAGGGCATTATAGAAGGTATGGGAGAAGCCCCCTCTGATCCCCCTGAAATTAGAAGAGCTATGAATTGAAGCTCTTGCCAACATGCCCAAACGTGTCTATGAAACTTCAGACAATAAAGGGGAGCCAGTGAAAAGTATAACAAAGATACATTATGGTTGTAGAAGGGAAGGCTAAAAAATCTACTAGGTCCTTTTAAAAGCTATCATTATGTAAGAAAGAAAAGAGGAGGAGGAGGAGACAACAGCTCAGTTCAGACAACATGTTAGTCAACACAGTGTGAAAACTCCACTCAATGGTTCTGATCCCACCATTGTGTGACTGTGAGCTACCTTGGAGTTCAGTAAATCCATTGCGACATTTGATTGATAGTTCCTCCACTGTCTCTTATCACGGATCCTCCTGATGGTATCCTATCAGCCATTCCCTTAGAAAAACAATCCTGGTAGCTCTTCTAGAGGGGCACTCACTCCTTTTGCTGCTCTTGCCAGGGAACTATGTATCCAGTGGGAAAAGTCAACTCAACGCAACAGAAAACTCCATGGAGCCCGCCACATAACACGCAACACAAGGGTTGTGCAGGAACTCTCCTCTGCATAGCATGGATATTCTGTCTGGAGAGTTTTCCAAAACAACTCCACCGTTTCCTGCCAGACAACACATTTCTCAATGGTGGTGTAAAAACTGCACTATGGAGTTCTAAAACCACTGTTGAGAAACGTGTTGCCTGAACTGCGCCAATATTATCTTTGAGGTTTGAAAATCTGGGAATTGCTTCCTTACAAACACATAAAAACTCAATGCTTTTGTGCAGTGTTTGTGGGGTTATGTGACAAAGGCATCTGTTCCAGGTACAAATACAAATTGGTGGCTTCTGACCCTACACTCCTTTCTCCTGCAGTCTGAAAAATGCTACAACCTTATTCTTTGTAATAATATGTAAATTGGATTTTAAACAAGAAGTAGCAGGGACTTAACTTCAACATGAGAAGTACTTTCTTGTTTCAGTATGGACAACTTAACTTTTTTCATTATGGGATATATTCTATGAATGTCTATTCACCCGACATCTGGCTTGGAACCAAAACTCATATAGGCTGATTGAACATAACAAGAAATCTTACATCTCAGAATTTTTTTAGATTATGGCCTGGTTTACACATAATGCTAAGCCATGGTGGTGATCGTTGAAATCTAGTTTGTTATCATGACTGAACCCCTCTGCTAACAAACCATGGTTTGTTAACCAGCTACAAACCACAAATAAAAGCCATGCTTTCTTGTTGGCTTATGAAGCCTGGATTGTTTAAACCAGTGTTTCTCAACCTTTTTCCGACCATGGCCCCCTTCGGACCTTGTTTCCTTCCTGTGGCCCCCCTGTCCTACCGGTAGAAAGGTAGCTATTTAAATGTTTTGTTTGTAAATCAAACATGTTTTATTTATAATTTTTATAATTTATACAAAATACAATTACATAAACATTTATACTTTAAGTACTTCTCGATCAATGTGACCCTTGTGCTTGATGACCAGAAACAAGCTTTTTTAATATCCGGTTCTATTGCTGTGAGGGATAACCGTAGATCACCTCTGTCCATTATGTTAAGGCGATTCCGTGTTAGGCTGAGTAAATAATTCACACGACTGAAACCTGATTCTACCAAATACGAAGTAGGAAATGCCATGAAAAACGATTTTGCTTTATCCCAAAGCTGTGGAAACTTTTTAGATACTGTACTCTTTATCCAAAAATGATGTTTTTCTTGACTGAAAGTTTGGCTGCTATGTCGCTCTGTAGCTCTATGAGCGCTTCTTGCAAAGAAACATCAACGTCAGCAGCATTCACAGCAAATGGATCAACTACCCAGGCCGGAATATTCATGTCCAGCAGATCACGGAAATGAACTTCCATATCGTTATAAAGCTGCTTCAAATGATCCACATACAGAATTATTTCATCATCTTTCAATTCATCACTAACTGCTGCCAAAGAGGAAAACTGGGCAAATTCTCAACGTCCAATATTGGTGGCATACAGCTTGACTTTTCCAAGAAACCCTGTAATAATCTCCTTGCTTAAAAAAAGGTCACAATTCCTGCCCTGTAGTTGTTTGTTTAACAAATTGAGCTTTTCGAAGATATCACACAGGTAAAATATATCACATTTAGTGGAGGTTATCTTTTCTGCCATTTCCTTGCCTCACTTCTCTGTTCACTTCACTTCTCTGTTTTCTATTTTCTTCACTTCTCTTTTTCCTTTCCCCCCGTTTTCTTTTCTCGGTCACTTCTCTGTTTTCTTCACTTCTCACTTCCCTCTGTAGCCCCCTAGTCTTGTGTCATGCCCCCCCCCATTTATGTGATTTTCACCTGTGACCCCCTTGGAATACTCTGGGGGGGGGCCCGGTTGAGAAACACTGGTTTAAACTATAGCTTCTTGTGATATCTGAACACAGAACTATAGCCTATCCCTGACTTGTTTGTGCTGTTTGTTTATCCTGAAACAGAGGCAAGAACAGCCTGAAAAGAAAACTGTACTGAAGATTGTCAAAATTGATAGGAAAGAAACAGCCAGAAATAGGGAAAACAATCAATGGCTTGTTTCATTGTCTGCAAGACAGTTCATGGCTAATGCAACAAACAATGATTAACATAAACCATGGCTTACACTTATGTGTGAATGTATCTTGTAGGATGCCTTGAAAAACCTTGGACAAAAGCAAACTTCTGTTTGTATGTGTGCCCGTGTGTGTATAACTATATGGGCCTGTTCAGACAACACGTTAAGCCATGGTTAGACCGCTAACTCTTTTGCAGGAAATGGTTAGTTTGCCACCATCACATGATACGCTAAATCATGATTCACACGACATGCTAAGCAATAATGTTTAGCTGAAAATATTTAACCACCGTGGCTTAGTGTGTCATCTGAACACAGTCAAGATTATACTTCTCATGTATTCTATTAGAGTGTTACATTTGGTCATTAAGAACAAACGTCCTGGAAAACCCAGAAGGCACAAGGCATAATCAAACAGCTGTTTATTGCAGAGCAGCAGACCACAGAATGTGCCTCTGGTGTCCAGACATAAAATGAGCTTCTGCATGTTAAAAAATATGTTCCAGTTTTTCTTCTTCTAAATTAAATGAAAGCCGAAAGCATTTTGCTGTAATTGTGGGTCCATCAGCACTTCTTTTATACATCTGAAATTAATTACATCATCCGCAATATCATGTCAGCCATGCAAAGGAAATAATTAAACGCCAGTTTGGTTATTAATTTGCATAACTATTGTGATTGCATATCAAATATGTCACTATCTGATTTTTTGAAGCAACTGATTTTGATGGGATACCAGGAATGAAATTGTATCCTGTGCCATTTTAAGAATGGTTCAAGGAAGAACACAAACAAGAATATGAGAAGCTAAATGATGCAATAATAATTGCTTAACTTCATTAGCACTACAAGGTATTCTAAACCGGTTAGTTTTAAGCTGTACTATTTTTTTTACCTTCTGAAGGCAGACTTTGCTAGATCACATTTTAAACATTATGTATAGACTTCTTATACAGTCATTGTAAAACTATAAACATATGAATAAACAATTTAGTTACTATATGGGACTTTCAGCGAGAATTATGTAGCTCAAGACATCATGGACTCAATGGCAGTCATGGATCTTGTCTACTCATCTTGCTGGCTATAGATTGGATTTGCTGTTTTGTGTAGGATGACATGATGGTGATCTGGATATGGGAGAGCTTACGGTTCCTTTGAAATGGACAGATCATGGTTTAGGTTCACTAGATCATTTCTTCCATCAGATCTTCATTTGTGCTGAAACAGTTTAGTTTTCATTATTAATGTTTGACAATTTCCTTGCATTTTATGCCCTAAGGCACAATGCATGTGTTATTTTTTGTACATGGGCTGCTTTAATAACAAGTGATATTTTCTTCTTCATATTATGTCAAATTCTGTACAGGGAATAAAAGTAGATATGCATCCAAAATAATCTAAGCATAACTCTCTTTGTTTTAACCTTTGGTGAGTGGGTTTTAGTTCTCTTATGTGATTAGTTGCTCTTTATTGGTGCTGCATGGGTTTTTTTATCCTTTTATGTTAAACTTGGATTTTATTGTTAGTTGATGGATTTTTATTGTTTTCATTTCATTTTATACTTGACCTTGTGTGATGCTTAGAGAATTGCATTTTATAATATGACAATGCCCAACAAATACGAGAATACATGTTAGCATGTGGTTTATTATTCTGCCATGAAAAACAATCCAAGAGGGTGCCACTGTCATTCATTGCTATGACAGTGAAGCTTTCTTTCACAGCCATTGACTGAAAGAATATTTCCACAACATTTATTCAAGTTCAATATTGAGTGAATATTTCCACAACATAGATTCATCAAATGGGAGTAGGTCCCATTGAGTATTTGCACTATTTCTTCTTGGCAATGAGGTATTTTCTTCCCCAACTTTGAATTAATTATAAAGCATACATAGTGGCTTCTACTAAAGACTGAATCAATCCCATGGAGCTTGAACTAAAATAAGAACAGATACCTGGCTGTTATGACACATACTATGGTGTACTAATGGAGATTTAAAGAAAATTAATAATAAGCCTTGTGCAAGCATTTTGTGTGTTTATATAACCATATTTTTTTTAAATGAAAGCATATGATTAAGCTGAACCCAAAGCTTTAGTCTCTACACTGAAAAAGTGAAAGCAAAGAGGAACTGTGTGCTTGGGGAGAGGCCTATCATGTGTAGGAGCAAATGAAGGATGTTCTTGAAGGAGTTTACTGAAAATGATATTTCTGTTCTAATTGATATATTAATGATGATGATGATAATTAGTAGTAGTAGTATTCTTATTTTGAGCAAGTAGCAGCCAGGTTGAGACCTTGTCTTTCACTGTGGTTCAATATTTTCATATAAAACACACTATTTTGTTACTGATTTGAAAGTGCAGGTCATCTGAGGGAGCTGGCATGATATTCTTTGTCTCATGTTCCTAGTAGAGAACTAATAAGTAAAATTTATTCAGTGCTGAATTTTAGAACTGACTCACAGGGGGACCTACAGAATAGTCTGGACCCAGTACACTAAATGGAGATTAGGCCCTCCGTCCCACCTCCTGCTGCTTAAATAATATTCTTCTATTCACACTGCTAATCCAATTCCTGCCTTCATTTGCAGACTTACCTGGGAATACGTTGCCCATGAATTGAGTAGATCAAAATAGGATTGCTCTGTGTATGTCACCCATTGTTCTTGTTCTTTCTGACTCACACTCTTGCGCCTAAGTGCGCACATATACACTCACTCTTACTAACCTGGCTATACCTACTTAGGGAGTGTCATCTTAAGGCTTATGGGAGGGAGAACATTCCATCATTGGGTTCCATAGTCTATCCACAAATAACTGAGGAAACAGAGGGCTCAATCAATATGGCAGCTTTATTGTAGCATGTTACAGTAACCCTCCACCCCCTTAGTGTCCACATTCCATCTTGTTGAGGGAAGCCACACAAAACACAATAGTTTCAGAAACAAGTTGGATTTTTCCTCCTCACAATTTCCCCACCCCAAACTTCTTGGATAACAAGATGCATATTGACGACTCTTTGATATTATGTGGGTTGGTGGTCTTCACGCTCTCTTCCTTGGTAACTGAGGTTAAAAACATAGTAATTTTCATATTGCAACCATGAAGCAGGGTGGTGGGGGAGAAGAGTGCCCGCAGGCTGCTCTTGGGAAGTGGCCCTCTGCTCCAGCCATGTACATTTCTGGGGGTGGGTTAGGAATATCTGATTACAAAAAGTCAGGGCCTCCTTGGAACAGAAGAAGCTGTAGCCTTTCTGCTCCTCCATCCCTTGTAGGTATGGAAAGTTGCCCAGAAGAGCTTGGAGGAATCTTATTTGGAGAGTAAAAGAGGGAGGACAGATCCCTCATGGGAGCAGGTGAAGCACAGAGGAGGAAAACAGAAACCAATGAGGGGGCCTTGCTCTCATTCATACCCTGGGGAGAAATGAGCAGGCAAGAAGGGTTTGTGAGAGAATGTCTGTATTTCATTGGGAAAGAGGCTGCAGTGCCTGAAATCGGATAATGGGAAAATGTTATGTGGGAGTGAAGTTGCGATGTAAGGCAGAGACCCTCAAAACACACTCATGGGAAGGTGGTGGTTGTGGTGGTGTGCAAAGGACATCCACTCTATGATACTCCATGCTGGTATCATGTGACTGCTTTGGTGACAGCAAATTTTTTTGCTCTTACTGGTCCCTCCCTCTGCTATCAGCTGATTAGAAGCAGTTTGGAGACATGGGCTATTGCACAGCGGCAGGTTAGTGTGAAGCACTCAGATCTACTGGCTATAGAATTGTTGCAGATTTTTCATGTTTGTTTTATGTCAGTTGATTGTCAATTACTTATAAATGTTCATCAATTTATTAACAGTGATAAATGCTATTATATCCTCCTATGGGGGGGGGTAAGTATTCTTCCTTTATCAGAGGAGGAGTGATATTTTATAGAATATACAATTCTTTATAGAATCTGGGATATCACCATCATGCCTAAAGTAATTGGTTACAAATAAGCTCACATAATGACTTGGAATGATAAGTTCAACTACTATGTCAGACCCTATTTTCTCTTTGCTATGATTAGATATGGAATTTCTCTGTTTTATGTTTTAGTAGGTTCTGCCATTACTTATGTTTTAAATATATTTTATGCTTTAGATTACAGTGTGTGTTTTTGAGTGCATAATATCAAAGATACTTAAAAGTATAGCTAGATAAAACTAGATTTTATCAGCATTTTCTGGGTTGAATGTACATAAACGTGTTCAACTATGCTACATTAACAAGTATGTTTTTATAAGTTATTATGCTGAACAGTTCGACTGTAATTCTTTCCAGAAATAATGGATAAAATTGCACCAGCTTTGAAATTCTTGTTCAGTAACACAGAGAGGGAAGGCACATGCTGAATAATTACTTATTATGTTGATGATTACATTGATGACAGTCTCAAGAACTGTCTCATAGCAGGCAGTCACTGAATGCTGTATCTAAAACAATTTCAAATATTTGAATGCTATTTTTGTCACTTGTTGAGAAACTATGTAGCTTCTTCAGTATGCTCTGTTGTGCTGCAAAGAACCAGTGAAAACAAGCATTTTCTTGTTACTGTATTCATATAACACGTTAATACTTTTTTCAAGTGGTATTGGGCTGTGGATTCTTCTGGGATGAGTAACACTGTATATTGTCCAC
Organism: Elgaria multicarinata webbii; assembly: GCF_023053635.1. Taxonomy (NCBI): domain Eukaryota; kingdom Metazoa; phylum Chordata; class Lepidosauria; order Squamata; family Anguidae; genus Elgaria; species Elgaria multicarinata. The sequence continues at coordinate 63,639,427 of NC_086179.1, read as the reverse complement.
ATTAGTGTTTACTTACTTAAAATTGTTATATCCTGCCTCTCTGCCTGAAAACCAGCCTCCAAGGCTGGTGGTTGCCAATAAGCAAAAATGAATACTATATAGGCAGTAGGTATAAAGGATCTGGGGATAGGATGATGGAAAATGGCCATTCCCCAGGCCTTCGCACAGCAGCAACTGCTGCTGTTCATCTACTGCGCTTCTGATCTTCTGTTGAGACCACAGGGAAGAATATTCCCCCACCCTCACAATGTGATACCTAGTAACCAGTGTCAGGTAGTTCCAAATGTGTTGATCCTGGGATTGGAGGTGTCTCTTCACGCAGGTAGCTGAACAGTCTTTCATTCTGGCCCTTTCTGGTGCTTTGGGAAGAGTTGATGAAGGAGGGACAGTGAAGGAAAATATCTACTCCCCAGGTCTCAGATGTTTCTGGTGGGGGGCTGTTCCCACAGTTCTGCAGTTAATATCCTGTACCCCCACTTCTTATCTGTGCTTAAATACCTGCCTATTCATGTGTAAAACTAGTTTATATTTGGTTGTTTGGTAGTTGTGTGCGCATCTGCAAATACCAGAATATGATATCTGGGTGGTATGAGAAGTAACATGAAAGCACCGAGGTTTTTTTTTAGGATAATTAGGATTGTAGGGCTCATGGAGTTCTGGAACTGCTGTACAGTGTGAAAGTAATCTGTGCATATGTATAAACACCCAATGAGAATGTAAGCCTAGTGATGTTCGATAAATGAACACAATAATAATTGATGTATGAATGCAGAGAGGAAGAATAAACACTGAAATTAAAACATGCAGTTATGTAGAAGTTAACAGTATTGAGCAAGATGTTTTTTGATTATTTCACAATCACGCGCACAATCAAAGGTAACAGGCTGCTTAGATGTGACCATATATCTCAGGGAGCAACCCATTTAGATTCTGGAACACCAACACCAACAAAATGAACATATGAGCAGGTTAATGAGAGACATAGTATGAAAAACATAAACTTGAAAACTGTCTCAGATTGTGTGTTGAGAGAGGTTATTTTGACATTCTAAATATGTGTGTCCGTTTTCTTTTACTATCTCTTCTCTCTCTCTCTCTCTCTCTCACACACACACACACACACGAGCACAAAGTGTGGCATACATGGAAAAGATTTCTCAAGCTCATTTCTAAGAACAGTGAAAGTTCACCGTCCAGTGCAAATCATCAAAGTAATCAGGGAGGGTTTAGGTAAAGATAATCCAGTTTTCTTTAACTGACATGAATAGGGTATCCTGTGCCACATCTAAATACTTTTTTGCTTCCTTTGCCTTCATAACAGATTTATTTGTATGGGAGTATATTTGGGTAACCTTATGTCATGACTAGGCCTGTTCCCCTTAGGCTGGGGGAAGGAGTTTCAGGCGATCAATCAGAATCAGATTCTGAAGCAGAAGTGACGGCGCCAGAAACATTCCAGCTCTTCACCAACTGGGAGTGAAGTTTCATCAAACCTTATCTCTGAAAGTGTAACCAAAACACAATCTGTGGGAAATCAGTATTCTTCTGAGGGGGAGGGCACTGAAAGGCTAGCTGATCCTAGAGTACGCCGCAGACTAAAATGGGCAGAGTTAAAGAAGGTCAGAGAAGGTCGGCCCAGCTAGCGCCAACGGCTTCTTCAGAACCAGTCTTCCTGAAGTTAAAGCATTCTGGGAAAAGGCTTTCCGTTCTTCTTGAAAAGACAATTGTCTCGCTTTGTTCGCATAGTTTTGTCTAGAGGAAAGTTCCTAGAGGTTGGACACTCTTCAGGTGGGAAGAGATGATTATTGCCTGAATAAAGCTTTGTGGATTATGTGGCAGACCTCTTTATTGTCTCCCAATAAGGTGGGAGCTTTTGGGAAATACGACCCCTTATATTTCATATGCCAGCCAAATGCAGCTTTTAAGTTTTTTCTGCACACTCTCCAGACACTGAGTAGGCTAACCAGCTTTACTGTGCAAGCCTGCGGGAGAATGTGACTCAGGGCCAAATAGACATTCCTTTCAATCTGTATCTAGCAGATTTTTTTTTTCCTTTCCATTCTTTAATTGTAGAGTAGGAACAGGGTCCCTAATCTGGATCAGGACCCTAGTGTTTGTGTAGGGGTGGGATTTTTTAAAAAAGATCCTTCACCTACTTTTGAGTAAAAATCTGCTAGACACAGATTAGAATGAATAGGTCTTTTGGCCCTCAAGTTATATTCTAAAATTACTTAGCAGACAGATTTCACTTTTCTGCCCGTTGTTTCTCATCAGTTACCTGGCTGTGCTACGGCTAGAGGAAGTGTGAGAGGGCATGGTTTCTCCACTTCACATAACACACCAGCATGGCTCTCAGCCGTGGTGATACATTTGTGAAAAAAGGCCGAGTTCCCCCCACCTTTCATTTTTACACTTCCCAACATTTATAATGCATTCTTAAAATGCTGAAGATAGAAAAATATTAATATATGACTGTAAATGGTCTCGGAAACGTTTATGACAAAATGACACCAGACTAATCAAAGTACAAGAAGAAACAGCTAGTGGCAGTGGCATAAAAGCTCTTGATAAAAAGACGTGTGTTCGGATAATAGAAAAAAATCAGTCAGCTAACCGAAAACCAATTTTTGAACAACATTTCGAAGTAAGCAAACAGAATCCGTGTGATGCTGTTTCCATAAAGTCACCAGTAATTAAACTGTTCTGCGCTTTCCTGAAGTTAATGACATGACTAGGGAAGATGCCTAAGGTGATGGAAATGAAATACAATAGTATGCATAGTAATTTGATTAATAATTGAACTGAGATTAATAATTCAGCGGAGATTAATTTACATAAATGTATGCATTAATATACTAGTGACAGGCATTCCAGCGACAGAGATGAGAGCGGGATTTTAGGCTATAAAAATAAGGCTTGTCAGGATTATCTTGTTTCTCTCTCTGACCAAATTCTGACCTCTCTTTAAAAAGACAACAAGAGTTATCTGTTAAAATAAAAGCATCCAAAAACATTAGAGATATCTATACTTGGTTCTGGCTGGCTTGAGAATATGACTTTCTGATATTCATTTTGAACTCCTAGGGGAACAGTGATGGATTATTTCTCGCCATCTATTGGCAACCTTTGCCTTCCAGCCCGTCCCTATTAATCAACTGTTTTGCGAACTACCCATCCATCTTGCACACATGCATCGAACTGGGTGTCATGGTGCATCTTTGTATTTGCACTTTGCTGGGCTTGGTTATTGTCTCTCTCCTTTCCCCTTCTTTTTTTCTGCCAGTGTTTCAGTCGGCCAGTGGTAGCTAGCATCTCTCCAAAGTGGAAGTGCTACAAACCCTCCCCACTCTTACAAGTCATTCCCACCTGTTATATCCCCAGCCTTTCCAAAGCAAGTCACTACTAGAGATGGTGAAAAATTAATTTCAGTGTATTTTTTTACCCCTGAAATTTACCTGAATTTGCCTCCCCCCCCCATTTGGAGATAATTTGAGAGCACACCTCACAAATTATCTCCTTAAAAGTGATCTGACCAGGAATTTCCAGCTTAGTAGCTGTCAAACAATAACGACTTGCTTCTTCTGGAGATAGTCTTGTTTCTGTATGAATGTCAGGGAAGTGCATGAATATCCAATACCTCTCTATAACATGGTTGTTTTGATTGAAGTATCACAACAGTAACACAGACGGGCAGGCCGTAGAGATTGCTCTGGTGTCACCGGCCATGCCAGCTCTACTGGCCATCTATTGGCAATCTTTGCCTTCCAGCCTGTCCCCATTAATCAACTGTTTTGTGAACTACCCATCCATCTTCAATCCAAACAACTATATCAAACTCTGCTACTTTGATCTCCTATAAACTTACCTGTAAGTTGTCCTTTTCTGCATATTGTCAGTCAGATGTCATTTGATGGTAACAATGTTCTGTGTCCAGGTCTCCAAAAATGATACATGGAAAGCAGAAGGAGGCATTGGGCAGCCCCCCTGTCAGACCAGGAGCTGCTAACTATTCTAAGATGCTATCTATTCTTATTACCTGCTATAGCTTCAGTGGGCCCCGACACTTTTCTTACGTGCAACCTAGTGAAATAAATAAAAGTATACTTTCTGCTTTGTCCCCAATCTCCATATTCATTTTGGCAATAGTAATGTCCTGTGCATGTGGGTGAAAGAGAAGCAGAAGATGAATCTCTTCACTGTAGAAAGTCAGAACGGCATCATGTCAACGTTTCCTCAATCAGCCATTGACATGCACAAAACATGTAGAATATGGCTGCTATGAAACACCAATATATTATTAGTGTTTCATATAGCCACTTCGACTTCATTCCTCTACTTGTATGGCCATTGACAAATGCAAACTACAAGCCACTTATTTAAGAGCAGTCTCATATCTATCAGTAGCATTAGTCTTGAGTACATGATTGAAAGACCTCTATTAACATTAGGGGAAAAATCTGTATGTGCATATATATAGTCCTATCAGGCATTTTGAAAGTGGTTAAAATAAATGAACGAGGAGGGGGACATCGCTAGCCCCACCCCCTTCATTCGTGTTTCCCTCACCTACCTGTAGAGGGCAACTTTCTGAAGAGGAGAGCCTCTTGTACCCATGAAGGCTCTCCATGCAATTAAGAACCCTGATTTTCCAGCATTCCCAATCACATAGAGAAGAAAGTCATCCTGCACAAGTAGAAGACTATGGAGATGCATGAGGAGAGGGTGTGGATAGCATAATTCTTTGACCACTTTGAGAATGCCTGAATAGGGGGTGTGGGTGCGGGTGTGTTGAGAAAGAGTGAGCGAGCGCAGGGGAAAGAGGTTTTGTCAGAGTATAGGGCTTCCCAGAATGGATAAGGTAGCATTTCATCTGATCACTTTCTCTAGACTGCAACAATATCTAATGTCAGCCCTGCACTGAAAACAAATTCAAGTTTCCTGGAGCAGTGGCCAGGATGAACTATTGGATAATTTAACACAAAGGGGAATGTGTATATCATTCCTAAAAAGGACAGGCGGAGCATCAACACTGGGTAGATAACAGAAACGGAAGGCAAAAGCTCTGGTCCATATGCAGCCCAATGCAAATAATTAGTAGCCTCCAGGATAGCCAGTAGGATAGTTGTTAGTACCTTTTCAATGTATTAAAATATTTGAACAGGAGAAAAGCAAATAAATCTTTCAAAATCCTTAAATAATTCTAAGCCTGAATCATCAGTTCTTTGAGGATTTTGAAATCAGGTGTCTGTTCTACTTTGGGGAAGCCATTTTTCTTCCAGAATTCCCAGGGAAAGGATCATAGACTTAATGAAAACTTAATGTTCCCAGTTTCTCAACAGGATATGTGAGGCAACTAAATCAAATGACCAGGAGATAGCATTATAAAGATTTCTGGGGTAGGGGCAATTTCCCCGATCTGCACTATGCTTCTGCCCTGTGTATAGCAGTGTTCAAATGGAAAATGAAAGTGAGGGCTGCCTTTGTATCACTATTTCTCAGAGCTGCAACACATGTGTATGTTGCACCCATTTAGTGGCCATTCAAAAGAATTCTTGGGAATCTTTCATCTTAATTTGTTGTGTCAACCTAGTCACCTGCATAAACTGTGTGGAACACCTGAGAAGATAACCATAACTCTCCTTTTTTATTTTATTGCCCAGCAAGCATTTGGGGAGTGGGGGTGGGTAGGATGAGTCATAACAATGTACTGTTGTTTTTGTTTTTTATGGACAGTGCTTTTCATAAACTATTTCACATTGACTTTAAAAGGCATTTTAAGAAGGAATGTTGTGGACTACCACATAATTGGGCACCATATGTACATAAAGATTTATTTATTTTTAAATTGCTAACACTTCAGATTTTCTGTTGCAAAAGGTTAAGGGAGCATGATGAATTGTCTTGCACTTTCATCTGTCATTAGGCTGCACTTTTAAACCAAGGAACAACTGAACAGTTTTAAAAACTGAGTAAAGACTGGAGGAAGGTAATGATAATTAGTCTCCAATACATGCCCATCTGGCTGAATCTATCCAAAAGGATCATTTTTGTTATTGCTATTGTTTTTGTTTTTATTGTTGATGTACTGTTGGTTTAACGCCATCTCCCCACCCCTCTCAATTTTACAATGCTTTAATGACTAAGGCTGCAATTCTATACATGCTGAGCTAGGCGTAAGTTCCATTAAACTAATAGGACTGCCTTCTGAGTAGACATGTATAGGTTTGCACAATTAGTGTACAATGTATTTTTGACAAGAAAATAGGTATTGTGACAAATTACAACCCTCACAGAGGTAATTCAGGCAGTCACCTTGTTGTTCCTCACCAGAAAATGGAGCACTCAGTTATTGGCTGTTGCTTTTGTGTATGAGGGTGCTCTGAACATCTATATCTGATAAATGTTGGAGACAGGAAAAGGGGTTTGACATATGGTTTGTCTAGCCATGCTGTGGCTTTCTTATTTTAATATCTGCAGCAATCATAAATTTCTGGTCTTGTTGATTTTTCAAACCACCTAAGTCTTTCCTCATATGGCAAGCGTGTCTTATTTAGTTATTTAGTTATTTTTGTGTTTGTCCTGTCTTTTTTCTTACAAGGAACCCAAGGCGGCGTACATAATCCTCCTCCTCTCCGTTTTATCCTCACAACAACAACCCTGTGAGGTGGGTTGGGCTGAAAAGTTTATGACTGGCCTAAAGTTACCCAGTGGATTTCCATGACCAAGTGGGGACTAGAACCTGGATCTCCTGACTCCCAGTCTGACACTTTTAGCCACTATACCACACTGGCTTTATTCCATTCAGGAACACCTTGGGTTGGGTTGAGGGTTAACACCTACAAAAAATGCCCACCAAAACAGGATGCTAATAGGACTTGTGTCTTCTTCTGGCCTACATGTGCATAATCCTGTCTTCATTAAAGTACTCCACAAAAATTGTCATTGGTTTCACCTTAGCTGTAATATTGCAGAATATGCACATAAAGTTTAAGGAGCCAGAAAGTATTATATAGCAATCATGTTTTATTCCTGTGTAATTGTGTTTTAATGAATTGCTTTCCACTCATAATTATTTTCTTTTGCTTGATTTACTTGACAGCATGTACAGAATTTCACACAGATTCTGATATTTGAAACAGAATCTACTTCTGTTGCAGATGAAAGGCAACAATATAAAATTTGAAGGCTTGCTGGTAGTGTCTGTGAAAACCTTCACTATTCAAAAGGTGGAGCTCCTATGCATTCCATGGCTGAGGAGCCTTTCATCAAGGCTTCCAGTTGCTTTCTCATATCAGATATGTCTCCATTGCCACCACTAATGGTCAATGGGACTTTTTTTGACAATGCAAATGATTGGGCCCACTGCAGGGAGCTGAGAATAAACACTCCCTATCTCCCATATTAACATCTTGTTCTGGATTGAGGCCACACTAGTTGTTTGTAAAAAAAAAAAGCTCTGTGCTTAATGGCAGAGTGGGGTGACTAACATCATGCATAGTTTGACCCTAACTGATCTCTATCCTGCTGTTGCCATGTATTTTGGTAAGAATCCAGATCCTACAAAACTTAAAATACCATGTTCAGAATAAAGTAATAACTTAATCTTGATTTATTATTTAACTTGTGAGTCACCCCATAGCTGAAGCTACGAGGGTACTGAACATACATTCACCTGGTGTAGTCCACATTTTTTGGACTACAACTCCCACCAGTCCCAGTCAGCATGGACAGAGGTCAGGGATTATTGGGGTTGTAGTCCAAAAAACCTGGAAGGAATCAGAATGGGGAAGGCTGATATAAGATAATGGGAACTAAAATATTGAGAATAATACTAAAAAGATTTTAGAAAAATATCCATGCAGATACAACTCAAAACACAACTTTAAAATAAATGCTTGGCAGTGAAAAATCAATGTAGTATGTACCACATTTCCACAGTTGGGAGGGGGTGACCACAGAAAAGGTCTTCTCACAAGTAGCTACCTGACAACGTTAACTATGTGGGGGACACTTGGAGCTGGGCTCTCTAATAACAATCTCAGAGCAGAAATAGAAACATACGAGAAGAAGTGATTCTTCAGATATTATGGATCTAAGCTTCCTCATTCAGTTGTTGTTGCTTCCACTGATAATTGTTCAAATGGCTGGTCCCATGTTCTGGTAGATCTATGATCATGATGGTGAATAATCTTTGCATACTGTTGAAAATCTTTCTCCAGAAAATATGACTCAAATACATTTTTACTGGCTCAAGGACTGTTGGGTCTTTCCTGAAATGTCCAGATAGGCAACTATGCATTCAATAAATTATCCTTATCAGCTTGTATATTATCTAAGAAAAATGTATAACCCTTAGCTACGAATGTATAAGCGTTAGCTATAAATTTCATCTATCTACTAGACGGTCAATCTAGAGTGCAATTCTATGAACATCTAAGCAACATGATGGAGGTCTCTGATGCTGAAATGCAACAAACTGGAGGGGAGAGATCTGCTGCATTCTATAGTATCTGGGTGGCCATAGGATTACTCTCTTTATTCTTAATCTGTCCAAATTCTGATGCTTGAACCTCCATTTGCCAGTCAAGGCTCTTACCACGCAAGCATCTAAACTTCTGCATGGCTGATCCAAACTGCCCTCTGTTGGTCATTTTAGGAGTCCTCGAAACTGCAGCAGATTGTGTCCAACATGTGTATTAGTTTTCCGGCTTCATTAGAAAGATGCAGATCTGGTTACAAAGTAAAAACAGAACAGTCATGTCTGAAAGAGTGACCCTTATAATAATCTATTCAATCCTAGCAACTGTATACCAAGATTCAACGGTGTGATTTAGGTTTCCTGATTCATTTATTTATTTATTTATTTATTTATTACATTTCTATACCGCCCAATAGCCGAAGCTCTCTGGGCGGTTCACAAAAATTAAAACCACAGTAAAACACCCAACAGGTTAAAACACAATTACGAAATACAGTATAAAAAGCGCAACCAGACTTTCATTCTGACCTTACTGGTCACCTTTGATAACTTGATTTAGCATTTGACTTGCGATTGACAAATCTTGGTTCCTTACTTCAGCTCTGACCTCCTGACATATGGTGTAGCTCTGACTACTTCTGTTAGTCCCAGTCGTCCTGACATTTATACTGTAATATTTTCATTTATGACAGATGATTGTGAGCAACTGTGCCACACTTAATAATAACATGAAAAAAAGTGTGTCCCCCCGTTTTTTTATAGCATCAACCTAGCTTTTAAAAATGATACTTTGGATTACTTGCAATTGAGATTCTGAGTTTTATTTGAGAGCTTAATATTTTGATGAGATATCTTTTTGTACACTGTAAAATAAAGCAGGATGAGTCCTAGTCCTGCCTATAGTACTTTGGTGCTTTTTTAAAAAATAATAATAATGATAGAAATGTATTGTAAAAATATCAAACGTAGAGATTAAAGGGTTTTACCTTTAAAGGCAGCCTAAAATAATTTTATATAAAATGAAAATAATTAATTAATTATTGTAACATCATTTTATACCTCATTTTGTTTCATACAATTCAAGGATATGAGAACTGTTTGTAATCTGTCCGGAGAACATTAGTTACAGGGTGGATTACAAATGTACTAAATAAATAATAATTTGGTGTATTAAAATTGGCAGAGTCTGTTTGTCATAACAACCATTTTGTAAAGTCTTGTTTTATCTATGAACGGAGTGTTGCAAAACTATACCTTATTAAGGTTCCTGTTTTAAATATGATTCCTCATCCTAACATCCAGATAGTCCACATCACCTGAGCTTCTAATATTTATTTTCCATTACTTCAGTAATGCGGAACAATTATATATGTGTGTATTGTGTGCTTTTGTTTTTAAACATGAGCATGTGATGGACCCTGGGGCTTGCCATATTGGACTGCCTCACACATAAGGGATGTGTATTTTTAAAAAAGCAATAGGAAAAAAGAAGACATCACTTTATGCTTCTTTGTAGTTGAGGTTTTGAGACCTGGGCATGATTTTTTCTTGTGCTTGAAGTTTAATTGGTTTTATTTGTTGCTGGTTAGGTTTTCAGGTTTTTCAAAATAAGACTCCTATTTTACTCTAACCTTCTTGCTTTGTTCTGTCTTGATATTTGCCCACTCTATATATTATGCTACCTCATTTTTTCTTCGTCGCTAAGGCTGCAATTCTGTATGTGCGAGTAAGCCCCACTGAAACAAATCAAAATTATTTTTGACTAGATGTGTAGGATAGACTAGCAGGAGCCTTTTAGATAGAGGCATCTAAGGGCTGAAAGAGATCTTACTTTACATATATATCTAGCAGCTATGTCTGTCTTTCATTTTTACTCTAAAGTAGGTGTATGGCGGGTCCAATCCAGATCTTAAAGTCTCCTACCTACCATGCTAGTATCCCAATCTGGATCACAGCCCTAGTGCCTACTCTGGCATAAAAATGAATGAAAGAAAAAAAGAGTAGCAGCTATTTGTGGATTCAAAGTAATATCTGTTTTGGCCTTGAGACAAGTGACAGGTGAGGATCAGAATCTGTGTTGTTCATAGGCCTTTGCCACCATGTTGCAAGAGCAATATACGTAGCGACTTCTAGCTTGTGCTAAAGAGGCTTTGCATTCTGCATCTTTTAAAATAACTTATCCAATATTGAGTCCTAAGAACATTACCTAGAAAATTTCACGAACAATGCTATCATTAGGAACATTGCAGGATTTTAATATTAGAGCTAGGAATTCTGCAGCAATGTAATAGGCAGTATAAAAATTGTTTTAAAACATTTCTTTAAAAAGCAATTCAGCATGTTGAAGGAGAAAATATTTCATAAGAGGTTTTAAATTTCCCCCCTAAAATGTCAATCTCCCCCACACTGGAAAAAATAGGAAAAGGGGGTCGTCTTAAAAAGAGAGAGATGGGGATGTAGAGAGAGAACACACCCCACTTTTTCCTGATTGTTCCCCCCCTTTTTTTTGTAGCTTTGCACCATGACACTTTGAGGTTCTGCCCTGTGTAAGTCTCAGGCTTTAGGATAACGGAGATATGGCAGTCCTATATAGAATAGTTAATGCATATAATAACCAAAACTTTTCCAGAAGGGTGGTCGTGAACTCTCCTTATGCAATCTGAAGTTTTGTTTTACTAATGTACAGCCTGAAGTCATTGCTGACCTAGCTAGTAGCTAGCCGTGAATGTTGTCGTGCTCTTCAGAAAGAGCAGTAAATCAACATGTTTTATATCTTGTTTTCAAAATGATCTTTGCTCATTTGGGAGGGGCTGAAAATATATAGTGATGGAGAAACTGCTAGCCTGTTTCTGTTCCAGTCGTGAGAAGAACGCCTGCATACTCAGAAAGGACATGATTCTGCCCTTTCACATCCCAGGGTAGAGGCAGACCGATGGAGACATTGCCTGGTGTTTGTCATCAGTGTGGGAAAGGGGAAGAAGAGGGCTGGGCCCAGGCAAGGAATGGAGGTTTGGTCAAACTTTGAGAGACTCACTCACCTCCCAAGGTGTGCCGTGAAATGCTGAACCCAGGCTACCTACTGTAATGCAGCCAGCCCAACCTCTACTCAGCCAGAAGATATGTGGCCAAACTGCAAAAGCTAGGAATTGTCTTTTTAATATTAAATACTATTAAAATAAAAGTATAAAATGTCTGTAAATCAAGATCAATAATGTTGCCCCAGTCTATCTGCAGATGAAAGCAGAGAAGCCAGATTGTATCTTGTGCACCAGGGCTGCAGAGCTGTTTTCAGCTCGAGGGCTAAATTCTATTTTAGAGAAGCTCTAGTCGAAGGCCAGTGGTGACTGAAGGCAAGAGGGCACGGCCAACATACCAGAATATTTTAGCTTAAAGCTCTTACTGGCTGTGACTAAGCCCAAGGAAGAGGCATTTCAACCTTTCACAAAAGGTTGGAAAACTGCACAAAAGAAGGGAATCCGCCAAATGATTGGTGGTTGGAAGACAGGGGGTGGGGTCAAGGGAAGTGGTCATGGAGCATGTCTACACCAGCCCTATATTCCGGGTAGTCCCTGGATTGTCCCTGCGCATCTAAATGACACACAGGGGATCCCAGGAGCAACCCAGGGACTTTCCCTGGGATATAGGGAACCATGGAAAACCTGATTTCTCTGTGGTCCTGGGACCATCCTGCAGAATGCGGGCCATTTGACCGCTGCTCCCAGGTCATCCCTTCTTGCGGGGTGCTTAAAATGGGCATCGGGGTGGGTATCAGGTTTAGTTTTGGGTTTTTTTTTTTTGTTACCCTTTGCAGTTGTGCTCCTTCTCCCTCTTTGGAAAAAAATGGCGGCCACAACATCCTTTCAGGACGTTGCACAGCCATCAAGACGCTGGAGTGTGTGTGTGGAATCGCAGAAGCCATTAAATCTGTGATCCTCCCATCTCCCTTCCTCTACATCCTATGGTATAGACATGCCCAAGGCCTTCTGCGAAAGGTCTGAGTTTCTACACCCATTTCTACAACACATTTGCCACAAAGGATAAAAAAAAATCAGAGTATACATAGGGCTTCTTAAGGAGTGATGGGTTAGTGAATATAAGAACATAAGAAGTGCCTTGCTGGATCTGACCATGGGTCCATCTATTCCAGCACTCTGTTCACACAGTGGCCAACCAGCCATTAACCTGGACTCCACAAGCAGGACATGAGGGCAACAGCACCCTCCCACCCATGTTCCCTAGCAACTGGTGTACATTGGCATACTACCCTGGATACTGGAGGTAACACATAGCCATAAGGTCTAGTAGTCATTGATAGCTTTCTCCTCCAGGAATACTGTATATCTATACCCACCCTACACTTTTAAAGCAATCCAAATTGGTGCCCATGACTACATCTTGTGGTAGTGAACTCCATAGATTCATAGTTTATTTATAGGATTTCGGTGGGACTGTGAATCCATTCTGGGTTTTAGTCAGAATTGTCCAGAAGTCTAAAGGAGCTATCAAGATGCTGAATCTACTTTGTGGATAGGATTGAGCACATTGGATAGTTGCTTTGGAGTTCTGCCTGGTTCTCACTAAAGGTCAGAATGGATTCAAAGCCCTACTGAAATCAGAGCCTGCAGCCCCCACAAGGCCCAGCACCTACTGAATTGATGACATGACTGGCACTGACGCTGTGGAGTTGTGGAGACTGAATAGAGCCCCCCTCTTTCTTACTTCCTGGTGTGTTGTGTTGAAGATGTCCAGATCATGCATTCAGCTATATACTGTGTGCAGTAGTCTATGAATCAGGTCCATATCTATACAGAGTAAGGAAATATGAACTATTGCTAGTACTACTGAACAAAAAAAGAAAAGAATAAAAATGCAAACTAATATCTATTAAAGAGTATTAGTTTATAAACAGCTAATTTTGGACATGATCCCTCCTAGTGCAATAACATATGGAGGAATTACTATAGAGGTCCTTGGTTATTTTCTATCTCCTGGTAACTACATGTAGGATGTTAGCCCTCGTTCTTAGCTTACATTAAAAAAAATCATAATAATGTAGTCTAGGGTCAGCCCTGCAACTAGGTGAAGCAACCTGCTTCAGGCAGCACGATGAGAGGAAGGCAGAAATTGATGTCTGAATGGTGCAGCAAGAGGGGTTTTGTATGGAACATATTGGCATGATTAAAAATTCAGTTTGAGTTAGACATGGCCATTGCACAGCATATGTAGATACTGCAGAACTCTTATTAGCAGGTAGCAACATATGCTTTCACCTTGTACATTGCTGACAATAGGGGCTGTCAGTGTTGTACATTGGGGCTTGAGTGTTTACTATATATATAGGTATATTTGTACTATACGAAAGAAAGGTGAATAATAGCATATAGCAGAGAGCATTTCTCGCTCTTGGCTGGTATTTGCAGTGAAGCCATACACTTTGATTTCTCTTGAAAGCTACTATTTAGTGTGCGTGCGTGCGTGCGTGCGTGCGTGCACGTCCTTTAAAGAACTAACAAACATGCACTTGAAGTGGTTTCATTGTTCATGTTGAGTGATTCTGTTAGAGCATTGCTGAAAAATTGTTTCTTACAGTTGGATCTAAACATATTCCAGAATGGAGATATCATAATCAAAGCAATTAAAGTGCCCACAAGGCACTGCTGTGATTAAGAGTCATGTTATTTTATCTTCTAAGTTTCTCTGGGCAGCTCGACTTTCAGCCGCAGGTTCCTGTCCTCATGAAAGGCAGGTACACAGTCAGACATTCAGATAGAAATTCCAGTTAGTACAAATAAACTTGCTAGCTTCAATCAGTGGACTTCATCTGAAGATGGAGATCAGATGGTTCTTATGTACGTATTCATCTGCAAAAACACAACTCAGCTTTCAGGTTACATATTAAAATAGCATAACTGAGCTTGCAGAAAACCAATTATTAATAAATATATAGAGCATGCTTTTGTCAGTTGTCTAAATGTAAGGAACCTTTAACTTAATTAAGGCATCCTTTATCAGGCTTTTTCTTGCAGAGTTCATGGAAGAAGTCAAATAAAAAAGGAGCATATTTTTGAGAGAGAAGACTGACAAAAGCTTTCTGCTGACCAGTATCTTTATATGTATTTATTATTTATTTTATTTATCTATTACATATATATCCCACGTTTATTCTTTCATGGAATTCAAGGTCGCTACTAGTCTACTATTCAGGGTGCCTTAAGAACAGATAAAATAATCTCTGTTTAGATAAAAATAATCTCTGTTTAGGTAGTTGTATCCTTAGGTAGTATAAACTTTGATTTACACCGACACAAGACCTCTTGTGATTGACAGAAATGCCAGTTCTCTTTGAGAAATAATCTAGGGATGGACAAATCTGTCAGTTTTACTTTCTCCCTCATTTTATTTTTTAAAATCTTAAATTGCTTTTAATTTCAGATATGAAGACATTTGTGAAATGGAACAAAATTCTCACCCATCTGCACTGGCTAAATTCAATAGGTACAGAAAGAGGACAATTTATTTATTTATTCATGTGTATCCCACCCTATATCATTGGGATCTCAGGGTGGCATACAGATAAAATCAATTCAGACAGTATGAAACAATAAATAATGCGCAACTGCCCACATACTACACATTTGTAGTACGTGTCATGATATGAGATGTAGATATAATCTCGTTTGCAGTGAAAACTGTATTTGTTGCTTGTATTTCTCAAACAATGTGGATTTTATGCTAAAGAAAAATAATTGAGATTATAGTAAAAATGTGATTTTAAAAATATGCTCTTAAAATAGAAATTATAGTTCCAGCACTTTGAACATTCACTCATTTATATATGTGGCAGAGTGTTTCTTCAGGATGCAAGATAAATAAATTATCTTTGTAATCATTGAGATATCAAAGAAAGCCATCTGGAACTCCCGAAAAGCTGTGGCACCAAAAGTATTTATTATTATTATTATTATTTTTTATTTATATAGCACCATCGATGTACATGGTGCTGTACAGATAACACAGTAAATAGCAAGACCCTGCCGCATAGGCTTACAATCTAATAAAGTTGTAGTAAACAATAAGGAGGGAAAGAGAATGCAAACAGGCACAGGGAAGTGTAAACAGGCACCGGGAAGGGTGAAGCTAACAGTATAGAGTCAGAACAAACTCAAAGTTTAAAAGCTATAGGGAAAAGAAAAGTTTTTAGCTGTGTTTTAAAAGCTGTGATTGAGTTGGTAGTTCTCAGGTGTTCTGGAAGAGCATTCCAGGCATGAGGGGCAGCAGAGGAAAATGGACGAAGCCGAGCAAGGGAAGTAGAGACCCTTGGGCAGGCAAGAAGCATGGCATCAGAGGAGCGAAGAGCACGAGCGGGGCAATAGTGTGAGATGAGAGAGGAGAGATAGGCAGGAGCTAGACCGTGAAGAGCTTTGAAGGTCAACAGGAGAAGTTTATATTGGATTCTGGAATGAATTGGGAGCCAATGAAGAGATTTCAGAAGCGGAGTGACATGGTCAGAGCGGCGGGCCAGGAAGATGATCTTAGCGGCAGAGTGGTGGACAGAGACCAGCGGACTGATGTGAGACGAGGGAAGGCCAGAGAGGAGGAGGTTGCAGTAGTCCAACCGAGAGATAACCAGTGCGTGAACGAGAGTCTTGGCAGAAGAGACAGACAAAAATGGTCGAATCCTGGCAATATTATACAGGAAGAACCGACAAGATTTAGCTACTGCCTCGATATGAGGAATAAAGGAGAGCGAGGAATCAAATATAAAGCCAAGGCTACGAGTTTCCTTGACCGGAGTAAGCGTGACATCGTTGACAGTAAGAGAGAATGAGAGGTGAGGAGAAGGTTTAGGAGGGAAAACAAGCAGTTCAGTTTTTGCCATGTTAAGCTTCAAGCGACGATGAAGCAGCCAAGCTGAGATATCTGAAAGACAAGCCGAGATACGATCGTGAACATCAGGAGAAAGTTCCGGAGATGAGAGGTATAGTTGTGTGTCATCGGCATACAGGTGATATTGGAGGCCATGAGATTGAATAAGTTTACCCAAGGGCAGCATGTATAGAGAAAACAGCAGCGGGCCAAGCACCGAGCCTTGCGGAACCCCTACTGAAAGGGGAAAGGAGGAGGACGAGCTGCCGTTAGCCGACACGCTGAAAGAGCGACCCTCTAGATAGGAGGCGAACCAGTTATAGACAGAGCCACAGAGTCCAAGGTCATGGAGGGAATCTAAGAGAAGATCGTGATCAACCGTGTCAAAGGCTGCAGTTAGATCAAGGAGAATAAGGACGGAATAATGGCCCTTAGACTTGGCAGTGAGAAGATCATTGGTGATCTTGGTAAGGGCTGTTTCAGTGGAATGCAGAGGACGGAATCCAGATTGAAAGGGATCCAGAGCAGAGTTACTAGAGAGAAAGTCAAGACAGCGAGAGTAGACCACACGTTCCAGAATCTTTGAGACAAGGGGCAACAGAGAGACAGGTCGGTAGTTAGACAGAGAAAGTCGATCAAGAGTGGGTTTTTTGAGAATGGGAGAGACAGTAGCATGTTTAAAAGCAGAGGGAAATGAGCCAGAGGACAGGGAAGAATTAATGATGTGAAGCAAGGACGGGAGGATAGCGGGGATAAGATTAATAAAGACGCGAGAGGGAATTGGATCACGGGAACAAGTGGAAGGCTTCGACGAGCGCAGTATTTTAGACAGTTCATCAGCTGAGACTGAGGGGAACGCCGAGAGAGTTGCAGGAGGAACTGACAGGTGAGGCACAGGAGCTGGGAGCGGAGCAGAGCTGGCCAGATCGGAGCGAATAGTTTGGATTTTAGCATTGAAGAAAGAGGCAAAGTCATTGGCAGACAGAGAGGCGGGGAGAGATGGTGGATTAGGTTTCAGGAGAGAATTGAAGGACTTGAAGAGCCGCTGAGGGTGTCTAGCATTTGACTGGATCAGCGTTGAGTAGTGCTGCTGTTTGGCCAGTGAAATGGCAGAAGAGAAGGAGGAGAGAACAAATTTGTAGTGGACAAAGTCCGCCAAGTCCCTGGTCTTACGCCACAGGCGTTCGGCTGCCCGGGAGCAAGAGCGAAGGTAGCGGAGGAAAGAGGTGAGCCACGGTTGGGGTTGAGAGGGGCGAATTATCCGAGTTGTAGATGGAGCAAGATTATCAAGAGTTGAAGACAATGTGGAGTTAAAGGAGGAGACGGCTGAGTCCAAGGAGACGGCTGTGAAGACAGAAGGAAGAGAGGAGGCTAGAGACTGAGAGAAAGCCTCATAGTTGATAGAATGCAGGTCACGACAAGGGCGTGAAGCAGGACGTGAAGGAGGGGGATTGTGAGTAATATTGAAAGAGACTAGATGATGATCTGACAGAGGAAAGTCAACAATAGAAAAGTCCAGGACAGAGCAGTTCCGGGTGAGGACAAGATCCAGACAGTGTCCAAGGGAATGTGTGGGTGCTTCAGAGCAGAGCTTGAGATCGTAAGAGGAAGATAAGGAGCGAAATCGTAGAGCTGCAGCATCGTGAGGGTCATCCACATGGATATTGAAGTCACCCAAGATCAGAGTAGGAGAGTTGTCAGAGAGGAGAAAGGACAGCCATGAGTCCAGATCAGAGAGAAATTTAGAGGATGAGCCAGGGGGGCGGTAGAGAACTGCAACCCGCAGTCGCAGCGGAGCGAAGAGTCTCACCACATGTGCCTCAAAGGAGGAGAAACAGTGTGAAGGTGGAATTGGAAGAGGCTGGAACTGGCACAAACTCGATAATAAAAGACCCACACCACCACCTCGACCCTCTGGGCGACTCGAGTGAGAGAAAGAGAGTCCTCCATGAGAGAGGGCAGCTGAGGTGGCGGTATCATGGGCAGGGAGCCAGGTTTCAGTTAGAGCAAGGAGGTGAAGGGGTCTGGAGAAAAACAAGTCCTGGATGACAGGGGCCTTGGAAGCAATAGAGCGACAGTTCCATAATGAACACGAGAAAGGCAGCTGGGAAGGGGGGAGGCACCGAATAGGAACTAAGTTGGGAGAGATGAAATTGGAGCGAGCCATAGGGACAGGTATGGGGAGAAAGGAATTAAAGGAAGAAATGAGGAGAGAGAAGGCAGGTAGGCAGGGAAGTAAGATAGGCGTGGGACGGGATTAACCACAGCTGGTCTGGTCAAGAGCAGTAGCAGCAAGCAAGAAGGTAGGCACAGAGAAGTGCAGACAGATAGGGTGGGTTAAGGTAGTTGCATTGCCAGAGTAATAGCCCGACAGTGCAGGAGAACATGTCCTGAGCCGAGGTAGTGCAGACTGGTCCGGGGTTGGGGTTCTTCCTCTGAGGTGTTGTGCTTGATGGCTTCGTGCCCACGGCTGAGAGCCACAGGCCGAGAGCCCTTGTGCTCTCGCCGAAGGCTTGCGCCTCCAGCTGGCTGGAGTCTTAATTTACCTGCAAGGAGAGACAGCTGATGCAATTCAAATGGCCCAATCAGAGTCCTGTTTAGTTCCCCTTTGCAGCTCCCTAGTAGAATTGCCCAATGCTTAGTAGCTGGCTGGAGTCTTAATTTACCTGCAAGGAGAGACAGCTGATGCAATTCAAATGGCCCAATCAGAGTCCTGTTTAGTTCCCCTTTGCAGCTCCCTAGTAGAATTGCCCAATGCTTAGTAGCTGGCTGGAGTCTTAATTTACCTGCAAGGAGAGACAGCTGATGCAATTCAAATGGCCCAATCAGAGTCCTGTTTAGTTCCCCTTTGCAGCTCCCTAGTAGAATTGCCCAATGCTTAGTAGCTGGCTGGAGTCTTAATTTACCTGCAAGGAGAGACAGCTGATGCAATTCAAATGGCCCAATCAGAGTCCTGTTTAGTTCCCCTTTGCAGCTCCCTAGTAGAATTGCCCAATGCTTAGTAGCTGGCTGGAGTCTTAATTTACCTGCAAGGAGAGACAGCTGATGCAATTCAAATGGCCCAATCAGAGTCCTGTTTAGTTCCCCTTTGCAGCTCCCTAGTAGAATTGCCCAATGCTTAGTAGCTGGCTGGAGTCTTAATTTACCTGCAAGGAGAGACAGCTGATGCAATTCAAATGGCCCAATCAGAGTCCTGTTTAGTTCCCCTTTGCAGCTCCCTAGTAGAATTGCCCAATGCTTAGTAGCTGGCTGGAGTCTTAATTTACCTGTAAGGAGAGACAGCTGATGCAATTCAAATGGCCCAATCAAAGTCCTGTTTAGTTCCCCTTTGCAGCTCCCTAGTAGAATTGCCCAATGCTTAGTAGCTGGCTGGAGTCTTAATTTACCTGCAAGGAGAGACAGCTGATGCAATTCAAATGGCCCAATCAGAGTCCTGTTTAGTTCCCCTTTGCAGCTCCCTAGTAGAATTGCCCAATGCTTAGTAGCTGGCTGGAGTCTTAATTTACCTGCAAGGAGAGACAGCTGATGCAATTCAAATGGCCCAATCAGAGTCCTGTTTAGTTCCCCTTTGCAGCTCCCTAGTAGAATTGCCCAATGCTTAGTAGCTGGCTGGAGTCTTAATTTACCTGCAAGGAGAGACAGCTGATGCAATTCAAATGGCCCAATCAGAGTCCTGTTTAGTTCCCCTTTGCAGCTCCCTAGTAGAATTGCCCAATGCTTAGTAGCTGGCTGGAGTCTTAATTTACCTGCAAGGAGAGACAGCTGATGCAATTCAAATGGCCCAATCAGAGTCCTGTTTAGTTCCCCTTTGCAGCTCCCTAGTAGAATTGCCCAATGCTTAGTAGCTGGCTGGAGTCTTAATTTACCTGTAAGGAGAGACAGCTGATGCAATTCAAATGGCCCAATCAGAGTCCTGTTTAGTTCCCCTTTGCAGCTCCCTAGTAGAATTGCCCAATGCTTAGTAGCTGGCTGGAGTCTTAATTTACCTGCAAGGAGAGACAGCTGATGCAATTCAATTTATTTGCTATATCTCATTGACCTTATTGGAGATGTTTTACCAGCCTCTTGACATGCACCCATATCCAGTGTTTCTGCTTAAAATTTAAAAATTGGACAAAACAATAATTGTTATCACCCAAATGTTTAGGATTGGGGGGTGGGTGCTTCAGTTTCTCCCAATAAAAACTAAAATGTCTGATTGCTAGGAGCATGTAGAACAATTTAACTTTTTTCAGTGCATAAGAAGTTGCATATGATGTACAGGCGTAGACAAATTAAAGGGACAGATGAAAAATAGGTATACTTTTAGGAAAACAGATTACTTAGATTTTTAAACATGAAACGAAGGAACATATATCTGTCTTTAAACTCCCGCCCCCACAACATTTCTTTGTCCCAGAATGATCAGGGATGTTGGGACTTATAGTCAAGCAATATAAAGAGAGTGTCAATATAAAGAGTTCACTCCAGTATAATGAGACAAGGCACTCAAATTCTTTTGATGCCTCCTAAACATCTTCGTTTCAGGTCATTTCCAAAGGAATATGACCAGTGTCTCTGGTATTTGGAGCAGCTCCAGGCCAGCGCTGTGCCCTCTAGCAAAAGAGAAAGAAAGAGGAGCAGGAAGAGAATGGGCTGCCCTCTTTTTACAAAGTAAATACCCTCAAAATTGAGCAAAAGCACATGCACTCAAGCACCATGGAAGAAAACACTACAAACTAGATGTTCAGAAATGGCCTTTGTGATTTCTAGGTAGTTGGTGTTATTGTTGTTTTTCCCAAGGAAAAAGAAGAAGATGACCTTTCCTTATTTGTCCACATTTTGGGTAGCTGTATGTAATAAATAATGACATTGCACAGGAAAGGTGCCAGGAACCGGACCACAGAATGCATGCCCTCAATCTGTTTCTCTCAGATAATTTGCTTGTTCAGTTGCTAACAGACAGGTAGGGTATGGAAAAACAAGGTAATTTGCCACATTGTCAAAAGCAAGGTACCAGTGAAGGTCACTGTCAGGAATTTTGCTTGGTCAGTGATTCAGGAGAATCAATCTTAAGGAAAGGGCAAGTGGGTGAGGTGAGATGAGGGAAGGAAAGGCACAGCATGAATATATGGCTGCTGTTGCTTAGGGACTATTTGGTGATGAGAAGTAGGATCTAGGAGTTGTGAATGCATCAGTAAGGTAGAGTTCTTAAAAAATTTGGGGTGACAATGTATTCAAGGCTTTTCTCCACTGCTGTGCACGGTAGGTTAAGGGATGTAGCACATGCTCTCTATGCAGGAAAAAAAATACAATTAACACTTCATTGCTGTCTATCTTGGGTAATTCACAGACTATCCATGCTCCTATAGCCCTCAATTTAGAGTTACTTAATCATCTGGTCTCAAGATGTCTAGTAATCTTTTTAAAAACTCTCCTTCCAACATGTCATAAATAAGAGAGATTTTTCTAGGGTGAAATGCCAAGCAGACATAATCAAGCAGGCATTATAGCAGAAGAGGTAATGCACACAAGCTAAGAAGAGGCAAATTGGTTCACTTGGAAATTATGAAGGATCATATTTCAGAGTTTACTGAAAAAGGGTAGAAGTATGCTGGAAGGAATGCACCATATTTTATCCTAGTGAAGAAAAGAGAGAGTAAAGTTGGAATATGAATTGTATAGCTAACGCCCAGGGATACCAGGTCATTTCACATTTCACTTTTTTTCCCCTAATCCTTGCCTTGTATATGCTTACCTGGGCAAATGAATGCTATGTACATATTCTATGGACAGATGAGCAATGTATTGCAATAAAACACAGTGTAGTTTAGATACTGAATAATTAAAGGGACTGTTCAGACAACACACTAAGCAATGGTTAGGCTGCTAATCCATTTGCAGCGATGACTAAACCATGATTATGTAGCAACCATGGTTAGGAATAGTTCACACGATATGCTAAGTCATGGTTCACATGACACGCTAAGCCATAATGTTTAGCTCAACATGCTTAACCACATGGCTTAGTGTGTTGTCTGAACAGGGTGACACTGTACTTCATCATCCCATTTAATTAACTACAAGTTCTAAATTTAAACAGTAGAGGTGAATGTGGAGACAAACTTGGAGCATGGCCAAGACCATTTCTCTTTATCTTTCCTTTTTTGACTGCCCAGTTTTGGCAGCAGTCTTGGATAACCATGTTCCCCATGCCCCCTCCCCTAATGCCCTCCAAATGTGGATACCTTCTGAAGGCACTAAGTTAGGGAAGGCTGATACAGATCAGCATCTAGGATTAGTACTAAACTCACAGCAAGGACATCTTTCTAGAAGGGAATAGCTGGAGGAGGCAGACAACTGCCTTTTCTCTCTTCTTTTGAAGAATGTGATGTTGTGGATGCCCTGGAGCTATCAAAAGAACAGGGGACTCTTGCAACCCTATCAGCAGCAGCATGGATGTTGTACCAAAATTGTATTAATTGTATATTAATCAAAATTGATCCACAATTACCATTCTTAGCAGGAGGGCGTTTTCTGTGGAGAGTGGGAAGGGGAGAAGGTGTCCTTTTCCTTTTCCTGTCCTGAAGCCTCCCTGCATGTTGCAGAAAGAAGAGCTGTTTAGTTTCCCCGAAACTGATCCCTTTAGGATGCAATCCTATGGATGTTTAGACGGAAAAGAGTTCTACAACTCCCAGCTGGCTGGCGAACACTGGGAGTTGTAGGACTTTTTTCTGTCTAAACACCCATAGGATTGTGTCCTTAACTGTATAGGAAAAGGAAATTTCAGGAAGATGGCAAAGAAGATAAATCCTTTCCCCTTTTCATCCTCCTGACCTCCCCACCCCCTCTGTGAGCCCTCAGTAATACAAGGGTTCAGTTTTAGGGGAGGCTGGGGCCCTGAACGGGAGCACTGTGATCCGTGATGGAGGATTTATGCCAATCATTTGTTGTGGACTCCCACTTTTCTTATTTAAAGTTATACTTTGCCTTTCCACACTAGGGCCCCAAGGCAAGTCATAACCTATGCTTGTAATAGTGGGATCACATGCTCTTGAAAACTAGCCCCAACAATAGCCTGGCTGCAGTGTTGTTGTCTAGCTAAACTTTACACTTGTATTAAATCATAGAATCATAGAATAGCAGAGTTGGAAGGGGCCTACAAGGCCATCGAGTCCAACCCCCTGCTCAATGCAGGAATCCACCCTAAAGCATCCCTGACAGATGCTTGTCCAGCTGCCTCTTGAATGCCTCTAGAGTGGGAGAGCCCACAACCTCCCTAGGTAACTGATTCCATTGTCGTACTGCTCTAACAGTCAGGAAGTTTTTCCTGATGTCCAGCTGGAATCTGGCTTCCTTTAACTTGAGCCCGTTATTCCGTGTCCTGCACTCTGGAAGGATTGAGAAGAGATCCTGGCCCTCCTGTGTGTGACAACCTTTTAAGTATTTGAAGAGTGCTATCATGTCTCCCCTTAATCTTCTCTTCTCCAGGCTAAACATGCCCAGTTCTTTCAGTCTCTCTTCATAGGGCTTTGTTTCCAGACCCCTGATCATCCTGGTTGCCCTTCTCTGAACATGCTCCAGCTTGTCTGCGTCCTTCTTGAATTGTGGAGCCCGGAACTGGACGCAGTACTCTAGATGAGGCCTAACTAGGGCCGAATAGAGAGGAACCAGTACCTCACGTGATTTGGAAGCTATACTTCTATTAATGCAGCCCAAAATAGCATTTGCCTTTCTTGCAGCCATATCGCACTGTTGGCTCATATTCAGCTTGCAATCTACAACAATTCCAAGATCTTTCTCGTTTGTAGTATTGCTGAGCCAAGTATCCCCCATCTTGTAACTGTGCATTTGGTTTCTATTTCCTAAATGTAGAACTTGGCATTTATCCCTATTAAATTTCATCCTATTGTTTTCAGCCCAGCACTCCAGCCTATCAAGATCACGTTGAAGTTTGTTTCTGTCTTCCAGGGTATTAGCTATCCCACCCAATTTTGTGTCATCTGCAAATTTGATAAACGTTCCCTGCACCTCCTCATCCAAATCATTAATAAAAATGTTGAAGACATCATTAGCTCTTCTGTATTAGACAAGTGTATTTCATTGGTTATTGTCCAAAAGTAGACTATATTGATTAAACATAAAAGCAGCCATCTAGAGCTCTTTTGACTTGACAAAGGATGCTGGATACCCATGCTATCATGATATTAAAATTCAGTAAGGAAATCTATAGCCTCTGGGATTGTATAAAATGGGCAAATCAAATAAAAGGCTAAACTGTTTACTGTGGGCAGAGATGTGAAGGGATTAGTCAGAGCAACCGAAGTTCCTGCCAGATACTTCAGATCTTCACCTGATTTTCTGGACAGGGCAATGAATTTTGGTTGGCCACCTGAGTAGTAGCCAGCTGGTCAGTGACACAGGCAAAGTGATTTGGAGATCTTGCAGTTCCTAAGGGACAAATGTTAACATAAAAATCCAGTTGGTCTTGAAACAAACTTTAGTGAGCTGATTCAGTTAAGAAACCAACATTAGGCAAATATGGTGTGAAGGTGAGAAGAAGCATTTTCTGTTCTGTTTCAATACTAGACTTGCTTCTCTTTTCAATATGATTATTCAATTTCTTTACAAGACTAGTGAAATTCTGTTCATTTTGTGTGTGTGTGTGTGTGTGTGTATACTGTTGTTTTAAATGGATACTGTTGTTTTTATATTGTTGTTTGTATGTTTCTGATGATTCTTAATTTTTGTATACTTTTTAAATGTTTACTGTTTTAACTTTTAATTATTCAGAAGCCCAGAGAGCTTCAGCTATGGGGCAGTATATAAATGTAATAAATAAATAAATAAAAATAAATAAATATACAACTCATGTTTTAATATTTAGGACTGCATATGTGTATTTTCACTGCGTATTTTTAGGACCTATGAAATACTCTGAGGGTGGCTATTCCAGGATGCTGCTGCAGGTATCCCCAACTCGAACCTTCAGTTAGAGGGCAGATACCAAAGATAATCCTCTAGGTGTGGCAGAAATCTATTGTGCATGAGTTTCTTCTGATTCACTCAAGTTATTTGTGGTCAAATAAATCATTTGTGGTAAAATGATATAAACATATTTTATTTGTGTAGTTTCATTAAGCACTAAGAACACTCAGTATTCTCCTGTCAAAATACTTCCTCAGATATTTGTTTAACCCATCTATGATTAATTCTTAGTTTTTGAGTGTAAACCTCTTTTTATTATCAAAAAGGAACAGGTACCTCTGCATTAATTTTACTATATTATTGCCAGTTTACTTCTTTTCCTGAGATTGATATGAACAGATGGCAAGGTGAGCATCACAGCAGTATCTAAAATATGAATTACAGTTTGAAGGTCTTGCTCTAGGACAAAAAAATTCTGCTTTATAAATATGACACAAAATTGAATTCAGGTCTTAGAACTGTATTTGTACGAGAAAAATAATCTTGTTTTGAACAGCTGTTTGAAGTCGTATTTCTGCAGTGGCATGTGGTTAAATTTGCATATTTATTCAATTATTGCATTTCTATACCGCCCAATTCCCAAAGCTCTCTGTACTGCCCAATAGATGAATCATAATAATATCTAAAGCAAAAATATTAAAATTTGAAAATAGATGGGAGTATCTTATTGTGTCCATGTGCTTGCGGGAGTGGCCACTCATACAGGAGGGCTTTTGCACTTTTAAAGATGACCTGACATGACTGGCCAATCTTGTTTCTGGAATGGGGCAAGTCAGCAGAGCTCACAGTAGGAAGAGCAAAAGGCATCATCCTGCTTGTGTTCCCCAGCAACCAGTATTCAGAGGCATGTAGCCTTTGATCCTGGATGGTACTATAGCACCATTATGACTAAGAGCCATTGATGGCTTTATCCTCCATGAATTTGTCTAACCCCCTTTGAAAGCCATATTAGGTTGGTGTCTATCACCATATCTTGTATTTTCTCTTCCCCCCCATCCCTGTCCATATAATTACTCAATGCCTTTATTTAAAGCAGCAGAGAGGCAGGAGGTGGAACTGCTAAATTCCCAACTTCTCTTGAGAACCAGCTGATTATGTGCACTGAATTCTGCCCATGAGTTGCCTGCAGCCCTGATCAAATGTAGTCTTAGGTAGGCTAATTACTGGGTAGATTTGCCAGCACCTGATGGGTTACTGGTCCAAGTGCTAAGCTGTAAAGGTGGCTCTATTTCTGAGATAGGATGGTACCGGCCTTTTGATTAATTGTATTCTACGGTAACCACTGGATAAAATAAAACATCGTATTCACTATTCTTAACTCTTGGGAATTTCAGACAATTACAAGACTTAAACGTGCATGCTTTTCTACAAGTAGGTAGAATTCAAACGTCTTGTAACTTGTCAGATTCACTAAAAGGAGGTACATGAAAAGTCCAAATATGGTCGCAGCTATGTGAAAATGTCAGCTTCCTTGCTCCTGCCTGGTGTAAGCCATTACTTGAATGCTACTCAAATCCTATTGCTATCTATAGACTTCACTTGCAAAACAGGGTTTCACACTTGTCAGATTCATGGCCTAAGTAATTCTGGTGATCGCATCAAATCATGTCAACAGTTCCTTGAAATATCCCAAGTTTTGTATAATATTTTATTGCCGACACAACGATTTCATATAGGAGAAAATAATTCACGGAGTACTGCATTTTGGCCTACTGGTATAGCCAACAATTTGAACTCAGTAAAGCTTTATTTATTTATTTTGGCACATTTGCATATTTATTTTTGGCCAGCATTCTGGGTAATGTTCCTGTAAAGCTTTTACTTTACATTTTTAGAGCTCAGTTCATTAGCCAATGCCTCAGCAAATAAGTGATTGGGTGGGATGATTTGAAAACTGCAAAGCAACTCAATTTTGCATCTAAGACTAAATCTACACCAAGCAGGATATAACACCTTGAAAGTGGTTTGAAAACGGTATATGGAATGTGTCATGGGCCCCAACAGTTGTCAATACCTCTATAAACTGTTATAAAGTAATAGTGTAGATCCTGTACTAGTTTGTGCATTAACCAGCTGCAACTAGCACTATGAGGAGGGTCATGCATTACTCCAGCATCATATGGTGCTGTTAAGCACCACAGGTATGGAAGAAGTATCTATTTGATCAAAACCGGTAATGCAACTCTACCATGTGCTATCTTCAAAGCTTTGGGCCATTACGGAATCCCCTATGTCAGTTTAAATCTGTGCAGTTGACATGTGATGATATTAATCGTGTTTGTAGTGACAGGTGGCAAAACAGTATGGACTCGGCTAGCACAAGATGCCCCTGCACATATGTTTATGCACAGGTTACTGTTTATGTTTGCACATCTTTTGACCCAAGATGCCAG
The DNA here is from genome assembly GCF_023053635.1 of Elgaria multicarinata webbii. Lineage (NCBI taxonomy): Eukaryota > Metazoa > Chordata > Lepidosauria > Squamata > Anguidae > Elgaria > Elgaria multicarinata. Next base: position 63,611,722 of record NC_086179.1, on the reverse strand, counting down.
GCAGTAAAGTAAAATACATTCGAGACTATCATCAGAGGAAAATAAAAAGGTGCCTGAAATAAATGTACTCTATAGAATTATGTGTCTATTCTTCTTAAGTTGCCTTCTCCTATTGGAGGTTAGCTATCATTACAGCTATTGCTTTAAATAATTGTACAGCTATGTACCATTCCCTCAAGTTCTTTAACCATGATGTTCCTCTTCTTCCCACTGATCTTTTTCCTTTGATTTTCCCTTGTATAATAAGTTAGAGTATGGTGTATTTTTCTCTTTGGATAATATGACCAAGACATTGTAATTTTCTTCGTTTGATGATGATGATGATGATGATAATAATAATAATATATTTCTTACCTGCCTCTCCACTTGGATCGAGGCGGGGAACAACAATGAATATAAAACACATTATTAATTCCGTTTGTGTGCTTTCCATATCTAGTAAGTCCTTATTTCTTACTAGTACGAACTAGTAATTAGAACAATTATCAAAGGTTAAAATACTATAGTTGAGGTCACAATTTTGTATTTTGTCATGTAGTTGTAATCATTAATAAAGATTACTCTTAAGGTTGGAAAAGTGCTGGGAGAACTATTATGGAAGCAACACATTTGTTTTTAGAAGCTTCTTTTTCCTTTTTTGCTTTTCTCTCTCAAATGGGAAAAAAAAAGTTTTAACTAAGCCAGTGCAAAACATACAATTTCTGAAGCTCTCAAATGAATTACTGTATGAATGAGAGATCATTCCTGTTAAACTTTCAAACTGTTATCCATTTCTACCTTTCCTTCCTGCTGAATTAGAAGATCCCTGCCATGAAATCATAGCAGAGTTCTGTGCTCCAGATATTCCTGGATGACAGATGGATATATGGTGCAATTGTTGCAAAGTGCTGTTAGTTTTGTCGCTGGTGGTAGTTGTCTGAAGATTTTGAATATAGGAATTTTGATACACGTTTGACTTTCAGGAAGAATAAAGGCATGTACCATAAAAAGGAAGTTGCAGTTGCTTACTGATTCTCATCATTATATATCTGTAAAACAATTTATACTGTGCATTTTTCAACCACATAGCAGTGGCATTTTCCTACAATTATTGTAGTATGTTAAAGGGTTCCATTAATCCTCTGATTAACCTAGCAATACTGTTTTAATTTTAAATTAACAGTTTTTATTCCATCCAGTAGAGCTACTGAACATTTTGCCATTCAATTTATTCATCAGCTGTATACTATTACCTAAGCATAAGCCAGGTAATGTGCAGAGTATCAGATACTTAGCTGTAACAGTTTCACAGGCTGACATCTGCTTCAGATTCTGTGACTCTGGAAAGCTGAAGACGACACCGTACTGCCTCATTATATTTCCCATCCTGCCGTGCAATTTCATTCCCTGCAAGAGTTCTTCCATTTCTAGAGACTTACTAGATTTTTGGAATGTGACAAATAACATATACATTTGGTCCCTGGAAACCTTGCATCATATTTCACTGCTATATTTGAATCCGTCTAAAAGGAATGGCTCTGGTTAGGTAGTCTTATATTTTAGGTGATCGTGGATATATACGAAAGCCCACATTGCAGCAGTACAAAACAAGTATAAACAGCAGCTACAAATAGGTCATTAGCCTATTGTGTCTATTGGTTAGAGGTCCTTTGGACTCGAATAGACCTTTTCTGTTATTGTGGGCATATTTGGCAGTTTGAGAAACTGTCCTAGGTACTACCATGAAATGGCTGCACTGCAGATGAAAGCATCAGCCCGCAGCCACCTACCGTATTTCTTCGATTCTAAGACGCACTTTTTCCCCTAAAGTAAGAGCTCTAAAAATTGGGTGCGCCTTAGATTCGATGGCGCCTTAGAATCGAAGAAATACGGTATATTACTCATTTGGCGCGTCATCCGGAATGCATCTGAAGCAGTTACCGTAATAACTTCTCCTCTCTGTCTCGAAGCTCGATACCGTCTTCCTGAGCTTTCCCTGCTGTTCTCCTAAATTGGGCGCTGGGAAAAGTCGAGCGATCAGGCGGGAGTTTCGGGGCGGTACCATTGCCCCGAGCTAGGACTCGGAATGGCTCCGCCCCGCCTAGCATGTCCTCGCCGGGAGAAGAGGAACTCGGCGCGCCGGCCCAGGTAGCTCTGGGTTAATAATTGGCAGGCAGGAGGCAGCAGGCGCTGCTGCTGCTACTGCTTTGGTTGCTCCGATCACGGCCCCTCCTTGCGGCTCCCGGAGTCTCCACCTCCCCTGAGCGTTAGTGACCCCGCTCGCCCTTCTTTTCCTTCCCTTCCTAAAAGCGATCTTGGGCTTCCTGCCTGGCAGCAGCTCGCTCTAATCTAAGACGCACTTTTTCCCCTAAAGTAAGAGCTCTAAAAATTGGGTGTGCCTTAGATTCGATGGCGCCTTAGAATCGATGGCGCCTTAGAATCGAAGAAATACGGTATTATCTTCATTTCCTAAAAATGTCTCTGAGCCCCAAGTATTTTATTTATTTATTTACTTATGGCATTTATACGCCGCTGAGTATGGTAAACTAAAAAGTAGAATGCATTTCAGTAGTCTAACTTGGAGGTTACCAGAGCATGAGCAATTGAAGCCAGGTTATCCCTGTCCAGATAGGGGTGTAGCTGGGGCACCACGTGAAACTGGTAGAGGTGATGCCTCCAGGAGAATCCCCAGGCTGCGAACTTGCTCCTTGAAGGGGAGGGCTACCCCACCCAGAACCACCCCCTAACAGCAAGCATCTCAGTCTTGTCTGGATTGAGTTCAGTTTATTAGTCCTCATCCAGTCCATTGTCACAGCCAGGTAGTATTCTATCCATGCACTAAGCAGAACAGTCAGGGTATCTGGGCGGTTTACAAAGGTTAAAAACAATGAACATTAAAAACAAATACAGAACATTTAAAACCATAAAGAGCATAAATACAAACAAACAAAACAGACATATCCATTTAAAGCAACTATTCTGGGGTCAGTTAAAAAACTTAGCATATGCTGTTAAATGCCTGGGAGAAAAGAAAATTCTTGACCTGGCACCGAAAAGATAACAATGTTGGCGCCAGGCGAGCCTCGTCAGGGAGAATTGGGGGGCCACCACTGAAAAGGCCCTCTCCCTTGTTGCCATCCTCTGAGCTTCCTTCGGAGTAGGCACCCGGAAGAGGACCTTAGATGATGAACGTAGTGTTCAGGTAGGTTCATGTTGGGAGAGGCGTTCCATCAGGTATTGTGGTCCCAAGCCATATAAGTCTTTATCGGTTAAAACCAGCACCTTGAATTGGGCTCAGAAATGTACAGGCAGCCAATGCAAGCAGGCCAGAGTCAGTCTTATATGCTCAAACCTTCTGGTTCCAGTTATCAATCTGGCCACTGCATCTCGCACAAGCTGCAGCTTCCGAACCGTCTTCAAAATCAGCCCTACATAGAGTGCATTGCAGTAATCTAACTTGGAGGCTACCAGAGCATAGACACCTGAAGCGAGGTTATCCCTGTCCAGATAGGAGCGTAGCTGGGCCACCAACTGAAGTTTGTAGAAGGCACTCCGTGCCACCAAGGCCACCTAAAGTACACAATATTTACTTCAGTGTAAGTGAAAATGGCCCTGATTCAGATCAGGACTATGGTGCTTCGGGAGGGGAGAATTAAGCTTCCCCCTCCTGTTTTCACATCAAAATTCCACCCCCCTCTGTACAACGTACGTGTGTGTGTGTGTGTGTGTGTGTGTGTGTGTGTGTGTGTTAAAAACAAACAAACAAAATCTCCACTGATGGCCTTGTTGCTATTCACCATTTCACAGTGCAACAACGACCTTGACAAAATTGCTGGCTCTGCCTATTACAAAATCCCCCAGAATTAAATCACCTGGAATTAAATTCATCCATCCTGCTAACAACAACTTCTTTATGTTTACCTCTTTTGGAATATTTGCAAAACAGATGGGTGTTTTTCTACATTTTCTATACTTTCATTTGACCCCACAATCACATTTTTATAGCCACAGCAAATGCTTTTAAAAGAGTACCCACACAGATTGGGAATCTAACTTGGAAATGCAATGGATATAATACACACATCTCTATTGGCCATTCAAAATGTTTCCACTAGTGGTTACAATTTTCTTTATTATCAGTTATTTTACCCTATTTTCCATGCTGAGCAAAAATGTTCTTAGTTGTCAGAGTTACACATAATTATGGAATGTTTTCTTTAAAAAAAATTATTTGCATATGCGGTTATATTTAATTGGGCTGGGGAAATGCCAGATTTTAAGATAAGAATATTACTATAAGCAGAGGCCTCATTGGTACTATTATGGGGTATGTGGCTGGGTATCACATCTGTAGACAATGGAGCACAGTATACTTTACTGCCTGATGGGGAAACATTGGTGTCTTCTTATGCATGCACAGTGTTAATGCCTCCAGCCTCTATAGTTTTACCCTTCCAATTAGGAACCTGTCAAGAAAAAGCTTTTGTATTCATACTTCGTGTTCTTAAGAGATTTGTCTGTTTGTCTAAAAAAAACAAAACCCTGTTCTTTGAGTTCAGGTCTGCAAAATCTGGTTGTTCAGAAAACAAACACAACAGCGTATTTGAACATTCTCTCCTTTGCTTTCTGGGAATTAACGACATCGGTGATTTATTTCCATTTCTTAATTGCTATATAACAGCTATTTGAATTTGGGATGCTTGTTAGTAACAGTTCAACAGTTCTCTGAGGGACACTAGATAACCTTTTGTGTCTTTCTTGGGGATTACTGAATGCTACTTGGGGAACTTTATTATTTTAGAGTAAATGAGCCTATCAGAAATACCAGAAGATGGTAGGGATTTGGACAAGATGATTCTGCTGTACAGTTCAACCTGAATTAACAGTAATGAAGCCTCTATTTATTCAAGAAGTAAAGTGGCACTAACTAAGAACAAACGCAAACGAATCAGCCCAACACCATTCTGTCTCTGATCTCTCCACATCCATACTCATAGGATTTGGTAGTCAATCTTTATTTACTTTTTATAATGTTTTCTTATAGCATGAATTCAAGCACTAGAGCATGTGACTTTTTCGTGTTCAGCTTCACGATGGGCATGTCGACACCATGCTTCCCCCCCCCCAATCATCCCTGTGCATCCAAATGATGCACAGGGGATCCTGGGGGCAGGCAGGGATGACCCCTCCATTTTTGTGGGATAACTGGTTGCCCAGTTATCCTGATTTTCCCCACAGTCCTGGGACCATCCCAAGGACTGTGGGCATTGTGCTGTGTGCTCCCGGGGCCTGAAACGGGCACAGAGCTGCATGGGGGGCAGCAATTTTGCCAGTCCCAGGATGGCTGGGATGTGTGTTGGGGTGTTGGTGGTTTTTTTTAAAAAAAACACACCATCTGTTTTGCTGCATGCGCACGTGGCTCCTCTTCTGTAGAAAAAAAATGGCATCTGCGACGTCCCTCCTTACTTCTTGGATATCTTGCTGCTGCTTGGATGCTGGGGGAGGATCGTGGAAGCAAGTAAGTCTATGAACCTCTCCCCTCCCTCCCTCCCTCTACACCCTTAGCGGTAGACAAGCCCCCTGTCAGGTCTTGTAGATAGCTGAGTGCCTAGATCACAAGAGCATCTGTAACATGACGGGTAAAACGTTCAGTGATTCTAGATAGTTGTGTGATTGAATGGATAGTCAAAAGCAAAGTAAAAAGGCAGGGAAATGTTGCAGCAAAGGCAATGTAAGCAGACCATAGAGAATGACACAAAGCCAGGCCAGGCAGGTACACAGACAGTAGATAACAGGTAAATCTTCTAGTCTAGCAGGAGATTGCTCCTCCCCAAAGAAACAAGTTGCTTAGGATATGGAGAGCAATAGTTGAATTCCTGCCGGAGGGGGGGGGGACTTAGTACAACTGAGGTTCCTGTGCATCACAATATCCAAGAGTTAGGGCAAGATGGAAGAGATGCTCTAACTGTGCATGAGCTGAGGTTCCTTTAGTTAAAAAAATACCTTGGGAGAAGAGCAGAGAGAGGTTTCTTATCCTACCACTGCCCCAAACATATCCTGTTCCCAATACCACAGTGTGACTTAACACAAGGCGCAGGGTCCAGAAATGTTGGCTTGATTTATCCAAAGTTTACTGTCACTAACAGTTTTGATGGAGGTCTGTGGTGATGAGACTCTCACTGTGCATTGAGCACAGGAGAAGGTAGAAGTGGAGAGAGGGAAAGAGAGCAGACTGCCTCTTCAGTCTGCTCCAAAGCCAGTCATGGAGTAAGACAATACTAGTGGACAATACCTCTCTTGAGACTGCTGGACATGGCTGTCAGGCAGTATAGAAATGTAATTTTATGCATTTTATTATATTTTGTGTTCTATGTTGTTCCCCACCTCAATCCAGAGGGAGAGGTGGGTAAGAAATAAATAAATTTATTATTATTATTAAATGGTTTTTCCCAATTAGCACACTGATTTGATTTCATTTATTACATTTCTATACTGTCTGATAGCCAATGCTTTCTGGTTAGTTTATAAAGATTAAAACCCTGAAAATCCAATATTATAGCATAATATAAAATCATCACTGAGGGACAAAAATGTAAAAATTATCCAACTAAAATGTAAAAACAATTATTAAACGAACAATAAAAATCCTAGGACCATTAAAGAGCCATTAGTAATATGGCTTACATTAGTCAAATACCTGGGAGTAGAGGAAAGTCTTAACCTGGCACCAAAAAGATGGCAGTTGGTGCCTGACAAACCTTACTGGGGAGAGCATTCCACAACCAGGGGGCCACCATTAATCAGGCCCTTTCCCTTGTTGCTATCCTCTGAAGTTCCCTTGGAGGAAGCACTTGGAAGACTCCCTCAGAGGCATGATTATCTTGGGTGCCTATTTGATTTGTGTGCACCCACACCCACACCTGAAGCAGCTCAATCACTGTTTTTAGAAGTTTAATACTGATTTGGGGTAGTCTCAAAAGGGAACACATTGTTAGACATTCATTTTTGCTGCCAGGGAGAGGTGCTTGGAGATTTTTTTTTTGCCTCAGGTGCCAAAATAAATTGACTGGTGGGCTGGGAGTGGACATTTGTTACTTTGCCTCAGGCGGCAAATTGTCTTGGGCTTGGCCAAGGCAATTGTCTTGGGCTTGGTTCACATATTAGTTCAGGAAGTTCAAATTAGGTTAGCCTGCATTAAAGTTAAGTGTGGACTAAACAAAACTCTCCCCCATCCCAATATATTATATTAAAGAGGAGAAAGTCATCTCACAATCCTTGCAAGAATGTTCTGTTTACTTGCTAAGAATTGAAAGGGAATGATTGATGCCATTCCATGAATTCACACAGGCTAATCATACAGCCGTAAAAGACAGGTAACACAATAACAGTGACGATAAAGAATAATATATATTTTTGTTAAACATTTGTGTATCAGGTTTAGAATTTTACCTGATTTGGTAGAGGTTAGATTGAAGGTAGATTCTAATTTTAATCTTTTAGATATATGCTTGTTTTAATATTCATGAAATAAATCGGGTTCCAAAGGCATTTACTGAAAAAATGTCTGTTTTTAAAACTGGTTTCCCTCCCTACTAGTAGTAAGAATCCATTGCAAATTACGGACACAAAAGCAAAGATGCAAACTTTTAATTGGAATAGAATTGGCCAATTTGGAGGCAAGCTAGTGACTAATTTGAATTGTTGCTACAGTATTCTGAAGTCATATAACCATCAATAGTCTGATGGTTTGACAGCCTACCAGGAAACAGGCTTACCTTTTCTTGAATACAATAAGAAGTTTTTGTATTTGTTGATTCAAAGGATTTTGTCATCTGTGAAATAGCCTTTTCATTTATTTTTTTCATCTTTCAAAATGGCAGAGCAACTTTGGCTGTAAAGTTAGCCTGGCAGTAGTGATGCGTTAAGGAAAAAAAATTAAACATTAAAGAAACTTTGGGTTATGTGTTAATCTGCAACCTTCATATTAGAATACATTCTATGTCCTATTGTTGAATGTCAAAATTATTCACATAGTATCACCTGACAAGTGATTAAAAGCAGTTAATCTCAAAGGTCCAGCAATAGGTTTATTCATAGTATTCTGTTTCATATACAGCCCCCCCACCCCCAAGGCACCTCTTGCATAGCATACTGATGAATACTGCCCAGGAATCTTAACTAAGGAGAAAAAAGCAAATGTAGAAAGATAATGCCAACATAAAACTTGGTAAAGTCATGGTTTGATCTTGGTATACTTTGAAGGAAAGCAGCTATTCTTTACACAAAAAGAATAAATGATGAGAATTTCTGAAATAAGATATGCATTCAGTAGAAAATATCTGACAGCAAGGATTTTTCTGAGTTATATTGTATCAACAATTGTTCTCTTGTACTTCATGCTTATACGCACAATCATGGCTTGTTATACAAAGCCACATTCTTGGTAATACCTGAAGCAGGTCACGTCCTTTTTCTATATCTCTTCTATTTCAGAGAATTCTGTTTTAATTAGTGTGTGTGTGTGTATATAAATAAATTGTAGATTATCTTGTCAAAGGGCAGTGTGGCAGTAAAGAAGGCATGCTGGGGGAAAAACTGTTTGAGAAGCTAAGAAGCACTTAGGTTCCAAGGGTAGAGAGATATCAATAGGTTCAGTTATTATTATTATTATTAATTTATATAGCACCATCAATGTACATGGTGCTGTACAGAGTAAAACAGTAAATAGCAAGACCCTGCCGCATAGGCTTACATTCTAAATAAATTCTTTTCAGTAGATCAGGCCACTTGTCATTAGGAAGTTGTCTTATACAAGGTCAATCTTTTGGTCCATTTATCCCAGTATTGTCTACTCTTGACTGTTAACAGTGTTGTCAGGTGTCCTCAAACACACTCATAGCAGAAGAGGAAAATGGCTTGGTTACTCTACCCATCCCATAGCATGTGGGCCAGGATATTAGTTCTAATAGCTTTAACTAAAAGATAGAGCAAGACAAAGATTAGGAAAAAAATGTTGGGTTTTGTTTGTTTGTTTTGCCATATATGGAGGGGAAGGTAGCACTACAGAAATGGCAGAGGAAGGGATTAGAAGGCTATGTGACCAAGAAAGCTTGGGTGCTGGTGACAATGGTGGGCTGCAGGTGCGTGGAAATAGCTAAAATGAGGAGCAAAAGAAAAGAAACACAGGAAGGGCAGATACAATTACTGCACTTCAGAGGAAGTGGAACCCAAAGGACTTCACTTCCTGGTTGGTCTCAAAAAGTTAGAAAAATGCTATGGGCATTTGTTTCCCTTGAGTTTCTTGTTTTTTAGTTATGAATTCAAACATGGGATGAAAGCCTTATTGGCTTTGTTGACAATGGGATGCACCACAGACATCCAGAAGAAAGATGATGATGGGGAGACTGAATGGCAACTTAGCCATTATTAGGGAACCCAGAGCCGCCACGGTTCAGTTAAAAAATAGAATTTTAATTCTCCTTAGAATTCCCAGTTTCATAACTGGGATTCAGAAAATGTGAACTGAGCTAGAGACCTTTAGTACCCATTTTCCAGTGCTCTCAGCTCTCTGCTTGACTACCTACCTGGGAGTCAGAGACAGCAACTCATATGGAGGGTGCAGGCTGCCTATATGGTCTTGCAGGTCAAATTGCAATTCTAAAAGTTTGAAATATGGCTCTGGACTCAATGGGGCACTTTATCAGGGATTAAACATTCTCTCTGAGCAGTCAAGACAAATAGATCTTTCCAGATAAATATGGCAACGAAGTGCCTCAATAGGAAAGCAGGGAACACTGGCTCTGAAAATCTGGGATAGGCGCCAGAGTGGAGAATTGTGAAAGAGTCACAAGGAACGATAGTAAAACCAACCAAACACTGGGTGATTCTCAGCACTGAAACAGACTAGCATGAGGGATGCCCAAGCAGAAAGAAGGAACTGCTGCCCAAACACCCGAAGCGGTTCAAAAGAAAGGGCATAAAGAGTATAATGGCTGAGAGGCTGGATTCAGAATGGGTCAGAACAAAAGGAACAAGAATGAAGTTGTGGGTACTGAAAAGAAGGCTGAGCAAGGTTCCTTGTCCCTTGAGTGACTCAGATTGAGGTAACCATACAAAGCGGTACAACACAATATTCAAAAGGTCATTCATCTGGTATCCAAACTGCCAAACTGTTTACAAGATAAGAATGCTTGGACTGGGCCAACTTTCCTGTCTAGACTCTGGATAGGCCAATTCAAAGGTGCCCTTGGGGGTTCATTGGCTAGGTAGTGGCATGGCAATTGGGGGATGCTTTTCCGTATTTCTATACCGCCCAGACAGCTTCGGCTATTGGGTGGTATAGAAATGCAACAAATAATAAATAAATAAATAAATATTTTCGGACCTTTACCTTTAATCTAATAAATGAAAGAAGTATGTGCCTCTGTAGCTGCTTAGAATATTATTGACGATGCTCCTGGCAGTGTTTTATGCTTCTCCTTCCAGAATCAAAATGGATTCTTGAGCCAAGGAGTCAGTTGCATACATAATACATATGTCCAGAGAGACAGCATGTGTGAAGCTCCTCTTTTTGAAACTCCACTGGAATAGATTATCTTTAGGTTTTCAGGCAGAAGTCTTGACATCATCTGCTACGTGATGGTGTTGTTGTTTTTTAACTGGAGATAGCAGTGGATAAAACTATGTTCTTTTCCATTAAGCCATGGTTCCTAATACCATTTTTTTTAAATAAGGACAAAACATATGAATGGAATTGTACAGCTGCAGGAGAAGAAAGTTGTAAGTCCCATTGGTCCATCTGACCTATCAGTGTCTACTATGACTTGCAATAATTTTCCCCAGCTTTCCTGCAATCCTTTAATGGGGAGATGCTGAAAACTGAACCCTAGGGCAATATGCTTATCCAAAATATGTTTTTACCACTAACCTTTGCCCCTTTGAGAAGGTGGTGGTTCTTATTAAAGTTTCAAGCTTACAGTGTAATCGGTTCAGGCAAAGCAGACGGCATTAAGGCATGAAACTGATTCTGCAAAGTATAAAGCAAGACATCAGTCACTGCAGCCACCAGTGGAGGATCGAAATGTGCATTTGTGGGGCACTTCCATCCACCCTCCTGTTCTTTGTGTAAGATCACATCTCAGCGAGGCAGCTTCTGAGATGCAGAAATGTCTTAATTCGAAACGAATGGGCATGGTTTCTAGCCATTTCTTGGACTGAGAAAGAAATTATTGCAAACAGTCATATCTAAACGTCTGATATTTAAATGGGGTGAAGAATGACATACATTCCAAAGTGTGATGGAAATAGTTTTGAACACACATTTACAGCTTTTTCTGGTGTGTTTTCAGGACAGAGAATGTGTTTTTAGACTAGAAACCACATTTTAGAAGCATGTGCCTCTGTTGTTGTTGCCTGTCTTACTCCTGAGTTAGCATGGTCTTTACAGCTTGTTCTCAGAAATTACTATATGGTGCTTTGTATCTGGACTATAAATAATATAACAAATGGTGATTCCTATTCATTCTCTGACTCTCACTTGCTCACTCTCTGTCTTTTCCCAGTCACACATTTTTTTCTCATTGGCAGGGGCTCTTTTCAGCCCAACCCTCTATTTCTGCCCTCTCTCACTATATGTGTACTGATCAAGTTCAGGAATAACAAATAAAGAAGTGGACATGCAACAAAATTTTACAACGTGGCGTGCTCCTGTCCAGCGTGCCAGCTAGACAAATATGTCCTTTTCCATGTTACTCCATTCACACCCAATTTTCTGTTCCTCCTGGCCCAACAGTTTTTATTGTCACCCCGCTCCCTCTTCTATGGTGGCGCTTTTGGGGCTAAATAAGGATCCACATTCAGATAATGAGTTCACTATTAGTGTGGACAATAATGATCAGTATTTATAAAGTAAAGAAGAGCAGAAGTGTTGTCCACACATTAAAGGTGGGACTGGAGAAAGAGCACTTTGCCTGAGGCTACCTGGTCAATTCATTATTTCATAGAAACATAGATTAGTAGAGTTGTAAAGGGCCTATAAGGCCATCAAGTCGAATCCCCTGTTCAATGCAGGAATTCACCTTAAAGCATACCTGACAGATGGCTGTCCAGCTGCCTCTTGAAGGCCTCTAGTGTGGGAGAGCCCACAACCTCCCTAGGTAATTGATTCCATTGTTGTACTGCTGTAACTGTCAGGAAGTTTTTCCTGATGTCCTGCTGTAATCTGGCTCCGGCTGGACATCAGTTGAGGAATGCCAGTTTATAGCTCACATTCTTAATTACAATTCTGTAAACCCATGCTACAACACCAAAAGACCATGCATAGCTCTATAGCATTGACATTTCTGATATCTAACTCTAGGCATTTTTATGAACACTTTGAGGGTAAAATTCACACCATACTGGAGTCCAGTGGGCCAGTCACCAACAGGGATTTGACCTGCTTGAAATATGTATATTTTAAATTGAAATCTCTTTGTAATTTGTATTTAAAACTTAAAATGGTTGTGCGTATATCAACTATATAAGGAGATTTGATCTATCTACTGTATTGTTAATCTCCTTCCATAATGAAAAATAGTGAGTATGCTCCATTATTACAGTGGTATTGACATCATTTTTAAATTATAATATTACAACAGCTTTAAATTGCAAATAGAAAATAACTTCAAAAATGATCTACTCTGAAGATATATTACAATACCACTGTGATTGGAAAATAATTCCAATTCTTCTATACTGAACTGCAATAGAAAAGCAATTTTTGTTTTGGTCCATTATGATTTTTCCATTAAAATGTTGGATTATACTGGCAAAATGATTTCAGTATGTCAGGTCAGCACTGCAATAAAAAATTGGCTTAGCAATTTCAGCACAAGTCTATGCAAGCATAGGGCAAATGAAAATACAACATAATACAACAAAAGTTAGAAATAAGTAGTTGCATTCTTAAATTGCGATATATAGCAGAAATGTAACTTTGTTATAATCTCAGAACATAATTTAATTTCGTAGTGCACTGGATCCCTAATTGTATGCCTTGCTTGCAAATTCTGTGACATTATAACGTCTCTAACCATCATCCTATTATGCTACAATCCTCCCTTGGAAAGAGGGGTCCCAATCTGCCTTGCTATTTCCCCATATCTGTTGTGCAGAGAGATGTAATCTAGGAGCTGCACAGATTTTAAAAAAGGAGCCCAACAATAAATGCACAGCCCTCTGCATATTCAAATGAAGAACCACTAATAATATTGTGCTATAAATTGACTTTAAGCACTCAAGCTGATTTTTTGATATGATAGCTAATTATGTACATTCAGATAAGTGTGGACATAATGTGGCAAAAGGGGTGTTAAAAGTCATTTCAGGTATCATATTCAGAAAACAAGCTGTTTGTTTGTTTTCTAGTCAGATCTGTTTCCTGTGGCAGATTATGTTCTGAAATTTGAAGTACATCACTTGTCATAAATGCAATAGCATTAGATATTTGGTGGTGGAACCAATTCTTTCAATGTGAGTGAATGCTCTTCATCCTGATACGTTGGGGGAAGGCAGCCCCCTATGTTTGCATGCCATTTGCCCCACACATGATCTCTTCCAAACAGAATATTCAGCTACATTGCTATATTTTTATTATGAACATGGGATTGATTATTTAGTCGACATCACCTTTACAGATGGCAGCAATGAAGGTAAGCCTATGGAGATGTAGGACTCTTGTCAGTATGTGTCATGTTCCAAATCCGTTTTGAATTCAGTATTATCAATGGTACCAATACAGTATTAGTTACAATGCAGGCAGTGCTATATAGCCTGACAGCCTGAATCAAGCTGAGTGTAACATTCCTATTAAGAAATGTTCAAGGACTAGAAAGATGAAAAGTAAAGCAAGTGACCCCACTCCCTCTAAATGCACACAGACTGGCAGGATCATATGTATTTTTCCTATACAAGTCATGTACGGGAGTACAGTCACCCTGTCCCAACATACTAAATTCAGTAAAATGTTCTTCATATGCATAGGAAATGTTACCCTACAGTCCATCATAGGGCATTTTGCCCTACAGTGTAACATGTGAATTTATTTTACATTTTATTTATTTCTTGGACTTATGATCCAACTTTCAATACAAATAGCTTCAAGTTAGCTTACATCAGTCAATAAAATACATTTAAAGGCAAATGATCAGAACAAACAACAGAAATGCTATAGATCAAATCATCATAGCGAACAGATAAAAATCATTAGAAAGATCTCAGATACAATTAATAGATAGACACATGAGTACAGGATATGTTTTCCCTGGTACTTAAAATATGGTAGAGGTGACAAATGTATGCATGAAAGCAGAAGGAAGTCCAATAAGCAAATAGATAGGGTTTTAATCAGACCACAATTTTACCAAGAGCTTTTCTAGGTGAGGCTGTTTAACCTGTTACTTCTGCTTCCCGATTCTTTGAAGGATTAAGATCTGATCTCTAGACACAAGTCCCCCCTTTCCATATGTTCTACTGCATAACCTCTAGGTGGCACTGTGATATAGTGGAACAAAACAGACTAACGCAACTACTACTGGATAGTTGTGCTTGATTTCGCTATTCTAAAAAAGATCGCAACCCCCCTGCCCCGCATAAACTGGAAAGCAGTTGAAAAGCACAGAAGATGTACTGGAGAATGACAATGTTGTCCAAAGCAGCAGTGAACTACCATGAGTGAGGAATGCCAAACAGACAATAAAAGTCTCATCTAGAAAAAGTCTTAAAGCAAAACATTATTTGGGTTAATGCAGTCAATGCAGGTCCAGATGCCACCCAGCTAAGTCAGAAATATGCCTTAATTTAACACAGACATCAAACAGCCCCGCAGCCCCACTCCTGGCCAAGCTCAATATAGCTAAGAAAATTTAGCCACATTTTAATAAATGTGATTATCAATATGACACAACAAATAATATTGGATGCTTCATAGGAGTTAAACTGAATTCCAAATTCTGAGTCTGGCAGGTTCAAAACACCAATAGAACCATTTGGAACTGATCTGGGAGCCTGACCAGACTTTTTATTCAGTGTCAAATTCAGCCTCCTTTTCTCTGATTGTACCCTGGCCCCAATTTGTGGCAGAAAAAGGAATGAATGCCCCAAACTCTTAAAGTCCCTTACTTATGACAAATATCACCGAATAATGGTGAGAAAAATGGAAAAACAACAACACTCAAACATGGAGGCCAATCAGCCAATCCTTCCCAGCCTACAAACATGTAGCTAGCACAAACACAACAGCTCAAATTTAAGAACGGGATAGACAGGGGAGGCAGCTTGAAAAAAAGCCAGAAAGACTCACCAGCCTTAACGCCACATCCTCCCTAAGGAGGCAGAAAGTACCAGTGAAATTCTCATTCTCCCAAAGCAGACAAACCATGAGGACAGGATGGAGAATAGGATATGCAGAGGTGACTGTGGGGTTGTGGAAAACTGATGACGAACAACTTAGAGCCACCTACTTCTCTTTTTTTGTTTAGAGCAGCCCTTCCCCAACCTGGTGCCCTCCAAAGGTGTTGGACTACAACTCCCATCATTGCAAGTCAGTATGTCCCATGGTCAGGAATGCTGCGACTTGTACTTTCAAACATCTGGAGGGCAGCAGGCTATCATATGCAGAGGTGACTGGGGTTCTTGAAAACTGATTGGGGAATGCTGTTCTAGAGCAAGGGCAGGCAGAATGTAGATCTCCAGATGTTTTGGAGTTCAAATCATAAAAGTCCTTGTCAGCATGGACAGTGATCAGGAATGCTGCGAATGCTGTGACTGCAGAGGATTTTTCTTACTTGTTCAGCAGTGTGAGATGAAAGGCAGAGCTACCACCTAATAGAGTCATGTTTAAGGATTATTTTAAAACTATTGATGAAAATGATTTTTGTCCTCACCGTAACATGGGAGTTACAGCGCAGCACATCTGGAGAGCACCAGGCTGGAGAAGGATGGTTTATACTTGGATCCTATACATGTCTTCTCAGAACTCAGTGCCACTGAGTTTACTAGAGTTTCCTCCCAAGTGGTATAGCATTGCAAACTAATTTCATCTGAAAGGAGTTCAAGACAACCAAACTAATCCTTTTCTGTTCCTCTGTTACTCTGATGAGATGAAGTATTGTGGATGGATTGTGGGGAGTGAACAGTATATTTTGTATGAACACATTTTAAGGGTGGGGGAAAAACATTGGTTCTTTGAAGGGCAGGGCATTGACCAAAAGTTGAAAGTGACAGCCCTTGCTCTGGTTCTACATCTCCAACAAATACTGCCCCTTCTGTTATCAATTGTGCTGCTCTATGCGAGATGTGTGTGAGAAAAAAAAAAATTGTGCAGCACCTGTATTTGGTAAGGATATAGAACAGCGTTCCCCATCCTGCTGTCCCAGCATTCCTGACCATGGGACATACTGATTTGCAATGATGGGAGTTGTAGTCCAACACCTTTGGAGGGCACCAGGTTGGGAAAGGGCTGCTCTAAACAAAAAAAGAGAAGTAGGTGGCTCTAAGTTGTTCGTCATCAGTTTTCCACAACCCCACAGTCACTTCTGCATATCCTATTCTCCATCCTGTCCTCATGGTTTATCTGCTTTGGAAGAATGAGAAGTTCATTGGTACTTTCTGCCTCCTTAGGGAGGATGTGGCGTTAAGGCTTGTGAGCCTTAACTCCCAATTTCCCCACTTTTTGGTGCTTGGTTGAAAACTGTACAGCCTTAATGTTGTTTTGTAAACCGTAGGTTTTTTGTTTATTGAATTTCATGGCTTTGTGTAACGGATGACCACACAGGAAAGAAGCCATATAAATGTACGGAATGTGGGGAAAGTTTCAGCTGTAGTAGGACCTTTAGTAGACATCAAAGAACCCATGCAGGGGAGAAACTATACAAATGTGTAGAGTGTGGAAAAGCTTTAAAGGTACGTTCACCCTTACTTTACATCAAAGAATTCACGGAGATGAAAAACCATTTCTGTGTACTGAGTGTGGAAAAAGCTACAATCCCCTACACACCTACCAGGGAATAAGACCATTACATTCAATGGGACGTACTTCTGAGAAGACACTGACAGTATTTGCTAGAGGAGGCAGCCATTTTCTCTCAATGTTCCAATACAGCTGATATAGTAAGAATGACGCAGACAAGCTGGAGAGGTTCAGAGGAGGGCACCCAGGATGATCAGGGGTCAAACAAAGCTCCATGAAGAGAGACTGAAACAACTGGGCATGTGTAGCCTGGAGAAGAGAAGATTGATGGAACCAGTTACCTAGGGAGGTTGTGGCCTTTCCCACACTAGAGGTCTTCAAGAGGCAGCTGGACAACCATCTGTCAGGTATGCATTGAGCAGGGGTTGGACTCGATGGCCTTATAGGCCCCTTCCAACTCTACTATTTTATGATTAAAAATGCATTGCTGTGATTCAGGGGGCTATGACAGTTTTGTGCATTTATTTATAAGGGTGGAAACAGTACAGTAACTTTCAGAATTGTATCAAACTTATTCTCAGCAACTATTCAGTGCCCTAATGTATAGCTGAACACCTAGAAACTTATTCCATTGACAGTGTGCCAGACATCCCATGATAAAAAGTTGGCATGATTTTTTTTTCAAAACTAGCAATAAATCATTTATTTATTTATTTATTTATTATTACATTTATATACCTCCCAGTAGCCAAAGCTCTCTGGGTGGTTTACAATACATTTACATGTATCATACCTCATAACTTGAATATAACATTTAAATAATATCTGAACCTGATCCAGTGGTGCAATCCTATGCATTTTTAGACAGAAAAGTAAAAATCCTACAACTCCCAGCATTCCTCAGCCAGTCTTGCAGGCTGGGGCATACTGGCAGTTGTAGGCCTCCCCCCCTCTCAACATGCCTAAGATTACACCCTTATGGATTTAAGAGTATTTCTTCATCTACCCCAGTGATGCTTCCAGTGACAGGATGCAAAAAGAGAAAATATTTTTAATGTATTATTTTAATTATTATTATGCCCAACATGTTTCAGAATGAAGAGCTCATTAACTTTTGTAAACTGCCCAGAGAGCTTTGGCCATGGGGCGGTATGTAAATACAATAAATAAACAAATAAATTAATCATGGGGTAATCTTTACAATCCCAAATTCTAGGAAGCGGAGAAGCCAGCTTCTAGAGATGTGATCCAGACCTCTTCAGAAGGGGGAATAGTGTTAATCCAGACCTCTTCAGAAGGGGGAATAGTATTATGCGGTTGGGGTCAGTCTAAATTATCTCCAAGGTTCCCTTACTCAGTTCCTCAGATCACAAAGAGCGCTTTGCCATGGATCCCTATGGACAAGTATGGTTCCTCTATAGAGCTCAAACATGTCTAAAGTGTCCCATTTTAAAAGAAAGCCTGTATTTTAAAGAAAGCCTTCTCAAACCTTAGAGAAACAGCCTTTTTATTGTAATCTTTAAAATAAAACAGGCTGCAAAGGGAGTCTAGAAGGATCACGGTGGTTTATGAAGTAATGTTTCCTGAAGAAAGAATATTGCCACAGTTAAAATTGAACTGCTTAAATAAATAAATAATTTTAACTTAATTGCTTTTCCTTCACCTAAGCAAAGATGAGGTTCTAATACAATCTCCAGTGGAAAAGAAAGAAACTGCCAATAAATACGGACATTTCTGCTGCAAACTAATGCCTGCTTTTGTTTGTTTTAAAAAGAAAGTTTGAATCATTTTACTTATAATAGAAAAGGATGAAACTGCAAATAGTCTAAAACTGTTTAAAATTAATGTCTAGACACATCTGACAATGTCTTAAGAGAAATATTTTTACGGAGATTTATCAATACACACACCCAAACTCCCCCAGTAAGACTTCGAGATTAACACTGCAAAGGCTGGAATCTGTACAATTTTCAAGCGTGCAAGCTAAGTACAGCTCTGTAGCCTTGCACCCCAAACCTCTGCCTGTTTTCCTACAGACTTTGATGAGACTTACTCCAAAGTAAGTGCCAAATGATTACACCCCTGCAGCCCATTCCTATCTAGCAGTAAATTCAAAGATTTTGTTCCATGTCAATGTGCACAGCATTACAGTCCTCAATCCCCCTCCCTTCAAGATCCTTGCAGTATACAACCCCATATAATCTGCACACACATACATATATGCCACTCATATTCCCCTCCTAGATACCCCTCCCCTCCCCTCCTCTCCTCTCCCTCCACACCCCCCCTCCCCTGCACCCATGAAGGGGGGGTGTCTGTCTATTAGAGCTTTATCACACCAGCACCCATGTACCTGCTTTTGCGCTTGTCTTCCTACTGCTGCTGAAGCATTAGGCGCTGTTGTTTTGCAGCAATCCTTTGCAAACCAGGATGTGAGTTTAAGGGGGGAAATGGTGATTTTTTTTGCAAATTAAGCACAATTAAAGCAGGATGCATGGGAGTACTTCACAATAAAAGCTGATTTTAAGGTGGAAAACTTCTGAGTCCTTTGCATGCAATTTGCAGTGATTGCACAGTATAGCGCTGGTGCAATAAAGCTCTTAAGCAGACAGCCCCCTCCATTCACCCAGCCACCATTCCCACACACACCTCAGTCTTACCTTCTAGTTGCTGCTTCTTCTCCTTCCGCTTGCTTCTTTCTTCTTCCTTCTTCTACCCTTGCTTGCTGCTTTCTTCTTCTTCTTCCCCTCAGCCTAGGCGGGTGGGGGTGGGGGAACGCTTCCAGGAAGTCCCAGAACGTGTCCCTCCAGGCCCCTCCCCCAGCGTCGATGGGGCCTTGTATTTGCGCTGCATGATCTTGCAGCCCAAGTACAAGGCCCCATCAAGGTAGGGAGTGGGCGGGGATGCTGGAGGAAGCCTGGGCCCAGCTGAGGTGAACCCCGTGCGCGGCTGCAGGCCCGGGTGCTGGAAGGAGGCCCAGCCCCCCAGAGGATGGCCTTGCTTGCTCCCAGGCAGTATGGATGGCCCCGCCCCCTCTAATGCCCGCCACTCATCTTGCTGTTGCCAGTCCATAGCCCTCCTGAAGGCCTGCCTGGGCCGCTGCTTCCTGGTTGCTGCTCTTTGCGCTGGCAGCCAGCCAGAACTTTTCCAACAATCTCTCTCCCACTCCCTCCCTTCTCCCCCCTCCCTCTTCGGAAGCTTAGGCGCATGCGTTACCTTATCAGAGTTCCATAGGCTAACATTGGACGCAAATAAATTAATTAAAAATCAATGGAAGCTAATTTTTTTAAAAAGAAAGGCCATTCCATCAATGAGGAGGACAGTGCAACACAATCCCTCCAATGGATTTGAAGGTAAGGGTCCCAATTCAGAGCTTTTCGTGCGCAAAAAAATTGTCGCCACCCGGAAGTACTGAGTTCATTTTGAGTCAGAGAGGTTTTTACTACTTTAGTCCTTTGAACTGCCGTCTTGCCCTCAATATTCCACCAATCTTCTTGAAACACGCAGGGTATGTAAAACCAGCATTTCTTTCTGGCAGCTCTCCGTTTCAAAAAGATTGGTGAAACATTTTCCATTTTATGAACGTCAGAATGACCCACCCCCAATTACAGCCTTAACATGGTGGAATGCAAAATCTACACTTCATCCTTAACACACTGGACACAGCTGTGTCCAGTGTAATACTGTTTTCAAACTGCTTTCAAAGTGTTATATCCTGCTTGGTGTAGATTGGCCCTATTCTCAAATTCAGAGTTGCTTATTAGAGTATCTTTTGATACCATAGGGTGCAGCTTGGAATAGTGGCTAATGAAGCATCACTAATAATAAGGCAACATGGTAGATACGATTTGAGAAATTGTTCTTTCCAAGCACTGCTATAGCTCCACTTCCGAATAACTGCCTTATCCAATCATTTCTGTAAGAGAGTTCCCAGATTGGTGGATAAATGAAGTGTTATGTCTGTTCTCCCTCCTGTTTTCTTTTATACCCTGAGCTGGGCCTGTGAAAGGGAGATTCATTTATTGTTTAGCTGGAATAGAATGACTGCAATCCTACAAACAAATTGGGCTTCGGTTAGGTGTGCTTTGTCATAAATAATCGCAGAGGAGATTGGATTTCTCTCCTTGCCAATGTACTTCAGCTGTACATTAAGCTCACAGCATCTAGAAGGGACTGAAACATTGCTCACTTGAATGATCACTGAACAACTCACACCTGTCCTTGTTCTGCTGTGCTGTTGCCATCTCTATTTCCCTAAAGCATATTCAGCAGAACTTTATGGTAAAGGAAACTCCTCTTCCATTTTTCTAGGTTTACTCCTTGTCTCCAGTCTCCCCCCTCCCTTTCCTATAAAATTCTGTGAGGCATGACACTGAGCATAATTCTTCAGGATCTGTGGGGTGGGAGGAAATCATTGCACAGATTGGTTCATGGCATTTCCACGGTCAGGTCAGCGGTTAACCGTATTTTATGTGCAGCATTAGGTCACTTGGAAATGTGAAAGCATATCTTTCCACTCTGGTGTCAGTATTGTAAATGTCTACGTTTTCCTTTACAGAAACGTGTATTTGGTTTTTTTATTCCCTTTCACATACTAACACACTTTCATAGGCTTTAGTCCTCCAAACGTGTTCACATGCATGAGGTGTGGAGCCACAAAGCTGTTAATAAAGATATTTATTTATGACAACCGCCACAAATCATGACCAATCATGGTGAGGATGCATAGTAGAGCTACCGCATGGCTTCTCCTAAGGTACATACAGTGATCTTGCTACAGATATAAAATGTGAAATGGCAAAGGGAGAACCTTTCTAAATTTACTGATCTATGCTGCTTTGTCAAAAGGCAATTATGCCTAGTGTTTTACCAGTGAAACTCATAATGAGTGAAAGTGAAGACTGTATGTTTCATTTAAGATGGTTTCCAACACCCACTGTATAGGAAATAAATCGAATTTCTTTTTTTATTTGCATGCTGTTATTGTTAAAATAAGTTTGTATTATTCATGGCTCCTTCCTAAAAATTAAGTACACAGTGAAAGAGTAAAACAGCTACCTAATGTAAATGTGATCAGTGAATTGTCTTATTTTTGATGCATAATACAGCTGGGTTGCTTATAATCTATAGCTTCTGTGCCTATCTCACCCAAACATAGAATGCTTGATCCAATAACCCACGTGAAATGTAGCATATACAAGATGTTGCTGCATTGTCATTTTGATTTATCCCAAGATTTTCAGATGAATATAAGGATCTAAAATGTTATTGAATAAAAGGAAATCTAAGGTCTGTGAGCTTTATGTAGCTCAAGACTTTTTTTTCTAGGAAAAGCTTTCTTCCCTTCTCTCCCTCCCCCCCCCCCCCCATCCCTTGTATGGGACAGCATGGCCTGGAGTAAACAACTTGGTGGGATATATAATTTAAAAAAAAAAATAGGAGTCTCTTGAGGATGCTCCCTCCAAGAAGTTTAGTGTCAATAATAGAAATGTATAAATGTGATTCTTTATTTGCATTTCAACCTACAGATTGATTCAGTAAGCATTCTCCAAAACAACTTTGTCTTATGGTGTTTTTAGATCCATTAGATTCTAGCACACTCCATAACTTGGCTGTAGAAAAACAGGCATGGTGCTGTAGATGAAGGAAGACAGGCAGAGCCTTTTGTGTAGGTTACTGCTCTAGTTCTTTGGAATTCCTCTCAAGCAGGGTTGGCATTGCATTTACCAGGCAAGTGAAGATCTACTTGTGGGGCTTGAGACCTTGATTGGTGATATTTATTGTGATGTATATGGGAGGGGGGATTTCCCCCCTACAGGTTTGGTAAGTGTTCCCCTGAAAAATAATCAAGATGGGGCTCATATATACCTACCAGCTATCTGGGCCGGGTGTGGGGAGGATCCTGGGCTTTCCCATGGACATGGAGTCCCCCCCACCAGCTCCATGCCCGTTTGCAAAGACCTGCCACCCATGGGGAGGAGGGAGACCTAGGAGCCTGCGCCACATCGCCCACGGTCCTCAGGGTTGTCCCTGGACCACGGGAAATACCGGGATAAGTGCCAACTATTTTATCCCGGGGAAAGTAAGAGGTCATCCCCAGTTGACTCTGGGATCAGCTGTACATCATTTGGGCACACAGAGATGACTTTGAGCTGATCCCGGGATAAATGGGTGGTGTAGACATGCCCATAGTCTGCCACAAAGCTTCCTCGCTTGAACACCTTAAGTGGTCTAGCAACCTGGGGAGCTTCTAGTACTGCAAGGAATCCCTCCCTTCAGAAAAGCTCTGTAAATAGTGTAAAGCTTTAGGTTTATTTTCCCAAAGGACGCAGGACTGGACAAAAGTTATAGAATATCATTGGAGGACAAGGGAATAACTTAACAACTGTGCAGTCTTAGCATGTGGGGAAGAATTAGTTTAAAAATGATGAAGTCAAATGTCAAAGTGTATGAGAAAGAAAGATTTGTTTGGGAAAAGAAGGCACCAAATCACACACAGAGACTTGTAAATAAAATAAAAAAAGTCAATCTAACTTAGCCAGTACATTTTATCTACTTGAATAAAATGTTGTGGTTTAGAGGTTGTCCGTGGTTTAGAGGAGTTCCTTGCAGAAATATAGAATTTTGGATTTCTGGTTGGATGGTTCCAAGAGACAAAATACTGAGATGAGGCTTCACCTATTTATGGGAATTTAAGGCTAGTAAAAGTCAGCCTCTTGATGGAGACCTATTGTTATTTTGTCCAATGGTGAGAGCAGCTACATGTCTGATACCAGTAATTGACTTGGCCAGCCCTTAATGACTCAAAATTTACATTATAAAAGGACCGTTTTCAACTAGCTTAGGTATTGTTAAAAAAGAAAACGGGGAAAGGGATTAATATCAGGATTATTTGGTAATAAAAGTCAGGACTTCCAGAGGAGTAGTACAATTGCAGACGTTAGAACAGGGGGCATTATCACTCTGTTTGGAATATTGGGTTTGTTTTAGGTATCAAAATAGGTGCTGTGAGTTTAAGGATTTTAGTCATTTGTGATTTCATTGCAAGAGAGTTGGGGCAAGGAATTTTAAGCAATAAGAGCTTCTCTACATTTTTTTTTAATGTTGCCACCCTACTGTGGCTTTCTGCATCTGATTTCTTTCTGGGATGTGATTGGTGCCATTACAAGGGTGGCCACGAGGTTTTCTCTCTCTGCACGCTCCATTTGATGTAATGAGACACTACCATCTAGTGGCAGAATTATAGTGCAACACTGAGTTTGCACGCTGAGATTTTCCAGATATTCCCACATTATCTCTGTTTTTTTAAAACCTGTGATTTCCTGGAGATGGCACGGGAGGGGCCCTGGATGCTGATGATATCATATAACGAACCTGCAGACTTCCATAAGTGACCAATCATGAACTTGCTATAAATCGCTTGTTTAGAGAAGGTCTCTCCAAACAGTGGAATGAAAATCAAGGGAACATATTTCTGTAACCTTAAAGACGAAGGAACTAGAAAGGTTGGGACAGGGATACCTAAGAGAGTGCCTTCTCCCTTACCAACCTGCCCAGTCACTGAGGTTATTGGAGGGCATGCTCCTGGTGGTTCCACATGGATCTGTGGCCCGATTGGAATCTACCAGGAGAAGAGCCTTTAGCGTAGTGGCCCCTTCTCTGTGGAACTCTCTGCCCCTGAAGGTCAGGCAGGCACCAACACTAGGCTGCTTATGGTGCCTCCTGAAAATAACTCTGTTTCAAGAAGCCTTTCCCAACTGACTAGCCACTGTTTTTTCTGTTGTTGTTTTTTAAATGGAATAATTTTAATTTGCTTTTTAAAATCTTTCTTTTACTGTTGATACCTATGTTCACTGGAATCTGTGTTAGATAATTAAGTGGTATATAAATGTTGTAAATAAATAAATATATAAATAAAGGTTTAACAGCTCTTGTTTATTCAGGGTTCTCAGCCATTTATCTGGAGCGATCTTTCTATCCCCTTCGCTCCAAAGCTGTTTGTTAAGAAGGGTAGGAGCAGTAGATTATAAAGAAGAACTGGTTAGGGCCAATGCTGGTATATATCAGTTAAGACAAGATGGATGTATAATTCGTGGGGTGATTTGGCTGTTCCATGCGGTGGCATTCAACGTGTTCTGGATGGGGTCACATTTCCCATAAAGGATGAAATTCTCAACGAGTGGGTGGGTGTGCATGTGTGCTTTTGGCTGTGTTTTGAACTGATTTAAAATATGGCTGCTAGATTGTTGGAATGGAACATACAGTTTTCAAATAACATAATTGGTTGAACATAATTCAAACTACTGTTATCTACTTTTAACACCCTATATGGATTGGGACCACATACTCCCACAAGAACCTGGTCAAATGCTAAGTCCTTTCAAAAGTTAGGGCAGGTGATGACCTGAGGAAAGGCTTCCTCCATTTTGTTGGTCTATCTGAGGAAAGCTTCCTAAAGGTAAATGCTTCTTTATTTACTCAAGAATTTTTGAATGGCCTGGTTCAGCAGCATGGTTTAGCGTGTTGTCTGAACCAGGCCAATGTTTCTTGTTTTATCCTGCTTTGCTGCTCTTATATTGTTTTAATTATTGTTTCTAAGATGCCCTGGGAATTGTAGAACTGAAGGGGTGGGGTATGTTTTTTTTAATACATAAATAATATGGTTCAAATATATCTTCAGGATTCTGTTTCCAAGGAAGTGTTCTTAGTACTGCAGTTTTTTATCCCCATGTAAGGCCAAAGAGGGGAGTAGAAAGACAGCTGGGATGTGTTAAAAAAAAAAAGCAGTAGAATTTAGACTTACAAAATAAAGGAAGAAATCAGAAATTACCCTGATGGCCTCTCATGATGAGATGGTGTTGACAGCAATTGTGTGAAAGGAAGAGGATTTGAGAGGGATGTTTATTTTGGGGAGTGTTGTATTCAAGAGGACAAAGAACTATTCAAGTTGAGGTTTTTTGAGAGAGAGTCTGTGATTTTGGCTTGTCGGGAATTGACAAGTAGATTTGTAAGTCATCGTCGTAGACAGGATAGCACAATCTATTACACTGGATGTGATTTCCCCAAAATAGAGTATAAAAACGAACACAACTCTTACACTTCACTGTCATCATGGAACTATTATCTTTTATCTTTTTGACAGTTGGCCTTTTTCTAATACTTTCCTTAGCTAATATTTACATCCAAATACTTGCCAGACCCATTGGTGTGAATATGATCCTTAATTCACACCTAGTTCCTGAGGCTTTTTCAGTGGCTATGTTTAGAACTAAAAAAAATAATAATAACCACATATTTGTGAATTATAAATAAAGCACTTCCAATGTTTTGGGGGTAATATCTGGATTCACTGACATACTCTTCCAATGTCAATTTATTTAATTGGGAGTTACATATTAATGGATATGAAATAACTTATTTACCTGCTGCTATTTTTTTATGACTTATGTCAATCTTCCCAAACCTGGTGACCTCCAGATGTTTTGAACTAGAACTCCCAGCATTCGTGACCATTGGCCATACTGGCTGGGGCTGATGGGAGTTGAAGTCCAAAGCATCTGGAGGTCACTAGGTTTGTAATGCATATGGAAATAAAGAAAGAAAGACGCTAGTAAAATTTGGCCAGGTTATCAAGCAGCCATTCATTAAGAGATAATTTAATGACATTTTATTGAATGGATTTTTTCTCCCAACAGAACTGATCCTTAATGCGTTATTTTCCACATAAGGTTTAAGCACTGATGGAATATTAATGCTATGTCAGTTTTATTTCAGTTTGATTGACATGGCTCTGCCCCCCAAAAACAATTGTCAGGAAGTCAAAGGTGACTTTTAGTGGAGATGTAGGAATGTGAGTAACATTTGGAAGATAGTGACTAGAGCCCAGTTATCTAATACATAACAATCTAGTTACCGATGTCTCGCTCTGAAGTCTATCTAGAATGCAACAAAGACGCTCCTGAAGTTGCATATTGCAAAGGAAGAATGACAGTGGTAGGCTAGCAATTATTCATGGAGTTTGTCCATCATTATGGATCTGCTCACTGAGAAATCCCTGATCAGCAATCCCAGGATTTTACGAGTTTACTTATATCTTTAAGTTTCTATCCTTCCTTTGTGCCAAAAATGGTTTGAAAACTTGTGCTGTATATTTCTTTGGCCATCCTCAATTGCAAAATTGTTTGCAGTCTATATCTCATTTATCCTAACAGACCCCTGTGAGGTAAGTGGTGGTTATTTTCCATAACAAAATATTTTTTTTGTGAACCGCCCAGAGAGCTTCGGCTATCGGGTGGTATAAAAATGTAATAAATAAATAAATGTAATAAATAAATAAAATAAAAATGAGCTTCTGAGTTAGATGTGGTCCCTACATGGCTTGGGACCACAATACCTGATGGAACGCCTCTCCCGACATGAACCTACCCGTACACTGCGCTCAACATCTAAGGTCCTCCTCCGAGTGCCTACTCCAAGGGAAGCTCGGAGGATGGCAACAAGGGAGAGGGCCTTTTCAGTGGTGGCCCCCCGACTGTGGAATGATCTCCCTGATGAGGCTCGCCTGGCGCCAACATTGTTATCTTTTCGGCGCCAGGTCAAGACTTTTCTCTTCTCCCAGGCATTTTTAACAGCATTTTAACAGCATTTAACAACGTTAAGTTTGTTTTTAATGGACCCCACAATTGTTGTTTTTAAATGGATACTGTTGTTTTTATACTGTTTTTATGTGTGTGTGTGTGTGTGTGTGTGTGTTTAAATTGTATACTTTTAATGTTTACTATTTTTAAATGTTGTGTGTGTGTGTGTGTTTTTAAATTGTATACTTTTAATGTTTACTATTTTTAAATGTTGTAAACCGCCCAGAGAGCTTCGGCTGTGGGGCGGTATATAAATGTAATTAAATAAATAAATAAATAAATTAGATCCCAAGGCCATTAGAATTGCTTTATGGATTTGAACCCAAGTCTCTAAGGCTTATTTCACTAAGTGTTAACACTTGGCCAGGTTATCAGAAGCCCTGTTCAGGTGCTCTGTACTTAAGGCAACTCCTGTGGAATGGAGCACTCTAGCCCCACCCATCTTCTTTCATTGTCCTCAACTTGTAAAAGGCAACTGTCTGAAGAACATACATTTTCCAGCTCTTGCTCACATAGAGACCCTGCACAGATACAGGAGGCTTTCTTCTTTACAGTTGGGGGCGACAAAACGCGATGAAGGAGTAGGGCAGGGCTGGAGAACTCCCGTCCTCATGTTTTGCCTTATTCAGCAACAGAATAGGGCTAGAATGTTCTCTGAATCAGTAAATCTAGTTTCTGTGAATCTAATTTATTTTAGTTGGAACGCATTTGAGTAAAAGCAGACAACTGCAAAGTTGTGTTTCTTCTTGCAGTTTGTTTTTGAATGTTCCATTTTTCAGTGAATGAAATTTAAATACAAATCGTTATTCTTGTGCTATGGTGATTTTACATTAAATATGTTGCTTTGCCATTCATTGTCTGTCTTTCCCTTGTCTATTCTTTCAAATATGTGCTCGAAAAAGCATTTCATTTTCCTGTTACTATGGAAACAAGGAACCATATTACAAACTGAGCATATGCCTCCATGTCAAGATGAGAGATGTTGGGTGGAACAGTATGATTATGAATTCCGTCTCTCCAGTTTTCTCCACATCCAGCATGTTAGGTCTACAATAGTTTCTGGTGGTACAGAGAAATGTTGATGCGTTGTGGAGACAAATCCTCTCCTTCATGTTAAATTCCAAAGTAGGGATGCATAGCTTGAGAGCCATTCTGCTGTTACCTCAGTTTATGAGAGCCCCTGCAGGAGTTTTTTTCTTCATGCCTCTTTGGTAATGGGAGAATTCTGGGATAAATTAGTATACTCACAGAACTGACATAATTAGTACAAGCTATGTTCAAGTTTTTTGCCACCTAGTAGCCAAAAGACAAATTTGTTTAATAGTAATATTTAATATTTGTATGGAACAAGTGTTTGAAGTGTTTCAGATACATTATCTAATGCTGAGAGAGAATGGCTTGTCTAATGCCATTTAGGGGGTCCACAGCAGAGGTTAGATTCAAATTGGGGATTTTCTGATTTGACGCTTAGTCTCTTAGCCACTGTGCCAAGTCTGAGCATGCTGTAGTGCCCAGGCTGCTTTTCCATGATGTATGTTAGGCTGAGGCCCAGTTATTACTTGGCATTGTTGGCATAACCTCCATATGTTCATAACAAGCTGAGTACTCTTGGAACTATTGAGAAGATATGAAATCTCAATTTCCCCCCCTGCATACTGTGGTCTATGTTGTATAAACATTTTGAGGAACGTGTGTGTGTTGATTGCAGTGTTGGGCAACACTAAACTCCAGATGTTTAGTCCCACAACTCCTATCAGCCTTATCCAACAGAGCCACTGGTGGGGGGATGATAGGTGTTGTAGGCCAAAACATCTGGAGGGCCACAAGTCTCCCCCACCCCGGGTTTAATGGCTTCCTGTGTTCTTCTGACTCACCTCCTCGCCTCTTAAAATTATTATTCCTATTCCAAATCTTCCTTTTAATATACTGATGAACAAAAGGCAATCTATTAAATGTTGCATAAAGGTCATTGTTAGAGAAGAAGATTAAAGACATTTAAAAGTCTTTAAATGACAGAGGAGAGAGTCCGAAGAATTCTTCAGCCTGACATGGGGCTCATCTACACCAAGCAGGATATTCCACTATGAAAGCATTATATAAAAGGCAGGAGCCACACTATGGCTTTATAATGGTACTGAAGTGCACTGACAACTGTTGAGGCCCATTCAGACATACCATATACCGCTTTCATACCACTTTCATAGTGTTATACACTGCTTGGTGTAGATGTCTCATGGGCCCCAATAGTTGTCAGTGCGCTTCAGTACCACTATAAAGCAGTAGTGTAGATCCTGCAGTGCACTTCAATACTGCTACAAAGCAGAGGTGTGACTCCTGCCTTTTATATACCTCTTTCATACCACTTTCACAGTGGAATATCCTGCTTGGGGTAGATGAGCCCAAGGGCTCTTTCTCCTCTCCCATCCCCCTTTCTGGCATACTTGGGGACTTCTGCTTCTGGTAGGCCTCACCCATAAGAAAAAGCCACTCCTGGATCAGTAGCATTGATCTGAGCACTCTGGTGGCCACAATCATCTATGGAGGAGGTGTTCACCTCTACTTCGACAGTAGCCCTTTTTGGCCCCTTCAGACGGCCAAAACAGACATTAGTTTAAATCTGTATGTAGTTTAAATCTGTATGCAATTTGGGGGGTGGGTGGGTCATTTTTACTCTAGAGTAGGTACAGGGCCCTGATCTGAAACAGGTCTCTAGTGTTGATGGTAAAGGGGCTTTTAATATCTGGATTGATTGGGGCCCTTGTGCCTACTCTAGTGCAAAAATATAAAAACAGCTGCTAGATATGGATTTAAAGTAATGTCTACCTTAGCCTAGAATGTACAGCAGTTTGTGTGGTTTGGATTTGCCTGGCCTGAGTAGATCAAATTAGATAGATGAAAGTGGTGTGGTATCTGAACATGTTTTATTTTCCCTCAGGCAAGCATGGTTTTCAAAATAGAGAAGAGAGATTTGTGTCTTAGTACTGTAATATGATAGGATGATAAGGAGATTTCTTTATTGCCTGTGTGGACTTTCTCTTATTAAACTGACAGAAAGACAGCAATATTTTTCTTGGGGCCCCATACTGAATATTTGTAAATAAATGAGCTTGTCCTGACATTAATACCATTCCTGGATTTACTTAGTGGTATAAAACCATTCTTGTGTTTATGGAGATAAAGCTAAATTATATTATCAGTGGCACTTTTATGTTGTGTAAATTTTCTCATGTTCAGTGACGTGCATTCTTTAATGCAATATGGATTTGCACCTAGATTTCAAAATGAGTTACCATCCATTAAAGTTTAGATTTCTGAGAATGGCCAACTGCAGTGGATTGAGTATCTGACAACATGAAAGGAATTAAACTTTTTAATTTATTCTAAAATTTAGATTTATCTCCCATTCTTCCTCAAATTAGTACAAGCAACTGAGCGTTTAAAATCCAAAAACACACAAAATCTATTAAGATAAATGTCCCAATGTGCTGCTACCATAGAGGAGACACTTATTTAACTGGGAAGAGGGTTTGACTGCTGCTTGCTGGCGTTGTTGGCAAGTGAATTTTTGTTGAGTTACTTCAAATTTCAGTAACATTAACTCATTCATTTAAGCTTTACAGGAGTAAGTTTGAAAGTAAATAGACTAAACAGATCACTCTGCACTACAACAGATGGACAACTTTAATAAGAGATCAAACAAAAAGGTCTCATGTTGATTCTGGAGGGATTTCAGGCTCTGGAAAATCTCCAGAGAAAGAGCCTTCCAAAAATTATGGAGCCATATGTCCCTGGCTGTAAGCAGTGTGCTTGTGATGCTGTCTGACAGGGAAGGCCCTGCTCTGCCTGGGAACTTAAATTGCCCATCCATAATTCCTGTCTACTTGTCACTCAGCTGGAACCAGATGAGAATGGCAGGCCTGGCTTACTTAGGGCCTGTTCAGTTTATAGGAGCAAGAGGTAATTGGGCTTCTTACCCATGCTAGGATCAGAAGCAACTAAGCATACATCACACACTTTATATAAGAAGGCTCAGTTCCTGCTAGTCTTTGTTTCATATAACACTGAAAACAAGGCGTTCACCCCAGCTTCAGGCCAACCTTGAGTCCCTGCTTTGTACTTCTAGATCTAGAGACTAAGGGCTAGGCTACTTCCTACCAGCTGGTTATGGGTGCAATCCTATGCATGTTCAGATAGAAAAAGTCCTACAATTCCCAGCAATCCCCAGACAGCACAGCTGGTTGGGGAATGCTGGTAGTTGTAGGACTGTTTTCTGTCTAAACATGCATAGGAGTACACCCGAAGACTGTGATGCTGACTTATTACATCAGTTACAAAGCATTATACACATTATTATTTTGTGCTTGTGGCATCCAGAGAAGGATTAGAACCATCCTTGTGCACCTAGAAAGTGATGCTTGATTTGCACACATGTAGATTTCATAATTAACCCAATATGAACCTCTGTTCCAGTCTCTCTCTGGAATTTTTCACAGCTCATCATTTCTGCTTGTAGTTACTGCCTGCAATTCATCCAACGGAGAATATATATATTAGGCTTCTCAGGGACTAAAAGTTCTAGGGGTAAGAAACAGTCTTGCAAAGACTTGTAGTGAGCCCCAGGAGCCTGACATAGCTCTTCTCTCCATGAGAACATATTGACACGGCTGAAGTTAAATACAAAGGTGTGTGTACTGCTCCACAATCTCTTTAATTTCAAGGTTTGCTTCAAAGGGACATGCAATCTGGTTCTGTGCATGCTTATGCAGAAGTAAGCTCCTTTGGTTCATTGAGACTTCCAGATAAGTATGAATAGGATTTTAGCCTTAGGTGCGCAGAGCTGCTTGTGGTTTTGCACTGCAGTACAACTTCTTTTAGCAAAATTGAAATAAATATTTCAGGACTCTGTGTCATCAGTCTGGTTAAAAACCTGTGTCCTTATGGCACTCAGACATGTGCACTTGTACACACACAGACACACACACTAATGTGCCATGACATAATTTAATTGTGGGTTTTAATGGTATAAAAAGCATAGATTGTTTTACACAAAAGTACCTCCCTTTACTTTAACTAATGCTCTTCATATGGTTCCTTTTATGCTAATATCAGTAGGACTGAAATCACGTTTTAATATCTCTTTTTATTGAACTTTATGATTTCAGCTGAGATAAGCAAACATTGAAGCATAATGGAATCCTTATTAAGAAAGAAACATAAATACAGAGGTTTTGTTTTTTTAAACTGCGTCTTGCAGAAACTAGATTTTATAATGCCAAGTTCTCCTTTCTGTTCATGAATGCATTGCTTTAAGAGAGAATACTATCTTCTCTTTCTCTGATTTTCTTTAATAAATAGCTACATTTTAACAATACACAGGAAGTCATTTAGACTGGTAAAAGCAGTGTGATGTTATATTAAATAAAGTGCTCTGTAGTTCTTTAAACAATCAAATCGGTGTTCTTCAGTATATGAATGGCAGATTGTATTTCTGGTGATCTGCTCAAGATATATAATTTGACAGTGATAGGACATACACTCTGGAACACAGTATGGCTTTAACAACTGGGACACATGACTCTCCCCCCCCCCAAATAAATAAGCATCTGTTGGCATCTGTATTCTTCATAGCACACATACACTCATTCCAGTTGTTCTGTCTATTTTCAAAAAGCATTCTGGATGATCCGATTCACTGAATATCTCTTGGGCAAACCTATAAAAAGAGCATCCCAGTCTTTAGAAGTCATACAGCTATTTTTAGCAGTGATGGATAATTATAGAGGTGGATGAACAATTCACAATGAATAATGTATTTGTGAATTTAGCTCTCTTTTTTTGTTTGTGAATTATTTAGAAACCATTAACGTTTGGGGTTTTTTGTTTTTTGTTGTTGCATATGTATAATTCATAATTCTTTAGCAATTCTAAAAAGTGGCAGTGCTTAACTTCATTGGAAACCCCTATCACAGGTCACTGAAATATCCAGGAGAATTAGCTGGATTGCAATTTCCATGTTTTTTTCCCACACAAGTATCCATCAAGGTAGACAAAGCTGTTTTAGTGCCAAAGGCCAGTTTGGAAAATTGATTGAAATGGAGCCAGATAATCAGTGCCATCCAAGAGCAGGGGCAGGCAACATTTTTTGGGTTGTGGGCACATTTGGCAATTTGAGAAACTGTTGTAGGCACCACCACAAAATGGCTGCCAATTTGTCTTTCCTTGGGTCAATTTTTAGATTGTATTCTTCTCAGGGCCTGCACTTTTTTTTTTACGATGTTACTCTTTAAAGTGCCGTGCAGACTGTTGGTGCTATATAAGTAATATGACTACTACTAAGAAATACTCATTTGTGTTAGTTCTTTGAATGAGATTCATAGAATTGTCATTGGGGTGTTGCTTTGTAACTCGTTCGAGGGGTTTTGTTTTTGTTTGTTTAGGGTTTTTTTCTTTCCACCAACTCAATATGGAATTTATTTTGTTTTAAGATAAAGTTAAAAATAGGTGCAAGAAAAAGAAAAGAGAAAGACAGATAATAACACAAAAGGATTACTAAAGAAATAAAAAAAATCACTGATCATAATCATTAGTATTTCATGGATATACCTGCAGAATATCTAGATTAAAACAGCTCAAGAAGATGTTCACTGTCTAATGAAAGACTGGATATGTAAATTATATAACATAAATAAGGTATGTGTGTTCAGAAAAAAGATATGATTTCAATTTGATCAGAAGCCTGAAAGGCTACTATGTAGGAAATAAACTATGGTTTATTTTTAAAATTAGGATTCCTTGCTTGTTCTGCATTCAGAAACTGGATCCTCCAGTCTCTGCTAGAAATAGGCAGTGGATCATCTTGTAACAAGTATACTGCCCATAGGTTATAGCTGTTAAATTCCTCCAAATAATGAGGAATTTTATTTCCAGGAGAGATGGAAATAGACTGAAAAGACATGTATGCCTTAGCCATAAATCTCCTACCTTCTTTGTCAAGTGTCGGGTAATCAGTTATTTCCTTTGACATTTTTTCCCTTGAAATTCCAAGCTTAAAGCTGAGGAAAGCTTAGTAGATTAGTACTAGCTGAATTAGTTCTTGGTGAATTAGTTCTTGATTCCAATAGTGCTAGTATATACTATGCCAGACAGAAAGCAGCTTAGAAAGCAATAAACTATTGCTCTTAGAGATAAAGTGTAGTGTTTTATGGTACTTTAAAAGTATTGAACAGATCCACTAGACCTTCATGGGTATTTACTTTTGCATTACACACCTGGAAAGTGTAGCTTTTGTATCTGCTGCGAAAACTGAAACGTCTGTCTCTGATGTTTAAAATTTTGGCCGGGGATCAATCACACATATCTGTTGCTTTGCCCTTGGCCCCTTCAAGGAGGCCCAAATGATAGTATAATCCATCAAGAAAACATTAGCGATGGTTGTCATTGTTAACCTGTCATGAGCTGCTGACATAAATAGCTCAAGCATACAGAATAGCCTTGATGAAGGAAACAAATTATCTTTTTACAGAGTCTGGGGAAAAAAAACCACGCCAATATTTTGGTTTAGAATCCTTCTTTGGGTGAAGCTGAAATTAGCTTTAACAAAAATGTACCAATAAATATAACATGTCAATGATTAAACTGAATGTTTGATGTATTAAGAGCTGCTAAATTTGAATGGGAATGCTGAAAAAAGACAGTTGGTAAAATGTACAAAATCAACCAAGAGCACACCTGAGCCCTGTTCTGATTAATGAAAAATGCATCTCAGGATAAAATATGGTCCTTCAGGGAAGAATTGTAGCTCAGTTTCACTAAAAGCAGTCCAGATATCCATATATTTATCCATTCTCGAATGGTGCCTATATACCACCTGTTCAGATCTTGTAATACTTTAGAACATGTTGAGTCCGTGTAATCCAGCTCTTTCCTTTGTTATTAACTCACCTTTAAGCTGATAAGACTTAAGACTTAAAATTGTAAGCCAAACTCTTTCTCCTGTTTCTTATATTTAGGGAATAGAAACTTTATCGATATATTTTCTTAGGGGACCTGCTATCAGGTCCCCTAAGTTTGCAAACACAATGAATAATGTGGACCCAAAGTGTCAAAATCATTTTTTTAAGGTCTATGCTTCAAAAGAAGGTCTTAAGCAAGATGTCCCATAATCAGATGTATGCTGCATAAACAAAGAACCCGTTGTACTGCTCTAATTCACACCTTAATGGACAATAGGAGGCAATTGACAAAGCTGCAAGTTATATCTTACACACTTGAAAATGAAATTCTCTTTGAAAGTTTCCAGAATAGCTGATGTCAAGCAAATAACTTTTCTGATGCACTTTATCTTTCCACTTCTGTGCATTTTTTTGTATTGTTTGTACAAGTGCTTAGTTTTCTGCTGCGGATAATTTTTTTATTGTTGCTAGTTTTATTTTATCTGTTTATTTGGTAATGTAGTGGAGATTTTAATCTAGGCAATGTTCAGGTTTTAGTGTTTTATGATTTTAGATTTGGTAAACAACTCAGACAACTATGTTGAGTGATTGGGATACAAGTATTGAAAATAAATAATTAAATATTTTTAATGTGAAAATGAGATGGTGTTCTCACTAATTTGCAAGATTATTGGTGGGCGCACTGAATAGTTGAAAATAATATGCAGAAGTAAGCCCTTTCCACTGGACTGCAGGGTAAGACTTATCACTCATTTGCAATGCTTTGGCTATGTGGCAAAATTCTTTGGGCATTTAAGATATATCTAATTGTTGTTAGTAGCAATGGCAGTGAATGCCATATTTCAGAGAAAATGTACAACCAAAATATTTTAAAACTGAGAAGTACAGAGTGTGTAAATCGTATGGGCATATGTACCATGTGTTTCTTCTCGTCTTGTAGTAGGGAATGAGTGTGTTTACTTAACATTTGGTGACATTTAGAAATGGATTGACTGGTTTAAATTATTCTGCGTATCACAGCCTCTATTTTTGTGCCAGATAATAAGGTATGACAATGTAGGCCTCTACGTTCCTCATGGTATTTGTTTTCTTACAGGGAAGAAACTGAAGAGCACAACCCCTTTATTACAGGCCTGATTATGTGGAGTTTAAAATAATCTGAACATGACAAAGACTAGGTAGCTGATGAATATAAAAATAATGAGTTTGGAACATTATTATGGAATGCTAGTCACTTTATTTTTATATTATAAGAATTATGATGCAGAGATCTGTTGCATAAACAGAATTATCTGCAAGTGGGGTAAATGTTGCTAGAAATGTTTTTGGCTCAGGACAGACAATTGTTTGAACTGGTAACATCGTTTTGTTATTTCTTCATGCTGTATGATTTCTCTTGTTTAGCGGATTGCACATTGAAAGCTTGCGTTGTGGGAATGTGGAGTGTGGGAAATAACGAGGTGGACACAAGATTGAGATTTAATAGGGCCACATTTAATAGGGCCACGTATAAAGGGAAATCCTAAGTGGGCATCTAATCTGGCTTCATGCCGTTGTTTAATCGGGTGAGGCATTCATGGCCTTAGCACGCTGCATGTGAAGTCTGATTCTGGTAAAAGCAGGTGAGAGTCAAGTGGGCCAGAAGCAGAAGACAGACTCGAAAGACAGGTCGTGTACCAGATTGCAGGTTCCCCTCCACCAATGCTCTTTGATAAGGCTTGCCTGTCCATTAATAACTGTGCTCTACCAAGTGTGTGTGTGTGTGTGTGTGTGTGTGTGTGTGTTTAAACCAGCATTACACCACTGGTCATGATTACACTCACAGGCAAAAAGAACTGTGCAAATTGGCTTCATTTATGGAATTTTTTGATCACCTTATTTTGATAAGCAGATGAACATGGTGATGTGTAACATAAATATGTTTTATCTACTTTCTGAAGTTGATGGAGACATTGATAAACAAGCAGATTGTGAATACTATCGGATCAAATCTATTTTTGTTTACCCCGAGTCGATTTTTGTTTACAGTGAACCATCATGTTGCTTCTGTGTTACAGATTAGTTTCTAAAAGTGAATAAGAACTTCAGAAAACAGGTATTTACTTCCTGGATACTCTGTCTAATGTTCGCTGGGTTTATCTCAACACCATTGATTTAAATTTCATGTTTTGATGTAGTGAATTGCTAAGCTAAGTTTTAATTGCCCAAAGATCACTAGCAATGTAATATTATTCAATGATAGATTTTTTTAAAAATGCACCTGCCTGTTTAAGACCTGAGTTAAGGCTACACAGCAGGGTGGAGGAAAGGGAAGACTAAAATTTCCCTCCCCCCTCCCCCGCTAGTAATATGTAGTCTGTGTAGTAATATGTAGTCTCACCTTGTGAGGTCATATTCCATAACTAAAGGAATAGAAATCCTCTGTAATAGATTTTTTTCTCAAACCCTTGGAGTACTGAGGGCATTCTAGCTTCAGAGTGAAAGTGAGCATGCCTGTCATAACTTTGCCAGCAGTTGCTGCCATAGGCTTTCAAGGAGCAGAAAGACCTTAATCATGTTAGAACTACTGCTCAAAAGTTCATCAAACCAATGAAAGGCACAGCTCCTCAACAAACCCCAATGATGTACTTCAGTAGTTTTCAGAACCTGAAAGAAATATATTTTATGCTGAGCTGCAGCTTGTAGTTAAAAAGGACTAATGTGTCTATTTGTATCAGATCAGTTTGAAATTTTGCACAATTGTAAATTTCATCAGGTAAATCAGGGATGCCAAGTTTCAGCTTATTGGCTCAACAAGTTCATTTCAATAAGCAGTAGAATTTTGAGGCTTATAATGGTAGAGCCCCCCCTTTTTTTTTGCAACTCACCTTAACAAAAGGGGCACTCCTGTATCCCTTTAATTTATGACTAGGTCCCATTTAAAGCAATGGAACCTTAGTCAGTTTTTAGAACTTGTTTCATTGGAATCAGTGGGACTTATTAGTATCTGACTTTAGCTGCATTTATACATATTGATGTCCCCCAAAACCAGCAGCCTAGGGGACCTCAGCATCACATGCAAGTCCACCTCTGTCAACTCAGATAGGGAGACTGATGGGTGCACCAACAGAAACCCCAATCCGTCCCGCTGGCCAAACACAAGACGCAAACACTCCAGTCAGATGGACAGGGGGCCTGGAGAGAGAGAGGGAAAAAAAATTCTTAAAGTCACCTTGGATCTTGTTTAAGAGAAAGATGACCAGAATTACATTATTATTATTGTTGTTGTTATTATTATTATTATTATTGAATGTCTTAGACCCAAGATGACCTCCAACAAATTTATTCAAACATACAAAATATAAAATAGCTGAAAACAATTTAATTAAGGGTGAAATCCTGTGGAATTCATAGAATCATAGAATAGCAGAGTTGGAAGGGGCCTACAAGGCCATCGAGTCCAACTCCCTGCTCAATGCAGGAATCCACCCTGAATTGCCTCCAGTTAGAAAAATGAATTAATTAATTTGATTTGTACCCTACCTTCCTATCAAAAAATGGTGCTTATAGGCACAATTAAAATACAATAAAATATTACATTTATAGAACAAAAAAACCGAAACAAAAAATAGCACCCAACCCAGCAAGACCCACTTACAGTCATAAGAACATAAAAACTACCATGCTGGTTCAGGCCGAGGGTCCATCTAGTCCAGGCTCTGTTCATGCAGTTGTCAACCAGCTGTCGACCAGGGACCAAAAAAGCAGAACATAGTAGCAGCACCCTCTCACCTATGTTCCCCAGCAACTAGTGTACACAGGCTTACTGCCTCAAATACTGGAGGTAGCACATAGCCATCAGGGCTAGGAGCCATTGATAGCCTTCTCCTCCACAGGCTTTTTTGAATGAAGTGGTCTTTGCCTGCCAGTAGAATGACTGCACTGAGAGAGAATGAACCCAGGCTCCCTTGGAACCTTCATAGTATCCTGTGTTCTGCTGTATGGCTGTCCACAGGGCAGGAGGAGCAATGGAGGTGATTTTTTGCCTCTCAGTCCTCCTACCCACCCACATACATGCTTTCCCTCTAGACAGGCCTTTGCTAGGGAGAGGGACAGGGCTGAAGAGGCCAGAGGATCCCAGCTTGTCCCTCCCCTCCACCTACTGGACATCATCCGAGGTCACTTTTGCGACCTTGGAAAGCAGGCACCATAGTTCTGTCCTCGGTGGTTGTGAGCGGTGAGGAAAGAAATCTTAAGAGTCTCCCTTCTGAAATCATTGTAGTGTCTACAGCTTTAGAAGAGGGAATCTGAAAAAAATCCTATGTTCTCTGAAAGCATCAAAACATAATAAAACTACTAAAACATCAGTACAGATCATAACCAAAACAACTGATGCGTATATCTTGAAATGCCTGGGAGTGGAGGAAAGGCTTGACCTAGTGCTGAAAAGATGAAAATGTTGGTCCCAAGTGTGCCTCCCTAGGGAGACTGTTTCATAGTTGGATGGGAGGCACGCAAGGAGGTCCTCAGATGTTGATCGCAATCCATGGGTAGGTTCATACCTGGAGAGGTGCACCATCTGGTGGTGTAGTGGCTATGGTGTCAGATTGGGAGTCAGGAAATCTGGGTTCTAGTCTCCACTTGGCCATGGAAGCTCACTGGGTGACTTTGGGCGAGTCACAGACTCTTGACTCAGCCTGTCTCACAGGATTGTTCTTTTGAGGATAAAATGGAGAGGAGGAGGATTATGTATGCTGCCTTGGGTTCCTTCAAGGAAAAACGGCAGGTTATAAACGAAATAAATAAATAAAATCAGGTATTGTGGTTCCAAGCTGTATAAGGCTTTATAAGTCATATAATTCCTAGTCTACATAGCTTTAGCTAGTCTACACACAGCTTTTCCATAAACATTGAAATAGGTTAAAGAATGTGAAACAAACTGTATTTGCTAAATGTTTGGTGGAGTGTAATGTTAATATTACCCAGAGGGTTTCAATGTTTTTAAATATAACCTTAAAAATAATACCAAAGATGCTTGTCAATGCCGGTCTTATTCAATTTCTTATTTTAGAGTGTACAGTTAGGGAATTTGAAAGAACTTGGTGTGCTGAATAGCAGGAATCTAAGTTTATTAACAGCTGAATGTATTGCATAACCTGATGTGACTACAGATAACCATTGTGAGATTATGAGCTCAGTAACAATAATGTTGAATGAATCGAACTAGAACAGATTTTAATCTTCTGTTCTCTCTGTAATGTTCTACATTCTCATTCTGTATCTTTCTGTGGAAGGAACTTCTTTACTTTATTAAAACCTCAATATCTGCATTTATATTTGTAATGTTGGAAGCACAAAATTGAAACTTGTATGCTTGTGAGGGATATAAAGCCACGTTTTAATAGAGGGGCTGAATTGCTTCTTCCAAGAACCAATAAAATGGAAAAGCATTCATTATAAATGTAATAAAAACTTATGAGTCCCATTTTATTAAAACTACTACCCCACGTTTCTGATGGGTCTGGGTTACTTAAGGGAGAAGGTAGTGACACTTTATGTATTGTAATGTGTTTTATGTCTGATGTGAGGTGGACAGAAACAAGACTGGTGATTTTAGCACAATTCCTAATGGACCTTTTTAGAGTTTAAGATTACAGCTACCCAGCTAGCTTTCTGATGAGATCAGATGGTTTTCTATTTCTTAAATATTTGATGTATGGCGACGGTATTTAAAAAAATGTTTTGGAGAAACCCTACAGGTGTCTCAGAAATTTATCAAGGGTGGGAAAATTGCTGGGAATTTTTTTCCAAAAGACAGCTTGATTACAGTTACCAATTGTCAGCTGTAATACACGGGCACATAAGATTATCTGGTATGTTCTTCTAGGTCACATTCTCAGTTTACATTTAACAGGGTATGGTCTAAGAGCAGGGGTGTTGTACTTCAAGGCTGGCAAGTGCCCCGGTCAAGGCTCAGATAGTCCTAGGAATCACAAAGAGAGGAATCAGTCTAGTCCAGGGTCATACACAAGATTATAAGTATGGTTGGCAGGCAAAGGCAGAGGCAAATTCAAAGAGGTTCAGAGTTCAATCATAGAATCATAGAATAGCATAGTTGGAAGGTATCGAGTCCAACCCCCTGCTCAATGCAGGAATCCACCCTAAAGCATCCCTGACAGATGCTTGTCCAGCTGCCTCTTGAATGCCTCTAGTGTGGGAGAGCCCACAACCTCCCTAGGTAACTGATTCCATTGTTGTACTGCTCTAACAGTCAGGAAGTTTTTCCTGATGTCCAGCTGGAATCTGGCTTCTTTTAACTTGAGCCCGTTATTCCGTGTCCTGCACTCTGGGAGGATCGAGAAGAGATCCTGGCCCTCCTGTGTGTGACAACCTTTTAAGTATTTGAAGAGTGCTATCATGTCTCCCCTCAATCTCTCTTCTCCAGGCTAAACATGTTCTGTTGTTTCAGTCTCTCTTCATAGGTCTTTGTTTCCAGACCCCTGATCATCCTGGTTACCCTCCTCTGAACACGCTCCAGCTTGTCTGCGTCCTTCTTGAATTGTGGAGCCCAGAACTGGATGCAATATTCTAGATGAGGCCTAACCAGGGCCGAATAGAGAGGAACCAGTACCTCACGTGATTTGGAAGCTATACTTCTATTAATGCAGCCCAAAATAGCATTTGCCTTTCTTGCAGCCATATTGCACTGTTGGCTCATATTCAGCTTGCAATCTACAACAATTCCAAGATCCTTCTCGTTTGTAGTATTGCTGAGCCAAGTATTCCCCATCTTGTAACTGTGCATTTGGTTTCTATTTCCTAAATGTAGAACTTGGCATTTATCCCTATTAAATTTAATCCTGTTGTTTTCAGCCCAGCACTCCAGCCTATCAAGATCACGTTGAAGTTTGTTTCTGTCTTCCAGGGTATTAGCTATCCCACCCAATTTTGTGTCATCTGCAAATTTGATCAGCGTTCCCGTCATCCAAATCATTAATAAAAATGTTGAAGAGCACTGGGCCTAGGACTGAGCACTGCGGTACCCCACTCGTTGCCTCTCCCCAGTTTGAAAAGGTTCCATTGATAAGTACTCTTTGAGTCCGATTCTGTAGCCAACTGTGAATCCACCTAATAGTTGTTCCATCTAGCCCACTTTTAGCTAGTTTGTGTCATGTGGTACTTTGTCAAAAGCTTTGCTGAAGTTAAGATATATGACGTCCACAGCATTCCCACGGTCCACAAGGGAGGTTACCTTATCAAAAAATGAGATCGAATTTGTCTGACAGGACTTGTTCTTGACAAATCCATGTTGGCTTCTAGTGATCACCGCATTGATTTCAAGGTGTTTACAGATTGACTTCTTTATAATCTGCTCCAGAATTTTCCCAGGGATGGATGTCAGACTGACTGGTCTGTAGTTCCCAGGTTCCTCCTTTTTGCCCTTTTTGAAGATAGGGACGTTAGCCCTCCTCCAGTCGTCCGGCACCTCACCCGTCTTCCATGATTTTGCAAAGATAATAGACAAAGGTTCTGAGAGTTCTTCCGCTAGCTCCTTCATTACTCTTGGATGCAGTTCATCGGGCCCTGGAGATTTGAACTCATTCAAGGAAATTAGGTGTTCTTTGACCATTTGTTTATCAATCTCAAACTGTAATCCTGCCCCCTCAACTTCTGCTTCACTTTTTTCAGGGGGGTCATAGACCCGCTTTTGGGAGAAGACTGAGGCAAAGTAGGAATTGAGCACTTCAGCCTTTTCTTTGTCATCTGTTATCAATTTGCCATCCTCATTAAGCAGTTGAACCACCATTTCTTTCCTCTGTCTTTTACTACTCACATATCTGAAGAAAGCCTTTTTATTGCTTTTAGCATCCCTGGCTAATCTCAGCTCATTCTGAGCTTTAGCCTTCCTGATGCCATTTCGGCACTTCTGCGCCACTTGTCTGTACTTTTCTTTTGTAGCCTGGCCTTCCTTCCACTTCCTATATGTATCCCTTTTTGTTTTCAGGTCATCTCTAAGCTTTTTGTGGAGCCACATTGGTTTCCTCTGTTGTCTTCTATCTTTTCTTCTTGTTGGAATTGTTTGTAACTGTGCCTTTAAAATTTCCTTTTTTAAATACTCC
Source organism: Elgaria multicarinata webbii (assembly GCF_023053635.1). Taxonomy (NCBI): domain Eukaryota; kingdom Metazoa; phylum Chordata; class Lepidosauria; order Squamata; family Anguidae; genus Elgaria; species Elgaria multicarinata. Next base: position 63,568,107 of record NC_086179.1, on the reverse strand, counting down.
CACCCATCCTGCACTCCTTTTCTCATTAGGCTCATTTGCCATGGGACCTTACTTATCATAGTTCTGAGTTTATTAAAATCAGCTTTCCTAAAATCCAGAGTACGTGTATGCCTACACTAAACTTTTGTCTCCTTCATAATCAAGAATTCAAGTATGACGTGGTCACTTTCCCCCAGAGTTCCCATAACTGCCACTTTATCCACTAAGTCATCCCTATTGGTCAATATCAAGTCAAGGATTGCCAATCCTCTAGTTCCTTCCCCCACTTTCTGTAGGAGAAAGTTATCACCCACACATGTGAGGAATTTCTTGGAAGGGCCGCTTTTGGCAGTATTGGTCTCCCAACAGATATCAGGGTAATTGAAGTCCCCCATCACTACTACATCACAGTTCCTTGAAACACTGGCAATTTGTTTCTCAAAAGTTTCATCTTCGTCTTCTCCTTGATTGTGTGGTCGGTAGTAGACTCCAATTATCATGTTCTTTTTATTCCTTGCCCCATTTATTTTATTCCAGATGCTCTCGATGGGGCTCCCAGTCTGATCCGCCTGTATTTCTGTGCAGGGATAGGTATTTTTAACATATAGTGCAACTCCACCTCCCTTTCTATTTCTTCTGTTCTTTTTGAACAAGTTATATCCTTCAATTGCTATATTCCAGTAATGGGAGTCATCCCACCAAGTTTCAGTTATACCTATCAAGTCGTATTTGCCTTCATGTAATAAGAGTTCAAGTTCGTTCTGTTTGTTTCCCATGCTCTGGGCATTAGTATATAGACATCGAAGACCATGTGTTTTATAGTCTGGCTTTGTTCCTACATTGTTGCGGACACTATTTTGGGGTACTATTGGAGCTGTTTTCTGTACTGTGGTGCCTTGGCCTTCATCTATTGTTGCCTTGAGGTTTACGTCTCCCGCCCCCGTAAGATTCAGTTTAAAGCCCTCCTGATCAAGTTCTTCATGCTGTGGCTGAACACATTCTTTCCAGCCCTTGTGAGGTGCAACCCATCCCTTGCCAGTCCATGTTCCAAGTAGCGTAGCCTGTGGTCCCAGAATCCAAAACTCTCACGTCGAGAGTCCACAGGAGTTAGTTTTACTGAGTGTCAAGGCTAGTCAGTGGGTGTCTGAGAGAGTGGTCCAAATGGGTAGCTGAGGGTCTAGGAATCTGCAAAGGTCCAGAACAGCAGGGCAAAGCATGAGGGTTAAGGCACTATTGTTGGCATCAGAGAGCTTGCTGAGGTTGTGCTGATTTATAGCTGGTCATTAATCAGCACAGTTGGCTAATTAGGTCAGCATGTTGCATTTAAGGGAAGCCCCACGTTGTGGTTTCCTTTTGCACTTTTGCTGCTTAAGTCTATGCCGTTCAGAGGGATGAATTCTCTCAGGCTTTGATTGCTGCATTTGTGGGAGTTCAGGAATGGCACTGGAGGGGGTCAGGTTGCTCTACTAATGGTTGCAGGGGAGGGCACTGGCTGGGATCCATTGTGCTGGCTCTCCCCCTCCTCCTCTTCTTCAATGAATCTATGACAAGGGGTGATCAACTGTGAGAAGTTCAGGGACCATTTTCACCCCCTGGATGCTCCCCCCATCCCACCAGATGGGTTCCAGTAGGTAAAAATTATAATTATAATTCTCGCTAACATTTGGCAACAAACCACTCCATAGTGCTCACGGGTTAAATTTATCTGGTTTGACCCTTTTAGCACTCCATTTATAAAAAAAATGTAGGGACAGCAGGGATCACATGCCTAAGAAAGCTGACCAGTGTCCCACAAGAGCTCCGTTTGTACCTTAGCAGATATCAGGAAACTTCTTCAATACACTGCTATTCTAAGGCAGATGTCCAGTGGTACTCTGGCAAACAAGCTAATGTTGAAAATCTTTTCTCAATACAGGAAGTTCAAAATGCATGCACAGATACATAGGGTCACTGAGTTTTAGGCTTTTCATTTTAAAAATGAAAACATACACCTTCCATAACTTGTACATTATCCTGTAAAATATATTTATTTATATTTATTCATTTATTTATTTATTGCACTTCTATACCGCTCCCATAGCCAGGGCTCTCTGGGCGGTTTACAGAAATTCTAAAATTGAGGTAAAAACAAGTATACAAAATTTAAAACTCTAAAACACAGAACATACACACATAAAGCATTAAAAACTGATTAAAAACTAAACATGTGGGTAATTAGGATGTGCCGCCATATGCCTGGGCAAAGAGGAAAGTCTTAACCTGGCGCCGGAAAGATAGCAGTGTTGGTGCCAGGCGAGCCTCATCAGGGAGATCATTCCACAGTCTGGGGGCCACCACCAAAAAGGCCCTATCCCTCGTTGCCACACTCCGAGCCTCTCTCGGAGTAGGCACCCGGAGGAGGACCTTAGATGTTGAACGTAGTGACCGGGTATATTCACGTCGGGAGAGGCATTCCGTCAGGTATTGTGGTCCCAAGCCGTGTAAGGCTTTATAGGTCAAAACCAGCACCTTGAATTGGGCTCGGAAACATACAGGCAGCCAGTGCAAGCGGACCAGAGCAGGTGTTATATGGTCAAACCTTCTGGTTCCCGAAATCAGTCTGGCCGCTGCATTTTGCACGAGCTGCAGCTTCCGAACCGTCTTCAAAGGCAGCCCTACGTAGAGCGCATTGCAGTAATCTAACTTGGAGGTTACCAGAGCATGGACAACTGAAGCCAGGTTATCCCTATCTAGATAGGGGCATAGCTGGGCCACCAACCGGAAGACTCCTTCAAACAAGACCACATAGTTGTCACTTGATCCTTTTAGGACTCTTTCTTTTTCCATTTATTCTCTTCTTGTGCTGCATTAATTATATTGTTGACCTTTGGACAGTTAGTAAGATTTTTTTCATCCATCCTAGAATATATAAAGTTGTTTTAATTACAAGACCATTTGCTTGATTGTCTTATTTTGTTATGAAGAAATAGTGGATGTTATGGGGAGTATAAAGAAATGATGTTTCAGTATCATCAGATAAGACATATTATTCTCTTGTTTATGAAGTATAATAGCTTGTGAGAAGGGTCCTTTTGAGTGTATAGAGTTGGGTAGTAGAAATGAACAGATGAATAAGTTTTATCTCTGGTTGTCTAATCTAAGGTCAACCCAGTTGTTTTATGAGAAAATGGGAAAAGGTCTTTGTCAATAAATATTAGTAATATGATTGACTTGGTTCTGGAGAAATAGATTCCTGGATTGCTATCTGATGATCTGAAAGGGAATATTTAGAAGACAAAATACCAGGGGTACCTCACCCCTTATAGACTGAACTGCATTTATAATGAAGCACAGTATTTGGATTGGTTCTGTAAGGCAACACATCAGTTTCCAACAAACCTTCTAGACAAGTCCCTTAAGACAAAAATTCTGCCATACAGTATTGACCTCGATTGTTTATATGACAGGTTATGTAATCCTGCAAGACGCTAGTATTGTACTGTAGTGTTCTCTTGAAATGTTGTGGGGGAAATGGATTAAGAGATCAGGTCAAATTTTCTAACAGCTGTAAAAATGTGTATTGTAACCAATTGGAGTGGTTCCATCAATATCAGGGTGGTATTTCTGAATATGGACTATCACTAAATTAACATATTATAAAGAGACTAAGATATTATAAAAATACTAGGTTTGGATGGCAAAATAATATGCTTATTGAAAAATGAACACGGTTTGTCACATTGTGGAGTAGCACCTTTTACATTAGTGGTCTATCTATATTGTTCTTCTGCTTTGCAAATATCTATCTATCTATCTATCTATCTATCTATCTATCTATCTATCTATCCACATAGCTTTTCAGATGGTTTATATTTATTTTTCCTTGCATTTCTTTGTGTTGGTCTTAGTTTTATACTTGGCATGTGAAAACTGTCAAGAGAAATCAATGCTGGCATCAAATCAAAGTCTGTAAAATCTGGTGTCTAATCAAATCACACCTGGCATCAATCAAATCGGCTCCAAGAGTAGCATATTCTACTTTAGTAGTTTAATAAAGGACAGAAGTGCAGATGATGACGTGTTGCACTGCATCTGAGTATAAAGGAAATTCCAACTATCTCTTGCTGGTAAAATAAAAAAATAGTAGATTTCACCCCATATATCCTTCGGTATTGTAGTTAGTTTTATGTAACAGTTGTCTGGTCTCCTGAGAAGCAAAAGGATAACGTGGACAGAATTTCATAATAAGTTGATTTCAGCCCACCAGTTTTCCAGACATGTGTTAGAATCTACACAGAACTGGGTTCTATGCGTGGCTTACATGTTAGATTATGACATGAGCTTTGCTGAAATTGTAGTCACTGTAAAACACATCTCAGTTTTTGATTCATTACATTGCAAAAGGATCACACCCCTCAGATACAGTAATAATCACCACAAGGCGAGTATGATGCTCCTTGAATCTGCACAGTTTCAAAAATTTGAACAAAGATAACTCAACTAATACCAAAATGACCTGGCTGTTTCTCATCAACGTGCTTTTTATTTTGCTGCTATGGGTTAAAGAAAGTTTATGAAACATGTTTCTCTCTAATCCTTGTTCATTGGAAATTGACATCACCTTGCAGAGTGTACTACCTTCAGAATACACATGGAACAAATGCCCCCAGGCAAAAGTTCCTTTCCATGTGGGTTTTCCCTACAAGTGCCATAGTAATAAATATTTAGTATATATTTATATGTTGCTATTCTCTAGCAGACTGTACCCAAAGCAGCTCACAATAAACACTGACTTATCAAAAGACAGCATAAGAAAGAAAGAAAGAAAGAACCACAATATATTAAGAAGCCTATCAATAATAAATTCAAGTATAAACATTCAATAAATATTTCTTTAAGAAATTGACATTGCGAAGAAAGAAATACTGAGCAAAATAAAAATTTAGCAAGCCAAATAAAGATACTTCATACTAATATTGCTGATCTTACTGTACCCCAAGGATCCTCAGCAGTTTGGCTACATACATTTCAGAGGGGGTGGAGAGTTCTCACTAGGCCAGCTGTCTCACAGATGGTTCCCATATCTTTTCTCTGGAGGAGGCTAGGAGGTAAGAGGAAGGAGCTGGGAGCAGCCAAGATAGCAAGTCCTCTTCCACAGATATTCTGACTGCTAGTGCTGGTCTTGCTTGGATTTCAAATGCTAATTAGCTGGAGAGAACTAGAGAGCTTGAAGCTTTTGCCTAATGAGCACATACCAGTTAATATGGGTTATTTTATGGGGAAAAGAACGGAGGAAACATATTCATAGCCAATACTGTGGCTCAGCTTCCATGTTTGCATGTAAAGCCATCACAACAATATTTTTCCTAGTCTCTCTCACTTGGTGAATATTTCTTTAAAACATGCCTCTATGTGGTGACAGCTGGTATTTACCATGACAAGAGAAGTAATAGGTTCCTAGACTGTGGTGAACCCCAACTGCAAATTCAATTACATAAGGAAATGATTTGCTTGTTGGATATTAGTTAGGGTTGCCATGTTTCATCAGCATTCTCATTATCATTTAGGTTCCTGAGTCAGGCAAAATATTATGTCATGTCATACCCCCAATTCTCTAGAGATGGCTCCAAATAAGCTCTCTTATCTAATATTATGATTGCCATTCAGATTTTATACAGTGTTAAAACAGAAAAACTGGCTCTGCTTCCTGCATATTTATATAGAATTAGTCAATACAGGAAAAGGCTTATATGTTGTCTGATTATCTCTGTCTTTTAGCATTACTGTTTTCAAGTTCTTCCTTCTTAGGCCTATGACTGAAAAGCAAGACCCTTACTTTTCATGTGATTTATAACGAGCTCTGTTACCAGACTAATAGTTTCATAACATGCCTCAAACCATATGTTGATTCCAGAGACATTAATTGTGGTGATCTGGCGCTAGAGCAGGACTAGATGCTATGGTGCAGTTGGCCTGCAGAGAGAATATAGAGTACTTTGAGGTAGCTCGAAGGTGGACGCCATGGCAGGCTGTAGTTTAGTAAGAGGGGATAGAGCTATCAAAGTGTATGGATGGGTCTGCACCTCTTGCAATGGTAGCAATCTAAGGTGAAAGTTCCTCCAGGATAGCATCAGGCATATACATTGCATGAAGACGGTGCAATGAAAATCCAGAGCAGCTAATATGCTATTCATATTTATATGTAGGACATGTAGTTGTGGAGATTCAGTATCTTCCTGCATCCATTTCTTTGTCTGACATTTTTAATTGTTTCTTTTTACTTTTGTTATAAGGGAATCCTTTTTTCTATTTCTGTGCATACAGAGATTATTTCCACTTTGAGATAGGTAGCGAAATCATGGGATGTTCATGCAATAGTGAAACCATATCCACTGCAGTCAGTGAGTTCTTTATTTTAAAGCACATGCTCGTTGCTTTCGGTGAATGCATTATGACATTCCATATTGTAAATGCCTGGTGGGTTATGTCCAGTGGTTGCATAGGTGGAGTATCACTCACTCAGCTATTGGATACAGTCCAATGTCTTTATATTTGAATGGCTGTGTTCAGGGCCGGTGCTACCATAGAGGCCACTCAGGCGGCCGCCTAGAGCGCCAAGCTAAGAGGGACGCCGGGCATAGCGCAGCACTCACGTGTGTTGGCTGTAAGCCAGCCCAGCCCGAGGATTCAGCTGGGCCTGGGCGGGCAAGATGGCGCCCCGCGCCCGCCCAGCTGAAACGAAGCCAAGGACGCCAAGGACGCTGGGGTGGGGATGGGGCAGCTCCACGTTCGAACTTCCGGAACGCGCCCGGGAGAGAGAGAGAGAGAGAGAGAGAATGTATGGGTGAATGGGGTGCATGGGGTCTTTGAGTGAATGCATGTGTTCATTATTATTATTATTATTATTTATTTATATAGCACCATCAGTGTACATGGTGCTGTACAGAGTACAACAATAAAATAGCAAAACCCTGCCGCATAGGCTTACATTCTAATAAAATCATAATAAAACAATAAGAAGGGGAAGAGAATGCACCAAACAGGCACAGGGTAGAGTAAAACTAACAGTATAAAAGTCAGATCAAAATCAATTTTTAGAAGCTTTAGAAAAAAGAAAACTTTTTAGCTGAGCTTTAAAAGCTGCGATTGAACTTGTAGTTCAATCATGCGTGTGTTTGTGGGTGAGGGAGGACGCATGAAAGAAGACACAGACACCAGAGCATTGGGTATAACTAGGGCCTCTTTTATTGAATAATTCTGTTAATCCAACCCTCCCCGGATCTGAGTGTGACAGTGCGGGAATCTCACATCTACTCAGGCCTACTGCCTGCCAAAGGGCGAGCCACTCTCCAGGCAAGAAGCCGTTTCACCGGCTCCCTGCCTGTACGACACTCTGAGAGTGTGGAGAGACCATCCCACTGCACCCCCCGCCCACTGCCATAAGGGACAGTGGGTAGATGCAGTCAGTATGGTCTCCAACTGCACGCCATAGCCTGACTCGCAAGCCGCACAACCCCGAGGAGCAGGTCCTCTGGCTATGCAGCTCACCGCCCAGGGTGCCAGTGGGCTCACCGTCCCTGTCTTAGGTTTAGATTCCCGCACCTTCCTGCCACAAAAGGGGACCAAGCCTCAGCTTAGGTCCCCTTTCCCCCACCGACCAGGGAAAAAATCCCGCAGTCCCACACTCAGATCCTGCAGGAAATTATCATTTCCTGCATCGGAAAGGTGGACTCCATCTGCCCTATAAAGCTCTGTTCTGTCCGGTGCAATATCGGGGTGCGGGATGACCCATCCCCGCTTTCCCCACAAAACTCTCTAATTTCTCTGTTCACCTTGTGAACCGCCCTATTTAAACCTTTAATATTAAGTCCCTCACGCCAATGGCGCCGAGGCAACATGCAAGACCAGACGATCCACGACAGTGGCCATCGTCTCCAAATATATTCGAAATCCTCTTCAGCCTGTATAATCACGGCCTTTCCTTTTAGAAGGCCTAAATCATTGCCTCCCAGGTGAATCACCAACACCTGTGGAGGGCCAAACTTAACCTCAAATTGTGATAGAGTATGAAATAGACCTCCCCATCTCAAACCTCGCCGTCCAACCCAGTGAACGACGGCTGCCAGTCCAAGCCTCAGCAAAGACCCATGTCTGTCTGAGACGCTCTGTGACTGGCCCAGAACACCACTGTGTTCACATTAGAATCAGGGGAGGTTCCAATCTTGTATGAAATAGACCTCCCCATCTCAACCTCGTCGTCCAACCCAGTGAACGACGGCTGCCAGTCCAAGCCTCAGCAAAGACCCATGTCTGTCTGAGACGCTCTGCGACTGGCCCAGAACACCACACTGTGTTCACATTAGAATCAGGGGAGGTTCAAATCTTGACTCAAAATCTGGTGGAAATAAAAACATTAATTCCATATCCAATTAGTAACGGACATAGGTCTTGAAGGCTCTGGAACGCCATCTACCTATGGCCCCAATCTTTGTTTCAGGCATCCCGGCCACTGCCGCTGTAGTTGCCGCTCCAATTTGGAAGGGGTGTGTTCCAAATTGGCAATTATCTAGTCCCGTAGCCTGTAACACCTTCTTGTCTACAGACCAAAACTGGAACTCGGTCACTGGGGACTTGTCCACCTGTCGGAATGGTAGCCCTGCCGAGTCTTCTAGTAAACAAGGCTCTCATTGCTGCTACTGGGCAAATTTCAAAACATCTAGCAGACGCTATTATACTAGAGTCTCTAGCTTTCTGATCCATCTTAGATTGCCTAAGGGCAATCCTAATCTCGTCCCCGAGAATTGAATGTCCTTAATTTGAAAAGCTTTGTTAGACACGTCCTTCATAGAGAATGCCAGTACCTCGCTAACTTGGAACACACTAAAAAACATTATCAAGGCACTGGCATGAAATAAATCCTGTTCATAAGGTGATGAACATATTGCTATCTACTGTTGACGTAGTCCCAACAGTATATCCAGGTTATTTGGCTTGCGTTTGCCGGAAGGGGCTGGAGCAATTCCAGCCCCAGCCCTCAAGCGCACGCTTGAGTCTAGTGTCCGAGGTGTGTGCCCTCGAACTCCATAGTCTTAGCCTCAAATGACAAAAAAAATGCCAATTTCCATTTCAAAGTCCCGATGGCTACGCCTCTACTGTGCGAAGCCACGTGGAACTGCATTATGTGGTCCATGGGAATAGGCCATTGAGCTGCTAAATCTGAGGAGATCAGAAAAGCATCGAATTCTCTACCTGCGCGCTCATGTAGCGCTCTGGTACATGGGGCTACAGACCTGTTCATGGCTTCCAACGCTTTGTCCCTCCAAGATCCCCAAGTATCTGGGCATGGGATCTGGAAACTATCTATCTGCTGGGGCCAATTCCGGGAACCTGGAAATCCGGTTGCGCGACAAGGCATCAGCAATTCCATTATCTAGCCCGGGAACATGCCTTGCATAAAATGTGATATTAAACTGGAGGCAAAGGAGCATCAAAGCTCTGACTAGTCTCATTACTCGCTTGTTTGGAAAATAGAATTGACAACCTGCATTGTGGCTTGGTTATCACACCGAAGTGTATGGATGAATTGGAAAGGAGGTCAGCCCACTGCCAGACTGCTATGACAATAGGAAAAATTCCAGCAAGGTCTTCTTCTCTCTAACTCATTGGCCATTGTTGAGCGCACCAGCGTTCATTAAGGATCACTCTGAAGCCATATGACCCAGACGCATCTGAGTGCCGTTGTAACTGAACTTCTAGAAGAAAGTCAGCACTCAAAAAGGAATGCCATTGAATTGGTTCAAAAAAGACGCCTATACCACCAGGTCAGCTCTCCTTTCAACCAATACCTGTATGCGATGAAGGGGTCGCTTGACCCCTTTCATCGCATCGTATAATAGCCTGGACGATGCCTTTCAAGGTGCTATCACTCTGTAGGCAAAATTCAGGTAGCCTGTCAGCTCCTGAAGTTGCCTCATAGTGATCTTATGGGCCTTGGATATGGTTTCTACGAGGTCGTTGAGATATTCTAGCTTATCTCTGGGCAGACTGCAAGACTGCTTACTGAAATCCAGCAAATCAATCGATATTCTCTCGGGGATTTCTTGGGCACATTGCCCAGGTAAGAAAGCCTCGAACGAGGCAGGGGAGGTTGCGCAAAAAAGGGTCTAAAACCCTACAAGCAATCACTTCCTTTAGAATTCCCCCCCCCTCGAACCAGATCCTCCATTGAATTAATGGAAGCCTGATTCTTAGAAACTTGGATCGGAGGACCCTGAAAAGGAATTCTAAAGCCAAACATAAACTTCTCGAAAAGAAAAGACGCGACATCCTGAGGTATATAATCGCGTAAAGCTAAGGATAGTTCGGGGTCTTAATTGGGCTGGGGCCCTTTGTAACAGGGCTGGATACATTGGGCTTGTTACTAGGGCGGAATTCCATTCCACCCTTCTTGATCTTGGGACATCCAGAGTATGGGTGATCCCCACCACAAATAGAGCATTCATACTTGAACTTGCACTGTGTCCGCGCACACGTGCCCTTGGAGTTAAACTCCCCACACAATAATCGGGGCTGAACTGATTGCTCATCATGCCCTTTATGCTGAAAGGGGCCATCCGGGCGTGACAGAATATGCCCACTATCCGCTCTTTCGCCAGAGATTAGTCTAGCTGGGGTCATAAATTGTAGCCATAAATCTGGCTCTTACACGTCCCGTTTAACTTCTAGGTTAAACTGGGCCTTCAATCTGAAAAGCCTCATCCTACCCCAGCCATGCTGGGCATACATATTCAGTATAACATCTAAATTATCCAAACATTTAATTAACACTGTTGCCTTTTCGTGGTGCTTCGATAAAGCCACTCTTATGAATATTATATATCCGGCCAACTAATTGGCCCAGGTTCTCTCAACCTTTCTCTTCTTATTACGCTCCTGATTTCTCTCATTGTTATTATCTTTGTCTTTCTGTTCTTCCTCTCTAAATAAGAGAGAGACAGATCAAAAAATCACCCTTTCAAATCTTTCTTTGGTGGCATGTAATAGATGACATCCGATAGGCGTAGAAATTGCTCTATAAGGGTATTACACCGCTTAGCAGAGGAATAAGGATCACACCTTGGCTCCTCTTTATTGGTTTCTAATTCAGTTTGTATAGTTTACGAAGGTCAAATTGGCACAGGAGCAGTGCATTCAATAATAGGGGTTGCAGATGTCTGGGTCTCAGAAACTGCTTGCTTGGTAGAAGTGGGTGTGGGTTGCCAAACAGACACACATGCTTCTGGGGTTGCCTGCAGAGGGGTTTCAAATTCCTGTGTATCTCCTAACTCAATGGGTCTAGAAAAGGCCAGACTGGGCTCATGGCCCACGGAGGCATTCCCCCAAGTGCAACTGGTGGACGTGTATGACCTGCTGTGGTGCACTGATACTCACTACGTGAGGACTTGCAGATGATGCCAAGGTGGACATGGCCACCGCTGCAGGGTTCTGTAACTTGGGAAGCCTCAAAAGCTTGCACTGAAGTTGACTCGTCTTGTGTGACGTCTGCTGCTTGCACCACAGAAGATTGTTCTGAAAAAGTAACTACAGATAAATCACTAGCTCTTTTACTCTTCTGCTTATTACCCTTGTATTTCGTATACCTTGCTTTCAGTTGTTGTTTGAGGGCTGCATTGTCTTGCTATAAAACAGCAATGCGTTGTAAAACCAAGGACCAAGAATGTAAGCCTATGTGGCAGGGTCTTGCTATTTACTGTTTTACTCTGTACAGCACCCTATACACTGATGGCGCCCTACAAATGAACAACAACAATAACAATAATTGAAGATTCTTCATCGTCAGATGAAGATGACGATGGTACTAGGATAGGGCGCTTTGCAGGCAAACTAGGTGCATTGCCCTTTCCACTACTCCCCCCACAACCTTACTTGGGAGGCATGTAACAGAAAATAATAATCATAATAATAATAAATTAAATTTAATCCTAATTTAAACCAAGTAAAATTTAATGAGATAGCCAATAATAACTAGTTTAAAATATAAATCTACAGTGTTAAAAAAAAAAAAAAAAAAAATTAAACCAATTAATTAATTATGAATTAATTAAAATTTAATACAATAATTCCATTAATTCAGAGATCTACTTAGGACAGCTATTAATTAAATCAATTAATTCGAATTAACCAATCGATTTTAATTAAACCAAACTTGAAAAATTAAATTCAGTTAATTTGATTCAATTAAACTCGACTAATTTCAACTTCCAATTCAAATTGGTGATCCTAAACCATTATCATTATTACTATCCACCTACATAGCAACATCAATGCACATGGCACTGTAAATCGAATAAACAGCCAAATAAAATTAAAACAAACTTAACTACTCAATGGAAAATTATTCAAGGCCGCCAAATAAAACTAAATGTATTAATTTAACTAGAAAACTTAAAGAAATTTAAACAGAAACAAACACTGGCAAACTGCCTAAGGCAGGGGTGTAAAACAAAAGCGAAACTAGACTTAAATTATTCAAACCCAGAGGAAGCTCAACTCTTCTTAACTTCAACAATATGACTGTTCTTAAGGCATTCAAAACCAAATGCCCCCTGCCGCGGGGCAAACGAGCTAAATGAATCAGGGTTCGCACACAACTCCAAATAACAAGAGCAGGGCACTTCACTAAAATAAAGGGAGAAAAGCGGGAACGATGTAATACAAAGAATAAGGAGGCTGAGATTAGGTACGGGATACTAGCGTGTGGCAAAGTTCCCCGAGGACGGGCAATCGTTGGTGATATAGATGAACCAGGCCGTACCAACGCACCTCACTGGGAGACTTATCCCAAAGCTGCAGCATACCCCGTACTGCGATAAGGCTGGGCGAAGAGCCCGCCCGAAGGCCGCCCTGCCTCACCCCGCTCCCTTCAAACCACCCCCTTTTGCTCCAAACCACTTTAAATTAATGAGTCAACGCCGCTCGTACGAGCCGCCGCGCTTCTCAGGTGCTTGCTGCGGGAAACGACGACGCCTGGCCTCAGAGTCGCCGCCGCTGCCAAGAGAGCCTCCTCGCCCGAGCTGCCTGATAGCCAGCCGAAAAACCAAAAGAGGCCGAGCCTCGGGCGGTGCAGCTTTTATAGCCGCGGCGCCGCCCTAAGCACACGAGGCTCGCACCCAGAGCCACGTGAGTTCTTGCTCCTTTCCAGCCCCTCCCAACCCACAACTGTTGCCTTCCCGCCCAAACTTTCAGGTTGGGCGGTAAGCCTATTTGTTTGGAGTGAGTGATGCTGAGTGTGTGCGTGTGTGTGTGTGTGAGTTGGGGGGATGATTTGGAGGTGATATTCCTATTAAATAATGCACTTTAGACCCATAGACGTTCCTTTCCCATTTGTTTGCTATAATTGGCATGATGTATTTCTTGCACTTTAAAATAATTTAGCAGTTTCAAGTTTTGTGCTTCTTATTTTTTCCAGGAAACATATGTTCTTAAAAATCAAAGTTGGCATTTTTTGGTGTGTGTGTGTGTGAAAGTAGCTCACCTTGCCTAGGGTGCAAAATCATCTGGCACCGGCCCTGGCCGTGTTAATTAACACACTTTAAATGGGCTTAAATTTTTTAGAGTGCAAGTGAATAGACTCCTAAAAACATTGGGCTTGCATTAGAGTATTATCATTTCAGAAACAGCAGAGGAGTGAGCGAAATATATAAAATATTGTTAGAAAAGGAGTTAAGGGATAGCTCAGGGAAAATGGTATGGGAGACAGATTTGAAGGTACAAATAGGGCGACAGAGATGGGAGGGACTATGGAAACAAAGAATGTTGAGAAATATGTCAGTGAGAATAAAGGAGAATTATTTTAAAATTTTGTGGAGGTGGTACCTAACCCCGATAAGATTGAATAAGATAAATGATCAGCATTCAGCAAATTGTTGGAGAGGATGTGCGGAAAAAGGAACGTATTTACATATGTGGTGGGAATGCAGATATGTACAAAGATTATGGAAGATGGTGTTTTTAGAAATTGAAGAAATAGTGGGAATGAAAATAGAACAAACACCAAAGATTTCATTACTGTCACTATTTGAAGATTTAAAATGTGGAAAAGAAACTAAAGAGTTGATATCGAGTTTGCTGACTGCAGCACGATTGATGGTAGCTAGGAACTGGAAGATTCAAGGGGAATATTTTATTGAAGAATGGTATAAAGAAGTATGGGATATAGCTATTAATGATAAACTGACTTGTAATATTAAGTGGAGAAAAGGCATAACTAAAATAAATGAGTTTGAAGGAATCTGGAAACAGTTCCTAATATTTGTGTTTACTAAGGGAAGTGGGAAACCGCCAGTAGAAGAAACGATAAGATTTTGGAATCAGGAATAGATCCCGAGGTGGGGGGTGCACTTTTGTGTTAAGAATGATTATGTTGTAGTATGATAATTTATAGGTAATAACTATTCAACATATATGTACTCAACGTTTATTCAATATGTATGTAGCAGATGTTTGATTTTTTTTCTATTTTTTATTACTGTAATGTTATATGTTTAATTAATGTAGAAAATATTTTTTTTTTAAAAAAAAAAAAGAAACAGCAGAGGAGTGACTAATAATGAAGATGCGGTACAATGCTGTTCGATAACACTTTGCAATAAACAGTTGTTTTCTAGAAGACTAAGAGCTAGAAATAAATTTAAAAGAAATAAAGCAGAAGAGCCAGTGCAATCACAGGATTACAAATTTCTAGAACATTATTATTATTATTATTATTTATTTATATAGCACCATCAATGTACATGGTGCTGTACAGAGTAAAACAGTAAATAGCAAGACTCTGCCGCATAGGCTTACAATATGTTCTAGAAATATGTTCAGTTGATATAGGGGCAGGGTCTATAATGAATAGTTATTAAATAACAGTTGAAATAATGTACTCGATGAGTGAAAGACGTTAATGGAAATGTTAAGAACCAAGCTTTCACAGCTGCATTATGGGCGGGCTTATGCCACAAAACCTGTATTTCTTTGAGTGATGCTATTTCTTTTTAGCTGGTCTTAGAAATTGCTGCTCTCTCTCCAAACCAAGCAAGCAGTTGGGTCCTAAGAGGAAAGACAGTACTGTGGACGTTGTATGATTCTGGCACTAGTTAGAGACAAATAGCCTTCTCTTGTGATTTTTCAAAGGATTAACGTTTTGTATTCTTGGGGATTGGATGATAGAAGAGTCTGGTTTTTTTTTAAGACACTAGCAATACAAATGGAAGAACAGAGTTGGCAAGCAGTTAGAAAACTGCTTTTCAAAGACACATATTTTTTGCTGGTGTTTTCATCATTACTTTGTACCTTTCTCTGGAACATCACATACAGATTTGCTCTCAACGGCCTGTTCTTTATCAAGACAAATCCTTCATCTGATTGAGCAAGGCAGTTCTTGTGTCTAGAAATTGATACTTGGTAGAATTCTTAAGTACGATTACCTGTGGAAGTGCAAGTTTGCAGACTTGTCTCCTGTCACTTTGTACTATGTAAAGGGATGTCCTGTCACTAGGTAAAACCCAACAGGCTGCTACTGTCACACATTCAAGAGAGTTGATCAGTTGTATGGTTCCTGCTGCTGCTGATAAGACGTAAGCTGTAGGCAATGTGGATAGCACCTTACAAATTATGCTTCTGATCCACTGCCTGTGAAATTCTTAGTATACATTCACTAGTACTTCGGGCGTAGAGATGTTGCTTTTTCTATTAAGCAAGGGGTAAACTGGCTCATAGGATGCGAGGCAGATTTTTGATGCCTGGTGTAGATTTTCTGAATGTTTAAAAGTGAAGGATAATAATGTAACAACACATGAATGATTTGTTACTTAAGGTCCCTTTTCCAGGTTTTGGTTTTTGTAATTAAAGGACCTTTAGTTGCATGGAATGTTAAAATAATGGATCTTATTTAAAATAAATTAGTGGCAATAAACACCTTGTGAAGGTGTTTTTTTTAAATACTACTACTACTACTAATAATAATGGGACAGTACAACAAACCAGGTAACAAAGATTTCTTAAAAAAAATAGTGAACACTATATTTACTCTCACGGTTATTGTGTCAATATTGTTGATTTTTTTTAGGATGTGTGTGTCTGTCATTATCTAATTTCTTATTCTAAGGGGAAAGTAGGTTACGTTAATGCAGGACTGACTTCAGAGAGTTGTGATGCCAGGAATTTCTTATGATCCAAAGACTGACAAAGAGTCTGCCGTACCTCCATGGCCACTTTGCATCCCAGAAAGGCAGAGGCAGTCCTCCTTTTCCAGATTGAAGGCTGGCTTTGAGGGAAGCCTTACTCCCTCAAAATAAAGATGCTGGCACTGAGTTGTTGTTCCCATTTTACTCAGTATAGCTTGTCTCACACTAACCTGCTCATCACTGTATTATGTGAAAAGGAGAGTCAAAGTCCCAGGATGTATAAAAAAGTAAAAACCTCAGAGTATTCCAGTGTGTTTCAGCCCTGAACCATATATTTGCTGTGACACCAGTCACAGGATTTAATCTTGGAGACATACATTTTTCAGAGATATCTGCAGGCTACATTTTTAAAATATATATACATAGATGCAGTTGCAATATGTATAGGAAGTTTAATAAAATATTTTAAAATGTTTTGTTTAGAAGTGTAAACAAATGTGTACCGCGTTGCCCACTTTTTGTACAGCCCCTGAAGAAGGCCCAGACGTACAGGGCTGAAAGGTGTTGGACTACTCCGAAGAATACAACTTTAGTTTTACATCCTGGGACTTTATCTCTCCTTTGCCCTTACTAAGATCACCAATGATCTCCTTACTGCCAAGTCTAAAGGCCATTATTCCGTTCTTATTCTCCTTGATCTAACTGCAGCCTTTGACACGGTTGATCATGATCTTCTCTTAGATTCCCTTCATGACCTTGGATTTTGTGGCTCTGTCTATAACTGGTTTGCCTCCTATCTAGCGGGTCGCTCTTTCAGCGTGTTGACTAATGGCAGCTCGTCTTCCTCCTTTCCCCTTTCAGTAGGGGTTCCGCAAGGCTCGGTGCTTGGCCCGTTGTTGTTTTCCTTATACATGTTGCCCTTGGGCAAGCTTATTCAATCTCATGGTCTCCAATATCATCTGTACGCCGATGATACACAACTATATCTGTCATCTCCGGAACTTTCTCCTGATGTTCACGATCGTATCTCGGCATGTCTTTCAGATATCTCAGCTTGGCTGCTTCATCGTCGCTTGAAGCTTAACATGGCAAAGACTGAATTGCTTGTTTTTCCTCCTAAACCTTCTCCTCATCTCTCATTCTCTCTTACTGTCAATGATGTTACGCTTACTCCGGTCAAGGAAGCTCGTAGCCTTGGCTTTATCTTCGACTCCTCGCTCTCCTTTATTCCTCATATTGAGGCAGTAGCTAAATCTTGTCGATTTTTCCTGTATAATATTGCCAGGATTCGATCATTTTTGTCTGTCTCTTCTGCCAAGACGCTTGTTCATGCACTGGTTATTTCACGGTTGGACTACTGCAACCTTCTTCTCTCTGGCCTTCCTTCTTCTCACATCAGCCCGTTGGTTTCTGTTCACCACTCTGCCGCAAAGATCATCTTCTTAGCACGCCGCTCCGACCATGTTACTCCGCTTCTGAAATCTCTTCATTGGCTTCCAATTCACTTCAGAATCCAATATAAACTTCTCCTGTTAACCTTCAAAGCTTTTCACGGTCTAGCTCCTTCCTATCTCTCCTCTCTCATCTCACACTATTGCCCCGCTCGTGCTCTTCGCTCCTCTGATGCCATGTTTCTCGCCTGCCCAAGGGCCTCTACTTCCCTTGCTCGGCTTCGTCCATTTTCGTCTGCTGCCCCTTACGCCTGGAACGCTCTTCCAGAACATTTGAGAACTACAAGTTCAACCACAGCTTTTAAAGCTCAACTAAAAACTTTTCTTTTTCCTAAAGCTTTTAAAACTTGATGTTGTGCAGACTTCTACTGTTACTTTCTACTGTTAGTTTTTCCCTACCCTGTGCCTGCTTACCCTTCCCTGTACCTGTTGGCATTCTCTTCCCCTCCTTATTGTTTTACTATGATTTTATTAGATTGTAAGCCTATGCGGCAGAGTCTTGCTATTTACTGTTTTACTCTGTACAGCACCATGTACATTGATGGTGCTATATAAATAAATAAATAATAATAAATAATAATAATAATTGCACCATGTGATTTTGGATGTTTTCCAGTCTTGTCTGACTTTCATCACTGCACCATGACTTACGATGTCCTCAAAAATCCCCTGAGAACTTTTGACTTATAAAAGTTGTTTAAATTTGCAGAGCCGCTGAGAATATGACTTAAGAGGCCACCTTAAACCTCATCTCGGTGCCCCTCCTTGGGCCATCTCTGACAGCAAGCTTATGTAATGCCTTCAAGAGAGCCTTGATTATTTTTCACACTATTTCTTGCAGTGCCTCAGATCCCTGCTCTCCTATTAATCAACGTTATCCCTATTGCTAGAAGGCACGGAGCATAAGTAGTTTAGTGACTCAGACATGTCTGTCACTTTTCCCAGCAAAATAACTTTCCAGTTCTCCACATTAGATTTTCCCTCCTTATGCTGAAATAGGAGCAAATGCCCAGATGTTGGTTCCCTACTGCAGTATGCTAGTGATTATTTTCCAGTGTGTTCAAAATCTGAATGAAGTGCACAACCTCTCTGCTTATAAAAACACTAGTTTTGGGCTGTTCTTTAAGGATCAAACTAGACAGCCTGGGTCTTGTCCAATTTATATATTACTATAAGGCAGATGGGACATACAATTTAAAGTGCAAACTTGGTGGGAAGGGGAGCTGAATCTTCCCCTTGCCTAGATATCCTGGTCTGTGTTACTTTCGATTTTGGAACCCACCAGAAAAAACTTTAGTAGAAGCAGCACAGCACCATGTTCATGAGATGAAAAGGCACAGACAGGGGGAGAATTAACCTCACCACCCATACTGCACTTCAAATCATTCCCCTTATGGTTTTATCTGGAATAATGAAGTAAGAAGGACCAAAGGCTCATCTAATCCTGCATCTCTCAGTGACCAAACAGATCACGCTGGGAGACCACAAACAGGACATGAAGATGATAGGCTTCTCCCAGTGATGCTCTAGCATGCAGCTTCAAGATCTGGAGATCCCAAATAAACACTGTGACTAATAGCAATTAATAGATCTATTCTCTGCCAATCTAGATTCAGCAGCAATCCTGATTTTATGAACTTTCCCATCTTAAGATGATCCCACCATCTGAATCGGCCTTTCTTAGCTGGTGACCTCCATCTGTTTTGCACTACAACTCCCATCAGGCAGCATGGTCAATGGTGAGGGATGATGGGAATTGTAGTCAAAACATCTGGAGGTCACAAACTTGTTTAGTGATGCAGGAAAGAGCTTTCTTCATGCTGTTGCAAATCCCCCTCCCTAAGACATCTGCCTGTGATGGTTGTTGTACACCCGACCAGAGCAACTTTCCTCCCCCAGCAAACTTTGGACTATTCCAACTGCTCAAACTACTTGCAGATTTTTAATGTTTCCTTTTTTAAAAAAAAACAACCACCAGTTTCTGTGGATGTTACTGATTGATTGATTAATTATTATTTTTTTAAAAGTGCTCATAAGCTACCTTAGAGATATTTTATTGAAAGGTGGTCTATAAATGTTTTTACCAATGATAAACACACAGGTCTGCTGTTGTCACATACAGCTTGACCTTTAAGCACGAACAATTTGACTGTTTTAAAGTGTGTCAGCGTGCCATCATGTACTTTAAGAAAAGAGTGAACTGTAAGGGGTGCACTTTACTGCACTAACTGATAGTCAGAATCTGCTGTTGCTATGAGTCAGACAGAGTCTGCTGCTATGAACACTCTGTTTTGTCAGCGTTGCCTGTAGAAGTTCTGATATCAGCTGCCCTTGCCAGATTCAGCATGGGCAATTATAAATGCAAAATTATTGTAGTGTGCATTCGCTAGAGTGTAATAAAATCTGTTGGACTTCTGTCCCTATAGGTAGTTGCTAAAGAAATACTCCTGGCTTTTCAATATGAGCTGCAAATATGCACGTTGCTTTAACAAAGATAAACTCTTTGTTTAATGCTTTGTAAAGCAACATGAGAAACAGCCTTCATTTTGGCAATATGAAGAAAGGATGCAATTGCTGATCAGTTTGTCTAACATTCCATGCTGAAAGTGAACTTTGTCAGATAGACAGATGTCTGTAATGATCAATAGGAAGTGAGACTTAATTTGTACCGGGCCTCAGCCTGCTATCCTTGAGGTGCTGGCATATAATGCTAAAATGCCTCTGCATGGAATATATTAATCTCTCAACCAAATAACTCCAGATCATCCATTCATTTTTCAGGGTTAAGGGACCGACCTTCCCGCGACAAAACGGCATGGTTTTCCGCCATTTTTATAAAAAGTAACTAGTCTTGTGTATCTGAAATTGAAAAAGCAGTATTTGCACAATCTTCTTGACTGCTTAAAATATATTGCTTTCTGAAGGCCACTCCACTCTGTATTTTCCAATACAGAGATTCCTCTCATGTGAGGAAAAGTGTTTATTTCATAATGTATGAATGCAGCACAAGTATTTTTTTTAAATCCATTTGCATGCATTTATGCAGAGACTGGCAGAGAAGAGAGAGGTGCTCCTGCTTTGTACATGATGACAAGGTTTTCCCGGTGAAAGTACTGGAACCCCTGATGACGTTATCTTTTGCTACCTGTGTTTTTAAAAAAACAAAACAAAACTTCGGTGTGGGAAAATAATAAAAAATTACAGCCAATACATTTCACAATGAAATAATAGTCAGCTTCCAGTCCAAAATTAATGATAGAGAATAATCTGCAGGACTAGTTTGAAGTAATTCTCTTATTGATTCTTTCCAAATGATTTTCAAATGCAAGTAGAGAAATGTAATGTTGAAAGTGTACAGTCCTGCATTGAAATCAGTTTGAACACAGTTGGATGTATCCTTAGAATGATCTGAATGATATGAGCATGACTCCTTATGTACATTTATTTAATAGCATCGGTTTGTTATTCTTATCTACAAGTTGTTTTCAATTACCCCACCTTTTACTTTAAGTCTTACTTAAAGAAGCCATGCCTCTTCTCTATTGTGTGTGATCCTTAGAATTGGAGTGCTGCTCCAAGAAGAGTAGAAGGCCTGGCAGGCTGAAGGTTGTTTTGTTTTAAGTGTGCAGTTGGACACAAAATCTGCAGTTGGGGGAAAATGTGCAGTTGGAAATCTGATAATGCGCTGTTGAAAAAAGTGGTGAAAAAAATAAGACATGTGTTGTGTGAATGTGTTTATTAAGAACTTAACAATAGACAAAGTCAGGGATAGCATGTAACACAAATTATATAAAATGCAAGTGAAAGAGCCCTTGATGGTGCGACTGATGTTGTTGGGTCCTGTGGCAGTGTTGCAGAGTTGGCACTTGGGTCTGTTGCATGGTCTGGTCCCTGTCCTGTGTACTATTACTGGTTAGTATCTGATTCAGGTTGGGAGGTTGTCTGTAGGCCAGGATTGGTCTGCCTCTCAAGTCTTGTGAGAGAGAAGTATGTGTGCTGATGATGGGTTGGAGTTCACTGATGATCCATTGCAGTGGTTTCAATTGGGAGCTGTAAGTGGCAACCAGTGGTGTACTTCTCTTGGTCTGTCGTCCTTCCTGGGTATACGTCAATCTGTCTTTAAGTTTAAAGTGCTACTAGTATTGATGATAATCGGTCCAGTCTTGAAAGAGAAATAATGTGGTTGGCTTAGGCGGTTGTGTGTCTTACAGGGCATTTGTGCAGTTGGAAAATTTGCTTTAAAAAAAACCCTGGCAGGCTGCACACTTCAACATATGTAGCAAGAGCATATTTATAAATTGGTGATGAGGAAGAAACTTGATACATAAAGGCTCAGTAGCAAAATGGGTTCATTCTGGAAGTATGTCTGAATCTAAAATCAGCAGTAGGTATCACGATGCAAATCATTAATATAATAATAAAGGATAGCAAACCAATGGGGATTAAATTGCCCTGTAACCTCAGTTTGATCACAGATTCTACCCATTTGTTGTTGTTTATTCATTCATTCGCTTCCGACTCTTCGTGACTTCATGGACCAGCCCACGCCAGAGCTTTCTGTCGGCTGTCGCCACCCCTAGC
Source organism: Elgaria multicarinata webbii (assembly GCF_023053635.1). NCBI lineage: Eukaryota > Metazoa > Chordata > Lepidosauria > Squamata > Anguidae > Elgaria > Elgaria multicarinata. Next base: position 63,545,945 of record NC_086179.1, on the reverse strand, counting down.
TTCCCCAAGGTCAAGTCTGTCTCCTCCAGAATATCATCCATCCATCTTGCCCTTGGTCGGCCCCTCTTCCTTTTGCCTTCCACTTTCCCTAGCATCAGCCTCTTCGCCAGGGTATCCTGTCTTCTCATTATGTGGCCAAGTACTTCAGTTTTGCCTTTAATACCATTCCCTCAAGTGAGCAGTGTGGCTTTATTTCCTGGAGTATGGACTGGTTTGATCTTCTTGCAGTCCAAGGCACTCTCAGAATTTTCCTCCAACACCACAGTTCAAAAGCATCTATCTTCCTTCGCTCAGCTTTCCTTATGGTCCAGCTCTCGCAGCCATAGGTTACTACGGGGAATACCATTGCTTTAACTATGCGGACCTTTGTTGTCAATGTGGTGTCTCTGCTCTTAACTATTTTATCAAGTTTTGTCATTGCTCTCTTCCCAAGAAGTAAACGTCTTCTGATTTCCTGGCTGCAGTCAGCGTCTGCAATAATCTTTGCGCCCAGAAATACAAAGTTTGTCACTGCCTCCACGTTTTCTCCCTCTATTTGCCAGTTATCAATCAAGCTGGTTGCCATAATCTTGGTTTTTTTGAGGTTTAACTGCAACCCAGCTTTTGCACTTTCTTCTTTCACCTTTGTCATAAGGCTCCTCAGCTCCTCCTCACTTTCAGCCATCAAAGTGGTGTCATCTGCATATCTGAGATTGTTAATGTTTCTTCCTGCGATTTTAATACCAGCCTTGGATTCATCAAGCCCAGCACGTCACATGATGTGTTCTGCATACAAGTTGAATAGGTAAGGTGAGAGTATACAACCCTGCCGTACTCCTTTCCCAATCTTAAACCAGTCCGTTGTTCCATGGTCTGTTATTTCCGTTGCTACTTGTTCATTATACAGATTCCTCAGGAGGCAGACAAGATGACTTGGTATCCCCATACCACCAAGAACTTGCCACAGTTTGTTATGATCCACACAGTCAAAGGCTTTAGAATAGTCAATAAAACAGAAATAGATGTTTTTCTGGAACTCCCTGGCTTTCTCCATTATCCAGCGGATATTGGCAATTTGGTCTCTAGTTCCTCTGCCTTTTCTAAACCCAGCTTGTACATCTGGCAATTCTCACTCCATGAATTGCTGGAGTCTACCTTGCAGGATCTTGAGCATTACCTTGCTGGCATGTGAAATAAGTGCCACTGTCCGATAGTTGGAACATTCTTTAGTGTTTCCCTTTTTTGGCATGGGGTTATAAGTTGATTTTTTTCCAGTCTGATGGCCATTCTTGTGTTTTCCAAATTTGCTGGCATATGGCATGCATCACCTTGACAGCATCATCTTGCAATATTTTAAACAGTTCAGCTGGGATACCGTCGTCTCCTGCTGCCTTGTTACTAGCAACAATTATTCTTAAGGCCCATTCAATCTCACTCTTCAGGATGTCTGGCTCTAACTCACTGACCACACCGTCTGAGCTATCCCCGATATTATTATCCTTCCTATACAGATCTTCCGTATATTCTTGCCACCTTTTCTTGATTTCTTCTGCTTCTGTTAGGTCCTTGCCATCTTTGTTTTTGATCATACCCATTTTTGCCTGGAATTTACCTCCGATGTTTCTAATTTTCTGGAAGAGGTCTCTTGTCCTTCCTATTCTATTGTCTTCTTCCACTTCCGCACATTGCTTGTTTAAAAATAATTCCTTATCTCTTCTGGCTAACCTCTGGAATTTTGCATTTAATTGGACATATCTCCCCCTATCACTGTTGCCTTTTGCTTTCCTTCTTTCTTGGGCTACTTCCAGTGTCTCAGCAGACAGCCATCTTGCCTTCTTGGTTTTCTTTTTCTTTGGGACGTTTTTTGTTGCCACCTCTTGGACAATGTTGCGAACTTCTGTCCATAGTTCTTCCGGGACCCTATCTACTAAATCTAGTCCCTTAAATCTATTCTTCACTTCCACTGCATATTCATTAGGAATATTAGTGAGCTCATATCTAACTGATCTGTGGCTCTTCCCTATTCTCTTTAGTTTGATTCTAAATTGTGCAATAAGAAGTTCGTGATCTGAACTACAGTCAGCTCCAGGTCTTGTTTTTACTGTTTGTATAGATGTCCGCCACCTTTGGCTGCAAAGGATGTAGTCAATCTGATTTCGGTGTCGGCCATCTGGTGAAGTCCATGTATAAAGCCGTCTTTTCGGTTGTTGGAAGAGAGTGTTTGTTATGCACAGTGAGTTGTCCTGGCAGAATTCTATCAGCCTATGTCCCGCTTCATTTTGTTCTCCTACACCATGCTTACCTGTAATTCCAGATGTCATTTGACTACCCACCTTAGCGTTCCAGTCTCCTGTAACGAAAATAACATCTCTTTTTGGTGTATTATCCAGTAGGTGCTGCAGATCCTCATAGAACTGATCTACTTCTGCTTCTTCAGCATCTGTGGTTGGGGCATATATTTGGATCACTGTGATGTTAAATGGCTTACCCTGAATTCGAATTGAGATCATTCTATCATTTTTTGGATTGTATCCAAGCACTGCTTTAGCCACTTTATTATTAATTATGAAGGCTACTCCATTTCTTCTGTGATCCTCTTGTCCACAGTAGTAGATCTGGTGGTGATCTGATGTGAAGTGGCTCATTCCAGTCCATTTCAGTTCACTGACTCCCAATATATCAATATTTAATCTTGACATCTCACCAATAACCACATCCAATTTGCCCTGGCTCATAGATCTTACATTCCAGGTTCCTATGGTGTGTTGATCTTTAGAACATCGGATTCGTCGTTCACCACCAGCACCGTCGGCCGCTAGCCGTCCTTTCGGCTTTGAACTAGCTGGCAAAAGCAAACATGTTGACTGCAAGCAAAATGAACACAAATTAAGGGTATGCCTTATATACTATATCCCAACTATAGTTATATCATTAATAAGCCCATATAAAAATAAAATGAAAACAAATAATAAAAATAGTACTGTGCTTGTAGCTGCAAAATTAACAATTTAGTATATGTGGTTAGCAAAACAAATTTGAAATTTGTATATTTTTTGTATAAGTAGATACGTAACAGTTTTCTGTAAGTTACCAGAGCCTGAAAAATAGCCTGTACTTGGAAATTTTTGAGAGAGGTAATACCCAGCAAGATTCCCATAAAAAACAACAAGGATATATCAGCCAGTGCCAAGCAGTTTAGAGATCAGTGTTCTTCACCACTGGCCAAATATTTAATTTAGCATGGAAATGGTGTGAAATTGTGTTTCAGAACATAAAATCTACAGGAAAATACAGCATTATTGTTTGTTCTGACATTAAAAACTGGCCACTTCCTGTAATTTCACATAAGAATTAACCATTGACATATCAACAAAGCTGGACAATAAATGGTGTTCTAAAAATCATTTTGAATAACAGATGTATAGTGGTTGTCACTGAAAAGCTCATAAATGATAGCAATTTATTTCTGTGCAAGCAATTGGAAAGACAATAATCTTTATTCTCAAAGGATAATTATTCCAGTGCCTTTCAGGGCAGCTGAAAACTCATTGAGGCAACATCCCATACTAGTTCTCTATTGCCATTAATGTATTGTAATGATACAGCCAAGCACCCATATGGACCATTGTGTTGAGATTCACAAATGGAGCTTCTCTGTCTCTGCTTGTTTTAATTAATGGATCAGCTCTGTATATGTCAGGAGATCCATGCAAGGAGTTGTCCTCTTATTTCGTGTGAATGGAGAAGTCTGCTCGTGCAAGATACAGTGCTTGTTTTGGAGTGCTTTCAGAAATGTGGATCGAGAGCACTGTATAAAAGCCATTTCCTTTTCTTTTCACTTTCTATCTGGGGAAAATACATATATTTAGTAAACCATGACACCATGGCATTTCTTTCTTACTTTTCCATCTTTCCCCAAAAGCTGAAGGCAGGTTTTATATTATATTATATCACATCCCAATCAACTCATTATCCTGACTATAGCTATCATATTGGGTCTTTGCATGGCTCAGTGGTGGAGTGCATACTTTATATAATGTCTCAAGTTTAGTCTATGGCATCTTCAGTCAGGGCTAGGAAAGACTCCTGACTGAAACCTTGGAAAGCTTCTGCTAGTCAGTGTAGACCAAGGATGGACAACTTATGGCTCTCCAGATGTTATTGAACTGCATTTCGCATCAGCCCTATCCAGCATAGTCAATGATGAGAGATGATGGTGTTGCAGATCAACAACGTCTGGCCACAATTTGCTCACCCTGGTGTAGTCAATATTGAGCTATGTGGGTCAATGGTCTGACTTGGTATAAGGCAGCTTCCTAGGTTCTGCATTCAAAATAATCTTCACAGTACTTTATTCATTCTTGAGAAATGTTGCAACTGTTTTAAAATAAGAAACATTCATATGTTGTGCTTCTTAACCTGTTGGATCTTTATAATAACAATTTTGAAATGAATTACAACAGTTTATTCCACATGTCACAGCTAAACCATAGTTTTGTCGTAGGAAGAGTGGTTTGTACTTGTGTACTCTCTCATCCCCATTCTTCCTTCCTTCATATACTCTCATTCCCTCTGTGCTTCCTGGTTTATGTAGTGGGCAAATTCTGGGTGTATAGAACCAATCACTGCGGTGTGCCGCCAAACCAGAATTGGACACCATGGCTTGAAGTGATATTCCTATTCTGGTTTAGCAACAAAATCTGGTAAGTGGTAATATAGTTTCTCCCAATTAAACTTCATTGCAGATGTTTTACAGCAAAGAATGGTTACAGAAAGCCAGGAAATGCAGGAGTGAATTGGAGAGCATGGGAGAAGGAGGAAATGCAGGAGCACAGAACTATTTCCTAATAATCAAATCAGGTTTGTCCGTGACGTTTAAACTGAGCCCCTGTGATATTAGCAATAATATCTTTCCTTTGGTTTCCCATGGCTTTTGAAGTCTTGAAACTTCAGGTTGGCATTGCTTAAATTCACTTAATATCTCCATAATACTTCTCATTTACTACTTATTGCTACAGTAGCTATTGCAACAGTGATGAAAACAATGCATTTCAACTGTACGTTTTTAACCATGGAGGTTTTTATACTATGAAACTTTGAAAAATTAACCACTAGTAACAGCTAAAGCTTTGTATAGAGCCAACCAACCAGGGAATCTCAAAATTTATATCATTAAATTACAAATAACTGCTTTTTTATTTTATTTATTTATTTACAATATTTATATACCTCTCCCCATTCAGAATTTCGGAGCGGTGGACAAAATAAAATAGAATAAAAACAGAATAAAAACACATTAAAAGTACATTTTAAAAGCAACAAAGGGGAAAATAAACTGCGGCTGGTTATTAAGGGAAGGCGTTCCTGGAACAACGATGTTTTCAGGAGGTGCTGGAAGGAATGAAAAGTTGGCGCCTGCCTGACCTCCAGAGGCAGGGAATTCCATAGGAGGAGGACCACCACATTGAGAGTTCTTCCCCTGGTGGACTCCATTTGCATGATAGGTCTATGTGGAACCATCAGGAGCATGCCCTTGGATGACCTCAGTGACCAGTCAGGTTGATAAGGGAGACGGCGCTCTCTCAAGTATCCTGGTCCCAAGTTGTTTAGGGCTTTGTATGCTAGTACAAGAACCTTAAACCTGGCCTGGTAGTAAATAGGCAGCTAGTGCAGTTCCCTCAGCAAAGGAGTTACATGCTCCAGACAGCTTGTTATAATCTTATGCGTTGAGACCTCAAACAATGCAACATACACAAAAGTAGTCTTGACAAAGTCAATCCCATCAGGAGCCACTCAGCAGGTTTTCTTTCACTTGCAAAGATTTCACCAGCAGCCTCCGTCCCAGATGCATTGTGAATGCTATTTTGCTGAGTGAATATCATGACATTTGTAAGGGGAGATATATGAGCAAATGCCATTAATTATATCTCAGGCATACTGTGTGTAGGTGGGGATTGTCTTGGGAGAATTTCTAGGGTCATGTGGATTGCACTGAAGTCAAGGACGCAATGATCCATTGACTTCAGTAATTTTGTCTTACTGGTTTTTGGTTGCGTTTATTCCTGGGCTTGAGTTTATTCTTTAAGTATCTCTTCAGCAGAGTGTGAAAGGATGAGCAAAGCTCTGCTCTGCTGTCTTAATATTGAGTGCAGATTTACTTGTCATTAAGGTTTGGTAGGCAGGAGTAGTATTTCACTTTTTCATTAAAGAAGGAAAGCTAATGTGGGATACAGTCTTTTTACAGTACTAAATTCTGTGTACTGGTGTAATGTGCTGCGAGGACAAATCGTAATAAAACTGCCGCCTTTTCAAGAAATGCTCTGTGTCTTTGTTTTGAAAACGAAATAGTGGTAAAAGAAGAAAATGGAATAGTGGTAAAAGAAGAAAAGTATTTGCCTTATACCACACATAAATTACACTTCAAAATGGGAACAAAGCTATAGTAATAAACCCACAGAAGGACTGTGGTTTACTGGTCTGTCACCATCCTGTGGGGCTTGGAGGGATTAATGGTGTGGATCCCATGTTGACTATAGCTAGTGGAGGCTGGCAACAGACTTTATTTATTTATTTAATGCATTTTTATACTGCCCAATAGCCAAAGCTCTCTGTGCAGTTTTCAAAAATTAAAACCATGGAAACCATTCAAATTATAAAACTAACAGTATAAAAGCATAATGTAAAATATAATATAAAAACACAGCCAGGATAAAATCAAGCAGCAATGCAGAAATTAATACAGATTTAAAATACAATTTTAAAACAGGAAAGTTAAAATTAAATTGCTAGACTGTTAAAATGCTGAGAAAATAAAAAGGTCTCCTGGCAGCTAAAAGAGTGCAGTGTAGGTGCCAGGAGAACCTCTCTAGGGAGCTCATTCCACAGCCAGGGTGCCACAGCAGAGAAGGCCCTCCTCCTGGTAGCCACCTGCCTCACTTCCTTTTGCAGTGGCTCATGGAGGAGGATCCCTGAAGATGCCCTTAGGTCTGGGAAGTACATACGTGTTCCTTCAGAAAGCCTGGCCCCAAGCCATTTGATTAAAAGCACAACAATAATGGACTCTACTGGCTGCAGACAGAACAGAACATGGGGTGAGTCGTCTCCTCAGCCTGGGATTGAGCAAACAGGCATGACACTAGAAGGAGACTGGGAATGGGAAAGGATGGGCGCACTGAAGTCTTTAAAATAATTGGGCAGAAGGAGCCAGAACTGGAAGGGAAGATATGAAAGCAAAGACGGAAAGCTGTAATAGGATTGAAGTAGAGGAGGATGGAGAAGCAAAGAGGAGTTGGCCTAGTGAGAGACTCTGAGAAGCCAGTCAGCTTCACTGGGCAGAGATTTATTGATTTGATTTGATTTGTACCCTGCCTTTCAACCAAGAAAAACAGTATTCAAGGTAGCTTACAATCAGAAATAAAACTTTACATTTTTTTTAATTTTTTTTTTACAAATTTGTTCTTTACAAATGATGCACAGGGGATCCCGGGGTCAACCAGGGACGACCACTCACTTTCCCTGGGATAAAATGGACTACTTTTGTCCCAGGTTTTCCCGCAGTCCCAAGACAACCCCTAGGACCACGGGCAGTGTGGCAGGGGCTCCTGGGTCCTATCCGTGAGTAGTGGGGCTCTTTAAATGGGCATGGAGCTGCATAGGTGACTCTGTGCTCATCGGGGTGGGGGGAACAATTTCACCATCCCCAGGATGGCTGTCAGTGCTTTCAGCGCTGAATTTTAAGGGTTTTGATTTTGTTTACTTTTTCCAGAGGATCAGGGCTGTGCAATTGTGTGACTGGCTCCTTCTCTCCCCCCTCTTGGCTTTCAGGATGTCGCATTGGCGTTTGGATGCTGGGGGAGGATCACGGAAGCAGGAAAGCCTGAGATCCTCCCTCCCCCCCATCCTGGAAGGCTCATAGGTGTAGATGAGCCCTTAGTCTCCCTTGGCAGGGAGATGGTACTCTGATCCCCTTCTCAGAATAAGTGACTCATGTCTAGAAGACCTCGCCACTTGGATCTTTAGGAAGAGGATTACCTTGCCACCAATTATCCTTGAAGCTGGATCATTGACCCTTAGTGCCATAGAAAGCCTTAAGATTTGGCTAGAAGACTACAGGAGAGGTGTTTAACTATCTGTACCTTTAAATAAAACAAGCGCCCAGCATCTTTTCTTTTTACCCCTAGCCACTAGTGTGGGGGTATTTCATTATGGAATTGGCAGATTGGGGGGACTTTGACGTGGTGTGGCCTATTCCTGTAGAAAGCACTTTGCATGAATCCCTTCAAACATATCCAGATATTTCATGTTCCTTCCTACTGTTAATTAAAAACACTCACAGAAGACTTGAATTGCTTTTCTCAAAGAAGCAGGTATCTTTGTTGCACAACTTTTCACTAAGCTGCTACACTATATCAGTGTTGTCATGTACTATATGGATGATGAGAGAGAGAAGGGAACTATACTTGCTGCAGTAGTATAGTTTTCTCAGTATGCCTAGGGACAAGGAAGATGAGAAAGGCAAGGAGAAAGATGGGTGAAGGCGAAAGGCAACAGCTGGTAAAAAAAAAAAAGGACATGAAAAATTAAGCTGTTTAAAATCCTGTCTAGCATGTTTTCACCACTGGGACATGTTACCAAAAACAACCAAACCCCAAAAGAAAACCATCCACTGATTTTGGTGGAATTTATTTTCAAGTAATTGTGGTTAGGATTACAGCCTCGGGCTCATAAAAAGTGGGTGCATTCATTCACGGTTGTCTGTTATGCCTGAATTGCATCAGCAGTTTGTGCCCCTATTGTATTAGTATTAGGACCAACCAAGATGACATACTGTAAAATAGTCACCAGACTCATCATCAGGATTGATCTTAAGCAAAAGAGAGGAGGAGGAGGAAGGGAAAGAGAGAGAGAAAGGCCTAATCTACGTCAAGCAGGATATTGCACTATGAAAGTGGTATGAAAGCAGTATAAAAAAGGCAGGAGCCACACTACTGCTTTATGGTGGTATTGAAGTGCACTGACAACTGTTGGGGCCCATTGGCACATACCATATACTGCTTTCATACCACTTCCATAGTACTTTATCCTGCTTGGTGTTGTTCCCCGCCTTGATCCAATCGGAGAGGCAGAGAAATAAATTATTATTATTATTATTATTATTATTATTATTATTATTATTATTATATACCGCTTTCATAGTGCAATATCCTGCTTAGTATAGATTAGGCCAAAAAGAGCGAGCGAGCAAAAGCCTGGCTTGGTGTTAAAGCCATAACACCTGCATTGATCGCAATTTGAAGGCGGATTGTAGGAAGAGTTGGCACTCTTCGCTGGCTGTACTAGTTTGCAACAAACTCTTAATGGACATCCTTCATTCCAACTATGCCTCCAGTTAATGCCTGTGAATGATCTATATTTTATGGGCCTCTTGTTTTTAGATATGATTAAACTGGGGTGATATTTTGGTTTATGCTCCTTATTTATATCTAGTTACTAAATGCACAGAGCTAAAGGAACACTAGGGGGAAACCCTCTGCGTGACTTATAGGTGAATGTTCTTACATATTAATAGCACCCATGGAGGGTCTCATTAATGCTCACAGCATGGGAAACTCCTGCAGATGTCTAAAAATATCCATGCTGAGGAGTCTATTATTTTGTTTCTTGGTATTTTGAATTTGTGTTACCTAAAGAATGAATGCCTTTTCAAGACACAGGAAAATCCCAAACAAAGAAGAAGGATAGATGATACTATTCGTAGACTTGTTCTTTACAAAGTATATTCATGAGTATGCTAACTATTTTGGACTAGTTTTCTTCAAACTAGCGTTTTCTGAGTGTTTATCCTTTATACCTTTATAGTTCAATTATGTTTGTTTTAGGAAATACTTTGGGACTATTTTCCCATGGGAACACAGGCCTTATTTGTGATGTCATCAAAGTACGTTAATTATATTTTTATGAGTAGTCAAATGGCTAAGTATCTGAGAATGATACTCCTGTTCTAGGCACGATCTACACCAAGCAGGATATAACACTTTTAAAACATTATGAAAACTTTATATGTAATGTGTCCTGGGCCTGAACAGTTGTCATAACCATTATAAACTGCTATAAGCAGTAGTGTAGATCCTGCCCTAGTGGCCAGAATGCAAGTTTGTTCTGTGGCAAAACAGATTTCAGTAGCCTTCACTGACCCTGCTCCTGCAATTGTGGCATGGTTAACAAGTCTTAAGCCTGCTGCATATGCCAGTTGGGTTTCCCTAATTACTCTTGCTAGCATGGCTTGCCATTTCATCTGAACCTGAATGTCATGACTTGTTTGAGGGGGCAGCAACCCTCAAATAACTCATGGCCTGTTGTGTTATTTGCGGGTTGCTCCCTTGCCCCAAACAAACCATGTTGCCCAGGTTCAAATGAGATGGTAAGCCATGCCATTGAGGGTAATAAGGGAAATCTGGCCAGCACATGACTGGAATATGTGGCGAGGGTAACAAGCCATGGTTGCTTGTTAACCAAGCTATGATTGTGCAAACTAGCCTATGGAGTCAGGGCATTGCCTTGATTTCACAGATCACCCATTGGATATATGTGATGCCACCCTTCCCCAGATGTGTTGTACTACAGCCTCAATTTCTCCGGCCAGCATGGTTGTTGGGTTGTGATGGGAGTTGTAGTCCAATGCATCCAGAGGGGAGAAGCCTGACCTACATGCTTAGTTTTGTTTCACCAAACAAATTGACTTCATGCTGATGTGAACCCAAGAATCTTAATGCTAGTTAACCATGGAATATTAATAGCAGTGTTGAAGAATAACAAATAGGTGAAGAAGATATCCTGGAAGACAGAAACAAAGTTCAAAGTGATCTTGATAGTCTGGAGTGCTGGGCTGAAAACAACAGAATGAAATTTAATAGGGATAAATGCCAAGTTCTACACCTAGGAAAAAGAAACCAATTGCAAAGTTACATGATGGGGAATACATAGCTCAGCAATACTACAAGTGAGAAGGATCTTGGAATTGTTGTAGATCACAAGCTGAACATGAACCAACAGTGTGATGTGGCTGCAAAAAATGATATAGGGTGGGATGCAAATATTTTAAATAAATAAATGAATAAATAAGTTACAGGAAGCCAGCTTCTGTCTGGACATCAGGAAAAACTTCCTGGCTGTTAGAGGAGTACAACAGTGGAATCAATCGCCTAGGGAAGTCGTGGGCTCTCCCACACTAGAGGCATTCAAGAGGCAGCTGGACATTCCTGGCTATCTTTGGCTACCTTTCATGAATGCTTTAAGGTGGATTCCTGCATTGAGCAAGGGGTTGGACTCGATGGCCTTATAGGCCCCTTCCAACTCTACTAGTCTATGATTCTATGAAAATGAAGTCTGTGAGCCTTCTTCGAGCACTAAAAATGGAGGCTTGGAGATATCATAAGACATATTAAAAGCCTCTTAGGAATAGTTCTGTACCACTTCAGTTCTGAACATATGAGAAAAGAATTAGGATTCCAGCTGATTAAAAGCTCTTTGCAACGCGCGTGCGCGCACACACACACACACACACACACACAGTGTATAATTTAATGATCTCGTTAAATATTTACAGTAGGCCAACAGAAATATTTTGGGAATGTCTAATGAAGATTAACTTTGAACTAAATAACTCAACCAAATAATTTATTCATTGGATATATATTGCCTGTGTCCAGAGACATTGATATATTGTTTACAAGATACGCTGTCAGCACTGATGGCCCTTTAACAGGAAATGTGCAACTTATCCATTTAATTCACTGAATGGTATATTTAGTTGTAGTGAAAATGTATGATTGCTTACCAAAGCCAAAATTATGAATTTTACTTGATTTTAACACATCACACCCACACCCACACCATGAATTTAGTACAAGCTCCACAGGTTTGGCTTTTTCAGGTGTCTGCATTAGTAAAAATGTGAGGTAAAATGCCAATAAGGAAATGCTGTGTGTAGCGTACTCTTTAGAACAGGGTTGGGAAAACATTTTTTTGGCCTGATGGCTGAAATGTTTTGGGGCAACCGTGTCGCAGGCCACCTGGCTGCTGGCATGATGGCATTCAGAGGGGTTTTAAAGACCTTTATTGGTGCCAATGGAAACTTTTTAAAAGCCTCGCTCTAGCGGGGCAGGGGTGACATGTTGGTGAAGTTTCCACCAATGCAGTACTTCAAAAATGAGCTTATTAGCTTTGGTTCACTCAACATACTTTATGAGTTTGTGCTACTGGTGATATGATTTTAAGGTAGTATTGGAAGTTATATGGAAATAAACCTTTATGCCTCCTGGTTTGGAAGGTCCTAAAAACAAACAAACCTTTGCATATATTAAAATACTTTCCCCCCAAAATGTATTTTTATTTCCAGGATACTATAGAACCACATTACTATCTCTACAAAGACAGAAATAGGAGTTACTCCCTCTCTCGACTGTAGCTTCCTACTTCACCTAGCCAAACTTTGGATAATTTCACAAATATCTTCCCAAAAAGAAAATAAATATGTATTATGCATACATTCCTAAGCAAGTTGTTCAAACTACTATAGCAGAATGAGACACATGGGCTTAGATTCAGACCATCTGTCTGGATGGCTTTTGATCCAACAGACACTGGGTTCACACAATACATTAACCCACCCAGTGTGGATTGTTGCTGAACTGTGGGTTATCATGTCAGTACACAGTGTGTTTTCCACAGGCTGGGTTATTGTGTTGTCCAAATGCAGCTCTTTTTCCATAGGGTTGCTCGTTAGCTATGCAGTGTGGCCTGTTGCAACAACAAGCCATGGGTTCTCAAGGTGGCTTGTTTGAAAAAAATAAATCACACAGCATGGTTAACAAGCCACCCTGTGGGAAAAGCACTGTGTTCAGACAACACAATAACCCACGCTGAGGAAAACATAGTGTTTATGATAACTCACCCTGCGGAAAACACACTGCGTTCAGATAACACAATAACCCATGGTAGGTTAACAAGTTGTGAGAAACCAGGCATAGCATTTGTGGTGGCAGAATGAATATTGGAGATTATTTTCATTGAAGCCTGCTATACCCCCTGAAAATCTGCTCTGGAAAATTGTGGGATCTGGGATAGCATGATTGGTAATACTGGGGACAGCAGGGAAAAGGGGAGAACCAGCAAAGAAAAATCCTTCCCAGCATTCCTAAAGGCAAGAGTGTCCTGAGCAGAATTCCACCCAAGGAATGCTCTGAATATAATCTACGGTGGTCTGTGTCCCACTGGTCAAATGGCATTAAGTAACAAATTCCTACTTTCTAGCACCAGCTTGACATCTGCCTTTCCCTGTGTTTTGCCCTTCCAATTTCTTGGTACTGCTTCTCCTTCTTCTTCCATGTGCCTAAGTGGTCACATTGGATCCCCAGCCTGGTATCTCTTATCTACTCAATTTTCAATCTGAAATTTAAATTAAATTCCTGCACTGTACATAAACTTACAGACAAGTCTTTCCATAGTGAAATGCTGTCTTCTTGTCATTTAATGGAAGGCAAGTTCTTGTTCATCATGAGATTTCACACTCATCCTTAGTAATCTGTCTTTAGCATCCACCCATGAAATAAGTTTCCACACCTGGCATCCTGTTAAACTCTCCATGCTGAAATCAAATCGAATTGGTAGAACAATCAAGGAAAAAAAAAAAGGGGGGGAGATATACTCCATTTTAATCCAGGAATGTTCAAGGTTTATTTGTGTTTACACATTTTTGTCATCCTAACAGTTTAATTCACCATTCGTAATATTGTGCTGGTAATGACGATTTTTAAAACAGAAAGGCTGATGAGCAAAAAGTGCCGGAGTGATGTCTTATTATTAGTTTGTGCATGTTTTCTTCCAAAACCAGTAATTTCTCTGTGTTCCTTTATGGCAAATTGTGTTTGGAATAGAACCCCTCTGAAAAGTGAACTTGAAAACCCACCATTAACTCTCCATTCCCTTGCTTGGCTTGTGGCTGCAGGCTGCTTACTCATGTGAAAGCAAACACATTTTACATTTAAAAGCACTTTAGTTCTTGCTTGGATAAAGTTTCCCTTGCAACTGGCAAAGTCAAAACAACCTCAAGGCTCTGCAAATAAATGTGCATTTCCTAGCTTTTGGTATATAAATAATGCTAAATCAATCAGTAGAGTTGTCTAAATTAGTACAAATATATATTTAAAAGATTGTTTTCAATCCCTGTTAAAAATAAATATTTTTTCTTGGATTTTGTAGGCTCTTGAATTATGATCGGTATTTTCAAGCATTTTGTCTTGAAACAAAAATGTGCATTTTAAGTATGTTATAGTGCAATCCTATGAAGGTTTAGACAGAAAAAGTTCTATAACTAGCCATACATAGGATTGCGCCATAACTAGACTATTATTTTCTATCAGGGCTCTTATTTTTCATATATTTTCGTGAACCGCCCATTTTGTGAACCACTCAGAGAGCTCCGGCTATTGGGTGGTATAGAAATGTAATAAATAAATAAATGCGGATCCTATGGTCTATGGAATGAGTAAATAAATGGTTTGGATAAATTACACTACTGCAAATCTACCAAAGAGATGAGGTCATCTTCCAACAAGTGAAGACTTTCCTCTTTAAACAAGTGTTGCTTAATTTTATTTATGGGCTGTTAATTTTGGTTCTTAGTGTTTTTTGTTTTTCCTGCTTTTGCAGTACAATGGGTTTGGTTATTTGTGCTTGTTTTTATGCTTTTTGTATTTTGTAAGCTGCTTTGAGCAACTCCTTCTAGCCCAACTGTCCAGCAAAGCAGGAGATCCACTAATACAGCAACACCTCAGATAGGTGACCACCCAGCTTCTGCTTAAAAGTCCAGCACTACCTTCCATGAAAGTCTGTTCCACAGTTGACTAGCTCATACCATCTGGAAGTTGTTCCTAACATTTAGTTGAAATCACCTTTCTTCTGATTTGAATCCATTGGTTTGGGTCCTACCCTCTGGAGCAGCCTTCCCAATCCTATTGATCTACAGGTGTTTTAGATCTCAGCTCCCAAAGTCTACATTATTTCATGTCTACAGAGGACACTTGTAGACATGGGCAAAGAACAAGACTACAATCTGAACTTGCTAAGGGATAGTTTGTTATGATAGTGTGTCCTGCTTTGTTGGTCCATGGCTGACAGCTGGTTGGACATTCTCTTTTTATTAACATTTAATGGCTTTAAAATAAGTATATGCCATGTATGATCTATGTAATTGTATGCTTCTCTTCTTCCATTGACTTTATCTATGTTGGCAGGATATTTACAACAATCCTATTCACTAGTTCTAAAGTCTAATTAATTAATTAATTAATTAATGACTTTTATTTCACAGAATTGTATACTGCTTCCAAAGAAAATTACTGAAGTGGTGAAGACAACATTAAAATGTATAACAATAAAATGAACAATAAAGTTCATGCTTGCCATTCAAATTTGTATATGGTCCTGCCCCCCTCCCCCAGTATCAGCTGGCACATGTTATGTGCACAACTATTTAGATGGGATTTCTCCCTTACTGTGGCATGGAGAAGCAGAGCACCTATTGACAGTCAGATGTTCATAGCAACATTTCTCTTTCTGAATTTGTGTGCATTGATTTAATTTCAGCACTTTCATTAGCAAGGTAAGGAAAAATATAGAAAATCCCTATATTTTTTATGCTTGTTTATATATTATTCAAAGTATGCAATACAGTTTACAAATAGTTAGTATTTTACCCTTCAACTGTTAAAGAGAATAATAATTTTGCGATAAATATTCATTTCAAATACATAAGGTGTATACCTTACTGTAGCTGCTTCATGATCTGCCACAAATGTTATGGAGGATTTTTATGTAGACAAATTATTTTAAATATCTTGGTTACCTATTGCTGGGTAATACAGAGCTGATGTTCTGTGTGATCAAACACTCTTACTTGAATGAGTATGTTTGTGTGCTTTTAGCATATATTGGTCTTTCCATTTTGTTAATTAAAATCAGTTCTGAGTGTGTGTGGCTAAACGCTCTTAGCATTAGGAAATATCTCTAAAGTTCACAGTTGCACAAACTTCACATTTCTACAGAATGTTACTGATTAGGTGAATGTGTTTAATCACTTGCTTTTAGGATATTACTGTGTCACCTATATTCTATTGATTTAAATTGCACCAGCAAGACACTGGCAGTGTATATCTGATATGCCATTCAGTAGCTATGTGCAAACAATGCTCTTCAGCTGGACAAAATTTGGATTACGTTATTTTTATTTTTCTGTCAGTAGGTGCATTAAAAATCACAAGGGAAAAGATAAATTGATGATGGAACAGTATAGACTAGAATTATGATTCTGACCGCCACTGCTAGATTAAATATTAAGCATTATACAGCCCTAGGGATCCTGTTATGGTTCAGTTATTTAGGGCTTTTCCATACAGAGAATATATTTATCTGTGCCCTTCACTGGACTTAATTAAAATCCCTCACATCTCATATCTCACCATATGAAATGGAATGAATGGCTGTTGGGGAGGAGGGATTTCAGGATATCAATCAGAAGGAGGAGGACTAGAAATTTACCAGCCAAGACAGGAAGCGGGGAAAGAGATCCTCCAAGACACTTCAGGAGTCAAGGAGGAATCTTCTCAGGAGCTTATCGGACAGGATGCCAACGACCCAGGGTCCATCCTCCCCCCATCCCTGGGAACTCATGCTCTGTCGAAGGAGGAGGGGACTTCAGAGTCAACAAATTCCAGAGTCCACCGCAGGGTCCAGTGAGGGGAGTTGCAAGCAGGTGAGAGGCGGTCTACTAAGCTAGTCACACGCCAAAAACTTCTCCAGAAGGAACCTCCCTGAGCTAAATTAGACTGTGAGAGAAACTCTCCGTTTTAGCCTAGCTTAGTTAACCTAATTAAGCTTAGAGGAAAGTTCCTAGCATTCTCACTTCCTTATGTTGTGAAGAGATATTTATTTTCTGAATAAAGCTTTGTAGATTTTAAAGCAAACTTCTTTATTGTTTCGCATCTCAGCGGGAGGGCTTAGAATCACGATGATGACAATATTTGGAGGGATAATCAAAATGGGGCCATTAATTAGCTATGTCACACATCAAATAGGGACGTGTGTCAAGATGTATAAAAGCTGTGACAAGGGAGGGGAAAGTATGTCTGAAATATGTTATCACATGTTTGTGTTTAGCAAAATAATTCAGTACATAGTAACTCAGAGTCAAGAGGTAAATTCCACTGCTTTCCTTTGACTTGTTGTCTTTTTACACAGCCTCACTTTTGACTTTTCTCTGTTCTTCTTGTCCTAATTATCTTCTGTGCTGTTTCTCTTCCTCTATCTCTAAGGCCTAATCTACGCCAAGCAGGATATTGCCCTATAAAAGCGGTATATAAAAGGCAAGAGCCACACTACTGCTTTATAGTGGTATTGAAGTGCACTGTCAACTGTTGGGGCCCATTGACACATACTATATACCGCTTTAATACTGCTATATCCTTCTTGGTGTGGATCCTGCCTTTTATATACCACTTTCATAGTGCGATATCCTGCCTTGTGTAGACATGCCCTAAGGTTATCTCATCCAACACCACAGTGGTCTGTTTTCTTGTGCACATACAGGATATTATAGAGCTGGAAAATATGCATAAAATAAGGGGTGACCAAAATAAGGGGGAGTGTTGCAACTTCAAGTAAAGGTTACCATCTTTGGATTGTTTTAATTAGAAATAGGATGCGTAAGAGGGGCATGATAAAGGTTAATAGAATTAGGCATGGTGTGGAGAACATGGATAGGGATACATTTCTCTCCCTCTCACATAATAAAATCAGGGTCATACAATAAATCTACATGGTGGGAGATTCAGAGCAGATAAAAGAAAGTATTCCCCCCGCCAAAGTGCAGCAATGGCCACTAACCTGGACAACTTTAAAAGGGGATTAGTTAGATACATGGAGGATAAGACTAGCGATGGCTACTAGTCATAGGGTGGTATGCTATCTCCAGGATCAGAAGTAACATACCTCTGAATACCAGTTGCTGGGGAATACAAGCGGGAGGGTGCAATTTGCCTTATATCCTGCTTGTAGGCTTCCTGTAGGCCTCTGCTTGCTCACTGTGGGAAAGAGGAACCTGGACTAGATGAAGTGTTGGTCTGATCCAGTGGGGTGTTCTTTTATATTCTTGTACCCTCCATAGCCATCTAGTAAGAAATACTATATCCAGATGGCCAGAATGAAATCCTGCTGTAAATTTTCTATTCTGTAGATGTAGGAATCTCTAAGTGCGGGAGGGATATGAGACATGCATGTATATTTAGATATGCAAGACAAATATTCTTGTAGGGAGCTAAATAATGTGTACTGATAAAAACACATTCCTTTTTAATGTAATACAGTAGGGTGCTTCCCACAACATGACAACCATCATGGGTTAATTTACCCTCTAGGAGCTGTGGTGCTTTCCCACTGCCATTTTGAATATGCAACTCCTGATAAGGGGATTGTCATGTTGTCTGAACTGGACCATTGGGAGTTATGTGAGGGATAAACAATAAGCCAGTGGGCAGGTGTGTTATTCTGAAGGCTTTTGGATTATTTATTTATTTATTGCATTTCTATACCACCCAATAGTTGAAGCTCTCTGGGCGGTTCACAAAAGTTAAAACCATCAGACACAAAGTATAAAACAGACAACAGTATAAAACAAACAACAGTATAAAAACACAATATAAAAATTGCACAATATATCTGGAGCTTATTCTAAGAAACAAGAAAATGCCCTTTTAAGCAGGCCTTCATATATTTAATAAACAGCATATTGGACAACTGTGTAAGTTCAACACCAGACCTGATTCCTCACTATTCCTAACTCACTAAACAGGGTCAAATAATACAACAATGCTTGATTGCAGTTGCATATACCAAATTGCACCCATGGGCGCCATGGCTCATTATGGCTTAAATGACACATGGTGATCCATGGTGTGTTGTGTGAGCCAGTTCATTATTTCTTACTGGCATTACAAATGTGTTTTAGTGGTGTTGCAAGATAACATATTTTATGGGATGCTGTATTAAATATGGCAAATTGTGAAACGAAAAGTTTGAGAAGTTATACTTTCTGTATGGGCCCATTTCCTGTATGGTATAGCTGTGGTGGGAAGTGTTTGACCAGTTTAAGCATCATAAAGGTCAGTGAGTAGCCTTGAATGATTTACAGTCTGTCAGCCCAAACTACCCCTTAGCAATTTCATGTGGAAAGAAGATTTAGAAATGCCTGCATGTACATATGAAATGCTTAAGTAAGTAAAACATATATGTCCAACACATGCTCACACACATACAGTATCCTAAAAGAGTTAATATTTTGTAAATCCTAAGCATAGTCATATTGCTTAAGGAACTTGCCGTCTGTTACCTAATAAAAAATATCTCACTTGGGAATATGATTTTAATTAGAAGTTTAATTTTGTAAAGAAATTTTATTAAGTTATTAAAAATCTAATTGCATCATAGCCCTTGGATATGCAGCGTTAGCGCTGAGGGAAAAAGCCTTATTCCAGCTCATTGAGTGCAACCTGCTGTTTTAAGTATCCCACGTTTTTGGTTCTTTACTAAAGTTCATGGCAGACATTACTGATTTGATGATCTATTGCTCTTTAATATGTGTGTTGGTTACCTTGAGAAACAAAAAGGGCAGGAGAAATCAATGATCCTGTTGTATAAGTGGCTAAGCAGCAAAATATGAGCATCCTAAAATAGGCCCCATATCTACCAGTGGAGCAGATTTGGCCTTCCAGAAGTGGGCTGAGCCAGCAAATAAATCTACAAGGATGCTCTTTACTTAAAGAAAGGCTCCCGGAACAGGTGACAATAAGCAGTATCCAATGGTAGTCCTACATAAACTAAGCCCATTCACTTCAATGTGCCTCCTCGGTGTAGGGGTACTATTGGATACTGCCCAGTGATAAGACAGTCCCTCCTCTCAGCCTGACAATGAAAAAGGCAAGTATTGAAATACCACATTTGTTACCCCACTAAGGATGCAAAATTGCCTCTTGACATGGGAAAAAGTGAGGAAGAGCTCTTTAGTTCTGCCATGCTTAAATCATGCAGGATCTTGTGACAGTTCATTCAGCACAATGCTCCACATGTGCCCATAATAATGTGCCAATCTCAACTCACAATGCTAGTTTGCAATCACTTTGTTCTAGTGTAAGTTTTATTTTCAAGAAGTACTCAAGAGTTAAAAGCATACTATCAGATCTGTTGATAGTTGTTTTGAGTTGTATTCAGTGTTAATCCTATTTACAGTAGGCCCATTGAAATGAATGGGACCTAAAACACCCGAAAGGCACCGAATTGGGAAGGCTAACTTAGGAGATGACCTTTCTTAAGGAGATCTCAAGGCTCCAGGTCACAGAGTAAACTGAAAGTATGGGAAATTGTACTTAGCCACAAAAGGTACAGACCAGTTGTGCATGGCCACTTTGCTCCCTTCCACGTGCTTTCACAGCGTAAGACAGGATGCAGTGAATGTGAGCAATTGCCGTCTAGGCAAATCCTTAAAGTCAAAGACTGCAAAGATAGCAGATATCAATAATTCTGTCTCTTCTGAAGAGCCTATGGAAAGTTGGAGCCGGTTTTGCTTTGAAGCCGTTAGCAAGGCTGCTTTCTTCTCTTGTGATGTGAGGGTTTAAAATGCACTGACCTACCCAACACATTCAAAGCTGGCTCTTTTCCAAGACTCTTGTTTACAGCGGATGCTGGACTCTTTGCTTAGCAACATATTTAATGGGGCCACGGGGAATTTGGACTCCCATCTAAATGAGTTTAGCATGCCAAAGAGGAGGAGCAGGAGTTCAGGTGAAAGAGAAATGAAAAGAAACTCTTACAATACTGGGTCATCACCAGTAACCACATACTTCCTTCTCTCTCCTCAATATAATGGTAACATTTTTTTTTAAAGAAGTGCCTTGAAAGTCACCGCTGCAAAGTAGTAGCACTCTGATTCCTGCCCCCCACCCTTTACCACAGAGTATAAATGTCTCTTTATCGAGTGCAGGCTCCTAACTTTGCTATCTGGGGTGGAGGTACTGCCAGGAAGTGAAAGACATGGACCTAATCTACACCAGGCAGGATATTCCACTATGAAAGCGGCATTAAAAGGCAGGAGCCACATTACTGCTTTATAGCAGTATTGAAGTGCACTGACAACTGTTGTGGTCCATTGACACGTACCATATACTGCTTTCGTACTGCTGTATCCTGCTTGGTGCAGGATCCTGCTCCTGCCTTTTATATACCGCTTTCATAGAGCAATATCCTGCTTGGTGTAGATTAGGCCATGAAGTGCTGCAGCGGTGTCAAAACAAAATGAGAAAAAACTCTCCTGTCCAGTAAAAGCAAAATGGAAATCTCCCCTGACTATTTTTGATTGCACTTGATTGTCTTTCAAGGCAACATATAAGATTCAACAGGGTTGAAATTAATGTGCTTACCCAAATGGTTTCATTTAATACAGAAAAGAAAACACTTGCATGTACATTGGTATCTCTTATTAGTCCTGTTCTACGTAGCAATTTGCCAGCGACCCAATTTTGTGAGGGGAAAAAAAAAGAAAAGTGATACAGGATCATACAGGTGCCAATTTATTTTGTACCAATTTGCCCAATATTTTGGAGAACACCTCCTTCAGGGACTCCCCGCACATAAGAAAAGTCTTTACCATTGCTCATTGTACTTTCAGTGATAAAGAGTTTTATTTAGTGCAGAGGATCCATGACAAAGAAGGTATTCTCTGAATCATTGGGCAAGTGGGAACAAAATAAACAGACACCCATGTCATCCGTTTTCACTTTGGTTGGTTTTGGGTTATTTTGGAGACTTCCTGTCATTGAACCAATTTTCTGAACCCCTACAGTGGCTGACGTCGTTGGGTTGCCCGGAATTTTCTCATGTCCACAGTTTGGCAACTGACAAGATGTGTTCCTGTCCCCACATTTCTGCTATGTGTGAACACAAGAGTGAGAATTCACCTCTTAATCCTGTTTCTGACATGATGTGCCCATCCCAACAGCCACCTGCTCAGTGCAAACTCTGGCCTTAGCTAGACCAGGTTTTTCCTGGGATTGTCCCGGGGTCATCCCTGTTCATGTAAATGACACACAGGGGATCCCAGGAGCAGGCAGGGATGACCCCGGGATAAACCTTAGGTCTAGCTAAGGCCTCTGTCAAGGGAAAGCCATTTTACCTGAAACCTGTCAGCATGCTTACTATTGTTTCATGTATAATTCTAAAGTGGATTATAGCGGGTGGTTTTCCATGTTTTGAGTGTAAACATTACACTGATGATTAAAGAATATTCTCACCAGACTAATGTTATACTGTTATAAACGGGCAAAGTAATTGTTGTATCTGTGGATTAGCTTTCACTAAAAATGGCCTTTTGATTACTGGGAGGTATATCTCAAGTGACTCTCTTAGCCAGCTTTTTAATTAGCTTAGTTTCTAATGTGGATGGCTCCTTACCCCTTCCTGCATAGTTTTAATTCTCTAGAGTAAAATGTTGTGCCATGCCACTAATACCAAAGAGAAAGAATTTTCCCCATGTTGTTTGACCTGATTCCAGCTAAATTGCACACAGAGTTCAGGAAAATATTATTTAACCAATGTCACATAGATAATAATGTGTATATAGTTGCTTTGGGGAGACCTTGGCATGTGAGGGTATGCATATCTGATAAACCTGGCACTTTAACATAATAATAATAATAATAATAATAATAATAATAATAATAATAATAATAATAATTTTATTTCTTTCCCACCTCTCCCTCTGGATCAAGGCGGGGTACAACATAAATACAGAACACCATAAAATACATATAATTGATTAAAAACATATAAAACGAATACATTATTAAAAGGCAGCACATTATTAAAAGACATCTTAAAATTCAACTGGGTAGACCTGCTGGAAGAGATCAGTCTTCATGGCTTTCTTAAACTCAGCAAGGCTATCAAGTTGATAAATCTCTCCTGGTAGGCCATTCCACAGTCTGGGAGCAGCAGAAGAGAAGGTCTTCTGGGTAACAGTTGTTAGCCTAGTTTTTGCTGACCGGAGTAAATTCTTCTCAGAGGACCTGAGTGTGGGAGAAGGCAATGCCACAGGTAACTTGGACCGAAACCATGTAGGGCTTTAAAGGTGATAACCAACACTTTATACTTCACCCAGAAACTAATTGGCAGCCAGTGTAGTGATTTTAAAGCTTGTGTAATATTGTCACCTCTAGGTGTACTAGTGACCAACCTGGCTGCCATATTTTGCACTAGTTGAAGTTTCTGGACTAGGCACAAAGGTAGACCTTTGTACAGCGCATTGCAAAAGTCAAGCCTTGAATTTACCAGCGCGTGCACTACCAATAAAACAGCAATCCGTCAATTAACAGTGAATTCCGAAGCATCTTTATTCAGACTCAAGCCCCTGGTATTTGATGAGTCTTGCTCCTGAGGAGGCAGGCATAGGATTGCAGCCCAAAATGTACCTTTAAAACTACATGTGGTGTTCTTTTTGTTACTTACATGGAAATAGTGGTGGTTTTTAATGCCAAGTAGATGATAATTATTCCAAGTAAGGGGTTGAAAGCAAATATGTACATTTGTACAATGTAAGAATTTGCAATGTTAATGTGGAGCAGAGAAAATGCCAATTAAGTAGTAAATAACTCACTTATACTGTGTTCTAGAGCAGGAGTGGGCAGATTTCAGGCTTGCAGTACCAACTTTGCATTATTATTATTATTATTATTATTATTATTATTATTATTAGAACCCAGCAATCCACCAATCACAGCTCTATTATAGTAGGTGCAGAGGGACCAATCTAAATCATGACAGGACACTAGAGTGGTGTGGGGGGGAGAAGGGGATTTTTAAGATCTGGATTGGAGTCTTGCACCAACATTAAAATAAAAAAGGGAAAACAATATAGCTGTTAGTTATATCTGTTATGCCCCTCAGAATTTAGGAATTCTGAGCCCAGGAATTTGTTTTGTGTATTGGAACTGAATGGAGCTCACAGTCTTTCCACACAAAGGGCCTTGCTAGATGGCAGGTTAGCCCAGTGCGAGGCCCGGGCTCATCCCCGTGCATCCAAATGACGCACAGAGGATCCCGGGCTCAGGCAGGGCTCAAACCGCCCTGGCTCCAGGCTAACCGGCACCACTTTTGGCCCAGTTTTTCCTGCAGTCTCGGGCTCAGCCCAAGACCACAGGCATGTAGACAGGTCCGCTGCTATTATTATTATTATTATTATTATTATTATTATTATTTATTTATTTATATAGCACCATCAATGTACATGGTGCTGTACATGGTGCTTTTCCCAGCTACTGCATTTACGTGCGAATAGCCGGGAAAAGCGGCGGATGGGCCGCAGTGCTCCTGCTGCCGCCGATGTCCCTGGCCCTCATTACCCGCCTCCACCGATGTCCCTGGCCCCCGTTACCTGCCGCCATCGAGTCCCTGGCCTCCGATGCCCACTGCCGCTGAATCCCTGGACTGTGACGCCTGCCGCCGCTGAATCCCCAGCCTCTGATGCCTGCTGCTGCCATGTCCCCTGCCTGTGATGCCCGGCCAGGGGATATGGCGGCGCCGGGCAATGGAGGCTGGTGATATCAGCAATGACGGGAAACGGCGGCTGGGGACATTGGCGGTGGCAGGTAATGGTGGCTGGGGACATCGGGTGGGGGGGATCAGAGGCCAGGGGAGATCGTGGGGGTAGGAAATCGGGGGAAGGGGGGAGCAGGGGACCCGATTTTTTTTAAAAAAACCCTACCTTTTCCGGTGGTTTGCTCCTGCGCACGCAGCCCCTTTAAATAAAAATAAAAATGACGGACGCAATGGGGCTTTCCTAGACCCCGTCGCGTCTCACGTGTAGACAGGGCTGACAGGCCGCGCTACTTCTAGCGCGGCCTGGCCCCTCCTCACCACTGGATTTTATGGTAGGTCTAGCAAAGCCCAAAGATTCACTCCTGATAACCCTAATTGCTCTTCATTTCAGCAGTATGAGTTAAAGCATAACCCTATCCATGTTTAGATAGAAAGAAGTCCTTCAATTCCCAGCATTTTCTAGCCAGCTATGCTGGCTGGGGGATGCTGGGAGTTGTAGGACTTTTTTCTTGTCTATACATGCATAGGATTGTGCCATTTCTGTTGCTGCTATTGTTAAATAATTGGGAGTCACAAATCCGTATTGCCCTGTTGCAAATTGCCTGGAGATCTACTGGTAGATCCAGATCTGTGTTATTCTGCTGTAGCAGAATGTTACCTAGGGGATATATCATGGAAAAGCAGGAAAGGAAATGCTCTTTGTGTAGTGATTGGATCTCAATTCTGTGAGGAAACCGAGAGTAGATACAGTGGATTAACAGCCTTGTGTAGAAAAGCTCTGAGTTCAGACATTTCCCCAAATAGTATGCAACCATAAGCACATATTTCATGGGTATTTGGATTTTTAATTTAGCAGATGGCTCATTATCTATACAAATTGAGGAGGCTTTAAAGATGTGTCATCAGGTATGGTGGCTGCCTCCCCAAATCACCAGTTGTGGAAGCCCAGCATGCCTTTCAGGATCATTTGGGCTGATCTTCATAGCCTGATCTTGGCTAATTAGATTTTTTTTAAAAAATGTTAGTGTTTAAAAAAATATTTATATGTATGCTGAACCATTAATACTCATCATTGGTGACCATGTGGGTACAGCCTTTTCCGGCAACAGAATAAACAACCCAGCCCTGGCAAAATCTGAACATACCTCAGTTCTCTGTGCTGCATGTTCCAGAAGAAATGCAACATGTGATCCGTGCTTTATTTAGTCAGAGCAGTAAAAAAAAAAAAAAAATGCACCAGGCCTAGGACCATATGCTCATGATGCCCTATTCTCTTCACAACTGAGTGCTCCTGGCATCTTGAAAACAGCATATGTGTGAGAGGGATGATAATATTAAATCTTGCTATGCACAGGATGAATTAAGGTGCATATATGTACAGGCTCTGCCGATAACAGCCTTTCTCGTTACATTACTGGGGAAACGTTCTCACCAGCTATGGTCTGGGGAAGGTTGGGGAAAAAAAAAAGAGTGGAAGGGGTGGGAGCTGTGGATTTTGTGGTTCAGGCATGGGGGAACGTTCCCAGTGGAAGCAAGGCCTCAGAAATACAAATATTTGCTTACTTACTAAAGATTCTTTATCAGGTACTATGGGGGAATTAGTATTGATGTAATGGTGTAGTTATTGAACCTAGCTGTTATGCTTGAGGCTACAGCAGTGTTCTGTTATTGTGAAGGGTGTTTTTTAATAGCATGCATGGGGAGTTGAATTAATTTGACTCCCCCACCCCTTGTGATGAATTGACATGGGGGAGATAGACTTTCTGGGTGGTAAACTCCATTTTCATCAGGGATGTGCAAAGCAACAAAACTTGAATTTGTTGAAGTTCTCCAAATGCCACCTCAAAGCTCATTCCAATTCATGTCCATATCAGATTGCATTATTTTCTTCTGTTTGCATGAACATTTGTGCATATTTTTGTTGTTGGGCTTCTTTCTGCCTAAACATGCATAGGATTGCACTCTTATAGACTTTATTCATTAACAGCCACCACTGTATTTCTGAGTGTGTAACAATCAAATGAAATAGGGAGGGATACCACTAGCAAAACAGCTTTCAGTTTTATGCAATTAACTTTTCATTTTCTTGCATCTTGTCATATCTTGCTCAATTAAGGCTTCCCCAGAAAAGAAAAAGTAGACTGTCTGCTCTCAAACTTTTTATTATTGAATAGATGTAATGAGAACATCCTGGCTCAGTGATAGTAGGCTATTTTTTTAATCTTTTATTAAAAGTGGTGTCCAACTGTTTTTATTTGGAGCAATCTTCGGGAAGGGTAGCAAAAACATTGTAATTGGCTCCAACGACAGAGCTCTGCACATACATTTTAGCTAAGTGAAGCGGTAGAATTTTGTTTTGTTTTGTTCTATTCTGCATAAAATCTGAAATAATCCCTTATTACCATAACTTCAACAATGAACTCGCTTGCCGCCTTTGGTGAACTCCAAACAATAGTCTGTCTTGTTACTGATGGGATGTACTTTGGCTGAATGTATTTGAGTATAGATAAATTCTAGCAGCAGGCAGGTGAACGTTAATTGCATTGAAACTGACCTCTTGCTTACAATAGAGAATCAACATTGTGCAAAATATAGTCTCTCTATATGTACGACTCCAAGTACTGTGGAGTTTTGCCCAGTCTTATTGTATCTGAAGACAGAATCTGGTCTCTGAATGGTATGCAGTAGTGGCTTAATTGAGAACATCTGTAAACGACTTGAGAAAATATGGCATAACAGTTGTCTATGAAACCATATCTATTCCACTTGTTAATCTAGGTAGTGGTGTGGGTGTGTTGCTTATTTTTTTTTACAGCAACAGCATGGGAGCTGTTCTTCTGTGACTTTATCCCATGACACTGTTGTAGTGTTTAAAGACTGGGGATCACATGGCAGGGCTGATTGCACAAGTTATTCTTACCTAGTTCTCACCCCCCCCCCCCACCACCACACACACAATTCCAGCTGGGCAATGATTGTGTAGAAAGGACCTGTGTAATTAACTTTACCTTCGTCTGACCTGAAAATTTGGATTTTTGAACTTTTGACTTGAAGAGGCGAGCCCCACCCCTCCATTTTGGGGTGCAGTGCCCTTCTTTATTGATTTAGCTCTTCATAGAAGCTGCCACATTTTCCCACAATGCTGCAGGCATTGTTCCTATGTATCCTGGGGAAGGAAAAAACACCTACCAGCCATTTTTTTAAAAAAAAGATCAAGTATAAAAAATATTAGCAGAATGTATGTTGCAGAAAAGACTGCATACAATTTCTTTTATTTTGACTGGCTAAAATTTCTAGTGAATTTAAGTTAACAATTCATCTCAACCAAATCAAATGCAATCATTCATAATATTTGTTCATTATTACACGTAGGACTTTAAGGCCCATTTAAAAACGGCCTGGGAGAGAGTGAGGTGTACCTTCTATGGTAGGGTACGCCATAAGAATGGGTACGCCACAGTAAAGGCCCAATCTCTTGTGCCAACCAGCCCGACAAATCTTACTGGTGGGGCTGTGCAGTTTCACAGAGGTGCAGGCAGCCCTTCACAGAACCTGGTCCCAAATTGTTTAGATCGTTAACGATGGTTACTGACACTTTAAACTGGGCCTGGAAATTGTCAACCAGTGCAACTGGTGAAGAATCAGTGTTAAAGGCTCTGATCTCCTAGCCTCTGCAAGCAGCCAGGTAGCTGCATTCTGCACCAGAGGAACCTTCGAGTCCAAACCAATTTACAGCATTACATCCATCTAGTACTAATTATTGCAACCAGGACATGGATGACTGTAGCACAATCTGCTATCTTCAGATAGTGATGGAGGTGGTGAATCAGCTGAAGCTGATAAAAGGCACCCCTAGTAATGGACACAACTTGATGAGAGAACTAGAAGTAATAGGCTTTCACTTCCACCATCCATTTCCTGGTGTAAGTCATCCGCCAAGGTATCCAATGCTGTTTCTGTGCCAGAAATCAGATTGCATTGGATCCCAATAATTAGTACCATCCAAGAGTTGAGAAGTCACCACCCTTTCCAGTATCTTACTCAAGAATAGTACACAAGTTACTGGATGATAATTATCCAGAATCAAGGGATCCAACTGTGGTGTTTTTATTGTTGTTGTTTTTACAAGGATTTAGCCACTGCCTTCTTAAGTGCAGTGGAAACAGCACACTCTCTCAGAAAAGCAGTAATAATTTCTTGGGTCCAGATGGTAAGCCCACTCCTGGAAGATTTTAATATCCAGGAAGGGCCCTCATCCAAAAAGCAGGTGGTAGGTTTCAAAACTCCCCTAGGGCGGATCCACACTTAAGGTTTGGGACGCCCTGACGGCGCATTAGGGTGTCCCGAAATCGATAATGCGTACCCTACCTTCAGCGTTGCAAGAAGAGGCGGCGGAGGAGGAGGAGGAGGAGGAGGCCGCCCCTCGCGGGGACGGGATAAAGAGTAAACCGCGCCCGGCGCCTTCGCCGGGCAATCAGCTGCCGCCCACCTACCCAAGCCGTCGGAAGCTTCTTCCGTGAAGCTCTCCGACCTGGGTGGGCCCCGGGTGACTTTTTCGCCGGCAAAAGGAGGCCAGCTTGGGTAGGTGGGCTGCAGCTGATTGCCCGGCGAAGGCGCCGGGCGCAGTTTACTCTTTATCCCATCCCCGCGAGGGGCGGCCTCCTCCTCCTCCGCCGCCTCTTCTTGCAACGCTTAAGGTAGGGTACACATTATCGATTTCGGGACGCCCTAATGCGCCGTCAGGGCGTCCCAAACCTTAAGTGTGGTGCACATCTGCTGGCTGCACAAGCTGAAACCTGTCAAAAACATTATTATTATTATTATTTATTTATATAGCACCATCAATGTACATGGTGCTGTACAGAGTAAAACAGTAAATAGCAAGACTCTGCCGCATAGGCTTACAATCTAATATGACTAGCAACCTTGGCTGCATTGATCTCCAACTCCATTAAAACCATGGCATCCAGGCCAGAACAAATGTAAGTGATTTTGCTACTCCATCTGATTTCCTAATCCTACAGAAAGCAGGCTTTCACCACTCAAAAAAGCTTCACTTGTGTAGATACAGTGGTGGCCCAGAAGTCACATTTTTTTTTCACTGTGTCCTGGCTCAAATGCTGCTGTTCCCCCCTCTGACAAGCAGTGGCAAGTTGTGAGTCATTTATACATATTCTAGTAATAACATCTAGATGTATGTATTCTTCAGTTACTGAAGAAAACTGTACTTTGCATTAAGCTCTGTTAAAAAAAAAAGCTGTGTTGTTATTAATTCTTTGCCAAGCAAAATACTCCATGATCTGTAATGTCCCAGCCATGGGCTGGATAAAGAACACTGTGCTATTTCTGTAGTACTTCTTAATTAATCCCATAGCGGACTGATTGTAACCTCACCCCCAATAGCTGTTAGGAATTGTTCTTCCCATTAATTCCCCAGCCTTTAATTCTGAGAAAGTCGCTTGATCTCAAGCCATGACAGAGCACAGTCTTGCAAGCATAGAGGCAAAAGTCCTTCCTTGAAATGTTTTAAGGCCTTGGATGTCAGTCCATGGAACAAACGCCCAACAAAAAAACCTCTTATTTGGATTGCTGTTCCACAACTCCTTGGATTAAGGAGATTTTGGATTCCCAGAAGAATCAAAGAGAACAGCATTTGGAGCCCGGCATGATTTGATTATGGTGAATGAGAGACAGTAGCTTCTTTAGGGGGAGGCAGATGGGGCTGTTTTCCACTCTCATAAACTGTGACACTAAAAGGGAGTCAGCTAATTTGGTATCTGGAAGAGGCCATCTGGCCTCTTTTCAGCTGTTCTCATGCTGCAAGTATTTCTTTTCTCATTCATTCTATTTTACGTTTAATTCTTAGGTTTTGTGTCCTTGTTTGGTGGCCTTTTTTGTCTTGACCTTAAAAGACTCCCCCGCCTTGAGAATGGATGCTGCATAGTGGTCAAAGAGACTAAACTACAAATCAGGAAGTCCTCGGTTCAAATTGCCTTTGCCATGAAATCATTGGGTGGCCATAGTAAAACCACTTTTTTTCTGCACCCTGTGTTGGCTCCATTTTTTGAGGGCCCTTGTGCGGGACACTCTCAGTGGGCCCCCTCCTTCAGTGGGTACATTCTTGCTGCTGTTATCACCAGTTGTTGCTCCTCCTTTGTCATCATTGCTACCATATGATTGCTTGACAGGTGAGAGACAGTGAGGAAGTAGACAGTGGCATCTACTGTTCCTGCTTCTCACCATTACTGTTATCTGGGCCAGAATGAAAGGCAGGTGAATGCTGAAGAGATGCTGGCCCTGTTTGGGCCAACCTCTTGTCTGTAAAATGGGCATAATAATGCTAGCCTACCTTAGAGATTGCTGTAAAGATTTCAACAAAGATAGCACATGAATTGCTTTCCACACTCTAAAGGACTCTATGAACTATTATTTGCATTACTAGGGCTAGATCACAGTTGACAGTTATGGGAAACAGAATGCTGGACTAGATAATCCTTTGCTCAGGCCCAGCAGGGCTCTACTTATGACTCGTTCTTCTTTTTCATTACTTAAGTAGAATGAGTTTGGGAAGCAGAAAAAAACAGAGGTTGAATGTTAGCCCATTAATTGAGCTTGAGTGTCTTCGCCCCGATGTAAGATACAGAGGGTCATACAGCATTACTGACAAAACGTATTCCTGGCCAGTAAGCAGGGAAACCGTTGGCTGTTGGGAATTTGGAAAGAGGAGCACTTTTGCTACATAGCTCCTTCAAAGCTGATCTGACCAGAAGAAGAGACAAGAGGCTGGTTCGGAGAGCCTGGGACTTCAGTGAAATTTGGTACATTAAGGGCACAATCCTATGCATGTTTAGACGGAAGGAAATACTACAATACCCAGCATTCCACTGCTAGCCATGCTGGCTGGGGGAATGCTGGGAGCTGTAGGACTACCCCCCCCGTCTAAACATGCATAGGATTGTGCATTAAGTGCTCATTAGTACAGATCATGAATGGTTCACTTGTAAGTCAAAGCCCAGGAGGCCTTTGAGGGATACAGCAAGCAATCCAATCAATTTGAGAGCCTTTAATTGGTATTTATCTTTGTAGATAGATTTGCATAGAAAAATCTTATGCCTCCTAATTTTCTTGTGTAATGTTTATAGAACAAGTTGTAAAAGCTTGGAAACGGCGTCTTTCTTTCTTTCTTTCTTTCTTTCTTTCTTTCTTTCTTTCAGAATTACACCAAACCCCTTTCCCTAGGCATCAGCAGACATATGAAGAAAATAATTATGACTTTTAGAGCCTTTCCATGATGTAAGCAATGGCAGCTGTGATGATTTCCTGTGGTCACACCTCTTGGTGTTAGTAGACAACGTGACACTGAGAACCTGGATAGATGGGGTGGGGGCAATGGATTTGATTAAGCAACAATTGTAAGATTTCCCTGTACAATGATGAACTTTGGATACCATGCACAGAAACCGAGCTGAGTGTTGTCAGTTGAGAAGTCACCAAACTAACATTGTTTGTCTAGAAGGAGAGGGAGCGAACCCATTTGACTAAGAATTGCTTATGTTTTGAGAATAGGAGCAGGAAAGACTAGAAAATACCAAGTGGCTTAGCAGCTACTGTGCAATTGATTGGCATCGGCGGAAGTAATTAGGTACTGAATTGAGTAAGGTGTTAATTGTGCAACTGACTAGCTAAACTGTATGATTTGTCGGCAGATTTACTTTACTACAAAAGAGATGAATAGAAATAGATCTTAAGAAAAGAGAGATGGGAAACAGAGGTTTGACATATCCTGCATGCTCTTATGCAAGAGAAAGATAACACCTGTACCTTTTCTATGTAAATAAAGAGTTAGATCTTGTCTTACCTGCTTTCTTGTTGCTTATTCTTGCTGTTTTGTGTGCCTGCCTGTCAGAGGTAATCTTTTGTAAACAAGCTAGAGAGCTTCAGCTATGGGGCAGTATAGAAATAATAATAGTAATAATAATAGTAAATGACAACAGGAAAAGGTCACAATTATTCTATTAGTCACATCAGTCACCAGCATCACATCAAAAAACTATACAGAAAACCTTGAGAAACTGGGCCTACTAAAATACATCCACACCAACATCCAGAAAGCAGTCATAATTAAAACATGCTCAGTTGTCAGGAAATTCCTGAATCTGTAAAAGACAGCATGACTTGGCAAAGCCTGTCATGTTCGTCTAGAAAAACTTCCATGAGCGAGAAAGAGATTAATAATAACAATAATCAAAATAATGACAAAAATGTTGTAGAAAAGGAAGTGGAAAAGAGAGAAAAATATACACCACTGGCTTTGGAAGTTAAAGAACTACGGCAACAGGAAAAGGACACAATTATACTATTAGTCACATCAGTTACCGCTATCACATCAAAAAACTATACAGAAAACCTTCAGAAATGGGACCTACCAAAATACATCCACACCAACATCCAGAAAGCAGTCATACTTACAACATGCTCAATAGACAGGAAATTCCTGAATCAGTAAAAGACAGCATGACATGGCAAAGCCCATCATGACCGTCTAGAACAGTGGTTCCCAAACTTTTTCAGGTCAGCGCTCCCTTGGTTCCACAAACTCATGCCCAGTGCCCCCTACCCTACCCTATAAAAATCATTATTCAGAATAGCAGTTTTCAATGATACACTAAGGAAGATAATAATAAAATTCTAAACAGTAACAATTAATTGAATATTTATTCAAAATCCAATTATATTTTTTAAATTTATTCAATTAAACATAACTAATGAACTTGATCCAGTGATATAATATTTTCAAAGTCTGATAGTCATTTAGCAAGAATATCACATTTAGTAACTAGGGTAGAGTACCTCACTATTCTGTAAATGCTTAATGTGATGGATGGGCTTGATGAAGTGATACCAGTTTCCCAATGTCTGGTTTAAAGTCACTTAACATGAGTCTTAAATCACCACGTTTAGTAATCTGGAGTTGATTTCTTTGCTTGGAGAGAAGTAGGCAGACCACACTAAAACCACATTCCACCAAATATGATGTTGGAAATGTAACCAGGAGCTTCTGAACCACTCTCCATAGTGCAGGATAGCGATCAGAAATTTCCTTCTGTAATCAAAAGTCCTGGTACAATTTCTCAAACTTGGGCTTCAGCTCAATGTCATTTTGTAGCTCAATTGGCCCCTTTAAATGTGAAGCACCCGCCGAGGGAGGGAGGGAAAAGAGAGCAAACACCTCTGTTTTGCAGCCGGCGTGGCAGGGTATACCAAGCAGGGTATGTCTCTTCATTAGCGTTTTGGTGTTTTTAAAACATTTCAATTCACCGTTAAAAGGACTCTTCTTAAACGGTATTAATACATGTGTGGATTCTTCCCCTATATGGCTTGGGACCAAACTACCTTCCTCCATAAAAATGTCCCTTGGTTTTAAGACCTTCTGGAGAGGCGCTTCTCAGAAAAGACCACCTCAAGCGCCCCCCTGAAGCCCCTTTGCCTTCTAGCGCCCCCTGCTGCCCCCTTGCCTCTTAACACCCCCTATGCAATCCCACCGCCCCCAAGGGGGCAGTACAGTTTACTTTGGGAACCACTGGTCTAGAACAACAGCCATGAGCAAGAAAAGTCTACTACTACTACTACTACTACTACTAATAATAATAATAATAATAGAACTGCAGCTGGGAGAAACTATTAAGAATCCCTCCTCAGGTCCCAATATATGGCAGATTTGTTGGGAAATTGGGGTGATGGGAGGAGACTAAAGCTCTCATCCATCTCACACACAGGCAAGCACACAAGGCAGGAAGAATAAACATGTAGAACCAAATCTAGCTCTTTATTTACATAGAAAGGATA
This sequence comes from Elgaria multicarinata webbii, assembly GCF_023053635.1. Taxonomy (NCBI): domain Eukaryota; kingdom Metazoa; phylum Chordata; class Lepidosauria; order Squamata; family Anguidae; genus Elgaria; species Elgaria multicarinata. The sequence goes on along the minus strand of NC_086179.1, from coordinate 63,511,424 downwards.
CATGACTTTTCTCTTCCATAAGGGTACACTGGATATGTCAACTCGTGTCGACATGCACTAAATAAAATGTCCATACCGCATTACTGTAATTACTTTACTTATAGATTTTACCATTTCTTAAAAGGAAAACGGAAATCTCTCCACATTTTTAAATCCTTACCTTTGTGTGAAAAGACACTTGAGTGTATGAGCTCCATCAGATGAGCATTTTATTGCACGCTCGTTACTGGGCACTCACGGATTTTCACAGGCCACGTGCAAGTTGTTTACTTCCTTTTTCAAAAGAGGGAGTAATGAGGGACAAGGATGCTGGCAGAGAAGCGATGGTAAGCAAACACAATTTCCCCCTGTGTGATGACGCTCTAAAGTAACCTTGGTGTAAATATTTAGTGCTATGTCTGTGTTCAACCAGTCAGTGGGAGGACAAGAGAGGTTGAGCAGGCTTGCATGATGGATGTGGTTGGAAAGAATGAAAATTGGTTCTGTTTCCTTCTCTACTATGTGATCATCATTCTAGGCAGCCAAACTATAGAATATGGTTTGGGGATAAAGCAGTAGGTGGGAGAGATAATAAAATAGTTGGGCTAAGTACGTGTGTTCTGCCATAACTTGTCTCAATCATAAATAAAAGAACCCTATAAAATTTTAAATGCCTGGCCAGAGCCTGAAATGTGTGGGAAGAATGCAAATCTTTGAGCTTTGAATGAGAAGCAGAAGTACGTTGACATGAGGTGGCAATCGCTCATGTTTTTGCATAACATACGGGAACTACCCACAGTTGGGTTTGTAGGTATGCAGAAACACAATTTTTATTTGAATAATGGCAGTAATTTTAAATCACTAAGAAATATCATTGCTTAAAATAAGGGACTATCTACACCCTTTCTGTGTCTGAAATGAAATTCTAAAATGCATAGTTATTAGACCACATAGACAAATTTCTTTTGGTTTAACCTTTTGCAAGTGGCACAACTGGATTAAAGAAAAACAGTTAACATGATATAACTTTAGAGTATGTCAGAGAGAAACTGGGATTGAGGCTATAATGTACAAATGCACACAGTGATTTTATTTCCGTTGAACAGTTTTAAGCATTTTATAAAACAGGCCTCTTTCTGTTTTGCAAATTTTAAATTAGCCATTTAATTGTACAAGAAACAGAATTTCTGCTGGACATATCAGTTCTGCTGGACATTTTTCATAACACTTTAAGATGGCAATATAGTGCTTTTACCTGTGTAACTCTCTCTGTGTATGTGTGTTATACATATTATACGTATACATGCATGGGATTGGATCCCACTATTTGGGCATGCAGTTTTTGATTTTTCCCATCCCCTTTTCTTCCCTCCAGCGCCCAGAGCCAATGAAAATTCTCAAGGTTTGGGGTACCCTGCTGAGTGTATTAGGCTGCAGTGCAGAGGGAGATCATGGGGAATTGGGTGAAGGATTCATCTTTCCCATTTATAGACAAGTGTCTCTGCCCAATCTTCTGCCATTTCCTGTTCCCGCTCAGCCCCCTATGCGAGATCCTACTCCAATCAGCTGGGACCCCAACACTTGAAGGAGAGAATGGGAACGTCTGTTATTATTATTATTATTTATTTATATAGCACCATCAATGTACATGGTGCTGTACAGAGTAAAACAGTCTGCATCCAAGTGTAAGATACCTAGGTGTAAACCATTGTCTGTGTGAAATTGCATAGGATATTCATTTAACATAGCCACATGGCTTTGGGGCTGTGGTGCTGAGTAAGAAGAAACATTATGAATATTGTTGTGTGTGTAACAGGAAGGAAACCGATGAAACAGTGTGACATGGGCCACAGCTAGACCTAAGGTTTATCCTGGGATCATCCAGGGTTCACCCCTGCCTGAGCACTGGATCCCCTGTGTGTCACCTAGATGAACAGGTTTGACCCCTGGACGATCCTGGGATAAACCTTAGGTCTAGCTATGGCCATGGTGTATCAACATGGAAGACCCTGTATCTAAGGGCTTATCTACACCAAGCAGGATATTCCACTATAAAAACGGTATATAAAAAGCAGGAGCCATACCAAGCAGGATATAGTGGTATGCAAGTGGTATGAAAGGGGTATATGGTATGTGTCAATGGGCCCCAACAGTTGTCAGTGCACTTCAATACCTCTATAAAGCAGTAGTGTGGTTCCTGCCTTTTATATACCACTTTCATAGTAGAATATCCTGCTTGGTGTAGATGAGCCCTAATTCTTCATTTATCAGTGGGATACCCATGCTGGAGTTGGGTGGGGGAATTCATTTGCTGAGACTAGGATTATGACAGCGATCATCGGACCTTTGATGATTTGAATCAGAGTAACATATTCTTGGGACAAGGCTTGGGACCTCGATACTTGAGGGAGCGCCGCTCCTTATATATGTGCCTGCCCAAGACTTGAGATCTGTTGGAGGAGCCCTTCTCCGCTTCCCACCAGCACAACACATTCACTGTGATGGGACAAGGGAGAGGGCTTTCTCTGTTGTGGCACCCCAACTGTGGAATGCCCTCCCCTTGGAGTCCCGACTGGCACCAACACTGATTTTATTCCATTGCCAAGTGAAAACATGGCTTTTTAACAAAGCTTTTAATGCTTGAATTCACCACGTTAATTGTTTTAACTGTTTTAATAGTTTTACTGCTTTTAAATTATATATTGTTTTAACTTGGTTTATGGTTTAATTTGTTTTTAGCTGTGAATATTTACTGTTTTATACTGTATGCTTTTATCTGTACGCCGCCCTGAGATCTTATTGGTATAGGGTGGGATATAAATGTTTTAAATAAATAAACAAATACTACTGTATAATTTTCTACTACTTGAATAATCCTGGGGAGATGATCACATAAATTTTTTAGCTTGTGTAAAGAAATACAGCCTGACACTGTCAAACTGTACTTCCATTAATACTCTTTGGAGTTTGATCAAAAATATGATCAAACGGCAACAGTCAATATATTCTGTCCTAAACACCTGTTTGTTTGTGTAGCTCATGCTCAATCCAGAGTTTAATGAACTGTGTTTCACTTTTGATCATGCACTGCAAGTTTTCAGCACCCACTGGAGTCATTCATCTCTAGGCAAAAGTTAAAGAACTAGTATACAAAACACACATTGATTTGGATATGTTGAGTCAGTAGTTTGCTAAGCATCAGTAAAAAAAGCAGGTCAGGTCACTCAAGCTGATACATTAATTTTAAGAAACAATCCATGTGGAATTGTGAATGATAAGAAATTACATGAACAAACTGTAAGAACTGTTGACTTCATCCAACTACTTCTTGGAATTTTTATGCTTTGGCTTGCTTCGTGTGTGGTTATTTTGTGCCATTGATCTTAAGTGTGTTTCTTGACACAAATGTAATTCTAACCCCTGAGCTATATCAGTAACAGGTTTTAAATGTACTTTGGCTGGAAAGACAAACATACAAGATACATGAACAGGTTCTTGCTGACCTATATGGTACTGGCATTATAATAGGTCATATTTCAACTAGTATGTGTTTGATAAATAGCCTGCCTCTAAAAGCTCTGTCCTCGGTGCTAAAATCTCTCATGATATATGGGCACGTCTGGCTGATAAATTCTAATGTCGGCATGTGTGTGATAGTGATTCATCAGTTTTGTAAAGAGTGTGCTCAGTGAAACGTATTGTATTCATGAAGATCCAGATTTTGGATATTATAGGATTACCACTGGGGCCTACCACCTTAAAACACATGTTGAAAATGCCAGCAACTGTTAAGAATTATGAAGAAATAAGCACATTTTAATATGAAAGCAAATGAAGTTTAAGGGATATTTTAATCAACCAATGGCAATCTGGGAAAAGAAAGAAGACATGAACATGTTAAGAAAGCACTACGGTTTTATATAGATGCACTTCTGGTCTTTACTAAAATCCACATAATTACTGTATTTCTTCAGTTCTAAGACACACTTTTTCCCCATATAAACATCTCTAAAAACGGGGTGCATTTTAGAATCGTGGGTGCATTTATTATTTCTTGGAATCAAACCTTTTTTTCTGTTGGTGGTACTGAAATTAGTGTGCGTCTTACAATCGAAGAAATACGGTAATAGTCCAGACTCCTTTTTAAAAGGTTTGTGTTAAAATTCCTTGCCATTTGTAGGATATAAAATGGTTGGTCAAATTAAATTTTAAGACTTCTATGAATATGAGTTTCAGTCTTTAATGTTGGGCTTTAGGACAAGTTTTTTTTTTTTAGTGTTCTGCTTCCAAATGCTGTTTGAAATGGCATAATGGTAAAGAACTCTGGATCTCCAGTAGTGACTCCTGATAAACCTTCCAGTTCCTTATTCAAAGTAACAAGCCAGAGGAGGGAACCTTAGGTACAGCAACTAGCTATTTATTATTTATTAAATTTATATCATATCTTCCTCCTACGATAAAACTCAGGACAGGCTACATCGGGTTTCCAGGTATTTCCCAAATACTCATCCAGATTTATTTATGCTTCAATAAGATTACTGCATCACATGGCTCCAGAACAGAACTTCTACACCACCAAAGCTGTTGGTCCACTGCTCATCTACATACCTTTCTGTTCAATGCTGGCCCAAGACATTTTGCTGTCTGAAGTGAAGCGCAAATGGTGCCCACATCCATTCAGGCCAACACTTTAAAGAGTTTTGCTGCACCATTCTAAGATCAGTTCCTGACTTCATCTATTCTAGTTGTCCCTCATGTGAAGCAAGTCCCATCATCTTGTATATTCCAGAGCTATGCCTGTTCCTGTTCTTCGTATACCTTTCCGCTCTCCCGATAAACTGCTTTCCAGTCTTTGTCCCGCTGCCTACCTTCTGGATTTTGTGTTGGACTGTGTTCAGATAACATTTACCTTCTTCAATGATCTTGCTATTTTTTTTATTTAGGAATCATGCTTGATGGAATAAGAGTTTTGAAACCTTTAGTTCGTTAAAAATACTACAGAAATGACGATAATACCAAGTTTAGTTTGGAGACAATCGAGTGCTTCTTAGATTATAAATTAAATTTAATTCCCAGGATATAGTTTTTTGGGGTGAAAAATTGTGAAAAATTACTGCTGAGCTAGTGAAACACATACTGTTTTGAAACATGTATGTGAACACTTAGAGCATTTTGTTGGGTACCTTTTTTTCTGTTTTCTTTTGCAAAACCACAGCCTAAAACAAATAAATATGTTCTAAACAATCATGGCTATATTTCCACAGAGTTTACCAGATATTAAACTGCACGTGTTGGAAAGTATACACCAAAAGAATGCCATTAGAAAGAAAGAAATCCAACTTATTTTGATTGTAATCAAAAATTGTATTTTCCTCATAAAAAAGTTTCACATACTCACTGTGTCTAGTCTACAGAATTTGTCCATTTCATTACACCACGGGTCAATTCTAGTTTTATTGGTTCACTGCAAAAACTCGTGGCTAATGTGTGTCATACAACACAGGAGGAGGGTATTACTCAGTTCCACTATTCCTACATTTAATTAAAAAACAACAAATACAGAAAAAATTCTCATCTACTTGCACTTTTAGACAGTATTGAGTGCCTCTTTGATTATAAGAAGTCACACTATAAAGTCCTAGAAAACAATTTGGTTGGCACAGAACTCTTCGAAGACAGGTGTTTGTTTTTTAAAAAAATACCACACCAGTAAATATTTGTATTTGAAGCCACCACCATCAACTAAGTCCAAGGTTTTGAGTTCTATGGAGGAATACCATTTTTTTTTTGCCTTTTTATAGAGCACAATGACAGTCTTGTGTACCCCCAGTTTAAAACAGTACAGTAATATTGATATCTCATGACATGTTAGCTGGAACCCCTATAACTGTTGCTTGGACTTCTAGTGCTGTGCTTTTCTCTTTGCCAGTATCCCAAAGAGTGATTAAAGGAGGATAAAGCTCACTGAAAGAAAAGGATTGTTTCTTCAGGTAATTCCTGAAATAGCTGTGTCCTGCATCACAGTTCATTTCATGAGAGATGCAACTGAAGAGAGAGACCACACAAAAGAATCCCAAAAGGGCACCAAGGCAGGCAAGGAATGTAGTGATGTTGCTTTTCTCATAATTTGTCATTGCCGTATCCAATCTTTTTGTGGTAACATTAATACATTGTCTTGCATTTTGCAGTTGGACAGTGGGGATGTCCATACAAATTTTATATTCCGTTGATGGGGTGAGATGTGTAAAATTATAGATGTTTATATGGGATGGAATTCGAGCACTCTGTGAAGCCTGGGAGTTTCCATCTTTCGGAAAGGCAGTCCATCTAATGGCAGTTTTCACTATTTTAGAATTTGCTTTCCAGGACAATAGTACAGAATTAGATCGCACGCCTTCCACTTTAATAGACAAAGATTTATGGTTATCCTGGGGGGGAAAACCATCCACATTAATCATAATGGATTTTAAATCTGCACCAACTAAATTAGTCGCTATGCATGTGTATAGGCCACTTTCTTTTTGTGTTATATCGCTGATATCCAGAGTTCCTTCTGAATGTACATAGTACTTGAGAGAAAAAGTGTTGGGCAAAAGCTTATGTCCTGATGGAGTTATCCAGTATACTTCAGGCTCTGGTTCTGCAGTTGCTCTACAGTGTAACGAAACATAGCTGCCTGTTTCTAAATTTAGGTTTGTGGGAAAACTTTCTGGAGCGATCAGTGGAAGGCAAATTTCCATCATTTCCCTGAAATGAACCTTCCTCACATTCTGGCCTTGAAATTCAGGAGGATCCACACAAAATAATGACTCTGGCTCCATGAATCTAATGCTAGTTTTATTCATATTAATCCATCGGATGACACAGTCACATCGTATTGGGTTGCTGTGTATGCTGATTTCCTTGAGGTTAGGCAAAGATTCAATTGTACTGCGGTACAGGGCGCTAAGTGCATTACTGTTGAGCATGAGTGATTCCAGCCGGGGAAGTCGATAGAATGCATTTGGATGTATATATGATAATCTGGGGTTATTGGTTGCTTCTATTTTTCTCAAATCTGGCAAATTGTCAACAGCCAAATTATCTATAGATATCAGTTCAGGCATGTTATTAATTCCCAATTCTTTGAGGTGTACCATATTGCTAAAATCTCCTCTTCGTATTCTGTTAATGGGGTTCTTGTTTAGATCCAAAAATTTAAGATTTGTAGCTTTTTGAATAGCTGTATGGGGCACTTTAACTAATCTGTTGTCATAAAAAGAAATGCTTTCTAAATTGTCAAGGCCAGCCAAGGCATTATCGGGTACTTCTGTGAGATTTATGCCTGCTAAAACCAGGCTCCGCAGATTGATAAGGGGCTTAAAGTTCATATCTTCGATTCTGATTATTGGATTTTCTCCAATCATAAGAATCTCCAGATTAGGAATAGCTTCAAACCACTTACTATTGATTACTTGCAGACTATTTGAATTGAGATGAAGTCTAAGAAGGTTATCAAGACCTGTGAAGGCTCCTGGTGCAATTGTGGAAAGTAGATTGTGATTAATGTAGAGCTCTTGAAGATTGTTCAGTCCAGAGAGACATTTGTCAGGCAATTCTGTAAGTTTGTTTTCCTCCAGGTACACTGAAAGAAGTTGGGGTATCTTCCGAAGTTCAATGTTGGCCACTGAAGACAAACTGTTTTGAGATAAATCCAAACCAGTAAGATTTACTGGGAATTCTGATGAGTATTCAATTTTTTTTATGTTGTTTGCCTGTAGAAGTAGAACCTGTGTGTCAGTAGGCAATTGGGTTGGAAAAGCAGAAAGACCTACATCATTGCAGTCTACTGTTGAAGCTTCCATGTATATAGATCTTGGAGTAAACCAGGGTCTTATCTCACACGTACATGACTGTGGGCAATCTGCTTTTTTATCTACAGCTTGTACTAGTGCAGTAATAGTTAGGCCAAGTAAAAAGTGTATTTTGAGTGGCATGTCCTTCATCTTAGCTCAGTATTCCAGAAAAGTAATTGGCCCTTAACGATTGCACAATTACAGTTTTTAAGTTCAGTAAGAGTTGGTCATTTGATAAGACAAACACTTGCATCTGTCAAATGATGCATGCTAAAGGACCAGGAAACTCCTCTGCTTCTTGGAAATAAGTGGCATCTTTGCAATCACTTTGTCCAGTTATAAGAGGCATATTTGGGGAATGATGCTGTTCTCTTCATAAGGATAAGTATAGCAATGCATTTGAAAATGAAGTCCATCCAGAAGTTGGTAGAAAAGGAAACAGAACAATTATACGGTAGTATTAATTTTAAATCCCATGATGTCGTCCTTCATTTTGTTTGTTTTGGAAAAGAGACCTAAAATATAAAGAAAGGGAACAATTAGTACTGGCAGCTTCGAAAACAACATAAGCATAAATATTTGTTTTAGGTAAAAATGTATTGGGTTGTTTACTGCACGTGATATTCAAACAGTTGAATATACTGATTCTAGAAATCTGTATTGCCATATCTATATAAAACACTGTTATCTGGACATGTAATGCTAATGTAGTCATCACGTGGGTGAGTCAGGGAGAAGCAATGCATGCAGATGTATATACATTTAAATTCTATTATAGTAAGTCCTGGAATTGAATCTTAAGTTATGTTTATACAGTATTAATCCTAACAGTGCAATGCTAAATGTGTCTACTCAGAAGTAAACCACATTGTTCAATGAGAGTTATTCCCATGTAAGTTTATATTGAATTTCAGCCTTAGGCTTACAGCTAGCCTTGAATTCCTGGGTATATATGTTAAATATTTATTTATTTATATTTATTTATTTATTTATTACATTTATAGTATATACCGCCCCATAGCCAAAGCTCTCTGGTTGGTTTACAAAAGTTAAAAACAGTGAACATTAAAAACAAAAATACAAAAATTTAAAAGCATAAAAACAGCAATACCCATTTAAAACAGCTATTCTGGGGTCATTTAAAAACTCAGTATATGTTGTTAACTGCCTGAGAGAAGAGAAAGTCTTAACCTGGTGCCGAAAAGATAACAATGTTGACTATACACAGACAGACACAATTGGGATCTAGTGTTAGATGTCACTTTGGGATCTAGTGATAGATGTCACTTTGGCCATTACCCCACCATTTGTAGTGAGATGAACATATACTAGATGATGATACCCACTAGCACAGCATCACATCAAAACACCCTATATATCAAGCATAGCATATATATTACATGTCTGACAAATCAGTCACATTCCACTTTGTGCTCTTTATGTTTTGCTCCTTGCATTAACAAGTGACAGAGGCAGCATTGCTTACAAACTGTAGGATAAGGTCAGTGGTTCATTGACACTGATAAATATATTTTGAGATATAGCTGGTTAGGAAAACATGGCTGGAAAACAGTGCATCATTGACAAGGTTGTCTCCTAAGGTGTAAACTATATAAAAGTCTGAACTAACACCTGATTTGTCTCTTTCCCTTCGTTTGTTGATATTGAGTCCTTATCTGTAAAACTGACCACTTTCAGATAACTAGTAAGTATTCTGCCAGTGATGAATGTTATCTGAAATGAACGCTGCTGATGTCAGCAAGAAAGGCATATTATGTTGCTTGGAACCATCTTTATTTTTCTTGCTTTAAAATATTTTATTCTATAGTGTATTTACATCTATTCTGTAACACATAGCTATAAATTTCTCCTTTCTCTATTCTCTCTCTCTCTCTCTCTCTCTCTCTCTCTCTCTCTCTCTCTCTCTCTCTCACACACACACACACACACACACACACACACACTGCATGTGGCCTTTACCATTTTTATTATTAATATTAAATATGTTACTTTGTGAGTATTGAAGGTATCTCAATAAAATATTTCAGTGATCTTTTCAGCAGCCCTGTAAAGTACGTCCTAATTATTACAATTTGCAGACTGGGTCCAAAGGAGAGAGGTGGTGGCTTCCCTAAAGCCACTTAGGTTTGTATCAAGGTTTAAGCTGGATCAACTGCACTGGCAGAAGTGGGCGTCTGTGGTTCCTCCTTCCCATAGTCCCCTGAAAATGCCACCCAGAGAGTCAGGAGAATGGGATGAGCTCTGGTGTCAGGAGGACAGGGGCTCCCCCAAAAAATCCTGTGAAAGAACTTTCCACGATTGGAAGGTCCCACCATCTAGGGAAGGCAGATTCTAGATGCACACCCTAGTATGGTGGAAGAAACTTCTGTGAGTGGAAGGCCCCTTCTTGTGGAAGGCAAATTCTAGGTTCAAACCCTAGTAAGTTGTTGCCTGAGACGACATATGAACTAAGGACATCTGGGCTCATACACTTGGCCACAACTCAATAACATAATATCTTCAAGCTTCTTACTCCATTGCTATCATTGATTTCAGTGGGACTAAACTGGAGCCAGAAATTTGCAGATTATAGTCAGATCGCATAGGAGCTTTGCAGCCCACTTTTAAGACTTGCTAGCTGCATTGGAATTTTAGAAGCAGTTTTGAAGTTGCTCTAGGCAACAGGAAGGGGAGTGACTAATCGTTGGCAATATCCTTTAGGCTTCCACAACAGTCTTTCCAAATGTATTTATTACATTTATATCCCATCTTTTTCACTCCTTAAGGTACCCAAGCCAGCGTAAATAATCCTCCTCTCCATTTTATCTTCACTACAACCCTGTGAGTTAGGTTGGGCTGAGAGTCTGTGTCTAGCTGAAAGTCACCCAGTGAGCTTTCATGACTGAGTGGAGACTAGAACCTGGATCTCCCAACTCCCAGTACAACACTCTAACTACTACACCACACTGGCTCTCTAACCACTACAAAGCATATACATACAGTATCTTGCGTTGGAGATTATTGTTGGCCTTTCCAGATACCACAAGTTTGAGTGTCCCGGGTGTAGCTATGGGCAATGATGGCACTGCAATTTAATTATTTGCATGTATTTATTACATCTCGCCCTTTGTCCATGAAGCACAAGGCAGTGTGCATAGTATTCTCTCTCTTTCACACACGCACGCACACACACACATGCACACACACACTGTGAGACCAAGCATGCAAGCCCTGCCCACAGTCTTCCCTACTCAGATAGAAACCTTTTCAGGTTCAGGGTTTCCAATTGTAAGGAGACGTCTAAGCATGTTCACCTCAACATACTTAGAATCTCACTTCAGACCTTCACACTGATGGTGTGAAAGTTTCTATCCAGGATAGGATGCTGGGGATGGAGCTTATGCCCGGGTCCCCAGAGCCCCATTCTTACCTGAATAGGGATCTAGCAAAGGTGGACAACTTTAGACCAGCGGGCCAAATCAGGCCTTCTGGCGTTGCCCAGATGGCAGTCTTTTTAAACCTTGATGGGCCCCATTTCCTACATTTTTAAAGGTTGGAATGTCTCTCCTAAGGTTTTAAATTAAAATATGTTGGTATTTTGGGCTCTTCCGACCACTGGAATATGGCTGCTGAGAACTTCTCAAAGACTGAAAGAGGTTCCCTACTGGTCCAAGGTTACTCAGTGAGCTACATGGTTGAGTGTGGATTTGAACCTAGGTCTTCCCAGCCCTAGTCTGATACTCTAACCACCATCACACTGACAATACAGCCTCTAAACTGCCCTTATAGTATTGTCTAATTACTGCCTACATCTCACTGGTTTTCATTTCATGCTGACTCTGTCATGTCAGGTTTGTGCTGATAATCACATAGATATTTTGGAAAGATACCTGGTATTTGTTGAGGGTTGTGTATATACCCAAAAAGCCTTTTTTTGGTTGTTGTTCATAGTTATTATCCAAGATCTGTTTTTGTAGACCACCTTTTTTTTTTCTTTATATGTAGGTGTAAAGCATTTTAACTTGCAGTTTTTAAACATATATAAATAAAATCAACAGACAATGTGTGAGATAAACATGCAGAGGAAACATTCTGCTGTTTTGAAGTTTTGTAATGCATTTTTGTGGTGATGGGCCAATTCATTTGCAATGCAAAGTACCATTGGTACAAAGTAACATAATCAAATCTGTTCCACGAAATTAGGTACGCTTCAGGCTTGCACTGAAAAAAAAACATATATCTCAATAAATAATTAAATAATCAAACTTCAGCAAGTTAAATAATCAAACTTCAGCATTAGTTTTACAAGCTGAATTACCTACCACTCTGCTGTCCCTATTGCTGTTGAATATGAGATCTGGAAACTTCAGTTGGTCCAAAATAAGGCAGCAAAATTGTTAAAAGGGACTGATCCATGGAATCTTATTACGCCAGCACTTTTTGATTTGCACTCGCTTACAATTCAAAATGCTAGCATTATTTTTAAATCCCTAAACAGCTTGGAATTAGGGCTGTGCACCGCCTTGGGTTGAATCCCTGAAACCGAGGCGAGGCGGGCTGATTCGGCCTGCCTCGCCTCAGTTCCAAGTTGGCTCTGGAGTGGCCCGAGGCAGCCTGAGGCCAAAGTGGATTGGTACCGAAGCTTCGGGATGCCTTGGGCCACTTTGGATAGCGCTGGACTCATCTCCCGCTGCCCACTCCCCTGCCGCCAGTCTCTTTACTCTATAAAGTATTTGGTGGGATTTTTTTCATGATGCCAGCACAGTTTCTTAGAAGTATTGCAAATGCAGAGCTAACACTATGGAGGGACTAAGGCAAAGCCGAGAGTGTAATATTTGGGTCAAGGTTGCGTTGGAAGTTTATCCTTGCTAATGCCTATAGGTAAACCTCTTTATTGACACTAGCAGATTTTAGCTACAGAAAAGAAGCTGGTGAACAGTGAAATCAAGAGGAAATCCATACGGTGTTATTTTGCAGTACAGTTCTATATCCCTTCAGTGTTGGCTTATTTATAACATTGCACAGCCTCGGCATATGATCTCTTGTTCAAATGAAGGATGGGCTTAGAAAGGAGGGGGGAGATTTTGATATTAGAAAAGTAAGATTTCATAGTCATTAATTCACATTCAATTGAAAAATAAAACTCAGTTTGGAGCCAGTCCTGGGCATGACTATGTACTATATGTAGTCAGATATGGAATTACTTGTGTTAATAAACTGTTTATGGAGTTCACTGAAAAGTAATGATATAAGATAGGGACTGCTGGATTGGACTGAAGATCTATCTAATCCTGAATTCTCTTTGCAATGCTGTGCAGCCCAATGATTCTGGGAAGCCTACAGACAAAGCATGAAGGAAAGAACAAACTCCATTTTGTTCCTGACATCTGCCATGCGGATATATACTGTCTCTGAGCAGGGAATTATCATTTACCTACCATGGCGAATTAGTTATGAAATTATCTAATCTTCCATCTAAGCTAATGGCTGGGTTCACACAACATGCTAACCCACACTCAGTGGTTGAGTGTGAGTTGTTGTTGAAGAATGGGTTTATGTGTTATCTGAACCCAGGACATTTTCTGCAAGGTGGCTTGTTAACCATGCAGTGTGGCTTATTTTTCTCAAGCTACTTTAGGAACCCATGTTTTTTTGTTGGGTTATTCAGGGTAGTTAACAAGCCAAACTACATGGTTAACAAGCCACCCTATGTAAAATGTCCTGGGTTCATACAACATGCTAACCTGTGGATCAACAAATAACCCATGGTTCAACAACAATCCACATTCAACCACTGAGTTGCATGAACAGCGTGTTCATACAGTGTTTATTTCAAAACTTATTAATTGTCTAAAGAGAGTACCTTCTTTCTTCAACCTACTGCCACTTTGTTTCTTAGGTGATCCTAAATTCTACTATTAATAATCAAGTTGTCTAAATACCTAATCACAAATTTCCATATGTAAGTGAAGCAATATTTAAATAATTATTTAGTTGTGCAAAGTTAAATGGTATGGGAAGTCCAGGGAAAGGCAGTAGAGAATGGCAATTTGTCTTGAGTCTATAGTTTCCACATCAAGGGTCTAAAGGAAAAGGCCTCAAAGCCTTACAGCCCACAAACCCTTAACAGGAAATTTCCAGAGGGGCTATGCTCTCACTGCTGATACACAATTCATTAAGAAGTTCAATTGTATACCCAGAGGCTTGAATTGGGATGAAGGTGTTTTGTTTTTATTTTAAATTACATTATATGCCTTAATTGGCCTACCCCTATCTGTGTGTTCCCATCAGCAACTTTTTGTGAATAACTTCTGTTAATAATGTGATAGTTGCTGTCTGAACATTGCACATTTCCTTTCCCTCTGACCTCATTGTTTACAATCTCCCCCCACCCATCACCGCTCTACAACCATGTTAGTATATATGCTTGTAAGACAGGTGAATACTTCTTCATGCATGTGATGAAGTGGACCATGGTCCATGCACGCTTATGCCATAATAAATGTCTTAGTCTTTAAGGTGCCACAAGATCTTTTGTTATTAACAAGAAATGCTAGTGAATGAACTCCACACAACCCTCCAACATACAAAACCAGGAGCTCTAATTTTAATCTATAGGCATTTCATAACTAAGGGTGCAATTCTATGTATGTTTACACAGAAAGATGTCCTACAGCTTCCAGCAGTCCCCAGCCAGCATGGGGAATGCTGGGGGTTGTAGGACTTCTTTATGTGTATACATCATAGGATTGTGCCTCAAGATGTTTCTGTGCTGGACTTCCAGGTATCACAGTGAAGAAAATGCAACAAACCATTCTTTAGCTACTACCTAAACAGGAGATGGCAGTCAGTTTGGGGCTATACTAAGAGTCCAAAGTCCAGTTATCACAGGTGCCATAATATTATCACATGCTGAATGAAATGGTATACAGAAAGGAGAGCCATGCTTATTTTGACAGGCCATTGCGGACTTCGCTTGTGTCAACTGATGGTATAGATTTTTCTTTCACACATTTGTGATTAATTTCTAACCTTGAACAAAGAAGCATACAGTGCAGTTAAGCATGAGAATTTGTTGCACATAAATTAATATTTTGCATTTAATTAGACAGAGAGAGAGAGAGAGAGGAAAGTAAATTTCATTTCTCTTTCAAATGTGCAAATATCAAAATGAAATATTGATCGTAAGAATGCTTCATTTTTTTTAATGGGAAAGACATTTTACACTCATTTCCTAATGCTCAGTAAGAGTGTGAGTTTATATACAGGAGGAACACAGAGAGCTTAGTGGATATTGGAAGATTTCTTGTTAAAAGCTAATATGCCTCTGGCAAAGAAGCTCTTTGGTACCACTACCTGCCAGCTACAATTGGCATGCTGAGGAATGATCAAGCTTCTTATTTCCTTGCTGTCTCACATTTTAAGACATTTCTGGCTTAATATACAGATATTCACTATATAGATTGTTTTATACTAAAATAACTGGATTGTTCTATTGTATTCCTTCTATAGACATAAACACATACACACCAACTTTTCCTGGGTTTAATTTCGTTGTCATTCTCCAACATGACCAAGAAATGGAACCTAAGAATAGTCCAGTAGTAAGACCTGGTTTGTAGCTTGCTTTCAGATAAGTCTAAGGGCCACAACAGTAATTACTTCAAAGATGTAGCAAGCAGCAATATCTTTTTTTCTTTTACCCTAGATAAGTGCAGGGGGTGGGGGGCTAATCTGAATTGGGATCCTAGTGTTGGCGGAAGGGGGACTTTAACCCTCCCCCCTCTGTTGTGCTACCAATTCAATTTGGGAGCCATGCCTACAATTCATAATGCTATATAGTGATCCATTTGCTTTAATGGATTATATTGACATTGTAATTTACAGGTGTGGACCCCCGCAATCCAGATCAGGACCACAATGTGTGGGTGGGTGGATGGACACCAGGAAAAATTTCGTGACTGTTCAAGCAGTACGACAATGGAACCAGTTACCTAGGGAGGTTGTGGGCTCTCCCACACTAGAGGCATTCAAGAGGCAGCTGGACAACCATCTGTCAGGTATGCTTTAGGGTGGATTCCTGCATTGAGCTGGGGGTTGGACTCGATGGCCTTATAGGCCCCTTCCAATTCTACTATTCTATGATTCTATGGTAAAAGACCCCCACCCTCTGCACATATAGCAGAGTGCAAGAGAACAAAAGATGTAGCTGCTAGCTACATTTTTTAAAATTATGCCTCCTTTTGTCCCCTGTAGTGAGTTGCAATCTGGGATATAGTTCAGTAAGGATAAAAGCTCCTTTTTGTAGTAGTCACTGGGATCACCATTATCTGGGGAAAGGGAACAGTATTGTTTTGCAATGTATGTGTCCTACTTCTGCCCTTGTCCATCATAATGATAACCCGTTTCACTACTACTTAGGGGCGTGGCTATATTAGCCATGGCCTGACTGTGTAGCCTTGGGTTTTAGCCTCCATTAACTCATCTGTACAATGGGAACAAAAGTGACTTAATGCACAGAGCTGTTTGTGGAGTACCAGCAACATAAAAAATCATGAAATACTGTGATAAATGTTAGAAGATTTGTCAGAAAGCCCCACTGGGGGAAAAGGGAGCATACAGCAGTAGTTCTTCAGGGTACTCTACCCTAAACCATCTGGTATAAACATGTTGTTTTCGTAAGCATCAATAAAAATAATTTGCAGCTGTAATATCTCCTTGTTGAAATGCATCCTTTGTTAACTGTGGCAGTAACATTGGCTGTTTTTGGAATAAATATGTTCCGGACTCTCTGCGTGACCCTTTGCAGACTAATTATCTCTCTTGTAGACAATGATTGGTATGCCTTAATTAGGCTTGTGCCTCTTGCTGTCACTGATGACTCATGGTTTGGTTCTCAAGGAATGTGTGTATCTCTCATTTGAGCAGGAATGAATAAAATGGAACATTGTTTTTAATCTCTGGAGCTAAGATCCAGTTAGAGTGGGCAGAAAGGAAAGAGAATGTAAGGCACTAGAAATCTCTCCCCCACACTAGCCATATAAAGCTTTTTAAGAAAGAAAGAAAGAAAGCAGTTTGAATCTATTATCCCCTCTTGCTAATGAGGAAAACAGTTCATTTCACATGGGCCCATTTAGAGGTGGGTAGGATTGCCCAAACACAGCTGTATTTACACAGTTACCTCTCAGAGAAAACTCCATTGAAAAAGATATTTCATGATTTCTGTTTCTTGTGTAAAAATAGAAAAGATTACTAACAAAAACGTGGGAAGGAGATTGTGGCTTGCTTGTCTGGACTAGAAAGAGAAATCTGTCAAAACTACAACAATGTATTGTTCTTAGAGAGCAATACCAGAGAGCTTCGGCTATTGGGCGGTATAAAAATGTAATAAATAAATAAATAAAATAAATAAATATTCAGTTTACACTGGTTAAATGAGTTCTATTCTAGACTAATGGGCAATTTGCTTTCCCAGTTGATCTGTATTATTTTGATAGTTTCCTTCTAATGTGATATGCCATTTCTTTTATTCTCTTACTTTCCTGGGTACGCTGATGTGAAAACTACTCAGAACAAGAAGTAAAAAGTTTACCACAACAAAACCTGATAGAGCACTGTATGAAGTAGAATATGTGAGTGACACAAGAACATTAACAAGAATTTGTTAAAGCACAAAACTGAAGGGGATGAGTATTAATACAGAGGGAGAACAGATTTCATCAGGTGTGACATTATCAGGTCTAAATGTTTAAAATAGCTTAATATTTTGATATGGCAGCATGGACACAAGTGATACACTTGGAGAAAAGAGTGAGATGATAATGTGCAAGTAACATGGCAGTCCAGGCCTTTTGGTGAAGCACTTCAATCTCTAGCAGCTGATGCCTGCCTCCCTTGCTTTGTTCTCAGTTGTTCTCTTAAATTCAACCCACTTGAGAGAGAAAAATTAGTCCCAGCCTGAGATGGTGAATTCCTAGTATCATTTCCCTGACAAGCATAGAGTCAAGCTAACTATTTTATATGGTTTTGATGTGTATATAGGTATTTTCAAGACCCATTCCACACATTTTGTAGAGTGAGGTGAACACATTCTGGACTATTCTATTTAAGGCTGCAGGCGTGTTGTTGTATTTTTTGAATGCTTCTCTATGTACACAACAGGGCCAATGCAAGACCTCCTGCCATTTGACGTGGAAGGTTGTGCTGCTGCCAGCCACTCTTCTCTTTCTCCCCAGCTGCAATGACAATGGCAATGTGAACCCACTTCCCCCTCCCCCCTTCCTCCTCTCTCCTCCCTCTACCATGACAACAATGGCGGGTGGCTGCTCTCTTCTCCTCCTTCACCCCATGATGATGCCATGGCTGCCTGCCCTCCCCCACAACTGCAACAATTGCCCAGGCAGTGTCTGCCTGCTCTTCTCTCTTTTTTCTTCCTCCCTACGATGGCAGTGACAGTGACAGTGACCACTGCTAGCCCCTTCCCCCCTTCTGGTGGCACTACTGTGAGGGGTTCTTTCTCAGAGCGAGGCATCGGCAGAGAGATGGCTCTGAAGACTGCCTATGCCACAGCAGCACAGGCAATCTCCACAACCACCTCCCCACCAATGCCTGGCCCTAAGGAATGACCCTTCACAGCAAAGCATTTTCAACCCTAGAGAGCTGCACTGGTCACACTCTCTTCTGAGTGGTTGGTGGGGCTTCCCAGAGGATCTACCCACCCAATGCCATTCTCTGAGGCATCAGCAGGTGGTGCTCCAGACGGCTGTGCCAGCTACTCTTGCCACAACAGAAAAGCAGCAATCATGACTTTCTGGAGTGCTGGGTGGAGCAGACACTACTCCTAGCTTCTTCCCACTTCTTGGAAGGCCCAGCACTGATACACAATTCCCACCATTTATGGTGAATCTCTCTTTGGATTGTTGGGGTTTTGAAGGTGGCTAATAGAATTAAACAGGTCAAAACAACATTGCTAAATGCAATAAAGGGTTAAAAGGCCTCACAGCAATAAAAAAAACCCTAAAATCTATAATGCCTGAGAGAAGGGAAATGTCTGTGACTGGTGCAAAAAGGTAATCCCGGAGACCGTCGCCTCATTCTAAATATTAACTGGATCAGGTCTGAAATTGCTGTGTTAAAATTTCTAGAGGGTCTTCTTTATGGAGAAAGAAATTGGCATTGAGGATCATGACTAAAAATAAGACTTGGTATTTCACCTGTATAAGGTATAAGTAACTGGGCTCTATATCCCCATTTTCTTTGACTTTGTACAAAGAGTTTTAAAAAGAACATAAGAAGACTCCTGCTGGATCAACCCAGAAGCATGTTTAATTTAGCAGTTGGTTCCCAGAGTGGACAAGCCTATGGGAAGCTCACAAGCTGGACTTGAATGCAATGCACCTTCCCTTTCATGTTCCCCAGTAACTGGTATTGAGTGCCATGCTTCCACTAATCTTGGAGGTAATGCATAGCCTTTCAGGCCAGTAGCCATTGATAGCCTTATTCTCCATTTATATGTCTAATCCCCTTTTAAAGCCATGACTTCATCCTGTGGAAACAAATTCCATAATATAACTCTGCTGTGTGAAGAAGTACTTCCATTTGTTTGTCCTAAATCTTCCACCATTAGCCTTATCTATTTATTATTTATTTCAAATATTTATAGGCCGTCTTTTGGGGCAAGAGCTCTCCCAAAGCACCATGCCAGAATAACATTCATTTGATAAAATTTATAATAAAAAAGATGTGGTAATAAAAAAAGGAAAAGTTCCGCAAAACAACAAACACGAGTGTAAGACAGAATGTACAGCGCAACTGCTGCTATAACCCAGTCTGAACAAACATAATCAGGGGAAGGCCCGGATAAGCAAGGATGATCCTGGTTCTAATATTATAAAAGAGGGAGAAAACATCTCTTTCTCCACAACATACATAGTTTTATACACCTCTGTCATGCCCCCTTTTGCTCACCTTATTTCTAAACTAAACCCTACACAATGTAACCTTTCCTCAAAGCGGGGTTGCTCTAATGTCCTGATCATTTTGGTTGCCCCCTTCTGTCTACAATATCTTTTCCCAACTCTGCAATATCCTTTTTGAGGTACAACAACCAGAACTGTACATAGTTTCCCAAGTGTGATTGCACCATGGATTTCTATAAACAGTACATTTAAACTAAGTGAATAATTACAATACTTTGTGGACCATTTACATGATCCTCTTTCTTTTTCTTCAGATCTCTTGGTTAGATGATGCCTGAGGGAGAGGCAAAGACTTAAAATAATTTGTATGAAATTGTTAAACTCTTCCTTTTTGGGCTATTAAAGGCAGATAATCTGGAAGGTTCTTGCATCATAAAAAATCCCAACCCTATTATACCTAAGGACTTTTGAGACTACCCTTCATTTAAAAATAGTGTAGAGAAAACTATGGGAATGAGAGAGATTGGAAACTTTAAAAAAAATCATTATACTCTTCTATACCGTTATGTAAATTACGCTTTGGTCTCTGCTATTACTCTGAAACTATTTAGCAGGATATGGATAAAGGCTATGTTAAAATGTAATTCTGCAACATTGGAATTCTTGTATAATCTTTAAAATGCAGTGAAAATACAAATGTAAAATAGTAATATTCACGTTGCTAATAGAAGCTGGTGAACTCCCTTCTGCTTGACTCAAGCCTTTTATTCCCCCCCAAGCTTTCCTTGAGAGTAGTAATAACGCACACATTTATTTTGTATTAGCATTCTTGAGAAAAAGCTTGAAAAAACCAAAATGGATAAAATTCAATTTCCTCAGCCTCCTCCAGATGTGCTCTCCAGATGTTTTGGACTTCAACTCCCATCAACCCCAGCTGGCATGGCTAATGCTGAAGTTCAAAACATCTGGAGGAAATCAGCTTGGGGAGTGCTGTGTTACATCCTTCCAAAGCGGTAACCAACAAGGAGGAGGATTTATTAAAGACAGAAAAAGTGTTCCCAGACTCTCTTAATTCAGAATCATACTCCCAAGCATGCTCGAGGGCATCATTTCTGCTGAGCATGGAGTATTAGTTTTCTCCACATCGTGATTCAGTTTGGAAGACGGAGAAAACCAGAAATGGCCTTGTGCCGTCACAGTTCAAAGTTCTCAGGGGAAGCTGATTGCAGTTGAGGTACTTACTGGTAGGACAGGGTCACAAGAGGTTCAGGTCTGTCAGAGCACTGGGGAGGGGACTGGCTGGAGGGACAACTATTCCTTTAGCAAAATGCAAGTGCCTTATGAAGGCTGGCCAGTCTGGTCTTGCTATTGGCCCCTGTCCTCTGAGGAGCGGTAAAGTGCCCTTAAAGGGTCTTTAACTGATCCTGCTCTCTTTGACTACAGTAGCATGGGGGGTGATGGGATTTGCACTGGGAACCTGTCTTCTGCTTCTGAGGACTCCGCAGAACACCATCTTCCAGCCTGAAAGGTACAGGAGTAGGGAATGACGTCTCTCTGATAGGTGGCACCTCCCTGCCCATGTCTTCCTCTGAATTTGAGGGAGAGGGGTGAAGACTGGAGAAAATAAAGCTGATCCTATGTTTCCTGGCAGGAAATAACGTACCTGAATCGAATCAGGGGTATCATTTCCAGTTAAAGAGAGGCCAGAACAGTCTTTGGTGAGCCCCTCTGTCTGGCCAGTAGCCTCCTAACCCAGTTGTCCCTAATGTGGTGCCTTCCAAATGTTTTGAATTACTGTGTTATCTGTACAGCACCATGTACATTGATGGTGCTATATAAATAAATAAATAATAATAATAATAATAATAATAATAATAATAATAACATGCCCAGTCCTCAAGGACGGTGGGACTTGCAGTCCAAAACATTTGGAGAGGGCTCTAGGTCGGGAAAGGTAGCCCTAACATTTTTAAAAAAAGGAAATTTGCTTATTTGTTTGGGAGTTGACAGAACCAGCAGGGAGGTGAATTTTGAATTAGACTTGAATTCAAAGATGTCTGGGCCTGACTAAAATGGGCTGAGACTTTTCAAACTCCCAATCTCCAGCTGAATATTAGATATCATCACTGACAGAAACATGATGATTCTAGGCATTTTATTGGCATCCCAGACATTTTTGTATTGTGAGGTAGTAGGTGTACCAAAATGTTCACAAAATAATGTGTTATTCAAGTTTCCCTGGTTTCCTTCATATCAGTAGCAACTGCTGATGGAGCTCGGAAACTCTCAACTTGAGGACACTGTCATATACATATAGTGGATGTTTGTATACATTACAGTTTGAATAGATATAGATATTTTTATAGATATAAAAAGTGTTTATTCCAGCTCTCAGTTGTATTGCATGGCATGCTGCAAGCAGAAGAATCTACCCTCTGCATTAATTCATGATACATATGAAGTTAAAAAAATGGATAATCTTGATATATTTGTAGGAGTGTTACTCTAATCCTGAACTAGGGCCAACGCTAGATCTGGTCCAGCAAAACGCCTCCAAAAGTGCATGACAAAAACATTCCATAAGAACATACAGAATCAGGTTTATTCAAAGTTCAAAAATGTAGTGTATTTTGGGCCACAAAACAACCCTTCATCAGGGGAATTGTATTCATAGAAAATACAAGCTTTGAATAAGCACAGAGGTTTAAAATCATGTTCTGCTCCATCTCACTGATGGGACAGAATACATCCTCAGAGATTTTACTAAAAGTAATGCCAAACCCATAGTTTATACTGTATAATTCCCTTCTTAAAAAACAACAACAACATTCCTCAGCATTAGAAAAAGAATCAGCTTTGGAAAAACAGAATTGTAGAACACATTGTCAGTATTAAACAGCAAAGTGTGGAATCACCACTAGTACAATTGGGGATAGATAAATTGTATAAATGAGCCTTCCCCAACCCGGTGCCTTACAGATGTTTTGGGCTGCAACTCCCAATATTTCTGAGCATTGGCCATGTTGGCCTGGACTGATGGGAATTGAAGTCCAAATCTGGAGGGTCCATGTTGGGAAATGGTGGTATAGTCTAACAGGTGTGACTTTGGGCACTACAAAGAATTGCTGAAAACAAATTGACAAGACTTTTCATAGGAGAGAAAAAGAAGCCAGGTGTATTTTAAGACTGGCCACTATGACACCAGTTGGGCTTAATAAATCTTTTGGTTTTGCTATGCTAATGCGAAACTACTGCTGTTTTCCGTTAGAGGAGAGATCTGTTCTATAACTGTGTCAATTAATCATGAATGCATCGTTTAATAAAAAGATCATAACAGTGTTATTAACACAGAATTCACATGGTAGTACAAAACATTATTTAATGTTTTTCACAGAAGCATAGAAGCACACAAGAAGCACATAAATTCATATCCAAACGTTCTAAAATGGAGATATGGTCGTGAAAATCTGAAGAGTCAGATAATTTACAGCCCACAGTATTTATTTGCAGCAATAAATCAGAAAATAGTTAGACCTACTGTAGATGTCACACAGCACATCCTCTTTCTTTCTTTCTTTCTTTCTTTCTTTCTTTCTTTTTTTGCTTAGGAGAGTGAAAAATATAGTTCCCACTGACTCCTGGCACAAAGGATTGAACTGAGAAGCATCTAAAACTACATTTTCCATGCAGCCCAGCAGGAATCAAGGCTCTGTTGTGTGCCCAGGCCTGTTACCAACTCCACCATCCTCCATACATCAGCATGATGTGTGTTTTGCAGAAGGACTTTCCCCAGAAAAACTTTTAAGTGATGGTAAATTTAGGTATCCTTCCTTGGTGTATAAAATTTTCAGTATAAAATGCCTGGGCTGCTCTGACCGCTTTTAACTTGTGAGCATTTAAAACATGAAAACAGATGCTTCTAATACCGTATTTCTTCGATTCTAAGACACATTTTCCCCCATATAAACATCTCTAAAAACGGGGTGCATCTTAGAATCACAGGTGCGTTTATTATTTCTTAGAATCAAAGCTTTTTTTCTGTTGGTGGTACTGAAATTAGTGTGCGTGTTACTATCGATAGCGTCTTACAATCGAAGAAATACGGTAGTTAATCCTTTTTTTAAAAAATTCTTCTTTTACTTGTTCTAGTACGTCTCCTTCAAGTAGCCACTTGCGGTAAGGAAGGTGCATTTTAAATGCTAGTTTTGGTCTGTCTGTAATTCACATGAAAATAGTCTCTTTGACAGACAGTTACATATCATTTGAGTAAACATCTCAGTCCAATTTGTATTGTAGTCAACAAGACCATACAACAACATCAGCATACAATATAAGATGGGGAATATATATGACAAAATTAAAACAGGGAAATGTGTTCCAAATGAGTTTGGAAACCAAATTCTCAAAATAAAGGTTAAACAAATGGGACACCAGTAAACACCTATTTCTCAATTTCACCAATAAGCTGCCCAGCAGTTCTTAGTCTAACCTTCCCAAATATATCAGTGTAAAAAAAAAAATTAGGCAAAAGAAACTGCCTCTATCTGGTTGGTATTATACAATTTAATTGGGCTGAATGTAAACCTGCCAAAATTGATGTTCTGGAGCAGGGAGGGGTGTGTGTGTTTTGGAGGGGGGGATTTTCAACACCCCAAAACTGAGAAGTTGCCATTTGAAGGGTTTACAGTGGGGGTGTTTACCATAGCAAAAAGCATGGGAAATGGTGGCTTCCTTTTTACACCTGCCTATGGAGTGTGTGTGTGTAGTTTTGCTGCTGCCTGCTGTGTTAGCCACAGCAGCAAGGGTTCTTTCGGGTGGCTCTGACACAAAACTAACTTTTCACCTTGCCCCAAGGACAGGAAAAAAAGGGGAAGGGAAGCAGTGAAGCACTCTTGGTGTTATGGTATATGTCCCCCCCCCCCGGTTGCCAAAACACTGATTTTGCTGCTATGCACAAAATTTGACAAAGGTACCAACCCCACTCCAAAATTGCCATTTGTGAATGGAAAAGAATATTTGGTTTGTCCCATTGTGTTTAATTGTATTAAAATATGTAGTCAATGGCTATAAAGGCTGTGTGCAAAAGAATACTGAGCAGATGTATGAACAGAATACTGGACAAGACCCTTGGTGTGATCCAGCATGGCTCTGGGGGAACTTTGCTTGTCATCTGTGACCCTCTGGAGAGATTTTTCAGAGGGCTCTAATCTGGAGTCTGCCCAATACTACTCATTGATTCCTGAAGTATATATCAAGTGTTTAAAATATAAGGTTTGGTTCACACATGCATTTCGATAACCTGATGACTTGGCTTGTGTGAATTGACATTACAGATGAAACACCATAGATGGAATTTCCATAACTCCTCAAAAAAAAAAAAAAAAAAAAAAAAGGAAAGAAAAGTTTTTTGATTCAGTCACCTCACTCATTCAGCAGCTTGTCATCATGTGCAGAGAAATCAAATGAGGGAAGGAGAGTTCACTCCATGAAAATTGTTTGGGAAAATCACCATATAGAGATTTGAAAATGTAAAAAAAAAGAGAAAAAAAAGGAAAAAAATGCATGAAAAGCTGGACTGATCTGTATTAAAGAAGGAATTTCTCCAGGGGAAAAAAAAATCACTCAATGTGATTACTGCATTGGTTTTGCTAGACGGATAGCAAATTTTAGTTATTTGGTATGACATCTGAAAAAAGTTGGCAGCCAGGGGGTGGGGAATTCAAAGTTGTGGGAATGCACAATTTGGAAAGAACCCACCTTAAAAGTACAGTGGAACTAACTACCTAAAGGGAAAATCCACAAACCCATGCTTGTCAGCTCTTGCTTCAAAAGGTGAGAACTAAACATACCAATTACTGGATCGTTAAACATAGAATGAATGCAATGCACAGCCAAATAGGAGCAATGTCCCTTGTCTAGAGTGAAGGAAACACCATAATCTTTACTCAAAGTCTTAAAGAATGTTTTCAGTTTTGTTAATGAGATTCAATTCCATAGTGTCCCACACAAATTGCCTGTTAAAGTTCTTCTATTTTAAGAGCTATGACCTTAAGACGGTATCTCCCAGGAGATTCCCCCACCAGCATCACTTCCAGTGTTTAAGGCCCAATTTTCTGTTCGTTAATTGCTTCTCTTTGCTGATGTAAACCACTGAAGACCATTGGTAGTGGGTGAAAACCCTGTGGTGATTTCCATAGGCCTGTGTATAACTAACCGGACTGGAGAGGTAACAGAGAAGTGGCAAAGTCGTAGACATGTATAGTAGCATTTTTGAGAGCTGCGTTTCCGCCAGAGGTACCAATGAATCCAATGGGAGATATGCAGAGCTGCTCTCACCCATTCATCAGTCCCATTCATCTCAGTTAGACTTTTGCCTGTGCAGCACTTATCTGATTGGACTCATTTAAAGTGCTATTCATTCATTTTATTATATTTGGCAGCATTCTTAATGTTTGGCTGGCATCAAATCCTACACATTTAGGTAGTTCTCTCCCACATCCCCTTTCAGCAGTAATGTAGGTTTTGTGTACAGAATACCATCATTCAGAAATATGCCTTTATTGAATATCTTCCAAGTATATACAAAAATTCTAGTACTGCTTCTAATCTGCCCCAAACCTACACAATATATTTCTTAGTTCAACTGATCCAGAACAGGACATGGATTTTCTGTGACTATAACGTGCAATAACAGAATCAAAACCACCTTCACATTACAGGATTCATTCTTATTTTATCTGTTGCCGTGAATGTCCAAAATTTGGTGAACGTTGACATTTTGAATGTTTTATGAAAGTCCAGAATACACCACTGAGATACACACTGCGTGTCAGCATTCACTAAAGTGTGATTGCCAGCGTTCACTAGCGTGTGTTTGAAAAGAGGAGAAATCTAAAATAATTTCCACTCTTTCACAGAATTCATCTGGGGTTATGGGCCTTCTGATGGGAAGGTCAGCATACACTCATGAAATCTATAACACATGCATGAGAGTCAGCATCGTGTAGTGGTTAGATTGTAGGACTATGAGTGGGGAGACCCAGGTTGAAATCCCTGGTCAGCCATGAAGCTGACTACATGACCTTGGGCCAGTCACTAATTTACCTCATAGGCAACAATTTCCAGAGGGCAACTGCAGCAGAAACAAGAAAGAGTCTTTGGGCACCTTAAAGTGCAACACATTGGCACAAGCTTATGTACTTATACAGCAAGTAAACCTGAAATTCTCCATATTTTCCCATGAATCGGATGAAGGAGACTATAGTCCACAAAAGCTTATACCAAAATTATTTTGTTAGGCTTTAAGATGCCACAAGACCTGTTGTTACTTTTACCTGATAGGTGGGAGGTGTATGCCATCTTTAACTCTGGAGAAAAGGCAGGATATAAACCTAATGAATAAATACATACATGCATTACAGTATTTGCCATATACTTTATCTCTCACAGGATTTCTGTGAAATGAATTTTACAGTTGCTAAACTACCATTTGGACAGGGCACCTATAAAATCAAGGTTTGAAGTCTAATCACTGAGATCCAAGCCCTACATGCTACCTACTGAAACCTCATAGAATCACAGAATAGCAGAGTTGGAAGGGGCCTATAAGGCCATCGAGTCCAACCCCCTGCTCAATGCAGGAATCCACCCTAAAGTATACCTGACAGATGGTTGTCCAGCTGCCTTTTGAATGCCTCTAGTGTGGGAGAGCCCTCGTTGGTTCTTTATCACAAGGATAAAGATTCACAATTTGTGATATACAATTTGGGAAGCTAATATTGTTCTGGAGGTGCCTTTTTCCCATATGTTTATGGTGGATCCTAATTCTTGAAAACATTTGAATATGCAACAGGAAAATGTAGATTAAAAATCAAGACAAATGTAAGCGGGCAAAGAGCTGTATCGCTAGATTTGTAGAACTGGCTGTTTGGATTATTTCCAACTACTGGATCACAACAAACACATACTCAAAAGAAAGTCAAGTATGTTTAGGTTTGCCCAGGCCCATCTAAACGTATTTATACTTTGGAGTTACATAATATTTGGAGTTACAAAGTGTTTATACTTTGGAGTAAAATAAAGTTACATTTATTTTACAATTACTAAAATAATTTTGAGGGACATGTTGGTCTAGAAGGGAATAATACGATGGATTCACAATGGAGCAATAAGCATAAATGAGTGTTTTTACATTTACTTAAGACATCTAGATAGATGCTAAGGCAGTTGTGGGACACTAGAACTGACAAGTGATAATTGGCAAAGCGGATATTAATCATTAGAAAGCTTAGAAATTGAAGTTCTGGTCTCTGCAGTATTTTATATTAGCTGGGGTGATTTTTCTGCATCCTCATAAATTACCAGCTTGTAGAGATATAGCCATATCTAATTACAGAAAAAAATGATTTGTATTTATTTTTAATTATAGTTTTTGCTCAGCTGAGCACTTCATTAATGATATTGCATGTTCAGTTGATTTTTGTACATGATTGGAAAAACAAATGATATTTCCAAACCTGAAGCTGACATCAATGCCGGATTATATAAATATACTTAAACTGTTTGACATCTCTAATCCAAAGGATAAAACTGTTTTGCTTTGTTCCTAGCTAAGATGGATCAACATATCATTTCTTTCCTAGTTGACAGTGCCCTATCCCATGTTTAAATTGTATGCACATGTCCAAAAACACACAGTGAAGCACATCAGCAGGAATAGTGTGTAAATACTAATTGCCTCTGTATTTTCAGGCATGTATGTTGCCCTTCATGTATTATCAGATACTCTTGGTTGATCCACCATGGAAATGCAAGCTAGACAGTTCCCTGTCTTTTACAGTAACATTTAAAGTGGAACTCTTTTTTCCTGAGAACAGATACACCACAACACAAAACCTACTTCTCTTAAGATGATTTCCCCCCTCAAAACACAATGATAGTATTAATACTATACCAAATGGGATATAGAGACCCTGTTCAGACAACACACTAAGCCATGGTGGTTAAGCATTTTGAGCCAAATATTAAGGCTTAGTGTGTCATGGGAACCATGGCTTAGCCATTCCTAACCATGGTGGCCACATAACCACAGTTTAAACATGCTCACTAACCATTTGCTTCAAAAGAGATAGCAGCCTAACCATGGCTTAGTATGTTGTCTGAACAGGCCCAGAATATAATCTGATGGATCACAGTATGGAAGGTAAAGGAAACATACTTCTAGGAACAGTAGCCAATCTTCTTTAAAGACTTTAAAGATAAAGGATTACATGTTCATATAACGGGACTTCCCCTTGCACTGCTTCCCCTGGAGTGCCCCTGTGCATCTCCAAATCTGCTCCAGAGGATAACCCAACCCTCTCGAGCAGTTTTGGGTGGCACACAAGGGCAGCAGGGGGCGAGGGAAACCCATTTCACCAGTGGTATGCTGTCCACTGATGGATGAACCAACCCAATGTAACTGGGGATCAAGCAGGCTAACTCAGCCCAATGATTCTGCCTGTGAGTGTAAACTTATGTAGTGTTTCCAAGCCCTTCTACTGATGCAAGACAGTGCTGTGTAATCCACAAAGCTTTATTCAACAATTAAACCTCTCTTCACACCTGAAGGGAGTGTGAATGCTGGGAGCTATCCTCTAAACCTAATTTGGCTAACAAAGCTAGGCAGTTTCCTTCAAGTAAAGAAGGCTGTTACTTACAATCCAACAGCCACTTTACCTCAGGGAGGGTCTTTCAGGAGGAGCCTCTTACGAGCCACTACCCTAAGAGACTGCCTACCACCTCCTTTCAACGCCACCCGCTTGACCCTGTTGCAGATTCTGGGATCTGTCAACTCTGATGATCCCTCCTCCTCAGACAGAGGCTGAGTTCTCAGGAGTGGAGGGGAAATGGGCTCTGGGCCATCTGCATTCTCTGCAATAAGCACGTGGGAAGATACATCCTTGACTCCACTTCCTGTGTTGGCTGGTAAATTCCTCCTCCTCCTTTCTCTTAGTCCGATTAACCCCCTGAAACCATTTTCCCCACACTAAGGAGAACAGGCCTGATCCTAACAACTTAAGGCTACATTTTATATAATTATTTTAGTATCTGTAGTTGCTCATTTAAACCAATAAAATCAATGAAAACCTTTTAATATATTTTGCTCTCTGGGAATGTCGCTGTTCAAAATAATTTTAATTTCCCTCCACCTTAAACCTTTTATGACAGATATTTTATAGTCTCCCCTGCTATGCCATTTTTTTATCTGTAGTTTTTTTAATGCATACTTTGATAACTAAAATACTTGGATAACTAAATTTGCCTGGAAATGAAATAACTACCCTTGTCTATTAACTAAAGTGCCATAGATGTTTATGTTAAATATTTATTGCCAGTGTTTAAACCTAGGTATTGCCAATTTTATACACTGATTATATTGTTGATATACCCAGAAGGCTGCTGGGTGTAGCATAGCATTACTCTTTTTCTTTAACTGGACAAATTGCTTTGAAAATTTCCCTCACTTTCAAAAGTAGCTTGCCACATAATCACACAAGTTCAAAGTTCTTCACTGGATTTAAAGAATTAGCTTGATGGTTCTTTAAAAAGCAGGCAAGCAAACAACAACTTAGGTTCTTTTAAAAAAAATGCAATCCTTTGCATGTGCAGGCAGGAAAAAAAATCCTACAATTCCCAGCATTGAATGCTGAGAATTGTAGGAATTTTCTGTCTCTACACATTCATAGGATTGTACCCTTAATGTGTAAAAGAATGCATATATTCATGTAAATGCACAAAGTTATGTCCAGGATGAGTAAAAACTATGTTCCTGATAGGAAAACCTGCCTACATATCTATCCTTCTAGAACCAATACTCAAGCCTCCCTGTGATGGAGAAGTGCTTGCAGACATTCATACTGATGAAAGTTTTTTGTAGGCATTGGTAAGTATGTGCTGAGCTATAAGTAAGGTTTCATACGATGAATGTAAATACTTCTGGAGTAGCCAAATATTGCTGTCAGAATTCCCAAACATTTTGCATGAATGTAATTTTGAACCTATCGTTTACATTTGTTTCTCTCTCTTAATACAGTTATTGCTTCCAAGCATGCAAATGTGTCTTATTTCATGCACATGTACACACACTAACTAAATTTAGCACACATACTCATTTTTGGCTCAAGGCCTCCTTTGTTACAGGCAGCAGTAATTCTTCCATAACACCTGAATGGTTCTGACATTCTTGGCAGAATCCTTTAGAGAAAATCATCTTTACTTGTTGGTTCATGTACCCCAAATTGCTTCTTTCAAACATGAGTCTCTTTAGTTTCCTTGATGGAACTCATGGGAACAGTGACCCCTACACCATTACTATTCCTGCATCTGTTTCTCTCCTAAATACATTTGTGTCTCCTAGTTTCAAACAAAATATATGGCCGATAATTATGAGAAGTCAAATGAAACTCTATGCAGTTAGGTCTGGGCTTAGAATCTAACTAAGGTCTTCACTGGCAAAGGATTGGGTAGCAGCTTTCTTTGCCGTTCCTGTTGGCTTACCCCATTCCACACTATAGAGGTAACAAAATCAGTATCACATGTTCTGGTCTGTATCCTTATACCATTATGTCCCTATCGAGCTGGTTGTATGTGAATTCTGAAAACTGAGAGCTGTTTCCAACATTGCACAGCCACAAACAAAACCAGTTTTGCCAGCAAATGTGTTTTTTGTGTGGAATTACATGCACTTAGAAACATGGTGCTACTGCCAAAAATGGCAGCCACATGTAAAGGTCCCCTGTCCTCATTTGTATTATAGTTCAGCTTCCGTTTTGTCCTGACTTCATTATGTTGGGTTAATCATAAGCTTGCAAGAGGAGAGTTCTCTTCATGGAAAGGGTGCTCTTCATGCCCACTAAAAGGGGGAGGTGTATTTCTCTGTGTGTGTGTTTTTGCCAATTCCTCCATCCCTTGTGGTTCTCGTGCCCCCAAAAACTTGTGACATTTACGCTTTACACTTTTAGGTGTACATTTAAAATTCTGTAATATGTCAAGGCTCTAAATTATATTTTCATTTTTCTGTTGTATTGTTTTATTATGGAAATATAATGAAGTTCTCTTCATGGAAAGGGTGCTCTTCATGCCCACTAAAAGGGGGAGGTGTATTTCTCTGTGTGTGTGTTTTTGCCAATTCCTCCATCCCTTGTGGTTCTCGTGCCCCCAAAAACTTGTGACATTTACGCTTTACACTTGGTGTACATTTAAAATTCTGTAATATGTCAAGGCTCTAAATTATATTTTCATTTTTCTGTTGTACTGTTTTATTATGGAAATATTGTATTTAATTGTTGTAACCAATTCTGAGTAGTGTAGAATAACTAGAAGAGTAGGGTATATGTTTCTTAATCAATATATTTTTCTCCTGTTGGAAGAAATGAAATGCAAAAACAGGAAATTCACTGTAATTCCCAGCCTTTACATACTTTGGGCAGTAATTAGAAACATAAAACTATTAAATGCTATAGATGTCACCCCTGCTCTTGCATTGCTATGTGAGTTAGATTTAAAACAATGGAAGTTGAAGCAAAGGCCAAGGAACTAACCTGAAAATGTTCACAGACAAGAAGGATGTGGCTTGACATGCATGAATTAGGAACGGTAATTTGCTTCAAAAATGTCTTTCTCCCTTAATTAGTTTGCATGCAATGGTAGAACTGGGACTGGAATTCAGAGGGAGTGCTGGGAGATATTCCATAGAAAGATCTAGGCAGAACCTAGGAAGTGAGCTCACTGAAGCACTGGTGAAGGAGGTCAGAGTAAAGCTAGGGTTGATCAGAAGCCAGTATACAAGCTGAGGAATCCATCAGAATGGAGCCAGGCAAGAGTGCATGAAAACAATGAGCATGGAGGAAGGTTAAGAAGCAGGGTGACTACAAGAAGGCAGCAGAGAGACCAGAAGATAAGTGGAAGCTGGTAGGTAGACACACTGAGAGGCTAGCAAGACACAGAGAAAAAGCGCACAGACTACAGTACCCAGGCAAAGGCCTACATTTGATGGTCAGTATAGGAATGTAAGTTTAGAGATCCAGAGGGCTATCTGGGAGTAGAGCAATGCTTGAATATAGAGAGGATACATCTCCTTTCTCCTCTATAGTCTCATGTGGTTCCTCTCAAGGAGCACTAGTGCACAGATCAAAATGCCCCTCCTTCAAGTCTTGGCTGCATCTGACAAAATCAAGTCACCTTGTGCTTCAGTTCCCACCAATCTAAATCTGACTTGTGCTTGTGATGATTTGCATGGTGCCTGCTCAAAGCAAACCTTTCATTTTGTACTTGAGAGAGCACTTAAAATAATAATAATAATAATAATAATAATAATAATAATAATAATAATTCACAAATATTATGATACTAGTTAGAATCGGGCATGTTGGGAAGGTGGACACAGTTGAGAAGGTTAATGCTGCATGCTCCCACTTGGCTATTCCAGCTCTCTGGCAACACATTAAATTTGAGTTGAGTGGGGACAGTGGACTGCTCTACTACATGGGTCCACTCAATCCACATTCCCAATGTGTCCAGTTAGGCATCCATACTTCCACCCCTCCCCAACCCCCTTCTCCTGCAAACTGATGGAGCATTGTGTCATGGAGGCTCTTTGATGTGAAAAGAACAGTGTTTTAGAGACAAATCTTTGGGAGGTTTCATTACAGCTATCAAATTATGCCTCACTGGGTTTTAAATAACAAGTCTATGCCTGTGACATTTAATCAGAGCAAGAATAGCATTTATAGAAACCCATAATCAGGATTATTATTTCAGTGCCTCACCAATTAAAATGATTTTTTGCCCCTTGAAAAGCCCATAAATGCAAAGGCTGTGTTATTCTTGCATGTAGCTTTCGCTTACAGTAGTCCGTTATCTTAAAAGTAGTCCGTTATCTTGAAAATATTTATTTGAGGGCATTAATTGTAAGATGTTGTTTAAAATGGCATAAACAATGCAAAGTAATTACTAGATAACTATTTTTTTCTTAAATGAGAAGGGAAATAAAAGATTGAAACCACAGAAATGTAAAATAGAAGGTAGTTTCAGAAAAGGTTAATTTTGATGAAAATGTAAGCAGCGTTCACTTTCATGTGTATTAATTGTTGTAGTGAATAACAATTTCAGAATTAGAGAAGGAGAATGTCTAATGGTCTGATCCGAAAGCTTACTTCATCAGCACGTAAAGGCAAAAGGTTGAGGGGTACTAACTGCTATGTTAGCATTATATCTCAAAATGTGCTATTATTTGGCCACTGCGGTAATATCCTTCTGCCATTTCATGCAGCTAGTCAGAGGTTAATATAGATAGTGAACTGTGGGTTACTTGAATGAGTGTTCATGCCTGTGTATTCAGTCATATATATGACTTAATATGGGGGGCATATGTGAAAGCAGGATTCAAATGATGAAATATACCAGATGATCCGTTGCAGGGTTGCACACACGTAAAACACGCCAGCGATCCTGATACAGCAGCAGGGTGGGAAAGAGCCATCTCTATGCAGATCCGTGGGGAAGGGATTAGAGCGCTTTCTCTCTGCCCCCTCCTTCAGCGATCCTCATACCATTTGCTCTTTTCTCACTTCTGCTACCAGCAGGAAAAGAGCAATCTGTATCAGGAGTACCGGGGAAGGGAATCAGGGGAACCCTCGAGGGCCACAATTAAGGCCTCGGGGAGCTGCAGGTTGTGCATCCCTGATTTAACATCCTATGCCTGGAATGGCCTCTACTCCTTCCTCGATAAAGTATTCTTCCTTGAACCGCTAGAAGTTCACCTTCTCATCTTCTCCATTACTGCAGGTTTGGCAGCACTCCTCGCCATGATGGGCCCAGATGGCGGTGGAGTGACATTGTGGAAACAGTAGGGGTTGGGGATTAAGGTGACGGGCATTTACATGTCTAACTTACTGTTGATCTTTCCATGGAATGTAATCGTTCCCCAAATCTCCATGAAACTGGTGCCCATGAAAAGCAACGTATATCGTACAAGTTGGGGCTCTTTATCTTCTTGAGCATTCCCTAAAGTATAAGAGAACGTGGTGTTGCTGTATTGTTGATTCAGTGGAATCAACACAGCGATTCCCTCTGGATAGAAACTGGTCCAGTTTGAATCCTTGACTTAATATGACTTGCCCATTCGAGATCAGCAGGTGAATATTTTCATGGCATGGAAATGAGTGGGTATCACTCACTAATCTCTGCACCACCTGCTGCTGAGTTGCAGGAGCTGGTTCAAAACTTTGCATCCCTATACTTTGGGGCATAGGACCTATTCTGCTGTTATCATCGAACAGTGATCAGAGAATGAATTGTGTTTCACCAGCATGAAAGCTGTTGCACACAATTGAGTTGTGCCTTGCAGACATGAATGCTGTTGCACTGGGGCTTACTGCTGAGTAGACATGAATAGGATTGAGCTGTGGCTAGCATATTTGGTGGGAAAATGTTCAAATTGATACAAATTACACCTGCCAGCTCCCACTTTCATTTGGCCCCACCAACTCTGCCCTTGCCCAGCGCCCCATGCTGAAGTACCACCCATTGATGGAATACCCTCTCTCAAAATACTAGAACCCAGGGTCATCCCATGAAGCTGATTGGTGGGAGGTGCAGGACAAATAAAAGGAAGTACTTCTTCACACAGCGCATAGTTAAATTTTGGAACTCACTACTACAAGATGTAGTGATGGCCACCAATTTGGATGGCTTAAAAAGGGGGTTGGATAAATTCCTGGAGGCAAAGGCTATCAATGGCTACTAGCCCTGATGGTTGCAAGCTATCTCCAGTATTTGAGGCAGTAAGCCGGTGTGCACCAGTTGCTGGGGAACATGGGTGGGAGGATGCTGTTGCACCATGTCCTGCTTTGTTGGTCCCTGGCCGATGGCTAGTTGGCCACTCTGTAAACAGAGTGCTAGACTAGATGGACTCTTGGTCTGATCCAGCACGGCACTTATGCTCTTAATACCCCCCCCCCCCCAATACCTCTTCCTATATGCATTTTGAATGTTAGAGTTAGGCAGTAACAAAATGCATGTTAACCAGTTGGATAAATAAAGAACAAAAAGACTCTTTAAAGTGCAATTTGGAAAAACTGCAAATGATGTACTAGCTTACCTTTGGTTATATTTTATTAGGATTCACATCCATGGTAATTGTTTTTCTTTCCCATACACAAAGTAGTAGTTTGAATAAATACATAGCATATTAGAAATGCCATTAAGCAAATGATTCTTTGCGGAATTGTTGAATGAAAGAATGAAATGGATGCTTTGCTATTCTCTTCTGAACACAGCACAATTTTTCTCCAATTATTCTATAACTGATTGTTCTGTATTTGTAGCCCCAGGGAGTACAGACATGCTATTTGTATGTGTTGCACTCTATTTCTTCAGTCTGATTAAATTAAATACTAGAATAATAATTTAATCAGCTACTTCTAAAGGTGATTCACTGTGATGCT
Source organism: Elgaria multicarinata webbii (assembly GCF_023053635.1). Classification (NCBI taxonomy): domain Eukaryota; kingdom Metazoa; phylum Chordata; class Lepidosauria; order Squamata; family Anguidae; genus Elgaria; species Elgaria multicarinata. Next base: position 63,475,205 of record NC_086179.1, on the reverse strand, counting down.
GCAATGATTCTTTTTTCTTCTTCCCTAAAACAGTGCACTATGTTCTGGTTTGGTGTTTAAAAGGTTTGTGTCTGATGATGAATCTTTGTGTTAGCAAAATCATCTTCCAAATAAATATTCAAATAAACCAAAGAAGAAAGATTTGTGACTATTTCATTTGTAGTTGACACATGGTGATATACAGTGAATGATATATTTAGCTTTTTCTGGTCTTCATTAACCAAATATCCTTCTCCAGATTTGGCTTACTCTTTCATATTTACCATTTGATTGGAAATCGTCTTACCTTGTTTACTTTCCCAAGATAAAGCTCATCAGATGAATGACCATGGAGATTAATTGTGCTTTCAACACCATAGGACTGAGCTAGGGTTGAGACGTATCAAGAAAGCAGCTGACATTGCTGATGTGACAATGGTCTATACAATTGACTACTGTTATTTCTAGCATGGCTATTTGTCTAAAGATCCAAGAATGGTTGTTTGTCAAAGATGGCTTTCACGTATTATTGCTATGTTTGTTGAAGCAATGAGTGACTGCCAGATTTCTCTGGTTCTCAGCCCTTGTCCTTTTCCAAGAGTATCCAGAAGGCAACAGACGTTTGTCCATCTGTTCACACCTCAGTCTTACAGTACGAGAAGGGGGAATTGAAACTTTACAGCTCAAATTTCAAAACTGCATATAGAACAGAATTATGATAGATGAGGAAGAATAGAACACAGTGAGACCAGAAGGAGGTCAGATATGTCAGATGGGAAACCTGGATAAGAAGACAAAAAATGACACTTAGATGAATCAAGATGGGGACCATCCTAAAAGTCCTTCCATCATTGAAGAGGCTGGAGATCATGATCAGACCAAAATCCCAAAGTTTGGAGACATATAGAATGAGGAAAAAACTCTATGACTATCCTCTTCTAAAATTCTCTGCCAAGAAAGGAAAGGACACAATGATTCTAGAATAATTTTTTTTTCTGCATGAAAGATTGACTCAAGCTCACCCACTTGTCAGACTGTTTGACTTGGAAGTCCTTTTCTTTAATTTCAAATTTAGAAAAATTAGGTGTGATTGTTCAGTGGGGAGGGAAAGGTTCTCTGAACTTATTCATATACACCCTTTCCTTTGTCACATGATGATGAAAATATCCTAGAGCTAAACTCTGGTAACCCGTGGCACAAATTATGTTTTAGGAGTACTTCCTGCTAAAAGCAGATTCTCTGTCTGTTACCCCATTCTTCAGAAGCTGTTTCTCCCTAGACTTATAGGGACATACTGTGGTATGATAAAATTTAACTGTCTTAAAAGATGATATCAAAAATATTTCTCAGAAGCCAGTGATGCACACCAGATCCTTAATCTTTCAGAAAATGCATCATCTGGGGCTGTTTCTATACTTAAGTGGCTCTGAACATGTGGAGAGTGCCTTTCCCCTTCTCAGGAAATGAATAACTACAGTCAGCCTCAGTGCATTTAGAATTTGGTATTGTGGTATCCAGGTCAGAGACTAAGGTTCTGAACATACTTGTTTCCCAATATTCTCTACAAATTCAGCAATAAAATAAAACACATTTTCTCTAAAAAAGAAAAAGAAAAAAAAGCTTCCTCTCTTGGGTCTATTTTGCACCCAACTGACGCTTTTCACATGTGTTTCAGTTTTTAAAGTATGTGTGTGTGTACTACAGAGTGACATATGCCAAAAGAACAACCTTTGAACTCTGGAGAAAAAGCTATAAACACTATAAAGAAGAGCTCTCTGGTAAGACTGACAACAGCATACCCTTGACCTATAAGTTTTGATTTGGGTAAGAGCTAAATCAACTTGTCTCAAGCTGCTATGAGATCAGGAACCATGTATGGGTCTTCAGGAAAATGACTGTCTATATGAATACTTGAATATCCAAGAAAAATATTAGGCAACCACATCCAATGTTTAGTCTGCTTACTATATACAAGTATTAAGTGATACAGAAAATAATATATGCTTAGCTGCTGATACTTTATTCTAGCCATAATGTAAAGGAAAGAGTGAGAAGAACCATCATACTAGATAAGCATACCCTTTTCTGAGTTCCTCTGCCACTTCCTTTCAAAGGATATAAATACAAAGCCTGATGATAAGAATATCCTCTCTTCTGTCAGCTCAGTATCATTAGCATTGTGGCAAAATATCTCCGCATACTGTATCCTCGGGTAACATCCAGAAACATAACATACTACATAGAAGTATATTTTCTCCTTATTCTGTTTTGAATCTTAGACACAAGCTCAGTAACATGTGGTAGTTGCTAAGGAAACAGGTTGGTACGGCTAAGTGAAAAAGAGTAAACTGAATGTGAATTGTCTGTAAATTGCTGCTGATGGGTGAGAGCAATATCTGTGTCCTTTTGTTTACTCAATTATTAATCTATGTGTTGTTGTTTTTAAAGAGTGAACAATGAGACATTCTCAGACTCTCTCACGAGGCTTTTGAGTAGAGAGTAACATCTTGAAACTCTCCATGTTATTATAATATATTTTGGGCAGAAATTGGCCCAGATTAAAGTCATTTATGTCTGGCATTTGCATGCATGCATGTAATAGTCTGGTGACTAGCAATGAAACTTGGCATTCATACTAAGGAGGCCCTAAGGGTTTGCAGTGCAGGGTTATTTTGTTTTTAAAACACATCAGTTACTTTTTAATTAATTTAAGTGTGTCCCTGTGGTTGAAGCCTGCAGTAACATCTTCAGCCACTAACTTGCACATAGCTTTGCAGTCAATGCAGTTTGAAGCCAGGGATAATTAGTAGGGGCTACTTCGTTAAGTTGGGGCGTGCACAATGTGTCAAACTCTGGCAGCTCTGTACGTTTGCTTAAAGCCTTCAATGCATCAAGCTAAAGGTTATTCCTGTGCGAAGCTGGGTCTGCTCACCCAGGAAGTTCTTGTATGTGCTTGAAGGAACTTTCTGGACTGCAATTCTTACTTTTCTATCGTTCAGGAAGGCTGCAATCTAAGTTTGGACACCACAAATCTGTATAACCAAATATAGGCTCCTTAATAAAGATTGGATCTAGACTAAGTTCATGCTTTTGTCTTAACAAAATCAATGAAACAAGTTAGTGACTTGTGACTTGAAGTCCCATTGATTTTACTGGAACTCATCCATAACTAATGTAGTCTGGATCCAAGCATGTAAGGTTCTGAATTTCAAAACCCAGTATAGGTGAAGAAATCTAGTTACTGGACTTGGTATCAATGCAAGCGAGTCAATATTTAAGCAGACAGGTACATTTAGGGAGTATGCTTTACTATTACTCACACACAACCAATATATTGTACTTATTGTACACCCGTGTGTGTGTGTGTGTGTGTGTATGTTTTAGGAGTCTCTCTTGTCTTTTCAATCCATTCAAATAACTGTGTACAGTCTGGCTGATTCCCTGCCTTTCTTCACATCCAGTACAGGGAAACCTTACCTTGGGTTGCCAGAGTCTTCACTTCAGATCTGTAATATTGATGCAGGAAACCCTATCCCACAACACTAGGGCTGTGTGAGAATTCCATTTTTGCTTGCAAAATATACAAGCATGCCTTGTTTGAAGCCCTGAATGCGATCACAAGCGCAACCACACGTCCGCCAAAAATGTACACATATTGCCAGACATGTGCCTGCCTTCAATTTGCGCAACCTTCCCAGCTTGATTTTGTGCAACTTTCCTTTGCAAAGTCCTGATCTAGTCTGTGGAGGAAAGGTTGCACAAATAAGGAAATTTGCACAAATTCACACAAATTTCACATTGGATTGTTGTTCAGTTTGCGCCATTTCCTGTTTGCGCAGAGCAAGCGGCAGGAATCAGGCACGAGACAAGCGGCAAGGCAATGTTCAGAGAATTCTAGCAATCTCAAACTTCGCATGTTCTCCCATCCCTACACAACTTACTTTATTTTCTGTGGTACCGCTTCTTATTTGGGACATATATACTGTATGTAATAGGGCATGTGGGAATTCCATCATCTGGCTACGACCTAAAGCATTTTCTGTTCATTTTGTGTCGTAAAACTGTAGTATTGGTCACTGTGTGTGCAAAATAGAAGGGTGAGGATGGGGAGACAGGTTTGTATCTTAAAGCAGAATGAGATTACTCCTGTGAAAAATCTTGGAAGCAGTACTAAAACATTTCACTGGATGAGTTGCTGGATCACAGGCACGTAATAGATGTTATTCTCTCCAGTATCTATAGGCAGTATAATTAACACAGAGAGAGGAACCAACATTGACTCAAAAGAAATGAAAGCTATTTTGCTTGAATTAATGCCAGTCTTGGCTGACGTTTCCAGAGTTTTTTTATTTTTAAAAAAAACCCAATCATGGCTCATACTGGGGACTAGGCTGTCACTTTTAATTATTATAATTACTAGACAGTAAAGGAGAATTTTATTTCTGAATAGTTTGTACTAGATTTTAACTTCTACTCTGTGTATGTTGTCCCTTGTGGAGTAAAAGTGTATTTTTAATTATTATGGAGAAATGTGTTTTTATGGAAAATACTTAACTTCCATACAAATAAAATCCAGTTAAAAAAAGCACAAGTGAGAATACCCAGAGATGAATTATAAGGCAGGAAGGTTATACTAGAGGCAGTTTCTGGTGCTGTTTCCTAATTTTACTGATAAATACAACGGATACAATGTAATCAAAGCTGAACTACCAATCCAATACTTAATTTAGCTACAGCTGTGATTAGAGAACTCTTAGGGGAAACAGGAGTGTATGGGTTGAGACCTGATGTTCCTTGCACACAAGTATATAGCCCAGATAAAAGTTGTGATAATACTGCTCCTAATAGCAGAGCTGTCAAAACTCCCGTCAGTTAGGATACGGAAGGAATGCAAATGGCATTTCTCATATTCACCATACTACAACAGCACTCAGCTTAAGAGTTCAGAGCCCCATAAGCTATTCATGGCAAGGCTAGGACTGTAATATAGTAAATGTCTAGGTCAGATTTGGGCTAAAATAATAGCTCTTCTACTTTTGTCAGGTGTGGCAACCGTGGTTGGAATGGTTGTTTATCTGCCAACAAAGGACCCACTGTCAAATTGTTCCCTGTCTGGAGCCCTTCTTCATTCTGGCATCCATTTTATTTAGTATATCTCTCCTGTGGAAACACAGGTGTATAATGTAGCATCCCTTGCCATGAGAGGGAAGAGATGAGGTACATGGATGGTTCCTTCACAAACTGTGCCAGTCCAGCTGAGCTCCACAACTAGTGTCTTGAGCACTCCAAATTCTTGCGGTCTTCTTTATAAACTTTTTGCTGCTGATAGCTCGCTCGCTCACTGACTCTCTCTAGTCTCCAGGGGTGTGAAGAGGAGACACTGCCACAATCAGAGGTTTTTCTAGTGTTGGTGACCCAGATGGCAGGTGAGCAAAAATAACATATTGAGGCTAGGTTCCTGCCCCCCTCTTTCCCCAAAACCTAATAATTTCAGATCCTAACTTGAGCCTGAATTATGCTTCATATATCACTGTTTGGACTTCAGACATCAGTTGTAACCATTTTCTTTCTCTCCTAGACATGGAGGAGGGGAGGGGGGATTTGATCATGTGCAGATCCCCCTTCCCTATAACTCAGTTATTACAGCCAATGCAGTCTGGTCTATAAGAATGTTGAGGGTATAGCTTCTCAGTAGCCATGAATCTTGGAACACCTCTTGCAAATGAAACTGTGCTTCCCATTCCAGGGTTTCACTGGCATTAAACTCAACCTACTCTATGCCATTTTCCCTTTAGCAACTTTATGCAGGTCTGGATTTTTTTTTAGGTTTGCCTTGAAATTTGGGGCAGAACTCTGTCGAGCAGGATCTCTTTGATTTTCAGAGGGCATCCGTTTGTCCACACTGCTGGATTACTTGTCAGAAAACCGCTCTCTTTTCGGGGAACTGCACCATTATCAACAATGGGAATTAACAAAAATGCATACATCACCATCATTTTTAAAAGATGAAGAGATGAAACTTGGCACCCTGGTAGCCATGCCAAGTTTAAAGCAGATCCCCTTAACCCTTGAATTTTAGGATTTTTAAAAAAAGTTTGTGGTTTTAAAATTATTTCTTTTTAAAAAATGTCATTTTTAAAAGAAATAGATGAAACTTGGCACCCTGGTACCTCCTAAGTAGGGCTTTAGGCATGTCAAGTTTGAAGCAGATCGGTGATTTTTAGGAATTTTTTTTTAAATCCCCCTCAAGCCATTCTTCTCCTCATAAACACACAAGCACACAGCTGTTTGAGTCTGTGTTAATTCACCCCTGCACATTTATGGAGGGAGCTTTATCCTTTACTTTGCTGATGCACACCTGTGCATCTTCAGTTTATAAAAATTGAGATCAGCCTTCTTCTCCTGCCCCTTGGAAGGACCACCATCACCAGCAGCAAGGATGTGCCTAATTTTGGTGGTGGTGGGACTAGAAACACCCCTCCCAACATGGCCAGAGCCAGCAGCAGCACTCATTCCATGCTTCATGATGGAATTAGATGGGAAAAGTGAAGAAAACACAACACAAAAAAGGAATTTTTGTTTTGTTTACACACACACAGTGGGGGAGGGGTAGTAGACTTTAAAGACACACACACACACACACACTATACCAACAAAGGGGTGGGTGGGTCAAAGAACTTTGATTTTAGATAGCAGACAACAAGCATAAAAGCAGACAGACTGGGATTTAAAGATAAGGGGTTTTTTTTGTTTTTTTTTAAACTTTTTAAATTTCTAAGTGGGGATAATAGGATTGAACAAGAACAAACACTCACTCACACAGGGCGGAGCGTGGGGTGGTACTAGTGTAAGGTGGTTGGAAATTGGGGGTTGGAATTGAAGAACTAGCACACTCAAATAAAAGCAGGCAGAGACTGCAAATCAAACCCAGCAATCAGAAGCTCTCTCCGACTGATTCTCTCTCTTTGTATTCTCCTTCCTCCTAAGTCCTAATGCTCCACAAGAAAGGAATAAGTTCCAGGGCAAAGACAACTGGAAAACAAAGAAAAGCAGAGAGACACTGCAGCTCTATCTCTAATTCTCTCACACACCCACACCCACAGACTGACTCTTCCTAACACTCCACGAACTAGCAACGAATGAGTTCTGGGGCGAGGACGAAGGGGAGGTATATCTTTTACAATTCCTCCTCCTAAGCACTGCAATTGGAAGGGGGACAGCGAGGACATTGTGACACTGGCTATTGGTTAGCCACAGATGTCAACCTCAAAACTACCCCTCCCTCACCCCTCAGCATCTTCCAAATATGGAAAAGTGTTCATAGTCCATTAAGTTAAAACGACCCCTCATGTTGTGTAAGAAACGTTTGGATACTTTTTGGAGCTCCATACCACCTTCTATCTGCACCACAGGCAACCACTGGTTTTAAAACCGCCCCGTAACTGCACCATTGGTTAGGATATCCGACGGACCTCCAATGGACTTTTGGAGTGGGGTGCACACCCCTAATATATATGAAAAACAGCTATTTGACACAATTCTTTCACAAGACAGTCTTTCTAGCTGGGCTGATTTCACCCTCTAAAATATCCTTGTAGTAGTAGTAGTAGCAACAACTGGATGAGTCTCCACATTGACAATAATCCCAGTTGAGAAACCTAGTTGGCACAGAGTTTCACTTGCAAAACTCTTAGCAGATCCACCCATCCTAAAGCTCTTTGTAGCCTTGAGACCCATTAACGTACAAAGCAAGATCAATGTATTGACTGCTTTAAGAAAAACGATGGATGTAGCAAATACAGAATCAAAGGCCAGCATAGGGATGAACCTGCAACGTGAATGTATGCAATCGTCCTTTCTTAATATCACAATATCATTCTGTTGTCTGGCATAAATGGGAGCATATATTTTCCCTTGCTATCCTCTTTAGGCAGTGCAGCAAACATTAGAAACCCTCCAATAATTCCATAAGCATATGACAGGCAAAGTAGAAATAGGTTAATGGTGTTGTCTTATTACTACTATTCTCCCGGCCATCTGGCTCCTTTACACCATCCGTTTGGAGGAGTGGAGGAGTCCTAAATAGGGGTGTTGTGAGGAATCGAATAGGGGTGCTCACAAAAATTAGCACCCCTGAAATCTTTGTGACTAGGATTGAGTTTTAGGAACATAGGAAGCTGCCTTATACTGGCTCAGACCTTGATGCACCTAGCATAGTTAGGGCCTTGAGCACCGTCCACTTTCATGGGCAATGTTTAATTATGCATGGTATGGGGAATGTGGATAGGGAGATATTTTTCTCCCTCTCTCAAAATACTAGAACCCAGGGTCATCCTATGAAGCTGATTGGTAGGAGATTCAGGACAAATGAAAGGAAGTACTTCTTCACACAGTGCATAGTTAAATTAAGGAACTCACTACCACAGGATGTAGTGATGGCCACCAATTTGGATGGCTTTAAGAGGGGGTTGGATAAATTCCTGGAGGCAAAGGCTATCAATGGCTACTAGCCCTGATGGTTGTGTGCTATCTCCAGTATTCGAGGCGGTAAGCCTGTGTGCACCAGTTGCTGGGGAACATGGGTGGGAGGGTGCTGTTGCACCATGTCCTGCTTGTTCATCCCTGGCCAATGGCTGGTTGGCCACTGTGTGAACAGAGTGCTGGACTAGATGGACCCTTGGTCTGATCCAGCATGACACTTCTTATGTTCTTATGTTCTCAGGCAATCAAGGGGCAGATGCTTCAAGTAAGTATTTTGAGAACCTTCTCTTGGAGCATGCAGAAAGGATCAAGACCCCTTTGGGTGGAATGGAACGATGGTTATGCATCCTTACAAAAAAGATTCTGTGGACCAACCTATTGAGAGTTTCTAAGGTTTATGGATGGGAGGGAACTTTCATGTTCCTGGTTTTTTCCTGTAAGTAAGGGCTACTGCTCTTGTGTCAGGATGCAAGCCTGCATAGGACCTGAGCTCTGATCTTGGGGGAAGTTGGCCTGTGTATCACCCCCCAAAAAAACTTTTGCAAAAGGAAGCAACCACAAAATAACTAGCCAAGCTAGCAATACACCCTTTGAACAGCTTTAGCTTAAATCAGACCACTTGGTGAGGCTTCCCAGGCTGACTTTGGGCTCATCTACACCTAAGGGTGTAGAGGGAGGGAGGGAGGAGGGAGGATCACGGACTTACGAGCCTCCGCGAGCCTCCCTGGCAGCGCACCGTCCCAGAAGTCAAGAGGGATGTTGCAGCCGCCATTTTTTTTTAACAGAAGAGCCATGTGCAGCCCCGATCCACCCAAAAAAGGTAAAAAAATTGCGCCCCAACCCCCCAATCCTGGGGATGGCGAAATTGTTGCACGCACCCCCACCACCACAGCTCCATGATCATTTCAGGCCCTGGGAGTGCGCAGCACACCAGCCATGGTCCTTGGGATGGTCCCAGGACTGCGGGGAAAATCAGGGAAGCAGTTATGCTGGGCAAATGGAGGGGTCATCCCTGCCTGCTCCCGGGATCCCCTGTGCATCATTTTGTTGCACAGGGACGACCCCGGGGGAAAAGCATGGTGTAGACATTCCCCTTGTGTTCTGGACTGAGCAACAAGGGTATTTTGCAGCCGTTGTTTCTGATTCATACCACAGTACTACCTTGCCTTCACATGTCCTTACATCCTTTCGGTCTTGTCTTGCTCTCAGGATCTTGGCCCACAGACTTGGTAGGGACCAGATATGATGTTATTTTACGTTTTACAGCAGAGAAGTCAAAGCTACCATCTTACACATGCTTCCATAGAAATAAGTCCCATTTGTACCCAAAAGGTAATGAGTGATTTGGTAGTGAGTGATGTCTAGTACATAATGTGTTTGTGTTTGCTTTGGTTTCTTTGCTCTGGAGTACACACTGGGAAGTTTTGGGCAAACTATCATAACTGTTCATTATGTGAATAATAAGGGTAACATATATTTCAGAAAATCATTGCTGGGGCTGAAATATATTTTCACTGATATATTGGGCAACATGCACAAAATACAAGTTAATCCTTGAGTCAATTTTAAAGGAGTTGATTATAAAAATGAAGGCCACTAAGATGTGAAACAACATTAATGTTTGCATTTAAAGTACTTTTAGTCACACTATAAAATATCCAGTATAAAAATAAAGGGGGAAATGCAATTCTGTTCCTAAGCTGTTGCATGAAAGCTCTAGCAATATGGATCATGCATTCTGGGTTTCCTGTGTACTTATAATGAAATATGGGTTTAATTCTTCATGATTTTTCCCTATGGCTAGCAGGTTATTAAATATTAAGAAAGCCATCTCTCCTTCACTGTGAGGGTAATGCTTTTTTCATCACAGTAGGCTATTCCATTTTCTGACTTCTTGCTCAGTTGTTTTCTCACAACTGTGGGTAAATACTTAGTACGGCCCCATTTAATCAACATCCAATTATCCAGAAACTGATTAACTAAAGACTGGGTGACTGCACAAATCCTTTAGGGAGTTACGTCTTGGAATTCTCTTTCCTAGAACTTGGAGATGGGGACTCTTTAGCCTGAAATCATGCTTTATTTATTTATTAATTAAAACATTTGTATCCCGCTCTATATCACTGGGATCTCAAGGTGGCGTACAGATAAAATCAGAATGAAGTAAAACCATGAATATGCACAGCTAAAAACATACTAAATTGTTAACAAATTAAAACCAGTCAATTTTTTTTTAAAAAAAAGCAGTACCAACAATTGAAAACAATTAAAACTATGTGCAACATGGAGAATTTAGCTCTCAAAGGCCTTGAGAAAAAGCCATGTTTTAACTTGGCACCAAAATGAAACCAGTTTCGGTGCCAGTCAGGCATCCAACAGAGAAAGACCTCTCCCATGTCCCACCATAATGTACAATATGTCTCAAGTTGGTGGGATGTAGAGGAGGGCTCCTCCAACACTGGTGTCTCCAAATAAAGAATGATGCTCTTCTAACTCCTGCTGGTTGAAGCAGGACTGGTTGAAGCAGAAATACCAAAGGGAACAGAGCCAGCCCTTTCCTGGCATTCGTATGGTTGAGGTATGAGAAGTGAGAGAGGCTATAGTTCAGTGTATGCAAAAAGTTCCAAGTTCAACCCTGGAATCTCCAGGTAGGTCAAGGAAGGAATCATGTCTGAAACCCTGGAAACCACCACGCACTCCACTAGAGCTCTTTTAACATTCCTCCTCCTGGGACAGAGTACTAGCAAATAGCACCGAATACTTGAACAGTTTTGTGATATACTTCACCCTTGATTGCTCCCCCAAAGCACTGTGTTTGGAGAGTCCTGATAAAATAATTCACTGTGATAAGTAGCTATAGGTTTCAGCCACCCAGCTACGCCCATATCTTCTCCATTCCTCTACTCCCCACCCCAGTATTTTCGTTACATAGACAACTTTGGGAGAAAGGTATCAATTTTTGCCTGTGTCTCTGAATCACAAACAAAACTTCAGTGGGGTTCACAGTCAGTTCAGTCTGCTTTGAATAACCCCCACTTCAATTCGGATGTCTCCCGAATCTTTCCAAATCAGCCTGGTTTGATATTGGACCTGGGATTCATCCAAATTTGCTGCATGCTTCTACTCAAAACCCAGTTTTGTACCTTTGTGGTAGAAGCATAAATATCTGGATTGAGCTGCAAGAGGCATTCATATTGTGCAGCTACAAAACAATGTTCCAGATATACTAAACTCACTGCTCTGGAATCTGTGTTAGATAATTAAACGGTATATAAATATTGTAAATAATAATAATAATAATAATAATAATAATAATAATAATAATAATAATCCCAAATTCTTAATATGCTGATCTAACTATACTCTTTGTGAATATGGGGGACCCATATGTGGCATCATATGGAACCATGCTATACCCATGAAAGTGCCACAGATCTGTTCACAGAGGAAACCTCTGTGTGTGATGCTGTGGTACTTCCAGCCATGGCTGATTTGCATAATGATAATGGCTTTAAAGTGGCACTGGTGCAGGTAGGATGAGAACAGCTTCCTTGAAGAGCAGAATCATTTAACTTATGGAGAAGTTAAGCAGGTAAAAATCCTGAAACAAACAAAAACATGGCTGATGTCTGTATGATTTCTTCTTCTGTCATGAAGTTTGATTGCCCCGTGTTACTTATTTTAAAGGATCCTCTCATTATTGCAGGTGTACAATCCCACAAAACGTAACAGGTGTTAACATGGTTGATAGAAGGCTCATGAAATTGCGGTGGGTGGGTGATGGTGGTGGAGGTGGCAGTCTTTGTTCCAGCTCTTTTGTCTCTTGGTTCTGTCCCAAGCAAGATGGAAATGGACCAATTGATTATTGGATGGATAGATCTTGGTGAACTACAGCTCTCAAGCATTCCTTCTGCTTTGATGCAGGGAATTGAAATTGGGTCAAGCCAAAGTGATGAACTGTCTGGAAGGAAACATGAAGTAAAGCCGAACAGAATAATTAAAAGAAGGCCCTATGAAGGGGAAGGGTGCTATTGGCAATTTGAAGGTGGCGTCTGAGAAAATGATGTTGGATGGCTTTGATTGCGACTGAGCTTTGAAATGTAATTGTTTTGTTTTCTTGTTTGTTTTCAGTATAAAAATCCCCTGATAATTAGCTTCTGTTAGAATGTTGCTAATGGGGAAAGAGAAACCGACACAATTAATGAAAGCAAGAAGAGTTGTTGTGTTTTTAAAGGATAATTTCAGCTAAGGATTCCAGGATGTGGTTATTTCAGTTTAGTGCTATTGGAATGAAAAGCAATCTCACTTGTGGTAAACAAAATGACCCGCACGGTGATAGGGACCATTGAAACATTGCCACGTGGGGTGCTGCTTTTCTGTGGACAGCCCTTGTGCGGCTGGGGTTATGTTGAAATTAAATGGCCAAACGTGGCAGTATTTATGTACCCCTTCTATGGGACAGACACATGCAGGTGGTCCGCATGCAGATGGCTTGGGCATTGGCCCTGATGAAGTGGGATCGACGTTGCAAAAGGATCATGATATTAAACAGTCCCTGAGCAATGGCCATTTGTGCAGTTGCAGCTGTGGCTGAGAGACTGAACTGTGGCCATAATAGTAATGGCCAGGCAGAGTTTTCTTATGACTCTTCATAGCAGGGAATGGACCACCTTTTTTCTGTCAAGGGCCACATCCCTTTGTGGGTAATTCGTCATGGCCATAAGTTGGCAGTGGGTGGGCCAAAGCCACGGTCGGGTGGGCCAGAACCAAAAGTGGATAGGTCATCCTTTTTCTCTTTCTGCCCCCATTTTTCTATCTTTCCCTCTTCCTGCCCCTGTAGCAGGCTGTCAAGGAAGGGAGAGATCACTCTTGCCAGACGTCTGAACTAATTGCATGCATAGGACTTTTAAAACTAGGCTGAGGGCTGCATACGCAGGTTCAAATTATGTTGACCATTAATGCATCACAGGATGTGTGTGCGTGTGTGTGTGCACGTGTGTGTTAAACATAGCTTTTAGATTAATACCTGCATGTGAATAAGCAGATGGGGGGGATGTGAACTTCTGTTGCAAATGACAAAAGGTGAGTACTTTTGAAAGTGTACCCGTTAAAAATATTCGGTTGGAAAAACTAGCATTTGCTATGACGTATTTTCCTGGGGACAGTTTGACATGGTATTCCAAAAAGTTGTAGGTACTTGCTCTTGCACCTAATTAGTTTGGCTATGGAGAGGAGAATTAATGGGCTCAAGTTACAGGAAAGCCAGATTCTGGCTGGATATCATGAAAAATGTTCTGACTGCTAGAGCAGTACGACAATGGAACCAGTTACCTAGGGAGGTTGGGGGCTCTTCCACATTAGAGGCATTCAAGAGGCAGCTGGACAGCCATCTATCAGGTATGCTTTAAGGTAGATTCCTGCTTTTAGCAGGGGGTTGGACTCGATGGCCTTATAGGCCCCTTCCAACTCTACTATTCTATGATTCTATGACAAATGTTTAAGAATATCATGATCACTTTAGAAGATTTCAGAAATCATTCTAATTTCCTGGAGGACAGGAATACAGACTTTAGATCTTCATTTACATAGATCGAGTAGTTTACTTCGTCTGCTCTCAAAAGATGCCTACTACAATTGCTTTGCTGCCTTTCTGCAAACTGGTTGAAGCAGAAGCCCTTTTTCTGCCCTGATCTCTTGCACTGCTCAACTTACACACACTTTCCTGGCATTGCACACAGTGGCACTCACTTCAGAGTAAACATGCATTACTTACGTATGACTGCCAAAGCAGAATGAACTACTACTATATGTTTCATACATATACACATAAAATATTGTCAGCCCATCTGTTTCTCAGTCAGTGTGATGAGGGTTGCTTTGTGTACTTCCATATCTTAATTATCCTATAAGGTAGACTTGAGACTAGACTGAACAAGACACTTGATGGGGATGGGGAAGATGAAAATGGTGGTTGGATGCTTCTTAATTGCCTGGTTCTCGGGGTGGGGGGATGCTAACATGATTATTATTATTTTTAATGTTGTTATGACTGGGTTGAGGGTGGGGAGAAAAGTTTCAGTCAAGGAATGGCCAAATGAGGCCTGGTTTTTTCAACATTTGTTACGAATAGGTTCAAATTCTTCTGCAGCGTGTCTTCCTTCCCCCCACCCACCTCCTTACAGATAGGAACTGGCTGAGGAAAGATATTTTCTATGGGGCCATTAGATTATGGGTGGTTGAAATTCACTAATGTGTTGCGACATAGGTGTGTTGCCTGTCAGCACTAGACAAGAGCTGTCCAGTCAAGAAGAAAATCTCTTCGAGATTTGATTTGTCAGACATCCACTATCGGCCACATAAGTCTCTAATATGTACCCAAATAATCCAGGTTAAATACTGATGTCTGTCAAACGTGTGTCTTCTGACGAGATGAGCTGCATGGAAATGTACATTTGGGATGAAGTGTTTTAAAATACCTTTGGCTAGAATTTCACCCGGAAAGTGGCATACTCACGTAAGGCTTATCCTATGACAGTTTTCACATGTTAAGTGAAGAATTTTTAAAGCCCTCTTTGTGGAAGGAGTCTGTGCTCAACGTCTGCACCACTAACCATGCAATCCTTTGCTTGTTTACTCAGAAGTAAACTTGTGTTATATGGGACTAACAGAGTGATCCTATATGCAGGAAGTTGGACTCGACGGCCTTGTAGGCCCCTTCCAACTCTGCTATTCTATGATTCTATGTTTCTACTCAGAAGTAAGCCCCACTGTGTTCAATGGAGCTTATTCTGAGGTAAATGGGCATAGGATTTTACAGTCTTAGCCCTAGTGTGGTGTAGTGGCTAAAGTGCTGGACTGGGAGTCGGGAGGTCCAGGTTCTAGTCCCCACTCGGCCATGGAAGCTCACTGGGCGACTTTGGGCCAGTCACAGACTCTCAGCCCAGCCTACCTCATAGTGTTGTTGTTGTGAGGATAAAATGAGGAGGAGGAGGATTATGTACGCCACCTTGGGTTCCTTGGAGGAAAAAAGGCGGGATATAAATGCAATAATAAATAAATAAATAAATAAAATGTAAGTGTGCACACACACACTCTCCTGCGTAGGATAGAGTGAAACAGAATGTGCTGCATGACATTTTAGTTTACATTTTAATAAACGCAATGTCGCCTCCAGGTTTTGGAGGACCCAATGGTCTCCCTCCCTGAATTAATCTACCTTCTCACTGCCATTGTCACCAGGTGCTCTTCCTCCTCCTCCTCTTTCTCCTCTTTGCTTCCACTTGCTTGCTCAATAGGCATTGAGGCAGTGAGCAAGTAGACCATGGCATCTGCCGTTCTTCATCTGCTCCACCACCAGAGGCAGGTGAACAAGCAGGCTGCATTGGTGAGAAGGAAGAACAACCCCAGGGACTCTCCTCAGTGGACCTCTCCCTGGGTTGCGGGGTCTTGGCAGGTGCCCAACTATGCCTAATCTTGCTGCAATCCCTGAGTGATTATACACAGGGATGGGATGCATGTGTAGCATTTGTTATATATTCCCTTATCATTTGTTTACTTCAAAAGTGAATACAGGATAGGTTTTCCCAGTGAGCTTGTCCTAGTCAAATTCATTCAACTCCCAGAAACTGACATATTAGGAAAACAAGGGCATTAACAAATATAGAGGGTTTGAGTTAGAGAGCAACTGTTGTGTTCTATATGTAGCCAACCCACCCCCACCCCATCTGTCCTTTCCCCAAGTTGCTATAAACAACTTGTGATTTGTAGGAGACCTCACCTTTATTCATGCGTTGGTGTAGGGTGGCAGCAATTGTTGGATCTATTCTTATTTGGGAAAACATTTAAACTGATTTCTCTTCACTTCCTTCCACTCTTTCTCCATGGTGGTGCAGAGCCTCTTTTCGCCCTTGGAGTTGATTCTAATAGTCTCCTGCTACCTGCCAGCATGGGGAGCGCTTGGGAATCATTTCAATTTCCCTCTGTCTTTTCTTGGACACATCCTACACTGCTGTGGCTTTCAATTCTAAGTGGAGTAGTGAAGCAATTCCCAGTGGATATTTTTGGTTGTTGTTCATATGTATGTTGCATGCTGTGGGTCTCTAATTTATTCAAGCCATTACAAAAATTGCTCAGCCTCTCGATACAACACTGTGTAAACAGTCATTTTTTCCCCTAATGCAGGTAGCCAGATATCCAGGGAATTTGCTCTGCAGCTGAACCTAAAACTGATAATTCAACCTTTTTTTCCCTTGCAAAATGTTTTGTAGATTATAATGTATTTTCCTGCGCAGCAGTTATTCACATGACAAGAGCACTCCCGGAAAAGACTCCTGGGATAATGCAAGTAAATAGTAGGCATTTTGAAAGGTTTTCTCCCCCTTTAGCATTGTGTTCAACTATTGCACTGTTTAAATAGAGATTTTTAAGCAGCAAGGGATACTGGAAAGTAGTTTCTTTTTAGCTTGTGATTGCAACATCTGCAGCTGTTATTCAAAGTTGTTACCCAGCTTGATATAAATACTAGGGAAGATTCCTCCCCCCCCCCCCCCCGGAGGTAAGTCTGTAAAAATCAGTAGACCCTTGCCAGGACAGAATTTAGCTGATACCTTTTCGGTGAATAACAACTGTTGCTAATAATGTGGGCTATACAGAATTCAGGCCTTCCACTTTAATGCTAGCTTTCTTGGATTACAGCTTTTCTTTGCCCAAATTAGTATCTAAAAGATCCTATTTGGCAAGCAATGCCTAGGCCAGGAAGGCCTTGGACCAGTTTAGATGCTCAGTGGTCCCATGTGATCACCTGTGGGAATGTGTGAGGACACCTGCCAGCTTCCAACATGGCAGAGCTTGTGTGGAAGGCACTGATTGTATGAATAGATGCCTCCCTGTGATTTACCGTGATTTGCACAGTCATACTGGCCCTCTTTCAAGTTGCTGTGATCACACAGTTTGTGGCAGTGCTTGTTTAGGCCCCATGTTGATGTACCATTTCATAAATTTCCACCTCCAAGCTATTCCTGCCAAGTCACAAGCCTCTTGAAGGCATCACTGCAGTTGCATGAATTGGACATCTTGGCTCTTGTTCATAATGACGTTCATACATTATCATCCTGTGGTTGCCCCTCCATGTGGTAGCGCTTTCCAAAAGTTAAATGTTTCAAGGCAGTCACTCATGTCATTTACATTTTAATGACTTGATCTAGCTCAAGCCATTCCAGCATATTATGAGACAATATAGTCCTCTTATACCAAATGCATTAGAGTTAAATCAGTTTATATTGCTTGATGGAGGTAGAATGGCATAACTGGTTCCCTTAGTTGTTGCCATATTTGGACCTTTATGATAGATTTTATCCAATAAAAAAATTATCTGTCTTTAGTAAACACACACACACAGCTTTAGGTGGCTTGTATAACAACAGTAAGGGTTTTGATGAATGGCCATGCCAAAGGTTAGATTATGAAATGTATTAATACTTTGGAGCTAAATATCAACTTTTTTTCCTTTTTTTCTTTGCAGACCAATACATTTTATTTATGCACGTATTTATTTGTTACAGCTGTGGAATGGCTGTATATTATAGCTGTGTATATTTACTGTTTTATACTGTATGCTTTTATCTGTATGCCGCCCTGAAATCTTAATGATATAGGGTGGGATATAAATGTTTTAAATAAATAAATAAATAAATAAATAAATAAACCCATTTTGGTAAATGCAATCTTACTTTACTAAATAATGAAATTTTCACCTGAGATTTATTCCATCCTATAATAGTAATAACAGCTGGTGGGTTTGCATTAGATAAAATGGAGGAATATTTTCCCATGCTCTGTATAACCTGAAAATGAGCAGGAGGGTTGGGCAATGATGTCACGGCTACTGTGAAATGCATTACATCAATGAGGATATGGGTATACGTACGTTTGAGTGGTTAGGAGAAGGGGCTAATTCATGTGAGGGTGTGATCAACGCCATTTTCAGGGGGGTTGGTATTGTTGGGCATCTACCAAAAACCTTACCCCATTAAAGAGGGCACTGCCAATTCTATGCAGGCAGGCCCACTGAGGGAATGAGGCCCACTGAGAGCATATTTCCCAAAGACCCTTCAGAACTTGGAACCAACAATGGCTTATATAACCCACAATGAGTTGCAGGTCTTGGAGGTGCAATTTCACATATTTATCCCCTGACACTGGTTTGTTGTAGAGTCATGTGTGGACCTGGCTACTGTGGTTTTTTTTAACCCTTGCATAACCCACAGTGGCTAAATTTGCATGCCACAACAATCCCCAGTCAGGAGAGGGAAATATGTAAAATGGCATCCAGTACATGCTGCAACCTCACTGAGGGTTAAATAACCCATGGCAGGCTGGCATGTCATGCGAACTGGTCCAATATGTGTGGTGATATGTAGCACAGAGTGCTGAAAGCTGTCTCTCTGTGTGTAGAGAGAGATTGCAAATGTGAATGTAAATGTGATTATTATTTTAGTCTTTAATAATGTTTCAATTTGTCTATTTTTACCCTTATGTGATTAATGTAGCCCTTTTAATACATTTGCAATGTTTGTGTTGTTGTTGTATTTGATTTGATTTTTTTTAATTTATATTTATTTATTTATTACACTTATATACCGCTCCCATAGCCAGGGCTCTCTGGGCGGTTTACATAAATAAACCGTATTAATTTTATTAATTGACTTCTGTTTAATTGTAGTTGACTAAATTGCTGCATATCACCCGGAGGACTAATTGACCTCAATAAATACCAGAACATCCAGGTCATAAGGTTTTGAGTAAGTTGCTAGTTAGAGATGGAGCATGCAGAATTATCTGCCTTACTTTGGAGATAGCAGATTGGGTACTGAGCATGTGCCAACCTCGACAGGCCTGGAAACTTTCTCAAAGGATGAGGAAACAATCCTAAATGGCTCTAGTATGGCCTTGGCAAGATTTTAAGTTATCAGTAGTTAACTCTGGAAATCATACTGCAATATGCTAGTGGTTGTACTACACCATGACTGATGATGATGTTCGTTCACTCCAAAAGGCTGAAGGAATGCCTAATGTGACTCAAAGAGGATGGACAAAATTAGCATCTTTCTGTTTACCAATATATCAGCTGCAAACAGTTAATAGCATAGGTTGGGTTTTCTCATTTACCAGATCTTACAAAAAGCAGTACTATCTCTTATAAATCTAAATATATCTAATGACATTTTAAATGGCATTTGCCAGCGTTGTCTCTTCTCATTGCAAGCGAATTTTACCCCCAATGTACTAAAACTTTTAATGGGTTGCTATAATTTTCCCTCAAGTGTGACAATTAGTTTCTGTATTACCAATAGAATAAAATTAGTTGCAGTTTCCATTACTGATTACATTATAGTGGTAAATAAATATTAGTAAAATATTTTATTTAAATCTCTTCCTTTGCACATACATATGTAAAGAATTTCATAACAGATTTAGTTTCCCCCATTTTTTATTGTCATATTTTAGAAGTTTGTATTGCAAACAATCTGCTTCTGACAATACATTAGGCATCTTTGTATTTTCCTGTTCATCACCAAAATTTGCCATTAAACAAGGGATCCACAAAATTACTGGTCAAGACTTGCATTATGACCACCTGAAAATATTTCTTATGATGTCAGAAACCATACATTCTTTAATTGTCCTTTTAAAAGAGAGTATCACCAACATGTGTTATTTTATTTTCTTACGTTAGGTTAACCCTGAAGTTAGCCATTTAATGAGCTTGTATGTGCAAACTATGCCCAAAAGTTGCAGGAGCCTTTCTAGAAGTGATAGTAGATACTTAATATTACATATTAGAGGGGAGCCAGTTTGGAAAAGGCACGTGCAACTGTAATTGACCCCAGATATTAAAGTCCAGTGATTGTCTTACATCTGCATTTTTATGAAAATAAGTGTCTTGCTGCGATTGAAGACACAGTAGTGTTTCTTCCTTTGGTGTCCTTCCCATATTTTCTGCTATCATACTCACTGGTGTATCCAGCTTCTGGAAGCAATTCTAACACGTATTTGCTCTCCTAACTACAAGCTCCAATATATTTTTACTCTTTTTCAATAGAGTATTCTGGCATTAGTGTTTTCCTTAGCTTTTTATAAGAAGGTATACCTAGTGTGTTTGTATAGGTTGCATTAACTGGTACCTCCCCAAAGTGTAAGCACATGTACCTGGTTATTTCAAGTGCTATAGAAATCTACTATCCCTGAAAAACAGCCTTGTGGGCAAGTAGTTGTCTTTTTTAGGATATATCATCACATTATCCCAGCAGGTTTTGCAGCATGTTCTTCAAAAAACACGATCACCTGTAACATTTGGTTATTTCCATAGCTGAGAGACTACCTTGCTTGTTCTTTGGACATGCATAGGTGTGACTGCTTGCTCTTTTCTCAGGAGTGATTTGCACAAAACCTGCAATTTGAAAAGCTCTGTGGTATACCTTCACAGTATTTGCCAAGTTCTACCTGAAGTAAAATGTTACACAATGTAGAACAAAGTAGCTTAGGCTTGAAGTTAACCAAAGGTAGTTTTGAATGTTATTGATTACATAAAAATGAATCTCTAAAGTCTTGAGTATGTATCGGTTGGTGCATACGACAGTGCTTTGACCCTGCTTTCATGCAAGCAGTGCATTAAATACATCATCAAAAATGCGGTATGATTTATTTCATTACTGCAGTGTAACATATTTGCATGTGCTGAAAGCAGAGGATGCAGCTCTGCCTCAAAAGGTAGATTTAATGCAATGGTTGCTTGCTACTGCATCGTAAATCAGGTTTGGGTTTCTTTAAAAAAGGATGGAAGGAAAGAGAAAGAGAGAGCGAGAAAGGGATTTTCTACAGTTCCTGAAGAATGACCAACAAGCTTGCCAATAAGAGGAGCTAATGCTTCACTACCTTTCCTCATGCTGTCTGAAAAGGAAACGTTGCCTTACACTCATTCATTATCTGAGGGAAAATCAAATGTGGTGGCATATTGTTGGAGCTGCTTTATTGCCATCTTTTCGAAAGGTCAACTGAATTAATTGACCTCGCCGAACATGTTGCTAAGCTCCTTCACTTCATGACATATGTTTAAGGAAGTGCCAGATATGAGGAAGATGACTTGTCTTTTTTGTGGTTTGTCTCCTCGCTTTCTTTCTTGCATTATGCACTGCAGAACCAAGATTAACTTTAAGGTTGGAGTTGCCCAGGAAAATAACTGCTTTGCCACTTTGGAAGTGGGGGGTGGGTGGGGAGGGGAGAGGGGGCAGGTTTCCTCTCGTGTTTTGTGTGGGAAGGAAAGGAGAGGAAGGGTCTATTTGAGGAGGTGTATGACTTCTGAGTTGCTTTCTCACAAACCTTTTTAAAAAACAAACACCTTTTTCAGAGTATTCAGCTGCTGCCATTTATTCCCTCTGCCCCTGGTTGAGGTATCCCTTAATCTAGCTGATATTAAGGGGAGACTTTTTGATTCATGTCTGCTGTTGTACTTCAGTGTTTGCATTCTAATGTTAAGGGTTGTAACAAGGCTTAGGTTACATTAGGTGTATTACGTTTCTGTCTATCTTTCGTCTCTCTCCCTCTCTCCCTCTCTCTCTCTCTCTCTCTCTCTCTCTCTCACACACACACACACACACACAAACCAACACACCAAAGCTATATCTACTTTATAGGTTTCCTTCCTTTATTTGCCAGTACACGGTTTTGCTGATTCCAAATGACAATACTGATCAAAACTAGAAGAAACTGAGGATTCTCCCCCCTCCCCTTGCTTTAAAGCAAACAGTACTGAGCCTCTCTCTCTCTCTCTCTCTCTCTCTCTCTCTCTCTCTCTCTCTCTCACTGTGTGTGTGTGTGTGTCTATGAGAGAGAGAGAGAGAGAGAGAGCGCAAGAGAGCAGCAATGGTTAGTCACTAAGGGATCTGAACCTACAGTTTTCTCGAATGGAAAATGCACAGAGGCATCATGCTGTGATCCTTTTAATTACCATAGAAGACTTAAAGTCTTCTGGTTAATGCTATCCTTTTACCCTGCATGTGTCAGTTCCAGCTGCATTAGTAATCAGACATTCGTTCTCCCCCTGACGAATCATGCCATTCGTCAGGGGGAGTGTGTGTGTGTGTGAGGGGGGGGGGTATTTGCCACAAGCCTCAAAATGTAGCCTGGCAGAAATTCAATAACTGTTTGTAATATTCTCATTCAGCCTTCGTGGTCGGTGGCTTTTAGGTCCCACCGTGACATACAGTGGCATTTGCTATAATCCAGCTATCGGAAGGTGATGGGGTGGAGGGGCGGGGGAAGGACAGTAAAAAGGCTGTCCAGTATTGCATGTAATTGGTTTGCCCACACAAAGTGTGCTGTTTCATTTTGCACCGAAGGTACTGAGAACCAGACTGTTCAACCCCTTTCACTGTTCTTTCAGCTTAGTAAAGCACCCATCTGAGAATCCTGGGGTGGGGGTGGGGGAGGGAGAAATAGATTAATGAGGATTTGGTAGAAGTGGTCGGTGGATCAGAGCAGACAGGGGTTCCTTTGTATTTCTCTCCAAAAGAGTAAAATATGGAGAAAGGGAGTGGAGGAGTGGGGGAGGAAGCTATCAGAATTTAAACTAAAAGAAAAAGGAGAGGACATGCATAAATACTGAAAAGCACAACAGGGCAACTGACAGCAGATAATAGACACTTACCCAACAAGCATAGTTTCAGTCCTGGAAGCCTCCTGCATATTTGGATTCCGTACTTCAGGTAACGGCATACTGATGCTCCTGCCAGGGAACTGAGTCGATGGCAGGCACAGATCGTGTACGTTATGGTTGTCTCTATAGATCCTGTAATCTGAGAGCAGCTCTGTGCAGCAGGCTGAGATCCGTTACTTTTTCCAGAGCTCTGTTGCTGGCTGACAGAAACTCACAATCCAATGGAGGAAGGGGGAGAGGGAAACAGAGAGAGAAAGAGAACGATGTCTGCTAGCTGTTCTTCTTTCTCCGTGTTTCCATGGTGGTTAGTGGTGCACCGTTCACCCGATCAGTTGTCACACTGACATGGTGCTGCCTGCTCAGCGGTCATTAATAACTGAACACCCTCCGCTCCCCAGAGAGGAGCCAATAGCTTCAGAGTGCCAAGATGTAGCACTCGCAGCTGCTCCAGTCTGGTTGGTTGAGGCAACCTGTCTGTTAGATGACATTGCTGCTTAGGGTACAAATACATGGAGCGAGACCCTTTCTGTGCTTCTTGGCATTCTCTCCGATACGTGGAAGGGAAGGGGCACAATTTTCCTCCTCTGCGCGAAGAACAGAACTCTATTTAATGTGTAGAAAGTGCAAGGGTTGGGACAGTGTTCAAAGAGAGTGATCAAAACTAGGTACATTTCTATTCAGTTTATATCACTTAACTAGTAAAAAAGCCCTTTATTATATATTTTTAACATTCATCTTACTAGAGCTTTTCTATGTTCTTTCTCTTTTAACCATTATATTTTGCAGCCGACATTGATGGTTAGAAAAAAACATTTCTGAATTTTAAACATGGAGTCTCTGAACAAAGGAAGCATTAGTGGACTGAGTAAGCCAATGGACACACTGAAAATTAGAGCTGTCCTTCTCATATTTGTACAGCCAAGAGGGCAGGTTTTTGTGAGTTTGGATTGAAGTAAAGCAATTAGTTATTTTTCTTTCAGATGTTTCTTGATTTCGAGACAAACTAACACAGTCTGATATGCAACACGAAAATAAACTTAGCACAAAGTAAAGATCTGCATGCTATTATTTCTTAAATAGATTTACTGATTGCAGAATATTGTTTTCACTTGTTCCATAAAAGAAGTTATTTTTTGTTTTTTTTACAAAGAATGAGGTAAGTAAAGGCATATAAAGATTTGGTAATCAACAGGTGAAATCTGGAAAAGATTGGATTTAACTGTACACATTTACTGATAAAACCCTGCTTTCGAGACACCACCCTCTAGTGGAATAAAATAAAATTTAATTCTCCTCTATTCTCTTCAACTTCTGTTTGACAGTCATATGTAATAATAGCATTAGGAGTTTTGAAAGGCAGCAAGCTAAACGAAGATTCATAGAGAAATGCTGCAAGCATGCAACAAGTATGCATTTAAGATTATTATCCCTATCCTAAAAGGTTGCTTGCAGAAACAATAATGTGGCTTTTATTTATTTTATATCTGTATTATAATCCTTTTGGAATAGTACATGAACAAGTAGGCTAATCATTAGCATTGCTATCCTAAATTATTAGTGTTAAGTATAAACTATTAAGCCTTGTTTTCTGAATTATGTCATTCACTTTTCTTAAAAGCCCTATTTAACAGCACAATCCTTCTAAGCATGTTTATGTGGAAGTATGGCCTTAGCTAGATGTAAGGTTTATCCCGGGGTCGTCCCTGCCTGCTCCCGGGATCCCCTGTGTGTCATTTACATGAACAGGGATGACCCCGGGACGATCCCGGGATAAACTTTAGGTCTAGCTAAGGCCTAAGTCTCACTGTGTTCAATGGGAAGTAATTCCCAGGAAGTATAGGAAGGCAATGCAATAGAGCTCACTGTGTCCAGGGCAGGAGCTACAGGGCAGCTTCCCTTCCCAGTGTGGTCAATGGGAAGGAATTCACTGTGTTAACTTCAGTAGGACCCATTGTTTAGGTGGGTCAGAGAATGAGGAGGCTTAGGATCCTGTGGTTTCTTACTGGCTCCAACACACCCCGAAAAGGCCTATTTGGGTCTTCACAACCAGTGGGGCATCTGTGTCCATGGAGCTTTCTGTGGGCATACTAGGAGAGGCTCTTTGGTGATGTAAGTATTGTCCCTCTGGTGAGCTATAGGAGTAGCATTAATGTGACTTCCAATGCCCCCTAAGCTAGCCTTTGGCCAGCTTCAGGATTGCTCCCTAAGAGTTCTTCAAAGACATAAAGTATGTACTTAAATTATTTAGAATTCATTCTGATCCAGTGTTTCCTTGCCAGTGTTGACTCCCTTGAGCCTTCTGAAATCATAGAATCATAGAATAGCAGAGTTGGAAGGGGCCTACAAGGCCATCGAGTCCAACCCCCTGCTCAATGCAGGAATCCACCCTAAAGCATCCCTGACAAATCCAGCTGCCTCTTGAAGGCCTCTAGTGTGGGAGAGCCCACAACCTCCCTAGGTAGCTGATTCCATTGTCGCACTGCTCTAACAGTCAGGAAGTTTTTCCTGATGTCCAGCCGGAATCTGGCTTCCTTTAACTTGAGTCCGTTATTCCGTGTCCTGCACTCTGGGAGGATCGAGAAGAGATCCTGGCCCTCCTCTGTGTGACAACCTTTTAAGTATTTGAAGAGTGCTATCATGTCTCCCCTCAATCTTCTCTTCTCCAGGCTAAACATGCCCAGTTCTTTCAGCCTCTCTTCATAGGGCTTTGTTTCTAGACCTCTGATCATCCTGGTTGCCCTCTTCTGAACACGCTCCAGCTTGTCTGCGTCCTTCTTGAATTGTGGAGCCCAGAACTGGACGCAATACTCTAGATGAGGCCTAACCAGGGCCGAATAGAGAGGAACCAGTACCTCATGTGATTTGGAAGCTATACTTCTATTAATGCAGCCCAAAATAGCATTTGCCTTTCTTGCAGCCATATCACACTGTTGGCTCATATTCAGCTTGTGATCTACAACAATTCCAAGATCTTTCTCGTGTGTATTATTGCTGAGCCAAGTGTCCCCCATCTTGTAACTGTGTATTTGGTTTCTATTCCCTAAATGTAGAACTTGGCATTTATCCCTCCACTTATTTGGCTGTGTCGCCATGCACTTAAATGAAGACTATAACTTTGCATGCTCAAGGGAGCTGCTCCTTCGTTGAAAGGAGTGGGGAAGCCCACATGCTGGAATGCTTCATGTGGACATCGCAACAGATGGTGGGCTCAAAGCATCTCTGTCACATGCAGGAAGCATTTTGTTCATCACCCAAACTTTAGACCTGTACATATTAGTTTCCTAACTTAGATCTAGTATGTGAGGTTCACAAGAAAAAAATATCTGACAAAGTAATTGGATACATGAAATTCAAATTACACACTTATTAAGGAACTACATAAGTAGTTCGTTGGGTTGATTGCTCTGGACTATATAATTGGAGGGGTGAATAATCAAACAAATTAAAATACACTTGCATGAGAGGAATAAGGTTTTAGAATCTTATATTTCATAGGACTTCTTTATTTACCAGTATATGCATCAACAATTTTAATCAATATTTATGTAATATGCTTTTTAATACAGAGAAATATTTTATTTTTCATTTGGATTGTTTTCAAGGATGCTTTAAGGATGTTCCAGAATGCTTGCAAGGCAAAATCATCTTTATAACTGAAACAATTATGATGATTAAGGTTCATTAGAGGGTTTTTTCCCCTGCTGATTTCACCATGATGATTTGTAGTGTTAAAATAGCAGGGCATTCTATTAAACTAGACTTATTTATAGATTTGTAAATTTGAACTTTTGCTTAGATTTCATGTAGCTGAACTCCCGGAGGTTTGGCAGTGAGGTGTCATCAATATGCAGATGACACCCATCTCTATTTCTTCTTTTCATCAACTGCATGTGACGTGGTGGATATGCTAAATTGGTGACCTTGAGGTTGAGAGAAAGACCAGAAAGGAGGAGAGAAATCACCAGTCTGAATCTACCCCTCAGTCCTCTTACCTTGTTTGTCTGACCCTCGTTGTTTGGAGAAATGACACATACAAGGTTTTTTTAATTGGCTGTATTTTGAAATGGATATGTGGCCTATCTATGCTTCAGAACTCCTGGATCTTAGATGCTGTCTTGGAAAACAAAGATTGGAACCGGAAATCTAAATAGAACACATTTCAACACTAATAAATGTGAGCTCAGCAGTTTCTCGGCAGCGAATCAAAATTATTATAATTATTCACATTTCTATCCTGCCCAAGGATCTCAGAGCAGCATGCATTGGATTATCCCATTTTATCTTCATAACAATCCTGTGAATCTATGAGATTGGGCTGAAACATGGTGACTTGCCAAAAGTCATCCAATGATGTCTGTGGCTTAAGTAGAGTTTTAATCTGAGTCTGCCTGATCTACGTTTAACCCTTTATCTACTACACCACCACACTGGCTGACACTTTTTAATTAATAAAGTATCATCGGTTGGGAGCCAAAGAAAAGTTCAATTATATTTATATCTGAAGAGTCTTCAAGCTTATCTTTCTCCAAAAACAGCCCCCAGCCACTGGCCATCCCATGCCACACATCACTACAGAAATTGAAGAGGTTTTCAAAAGCAATGTGCACTATGATATTTATAGAGTCATGCAAAGGAAGTCTTCTTAAAGTGTAAACTGGAGTCAAACTCCAGTTCTGTTCTTTGGATGAATTAATTTGTGTGTGTGTGTGTGTGTGTGTGAGAGAGAGAGAGAGAGAGAGAGAGAGAGAGACTGACTGACTGACTGACTGACTGACTGACTGCATTTGTTTCTTAGCTTTGAAACAGATCTAAATATAAAAGCCAGAGGTCAAGGATATGTATGCTAGAGATAGATGTATCTCTCAATTTCAGTCTTGCCAAGATAGTCAATTTTTATTAGGGCAAGCTTGTTTCGTCCTGTTTCCGCACAAGCTTGCCATTTATTTAAAGAAATAAATCCATTCAGAAATGTGTACATATTTTCATAGCGCACACAATAATGTGTGCATTTTTGTGTGCATTTTAAAATGTACACAAGTTTGGATGCACACACCCATTGAATAAAGTGTGTCTGTGCACATTTTGGAAATGTAAATATTTTTCAAATGTGTGCATTTTGTTGAACACATATCTCAATTTTTGTGCAATGCATCACAAGCTTGGAAATGTATGGTTTTCTGACATACATTTGGATCTGTCTTTGGGTTCAGGAAGTACATATTGGGTTAATCCATTAAAATCCATAAAAACAAAAACAAAACAACTCAACAGAGCAAATTTCTCACACATCACGTTCCTAGTCCCCATGTGTCCAACAGGGCTTTGAATTTTTGTTTGCTCAGTATCAGATATCTAGTATGGCAAATTAAAATTCAGGAAAAAAAACTAGGAGAGATTTGTGAACCGCCCGGAGAGCTTCGGCTATTGGGCGGTATAGAAATATAATAAATAAATAAATAAATAAATAAATAAATAGGTAAAAAGTCAAAAGTCCACTGGGCATGTTCAAGTCCTTGGGCATAAACTAAAATAGTTCTATGGATTCTGGCCACTAATCTATATCCAAGACAGTTTGGATATTCTACATATTCTGATGTAGTGATCAAATTAGGAATATATGTTCATCTAGTTTGAGGATACAAATGTTTGTTTATTTCTTACATTTACATTCCATCTTTTCACCAAATGGTGCTAAGATCAATGACATAAATACAGTAAATGATAATAGAAAACAAAATAAAACAAACAAACAAAAATGAAAAACAAGGCAGGTAAAGCATCAATAAATAAATACAAACAATCAGATTGTGAAAGAGGCTGGATCACAGATCAGAGCTAAAGATCTGGAGGGGGAAGAACTGCGAAAGCAAAAATATCAACATGACCAAAGAAAGAACAGAGTGTCTATGAAGTAGATATGAACAGGACCAGCAAGCAAAATCTGAAGGTGAGCTAAGAGGTCGTAGACTGAAATGTTTGTTTGCATCCAAACTGTCTTGGATACATCTGACCCATAAAACTATATTAGACAGTCTGATCAATCAAGATTTCATAGCTTGAGCACGAAGCTGATTAGAGAGCAGTTGATGTATTACAATGAGGCCTCCATCATAGAGAGGTTCCAAAACGCTTGAGCCTGATCTACACCAAGCAGGATATGACACTTTGAAAATGGTTTGAAACCTGTGTATGGAGTGTGTCCTGTGCCTCAACAGTTGTCACTACTGTTATAAACCTTTTTAAAGCAGTAGTGTAGATCCTGCCATGATTCTATTATCTTGAAGGACCATTGGTTGCCAATACTCTGTTTGAAAAAAAGCCTTCCAATCATAAATTCTTCCAATCTGGTGTGAGGAAATGAACTCCATAGAAAAATGGACTTTCTCATTTTAGGTATTAACAAGTTGGGCCCTTCAATGTTTTCACAATATAGATTAATACTGCTTTCCCTCAAGATAAACAGGAAGATCAATACCTTGGTATTACTTCTAAAGTTTTGTGTTAGGTAATTTTGATTGAGATGAGGTGATTTAGGAACACCACTTTCTACTGTGAGCACAACTACTCCAGCTTAAAAAAAAGTATTGCTTTAGGGGCTGGTTAGATATGCTTTTAAATAGCTTTTCAGGAAGTTGAAATACCGGCATTCTACCTTTGACTCTAGTAATGAAGGGTTCTATACCAGATATACCTATTCCTGGTATCAGTCAATAAAATGGCTGCCATGGTGGACATGGTTGATAAAAACAAATTAAACACTAATTTCCAAGAAGGAAAACTGGTGAGACTAAAAGAAAAGTAACTTGCTCAAGACCCTAAGTACAAGGCAGAGGTGGTTTCTGAGCTCCAAAACCAAGCCACTTTTTTAAACTCAAATAAAGATGGTGCTGTAGGGCAACCCAACATTTTGCAGCATGCCAGCTTCCCAGTTAAAAAATAATAGTAATGATATCCTAAACAAAATAAAATAAAATCAGGAGGGTCAGGGAGCCTTGCGGAAGCCGAGAGAAGTGTCAATAGGCACATTGGTGCCCATGGACGCCATCTTGGAGACCGTAGAGCCAAACGAATAAAGGTAATATAAGAGAGTCATTTTTTTAAAAAAATCCTAACTTCAAATTCTAAAGATTGTGTAATTGGCATCATCTGCATTTGGCTTTTCACAGCAAAAAAATTCAGTATTACACTGAACCTGTAATTCCTGAGCCTCAACACACACAAAACTGTGAAGAAATCTAGTCGATGTCTCTTTTCCCTAACAGTTCTGCTGGTTTTAGGAGAGCAAGATAAAGTGAGGTGATAATCCTGCCAAGAAAAGAAACTGGTAACTTATTTTAAAATATCCCTGCGAGAGAACTCTGTGCAGGAAGGTTAAGAGCCATCTCACAAATGTCCTATTTTTTCTAAGTTTTGCTATTTGTTGTTCAAGCCACAGGTGTGGAAAGAACTGCATTGCTGGGGCTAGACTTTGCAGCAAGCTCCTGTGCCCGAAAGGCTCCCACCACCACCAAAGCATCCACCATGAAACTTTAAGCCGCTTCTATATAAAGATGTACAGATTTTGTAAAATGAGTTCTGTCTGCCTTCCACAGATTGTCAGGTGCCTTTCATTCTGTTGTCCTCTTATGGATAGAATTGGATTTTTTCCAGTTTTCAAATTTGCACAAATTCACACTTTTGAAAATGCTCAAATCCCCTCAAATGCCACCCAAGTGTGCATTTTCGGCCAGTTTTTCCATTCCATGTTTATGAAAAGTCAAAGCAAAAAGCTTCATTGTGTCAAAAGAAAGGCCTGGAAGAAAGCTCTACTTCCATTTTAATGCAACAGTGAGTGACTTTGTACACATTGGTGACCAGAAATCACATTTATTTATTTATATTTGTTAATAGATTTATTAATATATTAAATGAATTAGTAGTAAAATAGAGTTACTGCAAACCAATTCAGTAATCACTTCTACTTTCAATCTATCACACACTTACCTTGTGTTTACAGGGTTCACACATCATAAAATTCATACTTCAGACACACTGTTGGATTGGTTTGTAGGGGAATATGTCTCACACACCCTGCTGAATCATGGTCATCTTGTTTCTGACCAGGACCATAGACCAGTTATCTTGTTTCTGACCAGGACCATAGACAAGTGAAATGTGTTTTAGTGAAGCACCTTCCCCCTCTCCATATTTCAGCCTCTCCACATAGGTTTCTGTTTTTATTATTCATACCACTTTATATTATTTCAACTTTGCTCACAAGTTTGATTTGCACAGAGAATTTGTGTTTCATTGCTGTGATCCAAACAATTCCCTTAGGTGCATTGGACATGACCAGTGAGATATTATATTCTTCTTTTTTAAATGGTAGGTCCCTATGCTATATGCCCAACTGCCATTGAAACTTACCCTGGTTTCCAAAGATGTTTGCCAGGTGATCTGGGAAACTACTGTTCAAGAAACACAAGTCAAAAGCTTCTTGGGTGTGTGAAACTAGTTCCTGAGTCAAACATTTAATCCATATTGTTTCTCTGTTTGTGTATCATATAGCATCTGAAAAAGGAATGTCATGGCTCACAAAAGGATGTGACAAGGAAGTGATAGACCATTAATCTGTTGATTGCTCCCTCCTCCTCCATCCCCCAGGACATATGGAATGTTAGTTTTTTTAAGCTGATTGAACATGTGAAAATAAGGGATGGTTAAGATGGTGATGAGAAAATGCATGAGCCAGCAAGAGGAAGCGAAGCAATAAAAAACAGAAGCAGTGTAGGATGGGTAAATGTCTTCAGCAAGGTTTTGCATATGGTTAAGATGATTACTCAGTTGAGCTCATGAGGATTTCCATCCAATAGTCTGAAAGAATCTACTTTACAAGGAAGCTGAAGATTGAGGCAATTCATGACAGCTAGAAGCTGGGATAAATACTGCTGGTGTAATGAAAATGCTAAAGCCCACGTAACTTCAAAAGTAGAAAAAAAAATCCTCTGGGTCTGCTAATGTAAAAACACAAAGCATAGGAAAGGTTATAGCATTTTTTCTATAGATGATGATGATGATGATGATGATGATTGAAGAACAACTCTACTTCCCTTAAGAGAGAGAAAAAACTAATCTCTTTTGAAAAGTATTTTAGTTGGCTTTTTCTCAAAATCTTTTGAAGATTTATGGTCAGATGTCAGACATGGATTGGCAGGGATCACTCTAATGGTCCCCAGGCTCAGAGGCTCGGCAGCACCCTGGTTGCCCCACTTCATACCTTCCAGACCTGAGGGCCAAGCCCTCCCCTCAACCTCAGTCTTTGAGGATGACTGCCCCAGAGCTTCTCCAATCCCTTGGACATGAAGGAGCATGTGGCTACCGAAACCACTGTAGGCTCTCTAAGGGCTACAGCTAGCATATAGTAGGGGTGAAGCTTCTGAATGTTCCGAGCCTGCCAGCCTTTTGAAAGCCTCAGTTGCCTGCTGGGACAACAACTCTCCTTGTGAGGAAACACTCCAGTCCGTATGTATTATAGTATGCTGTCCAGGGTCCTGACAGTTCCTTTCATTGATGGGATGCTGTTCTTCTGGACCTGGCCATGCTTTACTAGATGTGACCCTGCTTTACTGGACTAGATCCCTCTCTACCTGACACTGAGACTGCACATGTTATAGGCCTCTTCCCTTGAGCAGCAAGCCAAACCAGAATAACTAAGACAAAGTAGAACATGACTCATGAATCTAAAGTCTTGGAAGTGCTCTGCAGTACAAGGGACTTGTACAGAAAAGCTTTGTATGCACATTCCTGTGCACATTGGACATCTTAGTCTGACATGTACCTTACATTATGGTTTGCACATAATTTTTAAACTGATCATTTTGGGGGGCCAGAGTAAAAACAAAGGTTACTGAGAACTGGATACAGCCAGCTGGGAGTGGCAGCATTTTCCATAATAGCAACCTTACTTTTTACATTTGCTGCAATCTGGGAAATTGCTGCCGGCTACTGTTTTCTATATCTGTGCCCTGCCCTACCCAGTTCATCTTGGTCCAATATTGTGAGAAAGATGCAAACATCTGCGAAATGGCTCCCTCTTGTCAAAATGGCTTTGTTTTGGTGGCCACCTCTGAGATGATGATGATGATGATGAATTAAATTTATTAGATCCTTATTCCAAAAAAAAGAGGAAAAAAAAGAATCAAGGCATTTTACAGCAAAGGTCAACACTTACAAAAGGTAACAGTGATGCTTAAAAATCTGCAAATCAATATAATTTGTCCAAAATTAAATGTATCCCCCTTCCAACTTTATGACACTTATTATCCAAGATCTGTTATGATAGAAAGAAAGGGAGCCATGTATCAGGGACTTGGATCAGTCATTGCAATACAGAACACCTCTGAATTTGGAGCAGGGGCGGTGCCTGCCAATTTTGTAAATTATGTGTGCGCTCGTGTTTTGCTTATTAATGTGCTCTACATTATTTTTCAAATGGAAATATACTAGTAAGCAGACACTCTAATTCTCAACAGGATTAAATGAATAGAATACTTTAAATTTGAGGCATGTTCTACTGTCTTTATTGTGCATGCTGGTATGATCATCTGGAGATAAGCCCATATTGTCTCTGTTTCAACAATGGGGAGTTGGAGGCTGGGAGGTCCTAACTTGTCCAACCTCCAGTGACAGAGGAGAAGGTTCTGAGGATCTGTTAAGACCAGCTGATGTAGCCATCTTATCTGTGGCATTGTCTTCTGAAGTATGGTTGATGGCAATGTGCAAGACAGCTTTTTCTATGGTAGTCCATTTATGCCTTGAAAAAGTCATTGCTCTAAAAATTTAGATTAGGTCTTTCTTTACTTATGTTCTGGCAGCAGTTGAAGACTTTTATTTTTAATCGAGTCTTTGATTCTGTTGCTGTTTAGGTTTTTACATGTTTTGGCTCTGGTTAACTGGATTACTGCTTTTAGTTGGATTACATGTTTATTATCCTAGGGTTTTTTAATTGGATTTTTATCTGATCATGTTTTGAAATTTTAAAGAAAATTGTTTCACCCTTTTTTGGTATGTTTTTAATAATTTTATTATAAGATGCCTTGGATTCTTTTTTAAAAGAGAAAGTTGGCTAATAAATTACATTTATTATTATTATTATTATTATTATTATTATTATTATTATTATTATTCATTGCTTTAATATATTTGCATTATCCTGTTATATCGTGAGCTGCTTTGTGAAGATCTTGGCCTTGAAAGACATGATAGAAGACAGATACAATCCAGGTTTCAAGATCCATGACTATGGCTGCAGTCCTATATATCAGGGGTGGAAAACCTATGGTCCTGCATAAGTTCTTAAACTTCATCTCTCATCAGCCTCAGCCAACATAGCCAGTGGTTAGGGATGGTGAGATATGTAGTCCAGACCTGGGAGCTATATACACAGACCTGTATAGCTAAGTAAATATGTATAGGATTGCAGAATTTCATCTCTCTTCACTAGATCCGCAGAGGAGTTATTGTCATAGTTATCTATCTAAACTTTCAAGATAACTTCCACAAAACAGATCCAAAATGAGAGACAGTGTGGTGTAGTGGCTACAGTGCTGGACTAGGACTCGGGAGATCTGGATTCTAATTTCCACTCGGCCATGAAGTTTACTGGGTGACTCTGGGCCAGCCACTGACTCTCGGCCTAACCTACCTCTCAGGGTTGTTGTGAGGATAAAATGGAGAGGAATAAGATCACGTAAGCCACCTTGCAGGAGGAAAAAAGTCAGGATATAAATATATAAAATCAATCAATCAGTAAAACCAGATGTACAGATGGTTTGGCACTCCTAGATTACTAGGAAAAAATAAGCATAGCATATTTGTATTTTTTTTCTTCAAATCGTCTTGGACAAGAAATCGTCTTCATAATAGCAGCCAGCACTTGACTATTGAGGAACAGTTCAAGTGGGGATTCAGAGATATAAACAAAACCACTGTAGGACTCAGTGAGGGTCCTACAGTGACCTGCAGTGGAAATATCACTTTGAAAACGGAGCAGCCAGATGTACATGGGACTTACAGCAGCCTTATTTGCATATTTACTCAGAAGTAACCCTCACTATGTTCAACAGGGCTTGGGGCTTACTCCTCAGAAAATGTGCATTGGATTGCAGCTGGGTTCTTCATACATTTTATCAATCCACTGATAATTCCCTATTTCTCTAAATATGGAATTATCAGTGGAAGCGTCAAGATAACGTGTACTTGAAAAATACAAGCTATATCTGCTAGTTAAATAACAGTGGGTAGAAGTCCCCACTAAGCTCTGATTCACCCATTTTAAATATTTAAAATACTAGCATTGAATGTTACCCTATTATGTGGCTTAGTGCATGTTTTAAATTTCCTGCTTGGTAAATATATTTCAAGAATTTAAATTTCCAACCATAACACGGCATTTAATACTAAATAGTATTCCATTTGGTTTATAGCCAGCAATTCAAGTACAAAGACTTTACTAAATTCAATTGCCATTACCCAGTGCTAAAATCCTTAATGGTAAAATAGGAAGCTTGAAGGAAAGAAGAATTGGAAAATAAAGAAAGCTTTTGAGTAAAGATGTCCAATGAAGTAAAAGCTTTTTTAAAAAACAACAACAACCAAACCTGTTTTCCTCAAGAGAATTGAAATCTAAATGAAATAGAGAGCTTTGGCTATTGGGCAGTATAGAAACGTAATAAATAAATAGTTGGAGGGTGCCAGAATTATGCATATAGATAACAGAAAGACCACAAAAATAACTAATACAATCACTGAAATGCACATTTCCCTTACTTGTTTGATAGTGTATTGAAAATAAGGCTTTTTTTGTATTGTATCTGGTCCTTTACCCAAACCAGACAACCCACCAAAGGAATAGCCATAAGACTGGCCAAGCAGAAATTGGATCCACATGGTGGGCATGGGTGCCTGAATGCCATGGAGTTCACAGCAGAATGTGTGTATCTGGCATAGAGTGATATTCTAATTCCCATGTTCCTACCAATCCCCTTTTAGTTGGAAGGATAATGGGAATAAGGCAAGCACACATAGGAATGAACACACGTGCCTCCTGTATTACATTTATCTATATAAAATGTACAGTAAAAGCCTAGTGCAGTGCTTAGTTGGATCCATACCATGAAAGGAATGGACCAAATTAGACACATAGACCCAGCTGGGATAATGAATCGTCCATACCTTTATTGACTTTTGCTTGAATAGGCTTGATGGTGTGCAGGTGCATTGGGTGTGGATCCTATCATCGGCCATCTCACCTGCTGTCCGATTCCCCCTACCTGGCCCTCTTGCCAAAATCACTGGTGTCGGTTGGCAGGGCCAGGGTCTCGCCACAACACAGACCACTAATGTGAACTCCATCCCATCACTTCAGACATGGCCAGCTCACAGCCCCCATGCTGGTCTGGTCTTGGCGCCATATCCCCAAGACCCCTTATAGGGATCCCTACTGTGGGGCAGCAGGGAGCCCAATCCTGCTCCTCTCACAAATGGATCCAGCCCAATGCCTTTTGTACCCACGGGTTGTGACTAGGGATGTGATCCGCTCCGATTAGAATCGGAGAATCAGAAGCGAATTGGCCTGCTCCGCCTTGCCCAGAGGCGGAGTATAAGCAGACCGGGGACCCATAGAAGCACGGCGAAGAGAAGCGCCCATAAGCGGAGCGCTTCTGTTTTCGCGGCTCGATCTGATCGCCATTTTGAAAAATTTCGCCCATAGGATTGCATTGCGGAAAATAATAGGGGGATAACTGTGTTGTTTTTTAAGCTATCTTTCTGAAACTTCTTGTGCTTAGAGAGTCATGGATGGGGGTCATTTTGAGCCTACTCTCAGCTCTCTGCGTGCTGCGGTTCGCTTGCTAGAATTTTTGGAAAAAATCAGTTAAAAACAGCGGGAAAAGGTACCTTTTCGAAGGGCTGAGGGGCAGAGTCAACTCCCGGTCATGATCACATGATCTCAAAGTTGGAGGAGGGGATAGGCAAAACGGGTAACTTGGGATCCTGGGAACTTCTCTTTCTTAGTCTGAACGGACTTTTCCCAGTGTTTTTTAAAACAGTAGCCCCACCAAATGCACAAACACAACCTGAAATCATATACTAAGCAAATAAATAACAGATAGGAAATACAGCACTGCTACCCACCATAACCTTGGGGAACAACTGAATAGATGTGGTGCAAGGGGATGAGCTCCCCTAGGGCATGTGGATGTGCCCAGTGCACTCTCCTGTCCTTGGAGGGCCATCAGAGCCCTCCAAAGGTAAACTTGTGGAGAAGCAATGCCTTTCATGAGTTGAAGTGAAAGTTTGCTTCTTAAAGACTGGTGAGGTTTCTAACTTTAACAGAAAAAAAGTTGTATACTTTTTTGTATTTCAATGCAAGCCTATGGGGGGGGGGGGAAAGCGGAGCTCCCAGCCGGATCCGGAGCTCCGCAGCGGAGCGGAGTGGACTATAGGCGGAGCGGGGCGGAGCGGCCCGATCCGCAAATTGCGGATCTGGAAGAGAAGCGGATCGGGGGGTCCGTGCACATCCCTAGTTGTGACATTATAAAATGAAGCGTCCATAAGAATTTACAGTCCAAGTCACCTTATTTACACTGGAAATAATATTGCAGCGAGGAAGGCAAAAAACAAACCCTGCACTGTCTTTGCCAATTGGTGTGCTGGCAAAATTCCTTTCCAGCCCTGTTAACCGGCAACTACTTCTGTCACCCACCCACTCTGGGTAGACATATTGCTACCCAGAGTTGGTGGGTGATGAAATCAGCAACTGCAGTGTTCCAGCCACATCGGAGGCTGGCTTTTAAGGGCCTCAGGTTGGAATGGAATGAGGATGTAGGAGAGAGTTCACTCCCATCAGACCACTCTTTGGCCTCACCCTGTCAAGCCCATCAGAGTGAACTCGGCTTGTCTGGTGGCAGCCTCAGTGACTGTTATTTATTGTGTCTGTAATACTTTTTGTGCTGAGTGCTTTGCATTTTTTTTATTCCTTCCCCCTGTTATTATGTCTATAGATGCTGAAGAGCCAAAAGGAAGGTAGTAGCTTCTTGTGTGTATTCTCCAATAAGAGCTAAATGAAAGAGCAGACTGTGTGTGCTACTTCAATGTTTCAGGCAATTAATGTCCTAAAATACAACTGCAGGCCCCTAAAGTTGGTAACAGGTGGAACAGCAAAACATACTTATTGTCTTCTAACTGTGGTTGAGTAACCACAGGAAACAAAGCCCTATGAAGAGAGACTGAAAGAACTGGGCATGTTTAGCCTGGAGAAGAGAAGATTGAGGGGAGACATGATAGCACTCTTCAAATACTTAAAAGGTTGTCACACAGAGGAGGGTCAGGATCTCTTCTCGATCCTCCCAGAGTGCAGGACAAGTTAAAGGAAGCCAGATTCCAGCTGGACATCAGGAAAAATTTCCTGACTGTTAGAGCAGTACGATAATGGAATCAATTGCCTAGTGAGGTTGTGGCCTCTCCCACACTAGAGGCCTTCAAGAAGCAGCTGGACAACCATCTGTCAGGGATGCTTTAGGGTGGATTCCTGCATTGAGCAGGGGGTTGGACTCGATGGCCTTGTAGGCCCCTTCCAACTCTGCTGTTCTATGAGTAATCTCTATTATGAGCTTAGTGTGTTGGTTCCATTAAACTTTTCTTCTCAATTTAGAGAAGGTATACTGCGTTTTCTTTTTGAAGTGTTTGTGGAACTCTAATATAACCCACACATGGGCTGCATTCAGGCTGGATGGAGAGAATGGTAGAAGATTTCAGAGAAATTTTAAGATGGGCTTCTCTTTCCTTGCTAGCTTCAAGTTGGATGCCAACATCAATAGCTCGAAAAAGAAGAGTGCCACGCTCATATGTAGTTGAGACTCCCCAAGGTCAAACCTATAGAAGAAACAGGGGGCACCTCAGGAGGGATTGCTCTTCTCCTGTGGATGTAACTGATGTGAATCTAACCAATGTGGATCTAGGGGTTGCAGAGGAGCCGGTGTCCCCTGAGGCAGTGGTCTTGCCAGAAGAAGGACCTCAAGGTGAGCTGGAGCTTTCGTCAGATGTAAAGGCAGATAGGACTGAATGGACATGGAGTGGGCGAGAAGTGAGACTACCAGCAAAGTTTAAGGACTATGTTATGGGATAGTGGTAAAGAGCTAAGATTGACATGTTAAGATTTAATTGAATAAAAGATATTATTTTTATGTAGAAGGAGGGATGTGATTTGTGAATGTACCTTTAAGAGGTCTGCAGCTGTCAGTC
Source organism: Elgaria multicarinata webbii (assembly GCF_023053635.1). Lineage (NCBI taxonomy): Eukaryota > Metazoa > Chordata > Lepidosauria > Squamata > Anguidae > Elgaria > Elgaria multicarinata. Next base: position 63,435,751 of record NC_086179.1, on the reverse strand, counting down.
TAAGAGGTCTGCAGCTGCTAGTCTCCAGGTCCTCATGGAAGGCCTGGGTGGGGCTTCTGTTTCATTGATCTTTGTGTGATGGACTTTGCTGCAGAGAGTTTGGTGTGTCGCTGTTCCAGGAGGTTTTAATAATAAAGGAATCCATCAAGGAAAAGGCTCTGAAGTTATTGCCCAGCAGTCTAGGCCTGAGGCAAGTGGCACGCTGAGGAGGTGAGCTCACCCCTATGCCCAAGGGATACCACAAACTTAGTAGTAGCATGCGATATTTAGTTCTCCCTAATTCACAACTACGTTAAGAAAAAAAAAGTTTGTCTGACCACTGCTATAGCTAACAGAGGAAGAAGGGAAGTGTTCCCACTTGACTGGGAACAAATATTGCTCTTTCCTCTTCTCCCACCACCAGCAGGCAAGTGAGTGCCAATTACAATGTTATGTTTAGCCCTCCCACCAACCATTTAGAAACCATGCTTTTGTCACTGGTATTACTGCTGCTATGACTCAAACAGCTTTCTTATTAACCTTATGTTCCAATTCTGATTCAATTCTCCAAGTGCCGTCACTTAGGTAACCAAAATGGCAACAGCCATATACAAGTAGAGAGGTATCAACAGACTTTCGAAGACTCTGAGGTTTGCTGAAGTATAAATTAGAACACCCCCAAGGGTAAGAAAAATACCCTCCAAAAAACCAGACCAATGAGGATGGTAGGGAGAACCCTGAAAACCAGGTAGTGGAAATAGAATGGAGTGTCTAGAAAAGGGGAACAGAGGAAAAGCTACAGGCCTATAAAGCAGACACCCATTGAGTTGCTGTCTCACCACCTGGCACCCACTTTGCCTGAAAAGGAGAGGTTTGAAGCGACACAGACACGTGAATGTAACTTTTTGTTGTGGGGCCCTACTTGAGTTGTATCTCCTGGAAGATAACTATGCAACAGATGCAAGTATGAATGTCCTTGTGTTGAAATCTGATGCATTTTCTTTTTAGATTGAAGGGCAGAATAGTGTTAAACACTGCCAATGGAATGCTTTCCATTTGCCAGGATGAATATGAGTGTTGTATAAAAGCCACGTCAATGCTTTCTCCTCCCTCCCTCCAGAAAAGCCCCAAAACTCAACGAGAGGAAATATATGCTTAAACTTTCAGCAACAGAAAAAAGATTTTTTAAAAAAAAAAAATACCACCACCTTTTTTATAGGCATATTATAATACATTACTTCTATTTATTTTTTCCTTTGGTCCTTTACAAGCTAGTGTTGTAAATATATGAGAACAGCCTTTATAGTATCTTTAATTACACATGCTAGTAAAACTGAAGATCATTGCAGTGTACATAAATGGCAAAAGGCGTGAGCTATTGTTAATTTGTTATGTTGTCTTACCTTATTATCATACTTTAATGTAGTAAAAAAACCTGCCCCCAAATTAGGAATCTGTGTGAGAGAGAAATAGGTGGGGGTGTTTAGTTTTTTTAGTAAACACTGGAAAATCTAATCTTGTATTCCATAACTTGGAGGATATCCATGTTGAGTGAATCACAGGAAGAAACTGATTTTAGCCATTTTAATTGCCAGCAGGAGTGCTAGATTTTAAAGGAGATATACTTGCATATCAAATTTGAGATGCAGCGTATGATTTGATTTTGGTTGCTGTTGAAAGAACAAAAATCAGAGAGCTTGATGGATTGTGGAGCATGTTCCATACCTTGTGGATCAAATTATGGCACCTTTTCTAGGCCTCTTAATACACTATACTCTTTGTACAAAGCTCAGCTTTTGGCAAAAAATAAGCTTTAATTATAACTAGTTGTATAGTTTACAGGGATGTAAAGTATATTGCAAAGGCATTAGAAAACTGTGCTAGACACTTCAGGTCTTGCCATGATATATTTAACCCAATCATAGACTGAAATGCCAAATTGCTACAAAACATTACATTAAATGTTGTATTAATAGAATCTTCAGCAACTTGACCCTTCCCGACCTTTCCAATTATTTGCTGTTATGAGAGTTCTTAGAACTGGATGATGAGATGGGATAACATATGGTTGTAGAAGTTATCAGATGAATTCTGTTCTTGAAATAGAAACAGGGAGTAGAAATTTGGCCTTTTCATGTGAGCAAATAAGTCCAAATACTTATAACAACAATAGTACTTAGTCCTGTGAATCTTACTAGTACTAAGGCTTAATCTTGGTCTCCAAGTTTCCACAACGGTTGAATTCTTAGGTTCTGCGAAATTTCTGCAACAAATATTACCTCTACATAAAAAATGTTGGGAAAGAGTAGTAGAACCATGCAAAATGAATCCTAAATACAGCCCTATTCAGGCATCAATCATGATTCTCATACCAGTGAAAAGAGTTCTACTAGAAAGTGCTACTCTATTGACTAATCAAAGGCAGCAAGCCAGGCTTGATGTATTTTACATTGAATTTTGCTAATGAAGATGCTTATACTCTTGTAGGGTTGTCATATTGTAGTTCCCTAAAATTGGGCAACTTATTTGATTATGATGCAATCATTTGCTAATTATGCTTATTTATTAATTAATTGGGTCCATAGCTCAGTGGTAGAGCATCTGCTTTGCATTCAGGAGGTCCTAAATTTAATCCCCGGCATCACCAGGTAGAGTTAGGAGAAAATCCTGAAACCCTGGAGAGCCGCTGCCAGTCAGTGTCTACAATACTGGGCTAGATGGACCAATGGCCTGACTCAGAATAAAATAATAATAATAATAATAATAATAATAATAATAATTTCTTACCCACCTCTCCATTTTGATTGAGGTGGGGCACAACATTAAGTATAAAATACGTAAAATACTGATTAAAAACATAGTATACATTGTTAAAACATCCTAAAAAAAATCCTAAAAGCATCCTAAAATTCCACAACTCAGCATCCTGTGTTCCTATTTCCTATGCAAATTTAGCACATAAATTGGTGAAATGTCTGCCAATCTTTTTGTGTCCGCTTCTGACAACTATAGAGACAGTGGGCCTGTTCACACGATCACAGACGGGAAAATAAGTTGTTGTGGCTTATTTGCCTCATTGCGTATATCAAGTGTGACCCTGGAGCATTTGCATAATTTCCCTTGTTGCGTCAGACAAACATGGCAATGATGGCTTGTTGCTGTGATTAACAAGCCAACCCAGAACCCTAAAACAACCCAGATTTTCAGTAGCTTGTCAACCATGGCAACAAGCTGTGTTCACATGACAAGCTGCATTGGCGAGGGTAATTATGAAAATCCCTCTGGGGCATGTGGCAGGGGAAATAAGCCACTGTGGCTTATTTACCCCACCATGATTGTGTGAACCAAGCCACAAAATGCTCTTATATCTGTTTTATAGACAAATATAAATCCGCTGCTCTATATTATGCAACATTTAATATGCAATGATAGAAAAATAATGCTCCAAGGGAATAAATATTCAAGCATGTACATCACATTGAAATATACAGATGCAAAGAGCCTCATATGATGAAGGGTATTGTATAAGAATAAGACATTACTGTCACTGCGATTGATACAACTGGGCTGAAATGTTCAATGATGAAGGAGAACTACAGTATATGTAGAAACAGAAGTGTACAAAAACTTCAAATAGTTCAATGTCTTGCCAACACAATATAAATGAAATCCTCTTAAGATGTGAAGACCTAGAAAAGGTACTAAAGGTATCTAGTATTCACCCTAGTTCTTTTCTTTGGTTATGACTTGAAAGACAATATCTGTATGACAGGCTCCAAATTCAAATTGTACTGTCTTTTAAATTGGATATGAAGAACTCCATTTTCTTTTGGTGTTTAAGCAGTTTGTAAGCAGCCATGTTTGAAAGGCTGGGGCTGCAAGTAGTGGGAAAACCACCTGTGTGTGTTTCTAGCCCGAAGGTATGAACAAGGCCTGTTTAATTGGATTGAGTGATCTCAGCTGCACTCCTTTGGGAACTCTCAACCCTCTTTAGGGGCCTGAGAAAACGATTCTATTCAGCCTGTGGTTGGCTAACAGGGATCACCTTACAGTTGCCAGGGCCTTGAGCATATAACCAGAGAAGTTACTGCTGCTCATTGTCTTGGTCTTGTCTTTGCTTTGGACTCCAAGTATCTCTGATTGGGCCCTGTCCTACTGGAAGACTTGTGCTTAGTACGTATAGGCAGGTTTAGGTAGCTTTCTTATTTTTGCATTGAAGTGTTGATTCAAAACATTACTCCTATTTTGTTTGTCTCTCATTTCCTTTTCTCCAATAAACTGACTACCTCTTATAGCTGCCAGTCTATGTGCTTCGTTCTAAATTGCCTCCGTACTGAATCCAGTTTCTTCCTCTCGGCTAATGCTACGTTTGTTTATGTATTTATTGTATTTCTATACCACCCAATAGCCAAAGCTCTCTGGGCAGTTCATCCAACTTAAAACCATCAAGTATAGTTCAAAGTATAAAACGAACGACAACATAAAAGCACAATATAAAAACACAACCAGCAGCAATGCAGAGATCTATACAGATTTAAAACAACAAAGTTAAAACACTAAGATAGTAAACTGTTAAAATACTGGGGGTGGGGGAAAGGTCATCACCTGGCCTCAAAAAGAGTATAACATGGGTGACCATATGAAAAGGAGGACAGGGCTCCAGTATCTTTAACAGTTGTATTGAAAAGGGAATTTCAGCAGGTGTCATTTGTATATATGGAGAACCTGGTGAAATTTCCTCTCCACCACAACAGTTAAAGCTGCAGGTGCCCTGCCCTCTTTTAAATCTGGTCACTCTAGTATAGCTCCTGCACTTTAACTGTTGTGATGAAGAGGGAATTTCAACAGGTTTTCCATATATACAAAAGACACCTGCTGAAATTCCCTTTTGTATGCAACTGTTAAAGATACAAGAGCCCTGTCCTCCTTTTCATATGGTCACCCTATCTCAGGTGAACCTCTCTAGGGAGCTTATTCCACAGCGGGGGTGCCACAACAGAAAAGGTTGCAGGCCTAAGCCTTGGAAATATAGGGTGCTAGTTTGGCTCCCCCATTTCATAGAGGTGTCCGATAAGGCCTGAGAGTCCCCTGACTCAGGCTGAGTTGTTTGTAAGGGGTAGTGGCAGCCCACCAATTTGTGTTCATGTTCAGCCCGAGTAACCTTTTGCCCCTGCCTATACTGCTGGGAATTTGGGCAAACCCCTTTCTCCCTTCACATTGGCCTTCCTCAATATGGTGCCCTCCAGATGTTTTGGACTAGAACTCCTATCAGCCAGCATGAAAGATTGTCAGGAATGATGGGAATTATAGTCTAAAATATGGAGGTCCCCAGGCTGAGAAATACTGCTCCAAATGCTTGTGGTTCCAAAGAGGCCTTTGTATGGACTAGGAGCCCCATGACTCCTCTCAAATGAAAGCAGGTAAAACTAGAACGCAAAGTTTATTCAGAAAAGATGTAGCAAGCTTCTGTGTCAACTGACTCTGATTCTCTTGCTTCAGCAGTATATGGGTACAACTCAAAGTACAAAATATGAGTTTGAACATCTGTTAGGGCTATGGAAGCTTGCCTGCTCTCGCCTTCTGAGAAACTGGCTCTAAATATCTTACTTTGACAGGGGCTATAATATCAGAACGCTAATTTCTGATCCCAGACTGTAATAATTTGCAATACCATATCTTTTTCTTTGCTTTCCATGATGGTGTAATTACACAACATCATTTATATTAAAATTAAGTATGCAAGCCATATTTGTGGCAATTCAAAACAAAAGATTGATGCTAAAATGGGTGAGAGATTTCTGGCTGTGGTTAAAAGTTGCTAAAAATTCATTTGAATGATAGAAGTAAAGTTGACTTAGTTTCAGTTATGTGGCTTGTACATGTCTTTGCACTCCAGACTGCGCAGTGCATTTTGCAAAGATGTAAATGTTTATAATAGCAGTACAGCTTGCAAATGTAATTTTATATGCATATTTTTAATTTACTTGTGTTCTTTCAAAACCATGAATATTGCGAATTTGAGTCAAATGATATCCCTTAGGAAGGAGATGGATTAAATTTCCCTATAAAGGAGCAAAATCTTTATTGAGGGGAAAAGTATTAATGAATCTTTGTAAATTCCACAGATTACTATGTTCAGCAATAGATACATTAGTTGGAGAGGAGAAGAGCAGTTTTTCTGGAGATGATTGGCTTCAGTTGCAGCCTGCTTATTGAAGGGCTGTAAACATACTTTGATACTGTGGGCTTCAGAAAACCAAATGGAGAGTGCCAATTTCATTAAGAACTGGTATCCATTCATAGCTTATGTATTACCATACTTGCTGGGAACACACATTTGTGAACTATATCTCTGTTCTGTGTTTCCTGAAATACAGAGAAAAATAGCAAATGTAATTTTGGGAGGGACAAAGTCTGGATAGTGGAGTGCCCTCATAAGGTATTCAGGGAAGTTACAGTGATGAGAACAAAGTTTTCCCCCAGAAACTGAGTTATAGTACAAAAATAAAATGTTTTTGTTATACTTTAGTTTATTATTAGCATCACCCTAGCAAATAGTTTTAAGAAGCAAAGTAATAAAAATGATAAGGAGAGGCTAGCCTTGGTCAAGTAGAAATGAATGCTAGAAGCTTCTACAGTCATATAAGCAATATTTTTAAAAAAGTTAACTTCCCCACCTTCTTCTGTGTTTTTAATGGCAAAGAGAATTTAATTCTTTCTCTAACGTAAAAAGTTCTTATTTTCTTCAGAACTAAGGCCTAATTTACACCTACAGCCCTTTTGCAGCGGAGGAGGGATAATTGCGAGGTTTCCCGCTTCCGCAGTCGTCGCTCACGGGGCAAACGTGAGGGAAGTTTCCTGCAAGTAAAGGAGTGCCATTGTGCCCCATGAAGGCGGTTCTGAATGTGCATTGGGAGAAATGGGCAAGACTGGACAGATGGTTATGGGGGCATGGATATTTTTTTAATAACTCTTCTGACATGCACATCAGCACAAACACACAGCAATGCAGTGGGGGGAGACAGGTACTGCATCGAAGATGAGCTCCTGCGCATTAATATGTTTGTGTTTAAAAAACCGCACATGGTCGGTGCCAAAACACGCAGATAACCAAAAAAAAAAAAAAATGTGCCGAAAATGGCGGACGCCCACTCCTGCGCACATCTGAAACTGCTGGACATGCCCCTGATGGTGGGTTGGCTGTTCGCCAAGCCGGGAGCTCGCACCAAACAACAACAGCTTCGGGAAAGGTGGGCACAACAGCTGCGGACAATGGGATTGTAGCAAGAGAGACGGAAAAGCTGCTACAACCACCCAGAGAGCTTCGGCTATTGGATGGTATAGAAATGCAATCTATATAAATAAAAATGAAAAAGACCGTTCGTTACTGTCGTTATATCTCCGAAAGTTCTTCACCAATTGCTTTGAAATTTTGACACAGCGTTGCGTTCGAATACGCGAGCGTTGTTATGTAACTATGTTCTCTATGGGGTCAAAGGTTTTTCTTAAAATCGAAGAAATAGGCCTCCTCAAAACCAGTCCTGCTGATCATTGTGACATCACCAACCAGTAGGCCAATCCGCTCCCTCTGCCTCCTCTCCTATTTGCATGTACTCTCGCAATTGGCTGAGTGAATATAGATGTCACACCTGTGACAGTTACACGTTCAGAAGAAAGGTAACTGCCATGAGTTTCCACTAACCTCCTCAACGTAAAAAAACCCCTTTTTTAAAAACCAAACAAACTGCTTTACTTCATCCAAATAATGCCTCGCAGAAGATCACACTTAGGTCGTCGTACTCGCGGAGCGGAAGCACTGCGACGAGAAATTGCAAATCAGACTCAGGAAGAACGGGCTTCAGCAAATGAGAAAAAAAGAAAAAGAATGCCTCAAATACGTGCCAAGGAATCAACCAAGCAACGTTCAGCCAGACTTGAGGATGCACGGTTGCGAGCACAGCAATCGCGTACTACAGCTTCAGATCTGCTTTGTTCTCAACAGAATGAACGCGAAAGGCTGAGAGGGGCTGAAAGACGTCAACGAGAAACAGCACATCAGCGTCAAACACGACTCCGTGGTAAACAATCACACGATTACAATCGCCTTGCATTCCGGTACAACCCAGCTGATGATTATAGTTTGAGGCGGCATGTTCTCATCGGCACTATGACTGAAGTGTGTCCTTATTGCAAGGCTCTTAAATTTAATGGAGAAACAAAAGGAATGGGTTGTGCTGCTGGAAAAATTAAAATGCCTCAACTTGGAGAACCACCAGAGCCATTACAAACTTTGCTTGCCGGATATACCGCTGAATCAAAGCATTTCCTATCTAACATCAGGAAATACAACTCATGCTTCCAAATGACGTCGTTCGGCGCAGAAATCATCACAGCTCCATTTATGCCAACTTTCAAAGTCAAAGGACAAATTTATCATAAAGCCGGCTCCTTCCTTCCGTTTCAAGATAGTCAACATAAATTCCTACAAATGTATTTCATTGGTGATGGCAATGATGAATTGAATGCACGCTGCGGAATTTATACCGGCATAAAAAGGTCCATTGTTTCAAAACTGCAACAGCTACTTCACGAAAAAAACAATTTAGTACATTTGTTCAAAACAGCAATTGACATGATGCCATCTGATACACACAAGATTGTTATTCATGCTGACAAAACGCCTGCTGGAGAACATGTGCGAAGATTCAATGCTCCAACTATAGACGAAGTGGCAATTGTTATAGTCGGAGATCAATCTTGACAGGACCTTTCAAAGGCGAAGATGTCCTCATTCCTCGCATTCCTATGATTCCAACAGATATGCCATTTCAATTTAAGAGATTGCAATTCCCAATTCGATTGGCGTTTGCAATCACCATCAACAAAGCTCAGGGCCAATCTTTAGAATTGTGCGGTTTAGATCTAGACACAGATTGCTTCTCACATGGACAATTATATGTTGTGTGTTCTAGAGTCGGCAAACCAGACAATCTCTATATCTACACAGACAATGGAACAACTAAAAATATTGTATATCCACAAGCATTGTGAAATTAAACATATTAGAAACATCCGCTTTGTCTTTTCTTTCTTTTCAATTTAACCAGACTGAGCCACAGCAACGCGTGGCAGCGTACAGCTAGTAAATAAATAAATAAATAAATACAAATCCAGTCAGCGATATTCCTGAGTAACGGAGGGGTTGATCTGGGATCACCGCGGGAGTAGGTGAACATCATGTGGCCTGGTAAGGACGACCTTGATATTATTCAGGAATAAATGGCTGGTGTAGACAAGCCCTAAAATTACTGGTACTAAAAGCACCCAAAGTTTTCTCATATTTCAAACCAAACTGTTACTCATCTAATCCTGATTTCCATATTGCAGGAGGCTGGGAAAAATAATAATAATAATAATAATAATAATAATAATAATAATAATAATAATTCTTACTGCCTGTTTCACTGGATCAAGGCGGGGAACAACATTGAATACAAAAATACATAAAACTGATTAAAAATATATAAACCAAATACTGTACATTATTAAAATAACAGCCAAACGTCTTAAAATTTGACTGGGTAGGCCTGCCGGAAGAGATCAGTCCTTATAGCTTATTTAAATTCAGAAAGACTGTTAAGTTGGTGAATCTCTCCCAGCAGACCATTCCACAGTCTGGGAGTGGCAGAAGAGAAGATTCTCTGGGTAATGGTTGTCAGCCTAGTTTTGGCTGATAGTATGCAAAGTTTTGGGTATTTATATTTGTACTGATTCATCAACCTTTCAGGGTTTTTGTACAAATTGCTACAATTGCTTCTGGCTAATCAAGTGTAACTAAGGCATAATGCTTCCCTCGTACTGCTATTTCCATTTCACAAAACATGAGAATTCCACCATAAGTGTAATGGAACTTGCTTTTCTGTGGTTAAATATGGGGAAAGCATTAAGTGCCAGATGGTTGAGAGTAACTCAGTAATATTAAAAGTTATCTGTACAAGTACTGATGCTCAAATTTGTGTATGTGTTGTGTAAGGGAATAGGAATGTGATGCAAACCAAAAACCTGGCCTTTTTGTTTCTCCTCCCCATACTGTTTCCTGTCTCAGTTTTACCACTCTTACCATCTCAACTTCAGTCTCTCCGCTCCCTTCCTTCTCAATCCTAATTGACTTTCTTCCTCCCACCCCGCCCTCAAGTATCCCATTCTTCTCTCTGAAGCCCTGCCTTCTTCCCACTCCATGCCTTCAACCGTTGTAACCTTTCTCCCTCCAACCTTCCTATTCTTCCCCAACCTTCCTCTCAAAGAATGGCTTAATTCTTCTTCTTTAGTAGCTCTGTGGAGATGGCAGGTAAGAAGTTCCACCTCCTTCGCCCATTGAGCTCAGGAGTGGGCAGAAACTCCTCTTGAACACCATCTCTGGAGGCAAAATGATCCAGGAGGCCCGTATTGACCATGGCTGTGCTTGTTTAGACTTAACCAACACAATAACTTCCTGATCCAGGCTTACAATTATGCACTGCCCTCTGTTGGAAAGGGTGGAAAGTTGGAGGCAATGGGGAATTGTATTGGGACTGCTATGTGTCTACAAAAGTAAGGGGTTTCTTACTTTGTTTCAGTGACCCCAGTTGCCAACACGCCTTGATTGAACAAAAGCCTATATTCAATAGATTGTGTTACCTCTTAAACTTACTTATGCTCCAATTAGAGATAAGAGTGGGGATTTCTCCGGGGTGGATTCTGTCAGGAGGTGGAGCCTGGAGAGAAAACCCCTCCCCTGAACCCAGGAAAGTTTGATTGGCTGAATGTGGAACCTCCATTGGCAGATTAGGTCCATGAATGAGAGGTTCCTCATCCGTAACCTATGCACATCTACCTGAGAATTCAACTGGGCCATGGTTCTCAAACATCTGCACTTTTAAAGACACCTGTATGACATCTGCACTTTATATGTTTGCTGTGAGCAACACTGGTGTAGCAATCATAATGTGTAATGCTGCCTAACAAATTCTCAAAATGTGGCTAGAAGGAGGACATTGTTAATTGAAGAAGCTGTAAATATTTGACTCAAATATTACTAACAGAAAGATAGAAACATCTATGGTATAAACACAAAGAGTGAAAATACTTAAAGTGTTAAATGTGGTGCTAGAGGGGAACAATTAGAAGTAATGAATGGAAGTTGGTTAGGGTGAAACAAAGCAGAATATTAGAAAAATCTTTCTGAGAATGGGCTGCATTAAACTGTGAAATAGTTTCCCCAAGGGAGTAGTAAAAACCACATTATTTAGCACATTAAATAAGTCACTGACAAAACACTGCAAATTTTATCATAAGGACAAGTCTGCTAACAAAGAGATTAGGTAGATTACCTACTTAATTTACTCTTTCTTATAAATTCTCAATTTCAGGGCTTTCCAAGTAAAACAGTGGCATCACTATATTTATTTATTATATTTTTATGCAGCCCTATAGCTGAGGCTCTCTGGCTGGTTCCCAACAATTAAAACCGTTAAATGCAACATGATAAAATGCAATTTAAAAGTTTAAAAGTCTTGCTATCTACTGTTTTACTCTGTACAGCACCATATACATTGATGGTGCTATATAAATAATAATAATAATAATAATAATAATAAAAACCTACAATATGAAATAAAGCTAAAAAATAAAATAAAACGTAGCAGCAATTCAGATTCAAAATACCTTACAGATTCAAAACAACAGAAACAAAAGGAATGCTTTAATACTCTTACGATAAATGTGGTTACATATATAAACCAAGCATAAAAAATAATAATTCATTGATGCTATGCATGTGAATAGGTCACATACGCATATACACAGCTCGATTCCTCAAAACCTATGATTTTAGCGTATAGTATAGTGTAATTCATGTGAAAGGGCCTGCAGGAACATGTAGGGCTACTTCTACCTCCTAAATGATGCCTCTGCAGGGATGCACATTTGGCTGAATCAGAAGGAGGCCACTTTCATCATACGCAAGGTTTCCAACACTGAGAAAGGAGACCTCGCCGTACTGAGACAGTGGGCTAATGTGTGGATTTAATCCACTGGAAAGCATTCCATCTGGAGGAGATATTTATTAATACGTGACCCTGTTGGTTCTCCTGGACCTCTCAGCGGCTTTCAATACCATCGACCATGGTATCCTTCTGGATAGGTTGTCTGAGCTGGGAGTTGGAGGTACTGCGTTGCAGTGGTTCTGCTCCTACTTGAATGGCCGATTCCAGAAGGTGGTGCTGGGGGATTATTGCTCTGTGCCGTGACTCCTAAGCCATGGGGTTCCACAGGGCTCTATCTTATCCCCTATGCTGTTTAACATATACATGAAGCCGCTGGGGGAGGTTATCCGGAGATGTGGACTGAGGTGTCATCAATATGCGGATGATACCCAGCTCTACCTTTCCTTTTCATCAAACCCAGGTGAGGCAGTGGCTGTTCTGAACCAGTACCTGGGCATGGTAAAGGACTGGATGAGGGCTAATAAACTGAGACTCAATCCAGACAAGATGGAAGTACTGTTAGCGGGTGGTTCATCTGTCCGGCGAGATGATGTTTGCCCTGTCCTGGACAGGGTTGCACTCTCCCTAAAGGATCGGGTCCGTAGTTTGGGGGTGCTCTTGGATCCAGAACTGTCACTTGAGGCTCAGGTGAACTCAGTGGCAAAGAGCACCTTTTATCAGCTTAGGCTGATATACCAACTGCGCCCTTATCTGGACAGAGATAGACTAACTATAGTTATCCATGCTCTGATGACCTCTCGTTTGGATTACTGCAATGCGTTATATGTGGGGCTGCCTTTGAAAATGGTCCGGAAACTTCAACTGGTACAAAACAGGGCAGCACGGTTACTAACAGGGACTGGCCGACAAGACCACATCACGCCAGTCCTTTTCCAGCTTCATTGGCTACCAGTCCAGGTCCGGGCCCAATTCAAAGTGCTGATATTAACATTTAAAGCCCTAAACGGCTTGGGGCCAGGCTATCTGAAGGAATGCCTCCTCCCATATGTACCTACCCGGACCCTAAGGTCATCCATCCTCAGGGGTCCTTCTCCACGAGCCCCTGCCAAAGGAAGTGAGGCAGGTGGCTACCAGGAGTAGGGCCTTCTCTGCTGTGGCACCCCGGCTGTGGAATGAGCTCCCTAAGGAGGTTCGCTTGGCACCTAGATTATATGCTTTTAGACGCCAGGTAAAGAACTTTTTATTCTCCCAGCATTTTAACAGTCTATAAATAAATGTTAACTTGGTGTTTTAAATTTGTAATTTTGCATTGCTGCTGTTTTGATCTGGTTGAGCTTTTATATTGTATGTTATATTATAGTTTTATACTGTTGTTTTATACTTTGAATGTTTTTAATTTTTGTGAACCACCCAGAGAGCTCCAGCTTTTAGGCGGTATAGAAATGTAATTAATAAATAAAATAAATAAATAAATAAATAAAAATAAAATAAAATAAATAGATATGAAAGCTTTGCCTCTTGAAATATATAGCTATGCACATTCACTCACTTGTCTAAGTCAGCTTTTTATGTGGCAGTCATCAAGAGATCATCATAGAATTAGAATCATAGAATAGTAGAATTGGAAGGGGCCTATAAGGCCATCGAGTCCAACCCCCAGCTCAATGCAGGAATCCACCCTAAAGCATACCTGACAGATGCTTGTCCAGCTGCCTCTTGAATGCCTCTAGTGTGGGAAAGCCCACAACCTCCCTAGGTAACTGGTTCCATTGTTGTACTGCTCTAACTTGTATGTGTGAACCAGCCCTACGATGCTGATCAGTGAAAAATGTTCAGATATAAGGAGGTAGGTCATTTCCAGATAATTCAATATTAGTGTCTTAGCACATCTGCCTATGAACCAGATAAATAAGGAAACAAGAACCACAAAGGATGCTGAATACTTGACTCATCAGTTCACTCTAAGGGCAAATCGTACCTCTTTCAGCTTCATTCTTAACTCTTGACCGGAGTGTACACACAAATACTCTAAGGAAAACCGAAGGTCAGATTGCACTTTTTAAAAAGTGTTTATTATACTTGAGTCCAAAAAATCCAAGCAAAAGTGGAGGGGAACGAGAAATCCATATGTCAAGTTATGTCAAATGTGTATGTCATGTTCAATACCAGATTACATATTTTTTAGCCGTCTAGGATTTGTTCATAAATAGTTGTGTATATGTTTGTGTGTTTAATGAATGAACATGCTTATACGGCACAAATCGACCACATTCTGTGGAATGTCTCCGTGTCGGCACCATGCATTTCTTATGCCTGTTGGTTACAGAGACTTTATATATGCATTTGGGGGGTAATTATCTCAACTTGTAATACTTAAATGTTGCTGCAGTTATGCAAAGTATTTCCTGTAGTTCTGCTTAGTTGGTGTAACTCAAGGGTGGGCAACTTCTACTAGTTTTGGCCCATAACCCCCATGATTTCTCACCACTGCCTATGCTGGCTAGGTCTGATGGGAGTTGTAGGCTAAAACATCTGGACAGTCACAAGTCCTGCTGTAATGTAAACAGCACCAGAATGAAAATCTTAAATTGGAACAGGGTTCCTTGCTGAAGATATTCAAATCAGCACACATGATGGTGGTGGAGGGACCACATAGAACAGCCTTCTTCAACCTGGGGCGCTCCAGATGTGTTGGACTACAACTCCCAGAATGCCCCAGCCAGCTCTGCTGGCTGGGGCATTCTGGGAGGTGCAGTCCAACATATCTGGAGCGCCCCAGGTTGAGGAAGGCTGACATAGAAGATAGGATAACATTCCTTTGTGAAGGGTTGACAGATAGATCTACCTCTCTCTTAAGATCTAATATTTAAATTCATACCTAGCATCAGCTGTTCTGCATTTGTGTGGAAAAGATCAGGAGGCATTTTTTGGTAAGTCCATCATAACTATGGAAATTTCCCTTTAAATTTCCCATTTATGGGGATGGAAAGCAGAGTTTTTATTTATTTTTCATTTTTATGTAACTTGCAACTACTTTCCTACTTCTGCAGACCATCCACTTAATTATCTGCTGCTTTCATGGTAGACTGCTTTACTTTGTTTGGCCTGACGACTCAATTCAGCTTCTGCCTTTTATTATTTTCTAGTCTGGGAGACTCCCAACTCTACAATCTTTTGTAATACCGGAGCAAAGAGGCAAATTAAAGTAGGGAGAGAGCATGACAGCTGGGACAATACAACTCAACTGCCCTGCGTCATGTATCTGCTAACTCCATTGATTTGGACATGGGTCACCCCTAACAATCCATGCGGAGTACTTTACAATGGCTTTTTAAACGAAAATACAGCCTTTAATCGACTACTTTATTAAAAGGAAATGCATGGCTACTTTTGAAACAAAATTAAAATAAACCATATTCCTTTATTATGAAATGTAGGAGTAGGACATACATGGCCTGTATTACGAGAGCCTATCTTTTCTCTGTTTTGCTTTGGTTCTTCTTCAAATCCCTATATACGTATTTCACACCACCCGTTCAAAGTAAAAGCTTTGCACAAAAGCGGGATGCATAAATTTAAATTCTAGTAGTCTGGGCTGGGATCCAAACAGCTACTTAAGCTCATGCACATGTGAGAAAAACACTATTTAGATCTGCTTATATTTTGTTTTGGAGTGACCTCTGAGTGAGATTGTAATGTGACTGAGTAAGCCAGAAGCCTACCTTTGCTCCCCTATATGGGGCCTAAAATAGTTGTGGGTGCCTTGATTACAGTTACTATAGAAGGGAGGCTTCAAACTGAGTTTGAAAATGACTTTTAGGAGAGGCTACATTTTGTTTAGATTGGTCAGGAGGGTCAGGAAAAGTGATAGTCAGTTAAGTTCCATAAGGAACATGATTGGCCAGAAGTTCTGTCCAGGATATTTAAATATAAAATCAGTTAGAGATACAGAGTGGGTTGAGGCAGAAGGGAGCAGAGCTCCAAAAGGAGAACGCCTTTAGGTCAGTCTTGAGAAAATCCTACTGGTCAAAGTTCTGAAGATCAGAGCTGGTTGCTGAGGGTAGCAGGAAACTGTGCTGTGAGGCTGAATTCAAGCTTCAAGCAAGCATCAGAGCACAGCATCAGAAGTCTTCAGGGAAAGGTCTGACCATAGGGAACTTCAGCAAACAATTCTTGAAAAAGAGTCATCCTAAAAGCCAGAAGCAACTAGAAGAGGTGGAGGCAAAGGAAGACTGTACATCATCTGTTCCTGGTTGTGAGGGACTGCCTGGGGTGTAGTTTTGGGAAATCTGGTCTGAGGAGAAAACTAACGAGAGCTTATTTAGATGGAGAAGGCTCTCTTACCTATTAAGACTTCTAACCAAGTGCAGAACTAAATTAAGTATGTTCAAGCAATCACAAACGATTATTTAAAGAGTAACTGTATATTCCCCCGTGTAAATAATTCCCTTAATTAGTGCTTCAGTTTTGCTCATCATGTCTGAAGTGGTGGTGCCAATCCCAACCCTATGCCATGGGAATCAGGGTGACTGGGTTTCTAGGAAGGACAGAGAGTTGTTTTTGGAGGCAGCAGTTAAAGGTTTTATAGCTGACACAGCCTTGTGGTAGGGAGTCCCAAGTCTTGACGTTTTACAAAGGAAACAGTCGGTTTTCCACATTTGGTGACATAAATTGGATAACCTACATGGTTGTTTTTCCACAATGTGTTTTGAACTACTTGGTGGAAATGTGACTCTTCTTTGAAGACCTGCCTCCCCACTGTCATAACAAGCTGTTCTTGAAAGTCCTTCAATTTTTATTAGCGGTTTTCCATGTAGCATAGGGGAGGGGCATGGGTGGTGCTGTCTGAAAAAAAAGTCCCAGTACACCAGCCTTTCCCAACCTTGAATTCCCAGATGTTGCTCCACTACAACTCCCACCTACCCTGACCATTGAACATACTTGCTGGGGATAGAAAGCATTTTAGTTCCACATCTGGTGGTTCAACCTTGGGAAAGGCTTTTTAAAATTGTTTTGGTTTTTTTGTCTGGCATCAGTTCTTTTTTTGTGTCTTGCTTTTAAAAATTAATATTATGCTAATAATCTCTCTCTCTCTCTCTCTCTCTCTCTCTCTTGTTGTAACCTCTTCTGAACAACTATTTATTTTTAATTTAAAACACTTTTATGTCGCCTTTCCTCCAAAAAGCTTCAAGGCAGCTAACAACGACAGTGGACAGGGGAAACCGCTCAGAGACCTTCGGCTATTGGGCTGTATAGAAATGCAATAAATAAATAAATAAAATGAATAGCTGTACTGCAATAAGGATAAAAGTATAAAAATGACATATAGAGCCTGTTCAGACAACACACTAATCCATGGCTAGGCTACTAACCCTTTTGCAGCAAATGGTTATCGAGTGTGTTTAAACCGTGGTTATGTAGCCACCATAGTTAGGAATGGTTCACATGACACACTAAGTCATAGTTTGCATGACAAGCCAAGCCATAACGCTTACCTCAAAATGCTTAACCACCGTGTCTTGGCATGTCATCTGAACAGGGTCATGCATTTTAAAAGTAAAGCTAACCCCCTCAGGCTCATTGAACTAATTTCATACCTCTTTAGTTCATGGTTGCCTTTAGGTTTTTTATCATTTTTACAATGACCATAAGGTTTAACAAAAGTGAAGGAAATGCTTAATTTGAGATTCTAGATGTACATTGACATGATGTCTTTTGTTCAGGAAAATGAGTAAAGCAGCTGATAAGAGTACCTATAATTACTTTACAAAATGGTAGATGTTTACACAAAAAAACCTTTCTTGTATGCTTATTTAAAGGAATGCTGTTCAAGTGAAATTGATATGGCCAACAAAACAATATTTTAGTCACATACACTGATTTTAGTAGAAAATGTTTTATATGCATTCATTCAATACAGGTTAATGCATTTCAAATGAGTGTATATGGATCTTTGATTTTAAAACATCTACTTGTAAATCATTCATGCAAATCTTTGCATTCTCACTTTTGATGCACACACACACACACTTCTGAATTCTAAAGAGATGTTCATGCCTAAAAATCCAGCAACTAACCAAAATGAAACATTGAAACTCTAAGGGTACTATAGAATTCCTTTCTTCAAAGTAGTGCTGCAGCTTTTACTGGGAAAACTCCAAAATTTTAAATCCATAAAAAACAGCAAGTTTTTTAATTGTATTCTTTATTAAACCAGTTGAATGTGTAGCTTCTTCAAAAGAGTGTGTGTGAGTGTGTGTGTGTGTGTGTAGAAGCTACATAAGACTTGTGGGGAGTTATCTAAGGTATATCAGCATTCCAATATAGGAAAACTCTGAGAAAAAGAAAAGAGAGGAACAAAACCTTAACTTTTGCCAAGAGTTATTTTGGAAAGCTTGGAAAAATGAGTAATTTACAAGGCATGCCAGAGAGGAGCTTGCCCATCACAAATCATTATGTTTAGTGCTTTGTTCTCAAAAACTACTAATCTAGAATTCTCCTCCCTGATCAATGTGAAAGGGATATTTGGGGATAGGTTGTTGTTGTTGGTGGTATGGTCGTGAGATCCTGAATCTTCATATTCTTTCCTAGTGTGGAAGACTTTGAAGTGAGCTGGTATGTTCCTAGGTGTAATATGAGTCTTTTCTGAAGACCATGGTTTGGATCCTAAAATACGTGACTTAAGGAGGTTCGTGGAAGAAAAGCTTCTCATCCCTTCCTCCCACCTGTGACTCCTGAAAAGCCTCTCTGGAGCATCCTGAACAATGTTTGTGTGGGGAGCAGAGGATGGAAAACAATGGCATTCACTGATATTGGGGTCCTTTAGGTAGATTCTTCCTGGTAATTTATTAGTGTCATTGTCAGTCTACTAGGGGTAGGTACTTGCTCGTACCTGGGTGGTTATGTTCTGTGAATTCCATTGAGAAGTCATATGTTGTTTTTCAATTTTAGCAAGCTTAAGGTAGTCTAAAATCTATACCAAAGCCTTGCTCTATTAGCCAGACCAAGAATGTGGGTTTATTAGCTTTCAGATGGACCCAAAAGAGGGTTTCTTCAGACCACTTTGTAATTCATATGGATGGGTGTATATTTTTGCCATAAAGGGACAAATGGCAACTTTAGGGTGGTAATTATCATGGGGGAAACTGGCAAAGGGAAGCAAATAGGTCATACTTTCTCTCCTCCAGAAAGCTGTCTCGAGGATTATCTCCCCAGAACTATGACAACTAGTAAACTTCTCACAAACAACAGGAGGTTGAATCATAAGTCTCCTGCTATTTAGTTGTGACCTCAGTAAGCTGTGGTTTTAGGGGCATCAGTCTCCTCCAGCGCACGTTGCTTATCTTATGACCGTTGGGGGCCCTTTGGACCCCTTGAGGCTGATGCAACTGTGCATCACCTTCAAGTGTTTGCACTATCCTTGCTAGAGATATTACACCACAGTTTATGAGCTGTTAGAAGTAACAAAACAGAGGGTAGCAAAAATCATTTAGCAATTGAATTGCATATACATTGATAAAAAGATTGCAGATACTTATTCCAACACACACGCAGACACAAAACTGAATGATCTGAACAATCCATATGCCTAAGAGAAGAAAATGCCTGAATTGTTTCTTAAGGCACTGAAGGGGAGAAATCACCGTTTGTTTATGCTGTAAATGTTATTTCACACTTCACTCAGTTACCTCGCGGTGTAATAAAAGACCCTGAAATTAAAATGACCCTTCACAAAATATTACTGTAGGATTCATTTACTATGAAGCTGCCTTGATTTCATCTTATTCCTGCTAGAACTGAAAATGATATCCGACTAATACATCTGGAGTGGGTTTTAAAGCTGTCCAAAGCAGTGTTGTGAAAAGAACGGCTCTTGCTTTTGCCCTCAATTACATCCCGAAATCTCCCAATTCTAAACCGCCTTTCCTACTCTGCTTATTTCCATTTGTTAATGGTGCTGTTGTATGTACAGATTTTTTAATTTAATCTCTTGTTAAAGCTTCTTGAGAAAAAAGCTTTGTTTCATATATCGTTGAGATACTTAAAATATTTTACTAATAAAATTGTGATAAACCTGAATGCCGCTTTTCCATGGATGTGCAAATCTTACTAAGATATTACATTCAACATGTAATAGTCAAAAAGATATATCAGCCTTTGAAACAAGAAATTAACATGCAATTGGACAACTTACCGTATTTCTTCTATTGTAAGACGCCATCAATTGTAAGACGCACACTAATTTCAGTACCACCAACAGAAAAAAACAACAACCCTAAGACACACTCGTGATTCTAAGACGCACCCCATTTTTAGAGATGTTTATATGGGGAAAAAAGTGTGTCTTAGAATCGAAAAAATAGGGTAACTAATATTGTAATTAGTGTTTATCTTGTTAAATATTAAGTTGTCAGGATGAGTCTAAGTGGTTCATCAGATTAGTGTTTTATTGCACGCTCGCTACTGCCCGCGTATGGATATGCGTGCATCCTTTAAATGATGTCGTGTGCCTCCCGTGTACCTCACACTTCTTCCGCTCATTTTTCCATATCAAAATAGACACCTTTTAATCTGACTTTTTAAAAACAACAACAGAATGTGCCATGATCTCTTGCAGGAAAAGTGGCAAGATAAAAAATGCCCCCCTGAATGGGCCACATGTTTTTTGTTTACTTCCAGGAGGAAAGTGGAAGTAATGAGGGACAAAAGCAAGGGCGGAGAAGCACCAGTAAGGAAATGTGGTTTCCTCTTATGTGATGATGCTCCAAGTGATGGTACTTTATTAGCTGTAGTTTCTAGGTATCCTTAGGTGTTACATATCTTCTTCGTTGGTTCTTGACATTTAGTTTACATGTATTTTAATGAGGTGTGTGAAACAGTATATCACTCAAATATACTGAACTATATTTCTAGCGGTTTCACTTATATCTTGATATTGCTTCTAGATAACAGACCCTAGAAATATCAGTTGAATGCTCAGTGTTTCTCCTTGGTATGGAAGCTCCCAAAGATGTGCTCTTTTTAGGCACAGTCAGAAGATACCAAAATTTTTCTATATACGTCTTCATCACCTGTCCATGCCTTTTCTAATGACAGTTGTAACTCCTGTTTTTGGTTTGCACAATTGAGTTTTGCCTGCATGTGATATATCCCAATTGTCTCTATGGGCATGTTCAGAGAAACAATGCAACATGCAATGTGGTGGCTTATCATGGACCAGGGCTCTAAACCCTCATCTAGCTACAGAGTTCATGAGAGAGGACAGCCACAGAAATGTGTCATGAGGCTTCATCTCCCCAGTATCCAGTTCTTCGAGAAGACCCCAGGGTTTGGCTCCTCTGTGTATAGAGGAGGTAGCCTTGCCGTCATCAGAGTCTGAGAACTTGAGCCATGAGGACAACAGCATGCCAGAACCATTCCCACATCACCACAGTCTGAGATTACTAAAATAGGCCAGGCCTCTTTAAGAGGACCAAGGCTCAGTCAATATGGAGTTGAGCCCTATCAGCCTAAGGCAGCTACACTTTTATTTAAGCCTCACTTTTGTTCTGGTCCTTGTTGGAACAGTATACAGACAAGTCTGTCTGGCTTCCAACCCATCTTGGAGCTTCCCATGGTGCTGTTTTATTCCTGTTCCTTGCAGAAAAAAACAATCCATGGGCGAGCCCTGCAACCCAGGTCTCACCAGCAGCTAAACATCACAAAGCCCTCATCATAGCAGTTGCAGTTTTGTGATGGCAGTTTCAGTAGTTTATTTATTTTATTTATTTATTTTATTACATTTATATACCGTCCCACAGCCGAAGCTCTCTGGGCGGTTTACAACAATTAAAAATGGTAAACATTAAAAGTATACAAAATTAAAAAACCATCAAAAACACAAAAAACGGTATAAAAACAACAGTATCCATTTAAAAACAACAATTCTGGGGTCCATTAAAAACAAACTTAACGTTGTTAAATGCTGTTAAAATCCCTGGGAGAAGAGAAAAGTCATGACCTGGTGCTGAAAAGATAACAATGTTGGCGCCAGGCGAGCCTCATCAGGGAGATCATTCCACAGTGGGGGCCCACCACTGAAAAGGCCCTCTCCCTTGTTGCCATCCTCTGAGCTTCCCTCGGAGTAGGCACTCGGAGGACGACCTTAGATGTTGAGCGCAGTGTACGGGTAGGTTCATGTCGGGAGAGGCGTTCCATCAGGTATTTATTTATTTATTTATTTATTTATTTTATTTATTACATTTTTATACCTCCCAATAGCTGAAGCTCTCTGGGTGGTTCACAAAATTAAAACCATAATAAAACAACCAACAGGTTAAAAGCACAAATACAAAATACAGTATAAAAAGCACAACCAGGATAAAAAAACCACTCAGCAAAATTGATATAAAATTAAAATACAGAATTAAAACAGTAAATTTAAATTTAAGTTAAAATTAAGTGTTAAAATACTGAGAGAATAAAATTTCGGTCCCAAGCCATGTAGGGCTTTATGGGTTAAAACCAACACCTTGAATTGGGCCCGGAAACATATAGGCTGCCAATGCAAGTGGGCCAGAATCGGTGTTATATGCTCAAACCTCCCTGTTCCAGCTATCAATCTCATGCAATCACAGAATTTGCAGCATCTCATGCAATCACAGAAATTGCTAGATAGTTCTGCATGGATAACTAGGATCCAGATCACAGGTTTTTGTATCTGGCTTTGCTGTCTGGGTTTTATTGACCAACTGAAGTTGATGAATATTTTATTGATATCTTTTAGAAATGCTTTTGGTATTTGATACCAGGGGCAGTTGAGAGGAAGACCATAACTTTGTGAAACAGCGCTTGGACATTAGGCACTTCAAAGTGCTTTCACAAGAGGCACTTAAACCTCTTTATGAATTCAGATGATTCCTGATGACACTTCTACACAGACCTCCATCATGTATATTCAAATGTTAACATTTCCCAGCTCTTAATTATGCCACCCCCACCATTTTTACCATATGTTTCTGTATGGAAAACACTGCATTTGGCCAATGCTATGGCTCAACTTTAAGACTGTGTTTGTTCACAAGAACAGGAAAATGCATGCCCGTCAGATAATGTTGAATTTAAATACTTACATTTCCAAGGACTAGCACTCAAATCAAAAATGGCGGATTGCCACATTGCATTACAAGTCAGCCATCTTAATAAGTTCAAAAATAGCCTGCCCTAGGGGCAAGATATCCCTGGCATTGCTTGTGAATGTGTTCTTGATGTTAAGAAAACTATATCTGAACTCCACTGACATCTGAATATCTCAGAGACATTTGGAAGAACAAATATAGACTTTTGTTAATTCTAATTTTCCTTAATTGGACACTAACAACTCAATCGTATGCACATTTGTTCTGAAGGAAGTCCCACATTGAAATAAATTATTCCCCAAGTAATTGTGTATAGGACTGTAGCCAAATAGTCAGTTTAGGTCTAAAGTTTCCAAAATGAGCAACAATGAAAAGTAGTCCCCCCCTTTTGGGTGGAGGAGGAAATGTTCTAATATTTAGAAATGATTTACCACAGTGTTGGTTGTTGTGACATGTGCCTTGCGCTTTTCATGTGGGCTCTTGCACCAATATGTGATATTTGATATTATCTGTCCCAATCAAGTGAAACATCTCAACTTCTGCATACAGTGGTGGGATGTAAAAGTGCATTTAAGTGGAAACCAGTTCTTGTCATGTACTCAATTTTGCCAATGGCGAGCTCTGCATTGCAAGTTTGTTTATGTCTTTAATCTCAGCAAGGGAGGAACCACTCTAAAATCAAATGTAAGCATTTACTTGAGTGATGTCCTGAAAAAGAACGTGATGTATTGAAAAGGGATCCTGCTCTGATTCATAAAATTTAAGCTATGGTCATTAAGCTGCTTATATGTCAAAGGAGCATAATTGAAGTAAGTGAACTATTCAATAGCAATCTTGATGACTGCTATTTTAAGCTGCAAACCTACATTTCTTAGCAGCATCACTGATGATGGCGGAATGACTCCATAGCAGGTGGGGTGAGTTTCACAGCACGAGAGTACTTTCGTTTCTATTTTTAGATATAAAGTGGTACAATTATTTTGTGGCTTTTGAATCTTTCAATTTCCCCCCTTTCCTGTTAGCTATGAGCGAACCATTTGATTTTTGTACATTACTTGCAAATTTGCACTGTGTTTGGGGTTTGCAATATCTGAAACATTGCTTCGCTTATAAGTAGTTATAGAAATGGCTTCTGATGACTCCACCCATTGTCTTAGCCCACTGCCTTAGCCCAGTTCTGATCTCAAGGCAGGAAGTACTCAGATTGAATGAACATGTGTGCTGTTACAATGACTTGAGCTGCATTAGCTGTATAACTATACTTGGGCACTTGCCAAGAAAATCAAACAAAAGTGCTGCTCTAATTTTTAATACTTGGATATAACTGCTTCTTGCAGTATAGCATCTTTCTTAAGCACTGCTAGCATGCCCCTTTCTTTTCCTAACTTCAAGGTATTTGTTGTCTTGGAAAGCCTTTTCAAATCACACTTGACTTTCAAAATCAGCAGGTACTTCTTCAAAAAATACTCTTTCCATGTCTGCGTTGAAGGAAAGCCAAGACTAAACTCAACGAACTCTGTTAATTCAATGCTTCTGAAAGAGCCGTGTATATCATAGCTAAAGAATAAATGCCTGTATTCCACCGTACAGTAACACAGTGAAATAGTTAGAGCCATCTTGGCTTGTCAACCCAGGAGGAATTGACCATTTCCCCCTCCCTCTTTTTCTTTTATGGCATTTTCCAGGCATAAAGTGGTAACATATACTATTCTTGTATAATTTCTCAGACAAACAATATCAGCGTAAACCACATATGTTAGAATGGATGGGTGGCCTTCCAAATGTTGTTGGACTGCAATTCCTATCACACCTGACTATTGTAGGCTGACCATATGCCTGGATTTGCCCAGACATGTCCAGAAATCCCACACCCAAGCAGGATCCGGGGGGAGATTTCAAAATCCTCTTAAATGTCCAGATGTTGCTGGATGTGCTCAGATTAGCTACGGAATTTGTGTAGCAGTTACACAAATGGCATATGTGTTACACCATTTGCGTGGTGGCTACGCAAATAGCGTAGGTGCTACGCCATTAGCGAAGCTGATCTGAGCAGTTCCTAGAGAAATAGAAGACGTGCCCGCACCCCCCCCACCTCACACAAATTGAAAGGGGTTGTTGGTATTGGGAGAAGCGTGGGGCACATGTGTGCTCCAAGGAGAATGATGGCTGGCCAGCTGCCATGGAGCTCAGAGGAAGACCAGCCACAGCCGGAGCAGCCACCCACCTGTGGCGCCATGAAGGGCTCCAGAGCTCCCATTCATTTCTATGGGCTAACATGAGAAGAGATGGCATGAAAGAGGTGGAGTCGGCAGGAAGGGGCTTCCCTGAAGCTTCATCTTGGTTCCCAGTTGAATTCAGGACACTCCAAATGGCAAGATTCACAAGTCTGGATATGTTGAGAGGATAGATCCCTCCTTAAGGTAGGGATGAGGAGAGGAGGACCCCTGAAAAGTGTTCTTGTCTGGGATCTGATTTGTGTCATTTTTGTACCTTGGATTTTATTTGGGGTGGGGGGAGGAAGAGACCTAGAGTTCCTTCCTTCATTTCAGTCTCTACTTTGGTGCTGCACAAACTAACAAGACTGCTATTTCTTTCTTTCATTAAGAACATTGGGGTAGATGGGTACTCGTCCCTGGCAGAGTACTGGACCAGATGCTCTTGTGGTGCCTTTTGGGGGGGCTCTTTTTATGTCATGGGGATGGCACATGTCCAGACCCCACAGGTGTAGGACGATTACACATCACCTCTCAAGCCACTTTAAATACTTATATACTTTGTCATCTGAATTAAAGTTATAACAATGTTAAAGTCTGTGTTGTCTTGTGTGGCTGTAGAAGAGGTTACACACATAACAGAGCCATGGCATAATAGAGAATGCAACAGTTTACTGGTACCATGATACTCTTAATCTGTTTTAGTGATTATGAATTTTGGATCTTACAACTTAAAACCTCTTAGGTGCTGAACTTGTTTTTAGGGTGTTTTTAAGAAAGACCTAAAGATGGATTTTCCTTCAATTTTTCAATGTATGTAACAGAGATCGTAATCTAACACTGACTGTAAATAGTTACAAATAAATAACTTCCTAAATATTGGAATAATAGAAATAGAGCAGGAGGTTGTGATCTTATTGAGGTGCCACCTTTTGACTTGGCTGTTGCTGTTGTTTTTAATATCCACTAGTGTTGAAAGAAAAAGCAGAGTTTGGTCTTGTTTGCTTGTGTTGAAGCTTTCTGAGCTATTCAGTTTTCAGCTGTAGAATGGTCATGCCTACTCTTGAATACAATCAAGGCTTAATTTGCAAAATTGCTTGGTATTTTAAGAGCATTTGTTGTGATCATTTTCTTTTTATATCATATGACTATAATAATGTTATCAACTTAGTACCACTCACCTACTTACTTACTTTTGAAGCAAGGATTTATTTTACTTTTTTGCCTTTAGCATAAATCTCTGCTGGCCCATAAGCCCATTTAATTGTTTCTCATAGCCATTCCTGTCTATCAGCCTCCTCCTAACCTGGTGCCCTCCAGATGTGTTGGACTGAAGCTCCCATAATTCCCAGCCAGCATGTTGGTTGGGAATTCTGGGAGGTGTAGTCCAATACACCTGGAGGGTACCAGGTTGAAGAAGGCTGCTGTAGAACTAGTGAAGCTGGCTAGAGATATAGGTGCTTCTGAGTTATAATCATTTAAAGAGAGCCAGTGTGGTGCTGTGGCTAAAGTGTTGGATTGGGAGATCGGGGTTTTAGACGCCAGCCATGGAAACCCACTGGGTGACTTTGGGCCAGTCACAGACTCTCAGCCCAACCTACCTTACGGGGTTGTTTTTGTGAGGATAAAATGGACAGGAGGAAGATTATGTATGCTGGCTCGGGTTCCTTCGAGGAAAAAAAGTAGGATATAAATGCAATAATGATAAATAGTCACAAGTGGCAAGAAAGTAGGGCTTTGAGGTTGGTCTTCCCTCTCTTCTCGCCATCCTCCCTAAATTGTGCATGTTTATCTGTGGAAAGTGGTTACTAGATGATGATGAGCATTTAGTCAAACTGTTTTAGCAACACAACAGCCCTTTAAGGTAGGCCAATTGCACTAAGAGATTTTTTTTTGTTTCTAAGGAATTTCTAGGGCTGGGCATGTTGGGGTGGGCATGCCTTCTTGAGGGTGGCCATAT
This sequence comes from Elgaria multicarinata webbii, assembly GCF_023053635.1. Classification (NCBI taxonomy): domain Eukaryota; kingdom Metazoa; phylum Chordata; class Lepidosauria; order Squamata; family Anguidae; genus Elgaria; species Elgaria multicarinata. The sequence goes on along the minus strand of NC_086179.1, from coordinate 63,408,498 downwards.
TATCATGTGACCAAGACCATACCCCCTTGGGGGCCGGTCATTTCAAGATGGTTCTGCCTTAGGGGCTGGGCATGTTGAGGTGGGCACGCCTCCTTGAGGGTGGCCATATTGTCCTCCTTTTTGGTTTCCAAAATATAATCACCCTAGACTATTGGCCATTCTGGCTGGCACTGCTGGAAGTTGATTCTGATAACATCGGGGGGGGGGGCGCACAGGTTCCCCTCCCCTATGTTAGAGTCTGCCCTCTCCTCCTTATGTCCCATCGTTCACTGAAGTGAACTGATTTCAGTGGCAAGGCCTCTTCTGGAAGGTAGTCCATGAACAAACTGAGTACTAGGAGGCTGTTTGTTTTTTTGCGTGGGATAAGTAAAGTAAAAAGTTTTGCTTGGTGGTTTTAAGGTCTGTGAAACATGCTTTGCATTAGCTTAACCCCAGCCTGAAGATCGAACTAGTTATTTACACAGCAGATACATGTAAGCTAGGGTCTTGATTTGGGCTTCAATAACTTATGGACCCTGGAGAGGAGAGCACCCATTTGGTGACTGTACATGAGCTATAGATGATCTTCCAGTTCTTCATTGTGGCTGGTGGACAGTAATGTGTCCATGCTCTAGCCCAAAAGAAAGGGGAGAAAGGAGCATTCCATTCAATTAGGCTTGCTTGGAAGAGTAATGATATTCAGGGATCGATCATGTCCCAAGCCTTTATTTGGGGAAGAAATATAAACAGGTTACAATCTTATAATTTATATTCAGTATGTTTTTCTGGCTTTCATATATATTGTGTAAGGGCCAGTACCAGTTTTTCAAGACATTAATTTCTTAGATAAACTGGGAATTCAGTTCCGATTGTCCTATGTCTAAAGTAAACCCAATTGTCTGTTGTACATGTAGTTGGGTCACTGATGACGACTTGCACTTGCTTCCAAATAGTGATCTAGAATGAAAGACCCAACATCCCAGTTCCCTTCTCTGGAAAGATACAGGTCCTCTCAAGATTGCACTTTGAAGCATTTATCCTGTCTCTACAAATTAAGCAATTTGCTCATTGCTGAAGCACTTTCATGAGAGAGTAATCCTCTTCCCATGAGGATATCATGCAACAGTGCTCTGTTCTAACTCCCTTGTCTTTATTCTCTTCTTCTTCTGCTATTAAAAGAAAGAAAGAACCGTGTGGGTGGGGTTTTTTGTTTTGTTTTTTGTTTTGGCATCATAATCACAATTGCACAACATGATAAGCACAATTGTGTTTTGTGTAAAACACAGAAAGGTTAGGCATAGTAGTTTTAAATGGAAAAACTAAATGGTTCCCCACTAGAACATCATTTACTAACAGGGACTGGCCGGCGAGATCACATTACGCCAGTCCTTTTACAACTTCATTGGCTGCCAGTCCAGGTCTAGCCCGATTCAAAGTGCTGGTATTGACATTTAAAGCCCTAAACGGTTTGGGGCCAGGTTATTTGAAGGAATGCCTCCTCCCATATGTACCTGCCTGGACCTTAAGATCATCTACAGGGGCCCTTCTCCATGAGCCCCTGCCAAAGGAAGTGAGGCAGGTGGATACTAGGAGGAGGGCTTTCTCCGCTGTGGCACCCCGGTTGTGGAATGAGCTCCCCAGAGAGGTCCACCTGGTGCCTACACTGTACTCCTTTCGTCGCCAGCTGAAGACCTTTTTATTTTCTCAGTATTTTAACACTTAATTTTAACTTAAATTTAAATTTTACAGTTCTGACTCTGTATTTTAATCTTATATCAATTTTGCTGCGTGGTTTTATCCTGGTTGTGCTTTTTATATTGTATTTTGTATTTGTGTTTTTAACCTGTTGGTTGTTTTATTATGGTTTTAATTTTTATGAACTGCCCAGAGAGTTTCAGCTATTGGGAGGTATAAAAATGTAATAAATAAATAAATAAATAAACAAACATCAACTTGTCAAACAACATAATTCTGTGGAAAGTTTATGTAATAAAATCTGAGCCATCCAGAAATACTTAGAAACTCTTCTCTGAGTTATCAGTGAGGAAGACGTTGGCTGTGGTTATGCTAAATGATTGTTTATAGAGATGAAGATTTATTATAGTTGTTAATTAAAGGCATTTCTGTGGTTACTGCATGGTGTTCAGATGTTACATTTAACATAAAAACATAAGAAGAGCCCTGATGCTGGATCAAACCAAGGGTCCATCTAGTCCAGCATTCTGTTCGCACAGTGGCCAACCAGGAACCCATAAGCAGGCATGAGTGCAACCCTCCCACCCATGTTCTCCAGTACAGCAACTGGTTACTGCCTCTGCTACTGGAGGTAGCACATAGCTATCAGAACTAGTAGCCATTGATAGCCTTCTTCTCCAGGAATTTATCAAACTGCATTTTAAAACAACCCAAACTGGTAAGCCATCACTACATCTTGTGGTAGTGAATTCCACATAACTATGTGCTGTGTGAAGACGTACTTCACTTTATCTGTTCTGAATCTCCTACCCATCAGCTTCATGGGATGGCTCCACTGGATTCAAGTATCTTCAGAGAGAGAGAGAGAGAGAGAGAGAGAGAGAGAAATGTCTCCCTAACCACATTCTTTACTCCATGCATAATTTTATATGCCTCTATCATGTCTCTCCTTAGCCTCCTTTTTTCTGAAGCAAGCTGTTGTAACCTTCCTCATATGGGAGTTCTAGTTCCTTGATCATTTTTCTGCACTTTTTCCAGCTCTGCAATATCTTTTTTTAGGAGTGTGACCAGAAGTGTACACAGTATTTCAAGTTTGGTTGCAACATAATTTTGTGTAAAGGGAATTACAATTTGCTAAATTGTCTTCTGAACAAATAATCTGATCTAGAGACATGAACTATGATGGACACATGGATTTTTTCTGCATCTGCAGGTTTTCTCTTCTGTAAGGGCTTTCCCATACATTTCTGGGAAGGAGTAAGAGCAAATCTGTAGGTGAATGCCTTTGAATACATGGACTGGTTCTTTACATTGAAATGAACTGTGATCCCATAAACATGGGAGTTCCATCTGTACGTCAGAGTAGATGTCAAAATACAGATTTCTTCATTTGAATACTGTTTTTCATTCTGAGCGCCACTGTAAAAATGCATCCAGTATTCTGCTCTTTAGGCAAAATGGGGAAGAATTTTTAGTCAAAAGTAAGGAACAAAACACACAAGTCTTCTACCTTTGGGAAGCAAGAGTTAACAACCCTTGCATATAGTGCATTTAGTGGTTGGTAATATATGTGCCAGTGGAGAAAGGCTTTCAAAGAAAAATCCATTAAAGGAATACAATGAAGACTGCAGTTTCTAAACTGACCTTTTGATTTGCATGAGGATACTCTTAGCTGAAACAGTTTTTCAATTGCTGGGCCTACATATTGAGGAAAGCACAGGCCATATCAGAGCAGCTAGAAAAATTGTTCTTCTATAAACACTCAAACTTCCTTTTCAAGGTGCTGTCTGAAAGATTTGCCTTAGACTCTCTCTCTTATTTCAGATTGCAGACATGCGCCTTTTGTTCCTGTTCAGTTCACACAGGCTTTTCCATGGCAACATACTGACATATCAGGGGAGGAGGGAACAAAGAAAAGGGAAGAATTTATGGGTTGAAAACAACTAAAAACGATTATTCTGATGAGATCTAGACTGTGGTTAGAAGATGATCCCCACTTCATAGAATAGCAAAGTAGGCATCCAGATACTCCCCACAAAATCTAGCTACATGGTGTTGTTTCCCGCCTCGATCCAGAGGGAAAGGCGGGTAATAAATTATTATTATTATTATTATTACTATTATTATTATTATTATTAATTTGGCAAAATGTTTTACTATATCCCTGTTCAGATGACATGCTAAGCCATGGTGGTTAAGCACTTTGAGCTAAACATGTCGTGTTATGTGAACCATGACTTAGGGACCTTGTTCAGACAGCATGCTAAGCCATGGTTAGGCCACTAACTCTTTTGTGGTGAATGGTTAGTGAGTGTGTTTAAACTGTGGTTATATAGCCACCATGGTTAGAAATGGTTCACATGACATACTAAGTTATGATACACATGACACATTAAGCCATAATGGTTAGCTCAAAACACTTAACCACCGTGGCTTAGCATGTCATCTGAACAGGGTCATTGTGTTGTGTGAACCATTCCTAACCATGGTGGCTACATAACCACAGTTTAAACATGCTCACTAACCATTTGCTGCAAAAGGGTTAGCAGCCTAACCATGGCTTAGTGGGCAGTCTGAACAGGCAGACTACATTTCAGAATTAGCTTTTGACCAGCAATTGTTGAGCTGATGGCATGTCTAGTTTTAAAAGATTTATGAAACAGCTGTGGAATGTCATGCAGGATTAGGCTGTCAATAGCCACTGGTCTTGATGACTGTATATTTTCACCAGAGAAAGTAGGCCTCTTTATACCACTTGCTGGGAACATAAGCATGAGGGTGCTATTACATTCATGTGCTGCTTCTGGGCTTCCAGTGGGCATCTTCCAGTGCCCAATGCGTGATCAAAAGGCTGGATTAGATAGGCCTTTGGTCTGATTCCGTATGGCTCTTCTTTTGAGAAGTCTTGACAGCGTGGTGGTCAAGTGCCAGCAGTCAATATAAAAACTTTTTGCTTTGAATGAATCCCAGAGCAAAGTAGATTTGATTCAGTTGGACAACATCATTTAGAATGCTAGAAATCAACATAGACTCCTTGCGCAAAACGTTGGAAGAGTGGCATGCCTGGATTCCAGGCTGCTGGCGATCTGGCTGGTGCCCTATTCCTTGCTCATTGTCAAGCAGCTGCATCTTTTGTATCAGCTACAATACATTCCACACACAATCCTCTTTGGCACTGGGGCAACCCACAGAACGTGGACTGTGGTCTAAATCAGAGTATCCAATTTGTATAATTAGCATACAAAGGAAATATGCACTGTGATTGGTTTCCAACAATTGATTTGCTTTTTTGTCTTTTGTCTATTTATGGCACATTAGCAATATTAGCAAATTAAGAGAGTGACAGCAAAGTGGCTATGTTTACAACTATTGTAATACTGGGAATAATATCCCCATTACAGCTGGCAAAGTCTTCTCCTAATGCTGTACATAGTGCTTTTGGAAAGCAATAATTAGTGATTTATTTGCAAACATTAATAAAGATACACATTTTTCCTCTTGGGGTTTTCTGCATAGAAAACAAGTTTATTGTGTAATTTAGGGGTGAGGAGCTATACTGGGGTGGGGGGGAATGACCCACCACCCAATGTTCCATGGGCCAGCTGATGTCAGGGAGTGTAGCTATCTCCCCCTGATATCCTGTCCCCAGACAAAGTGCCAACTGAAGCTCCAGCTAGTGCTTTGTCCTGGGCTGCTTTGTGTGCCCCACATTGTTATGACCCTTCTGGAGGAATCTTCTTCCTCAAAGGGGCAGGAGCCCCCAGAGAGGGATGACACCACAGAACCATTCATTTCAAGAGGCCTGGGGGAACTTGGGCCCTCAGGGAGGGGGTAGGACCATGGGTCCGTCCCTGCAGGACAAGGAGAGTACTGCTTCAGAGTCAGAAACAGAACAACTACCCAGTCCCAGAGAGCATCATTGCCATTAGAGGCGAATCAGTAGAGCACCTGTAAGAAGAAGCACCTGGCTCCAAAGGAGGACCCCTCAAGAAAAGGGAACTTGTCGGGAGCAGGGCTTGTAATGTGCTGCAGATGAGCCATGAGTGCTGCTCAGGAGGCTCTGGTAACATAAGCCTGAATGCTCAATCTAGCCTTTGATGGAAACAGAGCCAATGCAGGAGCTTCCGTTTCTTGTACCCTGACATGGACTTACGTTTGGACCTCTTTATTAATGTCCTTTGGACTTCTACCTGATGCTGTTTTTGGAGCCCTGATTATACTGACTGATACCCCGTGCATTTGATCTTGGCTACATCCCTGACTTCTCTGGAAAATCCATGTTTGCCCAGTAAACTGTGCTTGACTATTGACTTGCTTTGACTTCTCTAACGAAATTAGTTTTGCATAACAAATTGCTGAAGTTCTTTGAAGCAGGATACACATCCTCTCTAGCTGGGGAAGGCCTGTCCTTTCCAATGGGGGAAGACATGGCATGGGGGAAGCCATCCCGAACAGAAGTACGGCCCTGACGGAGGTGGTGGTGGGAGGAGCTGCTGCTTGAGGCAACACGCAAGAGACTCTGGTAATTTCAACAAGAGTCTTTTTTATTACTTCCAAATATAAAACAACAACAACACTGACTCCTGATAACTGTATTGCATACTAAGGAAGCACCCTGACTCTGCTACAGGGACTACACTAAGAAAGGGACCCTTCCAAGGGCTGAAAGAGGAAAGAGAAACAACCTTTTTTTTTGGCAGGCTTACTTAAAGCTACACACACACACACACCACAGTATTTGTGTCTTCTCTGTTCATGTTATGATGTTGGGACAACTTAGGCCATAGCTAGACCTAAGGTTTATCCCTGGATCGTCCAGGGGTCAAACCTGTTCATCTAGGTGACACACAGGGGATCCAGTGCTCAGGCAGGGGCGAACCCTGGATGATCCCAGGATAAACCTTAGGTCTAGCTGTGGCCTTAGATACCTCCCCATAATGGTTACCTCTACCCATAAGAGCCAGTGTGGTGTATGGCTAAAGTGTTGGACTGGGAGTCGGGAGATCCGGGTTCTAGTCCCCACTCGGCCATGGAAACCCACTGGGTGACTTTGGGCCAGCCACAGACTTTCAGCCCAGCCTACTTCACAGGTTTGTTGTTGTGAGGATAAAATGGAGAGGAGGGGGATTATGTATGCTCCCTTGGGTTCCTTGGAGGAAAAAAGGTGGGAGATAAATGCAATAAGTAAATAAATAAAATAATACCTGGAAGAGTAGGAAGAGAGTACAGGATTTGTTTCCTTAAAGAAGTTGTTTAATGCATATACATAATAGGAAAGAAAAATAAGTAATTTTTTGCAATTATTCTTTTCTCTTTGAGTTTCTATCCTTTGTGATCAGATGTTCACTTCACTTCTTAGGGCTGATGTTTTGCAACCTTATCCATACATTCAGGGCCAGGGACGAGAAAGGCTCATAATTGGGTCCAGTCTTGATTCACAGATCCAAACAGTGTAGACTGGGACACTCTTCATTCCTTACTTCTTCCTAGAGTCTGAAGGATTCTTTAAACAAAAACCTGAGACCCAAGTGGTCTAATTAGGAATAAGATTTATGAAGTCAATACTAAGGCTCCGTGCCAGCTGGTGCATTAGATTTTTTGCAGATGCAAAGTAATTCAAGAGTGTGCCTATATGGGCGAGCATGCTCATAATGTCTGACACATGGGTCTCACCCCCACCACACCAGCTTCATTTGGGAATTCTGAATTTCATGGAACTCTCAGCAAACGGAACCTTTTTTAAAAGATAGTTTTGGAAGGATCCCTAAAGAATCTTAACTCCCTTTAAGTAATTATGGAGATTGCTAGAAAGTTGTAGTTACATACCTTTGGTTCTTAAATCTCAAAACAACCACAGATGTGTAGTACGTATAAGCAGGGTTCTGTCTTTATTGACAATCGTTGGACCTCTTGTGGGAAGATGAGCAGAGAATATTCATTTGTTCCCTACTTGCTAGAATCATAACATTCTCTGTTTACACTTTTGATCAGTTTTGTGCATTGGTCGCAGTTTGCAATGTTTAGCTTTTCATTTTTTAAAAAAGTACACTCAGCTATTCTCATCATACCTTAATTCGCACACCAAACTTACATTTGCATGGACACAGTAAGGCAGGAATGGGGAACTGCTTCCGTATGAGAGCTGAATTCAATTTTGGAGAAATTCTCAAGGTGGGTATGTTTGGAATATTGCAACCTTGCCTGCAAATTACAGGAAGGGTTCAGTGTTGCATTTAGTTAATTAATGCATGAGCATAGCTAGTCTTAGGATCTCTATAGCCCACAGTGTGGTTCCTTCCTTCCTGCTCTTCCCCTCCCCCCCCAGCATCTCTCTCTGCCTTCCTCCATTGCTGGTAGAACATTGCTTGCGCTCTCTCGCTCCTGCCAGTGTTGTAGAACACAAAGTCAGGGACTGAACAAACCCCTTTGGAACCCTATGCTGTGCCTGCATTTGTATGTGCAAAAATATTTGTGAGTAAACTGTTTTTCTTTCTTCACTAAAGAAGAGTGTAGTCTCCTCCCCCCCCCCAAATTGCTGTCTGTGGATGTGAGGCTGTTAACGCTCATTCTGTACTGTGTTTTGTTTTCTCTGCTAACTGTCTTTTTAACAGGAGGCAGCAATACCAAATAATTCCCACCAGGGAGGGGGCTACAGTCTAGTAGTGACTGGGGGCAAAGGCAAGGGAGGGTGGGACCAAAAATTAAATAAATAAATACCACCAGCATATTGCAGATTCAAGCTCTTACTGCCAGTATCTAACATTAGGAGAGACATTTCAACCTTCTAGAACAAAGAAAAAACAGTGCAAAAGCTGGAATAAGCTGGTCCTCTTATGGATCAGTAACCCGCTAAAGAACAGAAAGCAGGGAGTAAGAACAAATGGTAAACTCTCCCAATGGAGGGATGTAAATTTTTGGACTCCAAAGGCAGTAGACATGATGTCCCAAATGGAGAATAATGGAGAACTTTCATCTTATTGGGAACCAACAGTTAATTGCTTACTAGTAGAACCGGTTAGTAAGGATCAAATCAGCCAGTTAGTATGGGCAGCTGCTAAAAATAGTCATTTTAGAAGGGAGGGCATAGTGCTCAAAAGCTGAATATGAGGGTAAGCCAGGTTTTTCCCCATAATGATAGAGCAGAGGATGTAACAGCTTTAAAAACAGGTTTTTCGGCCCAAATAAAACCATTGGTTGTATGGACTTTGATTTTATTCCCTGCATTGGGTGATCACAATTGCAACAGCTGGATCTTTCTTTCTCTGAACTCTTCAAAAATTCCTGTTGTAGATCAATTGGAATATTTTGTTTTCTGTATTTACTAATACCCTTGCACAGTACTGCAATTGGTTCTATCTTAGATCCTGCTTATGGCTGAATTCATCTTTTCCAAGCCACTTACTCCTTGCCTTAGGTTTTTGTCCACATCAAGCTCATTTTGAATATTTAATGGTCGATGTTTGTGGCACAGACACCTGTTTTCTATCAAGGCCAGATTAAAAGCAGAGCTGTAAAATAAAAATAAAATGAAGTTAAGCTTTGAGCAAACATCCAGAGCTCTACCCATTTATTATGTTGAATCTGAGATTGATGTAGGATTACCTTTCAAAGGAAATCCATTGGTCTTCTTTTCCGAATAATAATAATAAAGATTTTATAATTATTTTCTTTCTCACTTTCATTTGTTATATGTATGCTTGTTGTAATTGTTTTTATATTAAACTGCGTCGCACCTAATCCTCCTTTTTAGTAAACTACGAAAGCAATGTTTTTAGTTACAGGCTGTTTTGGAATATCCTAGCTATTTACATATAAATAGGTAAGCCTTGTGTAATTGGCCTAGAATAGGCTGCTAGCAGCCCAATAATCTAATGTAAATTGCACCTTTTTGCCTTCCTTATCCATTCATAATAGTATTTGAGGGCAACCAGTTTGATCCTTCTGTCAACATTACTTTGCTTTGCAATAATATAAAAAGAGGGAAACTTTGTTTTAAGGATTAAATGTAGTTCTTGTTCCCCCAGTACCTTGTGAGGGTAGACATGATGCAACACCTGAACAAGAACAAGGGAACAAGAAGCCGCAATTAGCGTTTAAATGCCAAGAGGAAAAATGTAAATGGCTTGATTCTTCGAACACCGAGATGAAAAATGAGAAATAGTTGACAATGCGATTGAATGTAATTGGGAGCTGTGCTCTTGAATGTCTTCACTTTGGAGAGGTGGACAATGTAGTACATTGTGTTTCTTATACCTTTAAGGGGAATTTCAGACAAAACTTAATTAAACTTGAGCCTAGTTTTGGATCAAGCTTTTAAAGTTGGCATATATATTTAAGCGTACAACTCAGTTTTCTAATGCATATTTGCTTTTTGTTCGTATGTAAGCTGATTGAGCACCCCAGAAAAAAATGTATTTAAAATAATAATAATAAAAACCTAGTTCTACAGTTGTTTTATCCAAAGATGTGCAAATCAATCTCTAGTGTCACTAACCCCAATTATTATGCAGATGGTGTTTCTGAACTCTTACAGCACCAGGGATATAGTTTGTAAATATGGTATCACCAAATAAGTGGGGAAATGTTGCTAATAAGTAGGGCCTCTGCTATTTGTTGAAGTCAGATTATTATTATTATTATTATTATTATTATTATTATTATTATTATTATTATTTACATTTATATACTGCCCCATAGCCGAAGTTCTCAGGGCGGTTTACAAAGATCAAAATGATTAGATTAAAAAGACTGAACATTAAAAATCAATATACAAAATTTTAAACCAAAAACATAAAACAGATAACATTTTAAACAATTTTTAAACACTCAGCCAGGCCAAAGCTCATTTTGGAGTTAGTTAAAACTCAATGAATGGTGTTAAATGCCTGGGAGAAAAGAAAAGTCTTAACCTAGCACCAAAAAGACAACAATGTTGGTGCCAGGCGGGCCTCATCAGGGAGATCATTCCACAATTGGGGAGCCACCACAGAAAAGGCCCTCTCCCTTGTTGTCGTCCTCCGAGCTCCCCTTGGAGTAGGCACCTGACAGAGGACCTTAGATGTTGAGCATAGTGAACGAGTAGGTTCATGTCGGAAGAGGCATTCTGTTAGGTATTGTGGTCCCAAGCCATGTAAGGCTTTATAGGTTAAAACCAGCACCTTGAATCAGGCTTGGAAACATATACAGAAGGGAAATCTTCCAAAAGAAAGGAACAGGTCTGTGAAAAATAGTAAACGTGGTGGTTCTCTTTAATCTATGACAGGCATTAGCATGATTTATTTGAAAGTTCTGGGAAGACTGGAATGTTTGATGAAAGTCATTCTGCAATAAGAATATTAAGCACAGTGATGTGTCAGACAAAACACGATTGAGGCTTCCTTTGCTAGTGAAGAGTAAAACGTCTGGAATAAGGTGGTTTTGTTGTATTTTTAGGACTGCTGTTATATTCTTTAACAGCAGAACAGTGGCTGAACTATCAGCAGTTGATTTTTGAATTTGAAAAAGTGGAGCTTGCTGTAAACTATTGGTTCTTTGTGTATCCCACTTGGATTCCCCATGTACTGATTGGTTCTGGGCATAGAGGCCACTCTGCCTGCTCTAGGAGTAATATTACAAATCATGTCCTTCACAATTCCCACCTCAAGATTCAACATCAGGTCTTCAGATATGGAGGGTCCAGTCTATACCACGCTGACATAAGCAGGCTCTGAGACTCTAAATGCTTTGTATGTGGTACATCAAGGATTATATAGCCTCCTTGGGAGTCAATTGTCAGCTTGAGAGCCAGAGCAATGTAGTTGTTAGTTGGACTAGGAACAGGGAGGGCAATCCATCTACAAATCTCCACTTAAGTATGAAGTTTCCTGGGTGATCTTGGACAGTCACTACTTCGCCATGTTATGAGGAAAAATGGGAAGAACTTTGTACCTTGTGAAAAGGTTCCTGGCAGAGGAGCAGGGTTAAAATGTAATAAATAAATGAAGCAATGCACTCATCTCCTTTTCCTGCAACTACCACATGCTGGTATATCTAGTCTGGGGGGTGGGCAACTTGTGGCTCTCCAAATACTTTGGCCTATAAATCCCATCAATTTATTTATTTAAACTACTTATATACCATTGGATACCATAAGATCTCTAAGTGCTTTACATGTTCTCTGGAACTGACCCTGCAAGTAAAAGCTGAACCACTATAAAACAGTGCCTTCAACTCCCAACTCGTGGAGGTGCCCAAGAGGATACCGCGGTCAATGGTATCAAAAGCCACTAAAAGATTGAGAAGACGTAACACTCCCCCTGTTCCTCCCCTTCACTGTTGACTTATGTTGGCTAGGGTTGATGGAAATTGTAGGCCAAACATCTGGAGGGCTACATGTTGTCCATTCCTGATCTAGTCTTTTCCTTCCCAGCCATCCATGTGTGTCTTGGTAAGTCCATGACATCCAGAAATTCTCCCTGTTTTGTAGTACCTATCCATGAACTGTATAGGCATAGGGACAGATACCTAAAAATATATGAGCCTCTCAAGTAGTGTGAGGCTATACATGTTAAATATAGCACACTTTCCTTTAGGTTATAACTAGCACATGGACCTGGCTTTACATGGAACAGACCTTAGTTGGATACAGCGAAGCCTTCAAGCAAACTTACGCAGCTGCCAGAGTTGGCCACACTATGCCTGTCCTGGCACCTAGGCACACCCTCTGCTCTGATGACCCCCATAACCCCTTGAGGGAGGGGTCTGTCCACTTCATTCCCCTGAGGGGGGCTGCCTATCAGAAGAGGGGGGCACTACTTCCTCCTGGCTTCAAAATGAATGAACTGCAAAGCTACCTCCTAGTTAGGAAAGCCTGCCATGTAATGACTGAATATGGTACTCCAGGCTTCAGCCAGACTGACACATTTAAATTAATTATAATTAATGTGTCTTTTTTAAAAAAGTTACACTGACAGGTACACTTATAAGGTCCTTTAGTCTGCATGCCAAGTTTCAAGCGTCTAGGTTTCACAGTCTTGGAGGAAATACAAAAAACACTTCCATTGAAACAATACATCTCTAAAATAGTTAATAAGGCCGTGATTTCATTTCAAGATGGCATTCAAAATTTTCACTATGCCTAAAACCAGGGAGAATTCAAAATCTAAAAACAGATTTTGAATTCATCGAGGACATACAAACAAACACTTCCTTTTATTTTTTTAGAAGACGCATAGTCCCAAGGGATATCCCCTGAATTTTCCTTCAGATCTGATAATTTATTTATTTATTGTAATTTTATAAAAAGCCTATATTTGAATTGTTTGCATGTGGCACACTGCAGGTGCATATTGTATGCTCATAATAAACAAGGCTGCAATTCTATGCCCACTTACTGTGGAATAATTCCCATTTAATTCAGTGGAAGTGACTTCAAATTAAATGCGTTTAGGATTGGGCTGCACATGTTTGTTTGTTTTATGCTGGAGAACAAGGAAATAGTGTTTTTCTGAAATAAATGAGCCTTCATATTTTGCCTATCAGTTTCTCACGTCCATAAGGAAATATGTATACGCGTGGCCTCTTATTAACATTTATGTTTCTAAATGATGTATGCTTGATCACCGCCTGGAGCAAGCAACCTGCATTCTGCAGTTATGCTAAACTGTATTTTCTGAGAAATCTGCAGAGTGTATGAATATACTACTATTCTGTGGATGGATGCTTATATATATTGTTTTGTTTCCTTAATATGTCTCTTCTTCTTCTGTGCATCTGGCCGCACAATGTTTTAAAAGATGCAAAACAACTCATTCCGCGTTTGTTGTGTCTCATGAAATTTTCATGAGTTCCAGAAAGTTAGTGAATGTTTATAGTGTCTGGACAGTAATGATGAATGAAGTATTCATGAAGAACCACTCATTTGTGGTGGTGGTGGGGATGTTCATATTCCACTGATTGGTCATGGCAATTTCAACACAGAGATTTGATAGACAAATTGCGTCAGAGCTTATGTCTGGTGCTGAAAAAATTGCACAAATGAAAGCTTTGCAGTTTGCTAGAGGACAAATGCCATGCCGCATGGATTTAAAAGAGGATGTGTCTGATGTATAGCATGGGGAGTTTGATGTACACCTTGATACCCTTTTTGGGAAATCATCAGAGCCAATGATTGCCTCCTGTCCACTCTGAACGACTACTGGTATAATTGTTTTCCGGCATAATGCAGCCATAGGTGCTAAACCACCTGTACTTTCGTCTTCTTACTGCAGTCACAAGCACGTTGCTGATGATTCTCCTGTTGACTGTGCTGACAGCCACGGCCCATCAATATGTGTAGGCAAGGCAGTGCCCCGCCTCCCAAGACTGAGAGGCAAGCACACTTAAGAGCGAGATTGAGGAGACACGCACACAGACACAGCAAATTACTTGTTGCTCATTCCTCCTTTTCCAACCCAGGCACATACTTCCTGTGTTGCTGTGCTGGTGATGATGTGAACACAATGAGTACACATGTTCGGAAAGCTCCCCCACCTTTTTTTTTATAGTAAGCACAGGAAGCAGTCTGTGAGGAGAGCTCTTTCTGCCTCCCATATATTGGCATGTTAGGTTCTCCTGTGCAAGTGCAGGAGCCCCAGCACTCAAATTACAAAATGGACGTCCAGGTTGGACACTCATGGTCAACTAGTGTGTGTTGATTAAGGATCGAGTCTCACATTTGTGGAGAGGAAGGCAGCAAGCAGAGGGCTATTCTTTCACTCCACGAGGCCACATTTCAGTCAGCAGCAGTGGTGGAGGTACTGAGTGAGTATGCAATCCTTGTGATGCTGTTGTATTTTGCTTATTCCAGATCCCCCAGTTCCTTCTTCTCCTTTCCCTTCCCTAAGGATGAAGAATAATGCCCTTGGCCTAGAGCTTTGGCCCTGGCGGCAGTATTATCCTGTGCCAGGTAACATCTCCAAGGAATGTGTGGGACTATTTAAGAGCCAGTGTGGCATAGTGGCTAGAGTTTTGGACTGGAAGTCAGGAGATCCAGGTTCTAGTCCTCACTTGGCCATGGAAACCCACTGGGTGATTTTGGGCAAGTCACAGACTCTCAACTCAACCCACCTCACAGGGTAGTTAGGATAAAGTGGAGAGGAGGAGGAGGATCATGTACACTGCCTTGGGTTCCTTGGAGGAAAAAAGGTGGGATATAAATGCAATAATAAAATAAATAAAATTTAAGGGTGTCAAGGGGTGTATTTGGGGCAGGGAGAGGGTTCACCCTTTGAGTGAGCCCGGGCTTCGGTGGCTGATTCAAAGGTAGGAACATGTTTAACTGTGCTTCATTTTGGTGGGAACACTTTTTATGGATGGAAATTACAAACTGAAACAACAGGTTTTATTCTTGGTTGCTTTTTCAGTGCCAAGCCAGTAGGGTTCATGCCTTGCGCACGATACATCTGAAGAAAGAATTTCTCTGCCTGGGCTGTAGAACCGAAGTGCATCCACCTGAGGAACCACAACAATTTGGGGGAAAGGATGGATGCTTGGGTCAGACTCCTCCCCCTCCATTTGCTTTAAACTTCCCATGCATATCTCAGGTTGTCTTTCCAGACAATGGGAGTGTTGCTGCTATAGCATACAAATGTGAATCCAAAGGAGTGTTTTTCTGTTGCTATGTGGATCTTTCTCCCTCCCTCATAGTCTTGATTACTTGCTTCAGTTTCTGCTTTCTGTGTAATGTGGTGTTGCTGCTGAGGCATACAAATATGAGTCCAGAAGAGTGTTTTTAAGTGGATTTATTTATTTGATTTTTACCCCATTCTTCCTCCAAGAGGGCCCTGGGCAGCTAGCAGCCTAAATACAACACAGTACACCATTTAACCAACATTAAAATAATGACTTTTAACATTAGAGAGATATAATAAATACAGTAAAAGCATCATAACAATCAATTCAAAAATGAATAGAGTACTTTCCAATACCCTCAAACCCTGAAGAATTGGCTCTTTAACTGGCACTTAAATGACAACAGCATGAGATACAGACAATTCTCTACTGGAGGAGAGTTCCATTAACAGGATGCTGACAACGAAAAGGCCCTGTCCCATATTGTAGCTCCACAGGCCACATTCCTCAAGGGTAACACAAGGAAAGACTCCCTGGCCAATCTGAAATCCCTGGATGGTAATCATTGGGGAAGGTGGTTTTTCATGGATCCTGAGCTGTTGAGGGATTTATACATTAGCACTAATCCCTTGAATTGGTAGCTCACTGGCCACCAGTACAGAGATTTAAAAATTGCTGTGATATGCTCACATCTCACTGCCCCAGTCAACACATGGACAGCAGCATTTTGCACCAGCTGCTTCAAGACCATTTTCAAAGGAAGCCCCATGCTGAGAGCATTGTAATAATCGAACTGGGAAGTTGTCGTCAGAACATGGACTACTGTTCCAACATTAACCCAATCTAGGAATGCTGTTAACTGGTGAACCAACCGTAGCTGGCTGTAAATACTCCTCTACCATACACACACACACACACACACACGTACGTAAATACTCCTGACCACTGACTCTACCAAAGTGACATCTTGGAATTGAGAAGCACTCCCAGACTATGTACTTGCTCTACCAGGAGGAGTGTTACTCCATCCAGGACAGGCTGTCTACCTAATTGTCATATCTGGGAACCACCTATAGACAGAACTTCTATCTTACCAGGATTTAACTCCCAGATCAAGAGCCCTATGCTGGTGTTCATCCTTTCACATGATTAGAATTGCTTGCTGGTCCCACCCTTCAATTTCATTTCTGTTGCTTGGCTCCACTACCTCCAGTACAGCCTCCAATAGCAGTCATATTGGGCTTCAAAATGGTGTTATAGGACTGGAGAGCAGGAAGGAATTGCCTAGGTGCCATCAATGATTAAAAATGGGTAGAAATTTCAGTCACAAAACAAAATGTATTCATGTATTTTATCCAGTGGGGAGGCACCATATGGCTGCCTCTGCTCTAGCCTCATACGGCTGAAGCCGTTGGGGGATTTTGATTTTGGAAATCCTTCCTGAAAGCACACAAGAATAATGACTGAGTGTGGCTGAATTTCGGAACCACCTGAATATTTTACTTATAAGTCCATCGGATGACTCCGAAACCCCCTCCGAAGTCAGAGACTGCTCTCCCCACTGCCCTAGAACAGGAAGTCCTAAATTTAATCTCAGACAACTCCCTGTTGCAGCCAGATGGCATCTTTAAGTAGGGGTGGGTAAACTCACCCACATCCGATGCGAGAGCTACTTGCCCACGTGGCCTGGGCTGCACGAGCTTCTTTTGAGGATCGGCTTGGCTCAGTGAGCGCTTGGCAGCCGCCCCCCACGCTACTGAAATTGTGCACTTCCCCCACTGCAATGGCGGCCGCCATTGATGAAGCATGGGGGAAGTGCACAGTTTTGGCAGTGAGGGTGGGCGGTTGCCAGGTGCTCATAGAGGCCTCACAAGTGCTCAAGCGTGGGTCTGCACTCACACCAAATGCCCCCAACTGGGTCTGGAGGGGGCGGACTCAAGGGAAGTCCATTGGACTCCTGGACTCAGTTGGGTGCTTGCAACATCCCTATTCTTAAGTATTTAGTAGGAGTGTAACATTCCACATGATTATCTTAACATTTCGTTATATAGCTCTGTGGGTGCTAGCTTTTAACACTTCAGTGCCATTCGAATGGAAAGAAGGGAAATTTTGTAATTTCCTCTTTGAAATTCCCTGGCCTCAAGCCGGACTGCTTGCTCTTATTAATATGGTTTTGTAACATGGAGTGACTGAGTTCCTGGTATATATTATACGATGTGATTCATATTTTATTTTAAAAAGAACAAAAACAAGCTCAATAATGGGAACTCTGAAAGAGCTATTAATTATGGTCTCCTTTTTGTTCAAGGGAATTTTTTTTTTGTAGTAGTAGTGGTTCTGCAGCAATGCAACATTTGCCATTTGAATAATTAAGTTGGGCTTTTTATTTCCCGCTACGCTGAGAAGAGATTTATATGCGCTTGTTAACACAACATCATGCTGTCAGTGCAATCTCCCTTTAGTTCGTACAGCATATGTATCCATTATGCGTACTTGAGCTACTTTGATATAGTCAGCAAGAGAGATTGTACCAGTATAGGGGAAGGAATGCAATCTTATTGATATGAGCATGTTTCAAACTTGGGAAATGTTGCTGGTTTCATTTTGACTACCGGTTTTAATGCTGTTTGTCATTATAGATAAGATCCTTTATCTAACATGTCTGAATTGCTTTCTGTTTTACTATAGCAGAGTAATAGCATTAGATCACTTTACACTGCTGAAGAAAAATCACAAAATAGTTTTTGATGGCTGTATCACAGCCATAAATACAATGCCAGCCTTCATGATTCCATTCCATTCCAACATTTCCATCCCTTCTTTAAATTACCGAAATGAAATACCCAAAGAGCAGACTCGTAGCAAAAACAAGCACAACGGCTTAAATACTAATACACTGATTGTGTATTTTTGTAGCCCCAAACATGCTTCATTATCTGCTGGGAGAGTGAGGACGCTGGAAATGTATCCCCCTGTGCTGGAAATGTATGCATGGGTTGAGGATGTGGAATCTGTTTTGGAAAGGGAAAGGGAAAACATCCTAGAAAACATCTCATTTTACAGAAGCAAAACTGGCATTGACAGTTCCAGTGAGTCCATATTATAGGCAGAAGTTGAACATAGATTTCTTACATATTAAGCCTCAACATTCTGTCCATTGCACCGTATTAACTAGGCATACTTTTTTTTTACTACTTTTTGACTTTTTAAAATTGCTGTTGTTGAAAGTGCATTACATTGAGTCAGACCATTGGTCCATCTAGCCCCATATTGCTGACTGGCTGGCAGCACCTCACCAGGGTTTCAGGAGGGAGTTTTTCCTGTTCTACCTGGAGATGCCGGGGACATAGGTGTGCCCAAGGGGTGTGCTGGTTATGCCCAGGCATACTCTAATGTCTCAAGCAATATGTGATGAATTGTGTGTGTGTGGGGGGAGTAGGGATCTGGAGGGGGATCCAGACGCAGCAGGAACAGTTCTCTGGCTGCTTCACTGCCCACAACAGCGTGCCATTGCTCCCAGCAGGAGTGAAAAGAAATCGCTCTGCCAGGAGCCATGCTTCAAAGAGGACAGGAGGAAGCCCCCCCCCCCCCCCCGCTCTCCAAAGAGATTACCAATGGCTTGAGATAACTTAATGGGAGCAGCTTTTCCCCATCTTCTCAGGGACTACTTAAAGACCTGTATGTTTTGAAGGGAGGGAAAAAGAGAAAAGAAGACCCAAGCCAAAGACCTTATGCTACCAGCTCCTCAAAAGATCACCAGCGGCCTGACAAAATTCTGTTGTTTTAATGTTTTGTCTTTTATATCATTTTTGTCTTGTCCTGTAGTCTGTTAAATTGTAAATTGCCTTAGGCGCATTGGCAGAAAGATGGCAAATTTAGATTAATAAATGAAATAGTTTTGGTTGAAGAGGCAATTTTTGACAGGTGCAGCTTGTCATGCAAGGGTGAGGAAGGGTGTAGCTGCTAAATTCCCTCTTCAACAACATGACTATAACAGATTCTTCTTCACATCTGGCCACCCTAATATATGTGGATGTGTTGAAGGTTCAGTTTTCAAGTTTTATTAATTGACTGAAGCTTTAATCACAGAGTAAAACTTTCTACCTGATTAAGGCTGCAATCCTATACCTACTTACCTGAGAGTCATCCTCACTCAAATCAATGAGACTTACTTCTGAGTAGACATGTATTACCTATTGCATTGTTAAAAGATGAGCTGAGCTGACAGCAAGGAAAGACTCTGTGATGCCGGATTCAGAAAGGATTTCTTCTGTGCAGGCCACACACATATACAGGCTCTCTGTCCTTGCATGAAAAAGAAAATTCTTTCAGACAGCACTGCACCTACACATAGTTTGCTCTTCAGGGTAAAAGTACTATGAATTTCCTTCTAACTAAAGGGAATTTTAGCAAACGATTTTCAGTCACAAATACTTTGGGTTGTTTGCGTGTATGTTTTGCTTATTTTAATTGCAAAACAGCTCTTTGAAAGGGATTGTGATAGCTGAGTCGTTTCTTCTAGCAGCTCAGCTCTTAAAACCTTTTTCCCCCCTTGCCTCTGCCAGTAACTTTGTTTGTGTAACTATAGTGAAGAACTGAAGACTCTGTGGCATTTGAGATGGCATCCATCAGAATGAAAGCAAAGTTTAGAAGGCAGTAAGAAGGATTCAGATGTTGTGTTTCACTCCTGTCATCTATAACACATTACTAAGAAGAATTGGAGTTGGCTGATTCTTCAACATCCCAGTTTGGAGCCAAAACATACATTGAGATTTTGATGCCTCTGACAGTTGTGTGTGAATTTGGCCACAGAGCTCTCTAAATTACCTCTCCACTGTACATTTATCTAATATATAGCTCAATTCTCCTGAGTTAGATTCAACCTTTACTTTGTACTACTTCTAATTTTAGTTCATGAGCCATGATTGCTAGAGCTTTAAATGGTCCTTTCCTACCTTCAAGTGTCCCTCTAGTCAGTGAATCATGTTAAAGTACGGTTTATGCCAACCAACATTTAACAGCCTTTTTCAGAAAAAGAAAGAAAATTGCACACATCAAAGATAGGAAGCAATCTCTTGAGTTTCAAATGATACAAATGAGCTTGCTTGGAGAAACCTAGTTTTGAACAAAAGTTATATCCTAGTTATAGCTCTTCTTTGTTTGCTTTTCCTTAGCTGTAATCATATAATTTGTTGGGGTGTCAGGAACTTAGCCTCAACTTGACTGCATTTGAACAATTCCATCACACAGACCCTCTTTATGCCTTTTCAGTATCTTATGACTGCAACACCTCTCATGCATGATAGCTACATCATGTCATTTTAGCTTTAGTAGAGAAAATAAATAAATCCTGGTTATTTGGATTCCCAAACATTTCCCCTAATTTGAACACTACAGTATAATGTACAGTATAATACACCACACACAAGTGAATATTTTATCGGTAAACATGTCTACTATCTAGTACATCCTTTCCCAATTTGGTGTCCTCCAGATGTTTTAGTCTTCCAACTTCTGGTCAGCCCCAAGCATCAAGAATGTTAGGAGTTGTTGAAAACTTCTGGAGATCTTCAGGTTGGGTTCTGTATATATACTTGTAATGTATATGTGTCTGGTCCCTAAGGAGAGGGTCTTTTCAGTGATGGCACCGTGGTGAAGGAATGCCCTACCCAGAGAAACTTACCTGGCAGCTACATTCACTGGGGGAATAAAGAGGCCTTCTTATTCCTCCAGGCATTTTAGTTCTTTAGTTTTTGTTGTTTTAAAGATGTTACTGTATTTTGAAATGTTACACTGCTGCTGTGTTGTTGTTTTTTAAAAAACTTTGGTTTTATGCTATAGTTTTTAATTTAAAAATAATAATATTATGTCTATATTCAGCTATATTTTGTGGTTTTAATCATTGTGAGATGCCCAGAGACCTTAGGCTATTGGGCAATATAGAAGTGTAATAAATAAAAATAAAAATAGCTTTTTTCACTATGGAAGTGATTTCGTACTCAATTTATTAATCATCCATCTCATGAGAAACATTAACTCACCAATGTAATATACTTTCTTACTAGTTAAAGCCCAACATTTGAGGTTGTATCATACTTTCTTCTTTAAGAGGCCATGATTAATAGATTAATTATGGTCTAACTCATGCCCACAGCATAACTGGTTTTCCAGGCTGGCAGTATTTTCCCCTCTCTCTATGTAGCTTCAGGCCCACAATTCTGCTGCACTTAGGACAAGTTCAACATGGCTGTGGGATGTAGAGGCTCCCCCCACCCCCCAGACTTACACACCACACTAACTATCCCTTCACTTCATCCTTATTACTGGCTGATCTTAGTTGGCATACTATTGGGGAGGGTTTGTGTGGGAACATCCACTCCTCAAAGCATATGTCACAATTGACACCGGCAAAAAGAATTTTGTTATTCATCACTGCTTCATTGTTATCAGTCCAATTTGCCGAACTAAACAAGTAAAGTAAGCTGACATTTCAATAACTGTTCAATGGTCCATGGATTTACCGGTCTTTGTTTTCAGCCTACTTTGATCAAACCTAAATCTGACAAGCAGAAAAACAAATTAAATCCTTCACTGGCAACAGTTATCCATTGCTTCACATCTAATGGACATCAGTCTTGTCATAATTGTCGTCACCATTATATGCAGAAATGTATTCTTTTACATTTTTTGTAATTACTATAGCCCAACAATGGAACTTAGAGAACGTACACCTTAAACATCTTAAATCATGTTGCGTGAGAACTATGTTCTTCTGATTGATTGCCCAATTATCTTAGCAAAGGCACTGACAATGGAAGATCATTCCATTCCCTCACGCTCTGTAGCAATATGTCCCAAAGAAGATGCAGAAGTGTTGCTCCCTGCAGATGAAAAGAATGTTATTGCTTTAAAACTTAATCATGTCATCCCCCCGCCCCCAGCAACAAAACTGACTTTCCTCATTTTGAAGTAAGTGAAGTGATGATACACACTGACCTGGTTCGCACAACTACTGCAGCCCACAGTGGTGGTGGTGATGGTGGGAAGCCACCTATTGCTATCCTGTTGCTGGGATGGTAGCAGCTAAGTCCCCATAGGAACTGTCATGGAGTCTATAGAAACATGTCCAACAGGTAGAAAGAAGTACAAAGGGAGAGAGCGGAAAAGTATTTTCCCTTCTCTTTCCTTCTCTTCCCTCCTCCTCCTCCTCCTCCTCCTCCTCCTCCTCCAGGTCCCTACTTTTTCCTCAATAGTCTGAAAATCCTTCAGTTGAGCCTTATAGGTTTTTGGTAAATTTGAAGCTGCCCTCTCCCAGGCCCTATGTTAAAAGTAATATAGTAAGTTGCATGTTCTGAACTAGAAATGCATGGCATTGTAACATTTTGCAATAGTTGTATTCTACACATACTGTACATCCTGTATATTTTGAAGATGTGATCTTTGCTTTGACAGAGTAATAACATCAGGGGAAACTGTACTTTTCATAGAAAAGTACCAAGTGCAACTTATTAATCAGTGGTTACAGCTTGATATTCAGAGTATGTACAGTTTATATTATCTACATAATAATATTAAGATGATTGCAAATTATGAGAGAGATGTATGCATATTTCTAAATTCACTATTGTGCAATGAAGTACATTATTAATGGAAGAACTAACCATTTGAAATTTTATTACTGTTAGAAAATAAAAACATAGATGTTTTTAGTTGCTGCCTGTGTATGTGTATGTACACACACACGTCTATCCACTGGGGGAAATTCATGTAATGTTATTTCTTTATGCAAGTTGTGTTTTGTCATGTATTGTGTTGAGCCAAATAATTATATTTGGCTTAAATTATATTTTGGCTAGGACTTGGGTGTAACAGTCACCCACCCGCACTTCAAAACTGTGTACCCACCCGAAATGAAATGTCTTACAGCCTATTCTTCTATACCAGTGAATAAGTGACAAGCTGACAGTTGTGCCAGTCTAATACATGAGCACTATTAATATTTATGGCAACTTTGCAAGCTTGTTACTTCACTGTTTCAGGAAGATACGTTGATTTACATTATTAGAATTGGCAGTGGGGATTCTTCCTTTTTTAACTCTGTTAAAAATAAATGAAGCAAGATATTCTCTTTAAAAGAGAGACCAAAGCTTACTATGAGGAAATATTCATAGTATATCTTTTTAAAATGCTGTATCCTGAAAAGATCATTTTACTGTGTAGGGCCCAATACTAAATGAGAATGCAGGGGCTCTATGCGACATACAGTTACAAAGACATGCTTCTCCTGTACATGAATTTTGCCATTTTACACATTCAGAGCGATCAATCTGCTCCACCTTCTCAGTAGGCAACCAATACCTTCACACAAGTACTTTGTAGTACAATAGCCAGGTAAAAATGCAACTGGCTTTAGGCTGCCCCACAGGCCTGAATTGTGTAAGTTTTAATTGGTGGATCAGAGTAAGACCCACGAAGAAGACCCTTTGCTGCGAAGGAAGACAATTGGTTGAAACACACTGGGTAATCTTCATATCTAATACATCTCTTCTTTCCAAGTACCAGATTGGTGCCTGCCTCTCCCTTTGTTTTCATAATGCTAGCTCAAACTGCGGAAAAGAGGAATTAATGTTGAGATAGTGAAAATTACCATTCTGAGGGAAGGTGTCTTTCATGCAACCTACTTGCCATGAAAAGTAGTCTTCATGGTGCTCCATTATATGTGCCCACCAGTGTCAAGCCCTCTCAGACAGTGATTGGGTTTGGACAACTTGCTGTGAGTTGACATGTGAACCTGGTGAGTGTGGGTTATGCGAGGGTTAAGCAACCCTCGCATAACCCTAAAACAGACTGTGGGTTATGTGAGGGTTGATAGCCCACGGTGGGCTATCGTGTTGTGTAAACAGCTCCAGTGTGCCTCACAAACAGGGCCACGCCAAGGCGTGGACAGCCTGGATGCTTATTATTGAGCTTGTCCCACTGGGGTTCCACCATTGACCTGCCTGAGGTCTCTACAGATTTTAATAGGATTAGGGAAATAACAAAAGAATCTGAGTAGCTGTTCCTTCACTCAGCCTGCAGGGATCAACATAATGTAATAGGGGTGATTATAAGAGGGAGCACAGCCTAGGTTAATTCGTTCTCTGTCTGAGAGCAGTCTCTTCACCCGGGGGATAGCTGTGCCCTTAGTTCTTCTCAGTCCTCATCTTGCCTGGCAAAGGGAGCCACTCCAATGGTGGAACCAGCCAGCATTTATTTAATTATTTATTTTTAAGATGCCACAAGATTCTTTCTTTTCAAAGTTTTAACACAGGGGTGCAGAACTCTGGGCCCAGAAGCCAAATCCATCATTCCTGGGGCCCAGTCTAGCTCTCTGGGATTCCCAGATGGTTTCATCCCCTTCCCCTGGCCCTTCTCTGCCTTTCCCCAGCTACTGATCATTTGGTGGTTTCCCAGCCCCCAAGTCTAACATGTTGAAATGTGTTTCTTAAGGCTTTAGTTACAGGCAGTTAAGGTAAAATATGCTTGTATTTTGGCCCCTGCCCTTTTGCCTTCAGCCCTGCCCACGGATAGAGTTCAACCCCCCCCTCCCAAGAGCTTCTTCAAAATGGAATCTGGCCTTCAGGGTGAAAGAGATTGAACCGTTTTAAGGATATTGCTGTCACCCATGGCTAGTCGGAGTGTGTTGGAGTTGGCTTGTCTTTGGCTGCAGTCTGCTCCGCGTTGTGTTTCTGCTAAGGAGGAGCACACCTCTTCTGGCTGCTGTACAGCACAAACGTAATATGGAGCCTACAGTCCTTGGAAGAATGGCGTCCAGCAGTGGTTGCCCTGCAGCAGCAGTGATGGAATTCATCCCCAGAAAGTGGTTGAACTGAGGGCTCAACATGGGAATGGAGCTTCCTGGCAACTGTCAGCACCTCCCCTCCACCATGCTTCTGAGTGGATGCATGAATCAAGTCTCGGATAACTACTGTGTATAATGGTTGTGCTGCTCATTGGACTGAGGCCCTTCCAATAAGCATATGTACAGTTATACTACTAAAACCCTGGCATGGTTGTTCATATAGAGCATCCTCAGAGGAACGTTTTATTGCACGCTCTTTACTGGCCACTCACGGTTTTTCTCCGATTCTTTTGATAACGCCATCTGCCTCT
Source organism: Elgaria multicarinata webbii (assembly GCF_023053635.1). Lineage (NCBI taxonomy): Eukaryota > Metazoa > Chordata > Lepidosauria > Squamata > Anguidae > Elgaria > Elgaria multicarinata. Next base: position 63,383,082 of record NC_086179.1, on the reverse strand, counting down.
CGTGCGTCTCCCGGTTCTTCTGGTCTTTTTCCTGTCATAAAATAAGAGAGAAAATCCCATTTGGGGGGCTAGTGAAACTCACAGCCATTTCTTGCTGTGTGCAGGAGAAGCGGCGTGATAGAAACAACCACTGAATGGGCTGCGTGGTCATTGCTTGGTTCCTCTCTCTTCCCCATGTGAAGAAAGAGGAAGCTGTTTGTCACAGGCGGCAAAGCAACGGTAGGGAAACGCGATTTCCCCCCTTGTCTGATGATGCTCATAGAGATTGTTTGGTTGCGGCTGGGTGGTTCGTGTTTCCCCTGACTGTGGACTTGCCAGTCTGATAAGAAATAAGAAAATGTCCATATTCAACAGTGCTGCTAAACGCCTCATGGATTCGGTCACATGCCATGATGCCAGAACATTAGATCAATTTTAATGAACGCAAAGGTTCTCTACCAATTGTATCTTTAGTTTGGTCTTGCATGTGATTACAATATTGCCTGCTATGCTAAAAGACATGTTCAAATGCACAATCCCAACCTTTATTCTTTCTTTTGCCACTGACATCTATGGGTAATGTTAGGAATGTTTCTCTGGGGAGTCTGCCAGCCTGCTGAGTTAGTTAAAACTGTATCTGTCCAATTAGAGCTCAATTGAAAATAAGCCGGTGGCTAGTTGATTTAATGGTGGGGATACATAGACACAGAGATTTTATTTCTTAATTTACTATGCAAATGAGAAAATACATTTGAAGTAAAAATGTTGCCTTGCAGCAGCATGGCAGAGCACAAACAAAGCTCTGGGCTTGTATGTAATTTGTGCTCAGTGCCAGCTGCATCGCATGACAAAACGTTAGGATTTATTTATTTATTGCTTGCCTTCTCCATGCTTTGTTTGTTCCAAACCTATTTTACAATGTAGAATTATTTAGGTAAATGATTTTCATTCAATATCCTATTGATAATCCCTTAATGCTAACAATCATTCAGCCATGCATTCCTGAAATAGAAGTAGGATCATAAATTGTGCAAAATGGTGCAAGAAGGTTTAATATATTTACCTAAATTTATTTCCTGAGTGCTTCAAACACCCTCTGATACCCTCCCCTTGCAATAAATCTGCATCATGCGTTAAGTTGAGGGATAGTGGTTCAAACTGAGATTTGACTTGACCCTTCCAAATCCAAACCCAGTACTCAACCATGCTCATCCATTGAGTAGCAGTTAACCAGCAACCAGAGGGAGCAATCCCATAGCCCTGGACAGGGTCTGGGAGAGGGGAAGGATACTTCAGTTTCCTTGATCCAAGGTCAGAGACAACACAGTGGCCCCGTTCAGAAGACACATTAAACCAAGGCTTTAATTGCGGTGGTTAAGCCAGAAAGCTGAGCTGTGTTCAGATGACACCTTAAACCACGGCTTTAACCATGGTGAATAAAGCAAACCACCTTAAACCTTAGTCACTGTGGTTAAAGCTGTGGTTTAAGGTGTCTTCTGAACGGGGCCTCTGACTTAGGATCTGGGAAACCACTCTCCACCCCTCCTCGTCCCTCTCGCAGCTGCACGAAAAGGACCGCTCTGGCTGCCTCTCTGAGGTTGGGAACTTGACCTCAGAGAGGGGATAAGGGGGGCATTCCAGTGGGTGGGGAGGGGACTGGAGAGGCCAGCGTATAAGCTATCCTGAGGTCTCCTCAGCCTCTTTACTCCCCCCTCTGAGACACCCCAGGTAGATGGGCAAAAAAGCCTGTCTAATGAAAATATAGACCAGGAAGAGTGGCAGAAGCGATGGTTGCCTCTCCTGCTTCTCCCACTCTGCACTGGATGCTCATAAAAACTTCTGGGCTAAGCAAAGTAGTATGTGAGCAGGTTGAAACTGACAAGGATATTGACAAGAGGGGAATATGCCTCTGTGGGGCTTCATAGGGGACAGGTGGACTTGCAATCCTGCGCACTTACTCAAGAACACACACACACACACACACACACACACACACACACACACACCACAATAGGCACACATTTCAAGATCCCTCCCCCCAAAAATGTTTTTTACACAAATTGCCACCATTTAAAAAGAAAAAGGAAGCTTTTCATGACTCATTACAGATCGAGTCAGCGGTGGTGGTGGTGGGGAGGATGGAACAAAACATTCAGCACCAAACTGGAAAAATCCATTGAATTTCCACCCACCCACACCTTGGAATTCTCATATACCAAATGTACTTTTGAAGGAGTCTAGGATCCAAAGACCCATGTGGCCAGTTCCACCTTCCCAAGAGCCTTTGGGCTTGTGTTTTTCCCAAAGCAGCCTCCAAGGCCACAGAGTGATTGGTCATTGAAACCAAAGGGACTTTCAGAAGCAATTTACATGAGTATCTTGATGTTCAAAGGAAAAAAGAAATCTCACTAGGCATGTCCAAGCCTTTGATCATGTCTAAAGTAGCTCTTTGGATCAGGCTGGGATGTAGAAGGGCATTGCCCATTCTCATTATAGTTACAGGATCCGTTGCAATGAAGATCTTGTTGCATCATTACCACGTTTGTAATTTGCAAGTTTCATATATGTGGTAAAACTACTTATTGTTTGCATGACCTTTATTCATGGAAGGAATCACCTGTGGAATTAATGAATGTTGCTTTTCTTTCAGAGCTGCACTGTAGCTTTTTCCAGCTATCTGACTTCATTGCCTGCTTAGTCATTGTTTATGTATGTGGTTATGTAGGTGTTCACTAGTTTACAGAAAGCTGTGATATTTCATAGCATTTTCATACCTGATTGAGCACAATAATGTGTGGCATGAAAAACATGTAGGTTGGAAGCTATGCGCCAATAGCTTTTAATTATATCGAGCCTCTCAGTTACCCCATGCAGACTTTTTGAAATCCATTAAGCATTTGCTTTACTGTGAGCAATGGAATAAGATGTCACTAAAGATAACAGGTGTTGGTTTCTAGCAAAGGTTTCCATGCCTGGGTAGATTCATTATCTGGTTAAACCCTTCTGCATTGTACTGTCCATTCTTGTTAAACTATGTAGGCAACAGTTCAAGCTGCTGGTACTTGCAATTGTATTCTTGGTTGTATATCTTCCAACATCCATCAAATGAAAATAGGTGCTATTATTTCACATTAAGGGAGATAATCACTTATCATAGTGAGGCATAGAGCAAGTGTGGTAAGAAAGCCTCAGGTACAAGGTATGTTTGGTAGGCACAAAGTTTCCGAAATATTTGAAAATGTTAACTCTAAAGTCAACATTTCTCTGACTGGGTTCGCATGTCATGATAAGTAATAGTGGTTTATAAGCTACTCACAGTAGCTTATAAACCACCATAGTTTATTGTGTAGTCCACGAGTGGTTTTCCCCAACCATGGTGGCTTTTTACATAAAGTACACCATTCTGAAAAGCCACAGTCTGCAGTGAGGTATATTTAAACCATCATGGCTTAGGCTTAACATATCATTTGGCAGTCCACAGTGGCTTGTAAAGCGGTTTAAAGATCGTCTACAGAGTTGCTTGGCAAGAGTGGTCAAAACCGCTGCTGCTGCTCCAATCAGCAGTTCTCTGTTTCTGAGATCTGCCCAGCAGCACATTGCACATTGCTGCCTGACCCCGCCCTAATCCTTCTCCCGGCGGAGCACGCTTAAACTCCCCAAGTGTCAAAGACCTTCTTAGTAAGCTCCTGGCAGCCACACAGAGTTTGCATTGTGCATCCCTTCTAGGGGATGCTGTGTATGACGTTTTGACCTGCTTCCGCAAACTTCTATAGCTATAGAGCCTTTTCCCCCTCCCTTTTGGACCAAATCTGTTTTCGCTCTTGCATCACTATAGTTACATTGAGTTTTCATTGGGCATCAGGTGCATCCCTACGAAGGGATGCTGGGTATGAAGTTTTGTCCCACTCCTGCAAACTTCCATGACTGTAAATTCGCCACTGTAAAAAACAGAAAAGCTGTTTTTGCTCACATGTCTCTGCAATCACACAGTGTTTTCATTGTGCATCGGATGCATCACTACTAGGGGATATTGTGTATGAAGATGAATCTCTTGGCCTCAATTTCCAGGAATAGAATTATATTTAGAGGGCCCATCATGGCTGGCTTGTTGTCACCAATGGGGTAATCCCAGCAGGGGCTTCTTCCAAGGGAGTAATTTTTAGTATTGTACTGCAGCTTTAGTTTTATTGCATTTTAGGGTGCTACTTGATTGAATTTGGTTTATCTCCTGTAGGGAGAAGTATCAGAAGAGCTAGGTGCTCTTGTATTTTACTCTACTGTATTTTATTTTGATCTCTATTTATACTTCATTCAATGAGCAGTGGCTGGACATTAAGGTTTTACAGAGGGATGTGAGGGGTGCATCTCTTTTAGTGGTCATGGGAAGAGGGAAATATGGCGAAAGGGGTTGGATAAGCTAGTCCAGATAATCTTTCCATCAACCAGAAGATTTTGGGTTGCTCTGTCACAGTGTCCTGAGGTTGGTGGCTGTGTCTTTCAATGCCATGTCAGTCCATAATAAGACTTCTATTATCCATGATTTAATTATCGATGAGTGGGATGATTGGACATATATAACAGAAAATTATGTGGATGGATTGGAAGGTGGGGACCTTTCTCAACCAGTATGAGCTGGGGTTGTTATCATCTATATGTATTCCATCTCCCACACCATGAGACCAATTTGGTTCCGTGCTGGGTTGAGTATTTGTACTTGGTGTAGGGCCAAAGAGACAGGTCAGGGATTCTACTGATGAACCCACTGCCCATAGTCTCCCTGCCTGAGCTGGTCCACGGGGTTCCAATACATATATTGGGGGCCCTGATATGGCTGCCATGACAGCCATGGAGCAGTCTCAATGTGTCATCAGCCCAATACAAAGTGGAGCATGCACTCTTCACCTGGTATTTTTAGCCAAGCAAGAGGCTGGTAGTCTAGAATTGGGCATGTGTATGCTCTTTATCCCCATTGTCATGGTCAGACCACTTCTTGTGAAGTTTAGATTGATCGTCGCTTTCTTCCTCACTAAGTTGGCCTGACCCCATAGATTTAAGGAATCAGATGGATTCCTGAATGTTCTCGGGGATTTTTCCAGTTGACACAGCTTGCACTCCTGTTAGAGCCCTGGTCTTACGTTGAAACAATGGGATGGCTAGGGCTGTCAACGTGATCACTCTCAAATATCTTTCCAACATTGTAAAACCAGCTGGCTCCCTGGTTTACTCGAGAGTTGGTGATTATAATCAAACAAGCTGACAGTTAGAATGCAGATGGCACAAGTCACAGAGTGTGCACAACTGAACATAAGTAAGAGCACATTACTTTGCCTAATTTGTGGCAGTGAGAGTAGCAAAGTTATTATACATCTCCATCACTATTGCATCCTTGGGTTGCAGCAGAGCCTTTGAATTCAGTAAAGAGTTCACAGAACATGCCAACCCACCCAGTATTGTTGTTGAACTGTGGGTTATTGTGTTGTCTGAACTCAGTGCTTTTTCTGCTGTGTGGCCTGTTAACCATTCAGTATGGCTTGTTAACCACCCTGAAGAACCCAACAACAAGCCATGGGTTCTCAAGGTGGCTTGTTTGAGAAAAATAAATCGCAGTGCATGATTAACAAGCCACCCTGCCTAAAACCTGCTGCATTCAGACAACACGATAACCCACACTGCGTTTAGACCAGTTGTTAACCCACCCAGTGGAAAATGTGCTGTGTGCAGACAACACAATAACCTACAGTTCAACAACAACCCACACTGGGTGGGTTAGCATGTTGTGTGAACCCAGCCTCTAGTGCCTTTAAGGAAACTGAAAATAGTTCCATTTTAGAAATGATTGAAGTCTATTTCCAGAAGCATCTGTCTATTTTCAGTATGTTTTTAAGTAGACTATAGAACTTGAAAAAAATCGAATGCGTTGTGTCAAAATATTGTTAGGAATATTGTTACATTCTTGACTTTCTTTGAGACCTCTACATATGTGCACGAACAAACATTTGATGAAAACAGTGTCATAAATAACATATGTTCAAGAATACATTTTAAGATATGTCCACTTCTATATCATTTTATTTACTCATTATTGTAAGCTAGCATGCATTAAAAGTAGAATTACTAAAGGATTTTGCCCCAGCACATTGTATTGCATTTTCCTCTGCACTCACCCTGAAATCTAATAGAATGAAGAGCAGTACATAAAAGTAATGAAATAAAATAAGTAAGCATGATTTGTTTCTTCTCTTCCCTCTCTCCCCTTCCCTTTTTCTGTGTGGTTCTTCCTATCACTTCAAGCTCTAGAGAAATAATACAGTTAATAATACATACACCTTCACTTAGTTGGGCTAGGTCTTTTTAACCCTGGTGGGAATCCGCACGTCGTTCTGAGATCGCTTCTAAGCGACCCCAGAGCGGCGTGAAAGCGAGCGTGTAACTTGCCTTTTGAAGAGCCGACGAAGAGACGTCCTTCGCGCCGCCGCCGCTGCCACCGCTGCCGCCGCCGCCACCCAACTCCCTCCTCGCCGGCTGGAACGGAGCGCTTGGGGGAAGAAGGCGGGGTGGAGAGCTTCTTCCGCTCTCAACCCCGCCTTCTTCAGCTGAGCTCTCCTCGCCGCTCGGCGAGGAGGTCTGCGGGTGGCGGGGGGCGGCGGTGGGAAGGACGTCTCTTCGTCGGCTCTTCAAAAGGCAAGTTACACGCTCACTTTCACGCCGCTCTGGGGTTGCTTAGAAGTGATCTCGGAACAATGTGCAGATTCCCCCTTAGTCATAGATTACAAGACAAAATGGATAGATTACAAGACAAAAAGGATTACAAGACAAAAGCTGTCAAGCAATATAATGATCATTTACATTGGTGTAGTCCCTTTTGGGGATAACTAAACCAAGCATCACGTTTAATGATGCTAAACATTACGTATATAAAAATCAGAATGCAGCTTGGCCATGGCTTATATGGAGTACTAGAAACACAATCTGAACTTCTTCTACTGGATATTCAGGTTTGTCTTATTGTTCTTTCCACATGGAGAAGATTCCTTATCCAAGTAGTCAACTTAAAGTGAGTTTATCTGCATGAGCTTTACCTTCTTCTGTGGTCGCTTGAGAGCTGAACCAAAAGTTTGTAATCCCTGTTCATTTGTATGGTTTTGTCTCTCTTCTACCGAACTGCCATACTAGTAAGAAGCTGATGATCCTACGTGGTCCTTCAATTTCAGACTATAAGGTTTACTTGATGTGTTATGATGTATTGTGACACTGTCAGTTTCAACTTGCAAAAAGCACTAATTTTATCATGCAGTATCACATTTATGATTGGGCCTTCTGACTAGGGCTGTGCACGGACCCCCCCCCCCCCCAATCCGCTTCTCTTCCAGATTCGCAACTTCTGGATCGGGTCCGCTCCTCTCTGCAGCAATCTGCCTATGGTCTGCTTCGCTTCGCTGCGGAGCTCTGGATCCGAATCAGAGCTCCGTCCCCCCCCCCCCCATAGACTTGCATTGAAATCCAAACACCTATAACTTTTTTCTGTTAATGATAGAAACCTCAAAATCGGCACCATGAGACATTATCCATGTATACACATTCATGCCAAGCCTCAAGCAAATCCAAGCATCCCCTAATTTTCGGGGAATTTTTGAATATCCGACACCCTATTTTCAGAAATGGGATTTACTCCAACATTTTTACAGATACAAACTTGAAAGTGGGCACCCTCACAGATGTCATCTAGATCCACATTCATGGCAAGCTTCAAGCAAATCCCATCATCCCCTGATTTTTGGCAGGTTTTTTTCCCTTTTAACTCACCCCAATTCAAGTCCCATGCTAGAACTCTGTCAGTTTTCACGTTAGAAATTTCAAAATCGACACCATGAGAGCTTATCCATGTATCCACCTTCATGCCCAGTTGGAAGTCAACCCAAGCCTCCACTGATTTTGGGGGAATTTTTGAAAATCCTACACCCCATTTTCAGAAATGGGATTTACTCCGACATCTTTCCATATCTGCCCATAAGGATCCATTGCAAAGCGCATGCCCATAGCAATCAATAATAGCACAGAATTCTCCATAGAGAAACCATAGCAATCCATTGCAAAGCGCTTGCCCATAATAGGACAGATGATTTGGGGAAATAAAGATTTTTTTCTAAATAAGGATCTTCATCTCAGGTGAAACACTTAAAATGCACCCCCCCCCAATAAATCTTAAACAAGGTGAGTGTGCAATGCAGCTGCCTTTATCACAAGGAAGGTACCCTGAGTCAAAGCAAGACACGCACAAACCATCCCTGTAGGGTGGGCACAGAGGAGGACAGTTTGTGGGGTTGAACCACAAAGCCCATCCTCTGGTACATCTCCCAGGAACCAGGGGTAAGTAAGTGAGCCAAGGATTGCTTCAAACTGTCCCTGTGAGGCGGGCACAGAGGAGGACAGGCAGCATGCCCCAGTAGCACTGGGTGCAAGCATGCCAGAGGTTGTGGAGTTGAACCACAAAGCCCATCCTCTGGTACATCTCCCAGGAACCAGGGGTAATGAGTGAGCCAAGGATTGCTTCAAACCATCCCTGTGAGGCGGGCACAGAGGAGGACAGGCAGCATGCCCCAGTAGCACTGGGAACAAGCATGCCAGAGGCTTGTGGGGGTGAACCACAAAGCCCATCATGTAGTATATCTCCTAGGCACCAGGAGGGCAGAGAGGCAGGCAGAGATGTACGACTATGCCATAGATCTATGGGGAAGTAAGTCCAAGCAGATACTCCACCACAACAGCACCCAGGCGGAGGCGGGAAGGCTGGCATGCAGCAGACATTTCTGGGGGCACAAGGAAGTGAGCCAAGGATTGTTTCAAAGCCAGTAATGCAAACCATCCCTGTGAGGCGGGAACAGCACAGAGAGATGCTTTTTCTTTTTCATCCCATAACTAGGGGACTAGGAGGATAAGAGTAAAGCTTTGTGATCCTTGCTTCAGACTTGATTGACTGCACTGTGATCACAGCCATTAATAATGTTAATAATAGCAGTGCTATTATTATTATTAATAATAATAACAACCACAACCACAACAATAAGGAGTTGAACCACAATGAAAGCCTGCCTGACTTCACAGAAGAGGGAAAGCCAGGAGAGGTTGTGCTATGGGGTGTATAATAAAGGTAATAAATAAATAAATAAATAAATAAATAAATAAATAAATAAATACATACAGGAGGGGTGGAATTAAAAGCAGCAATGTTGCTGAATCACAACAAGAAGATTTTTTTTTTTAAAGGCTATGTCTGTCTTTTACCAGTAAGAGGAAAGTGGACGTGCCCAGGGGGAGGGGGAACAGTGCCAATTTGACTGGCCCTGTTTAGGTACCAGTCTTTCAGAAGCTACCTTACACTTCAACTCATGACAGGCATTAGGTAGCTTCCACTGGTTAACCTTTGGAGGGTTCTGATTACCCTCCAAGGACAGGAGTGTGCACTGGGCATGTCCACATGCCCTAGGGGACCTCATCCCCTTGCACCACATCTATTCATTTGTTCACCAAGGTTAGGGTGGATAGCAGTGCTGTGTTTCCTATCTGTTATTTATTTGCTTAGTATATGATTTAAGGTTGTGTTTGTGTGTTTGGTGGGGCTACTGTTTAAAAAAAAACCTGGGAAAAGTCCGTTCAGACTCTAAGAAAGAAAAGTTTCCCAGTATCCCAAGTTACTAAGTATCCCGTTTGCTTATCCACCCCCTCCAACTTTGGGATTGGAGGATGCTTCATCAGGTGATCATGATTGGGAGTTGAATCTGCCTCTAAGCACTTCAAAAAAAGGTACCCCTCCCGCTTTTTTTACCCTATTTTTTAAAAAATTATAGCAAGCAAACCACAGCACGAAAAGTGTTGAAAATAGGCACAAATGACCCCCACCCACGACTCTCTAAGCACATTCAGTTTCAAGGAGGTAGCTTGAAAAACAAAAAAAGTTACATGCTAATCTTTTCCGCAATGAAATCCTATGGGGAAAATATCCAAAATGGCGGGCGGAGCACTCCACGTAAAAGCGAATTATTCACTTTCAGTCATTTGTCTTCGCCATGCTTCGCTAGCCACCCAATCTGCTTCTCCGCCTGTAACGGAGGCGAATCAGGCCGCTCCGCTATTGCTTCTCCGAACCGAAGAGAAGCGGATCACAGCCCTACTTCTGACCACTGAGAATGCCCTGTCTCTAGGGCCCACCAGCCTTACTGATCTTTGGGGTGGACCAGTGAGCAGTAACTCTGAAGGTGATCTAAACAGCAGGCAGCAACATACAACTGTAGGGTGTCCTTCAAGTATCCTGGACCCAAACTATTAGGGCTTTAAAAACCAAAGCCAGCATTTTGTTTCATTTACTCCATTTCTATATTGCTCAATATCCGTAGCTCTCTGGGCAGTTTACAAAGATTAAAAACACATTATACAAAGTATAAAACCATTTACATACTAATGGACAGACAGACAGCACACACACACACACACACACACACACACATATATATAAAAAACAATTTATCAATCAACAATATGAATAGTCCAGGACCTGATTAAAACCTCATCATATGCTGCCAAATCCCAAAGAGAAGAGAAGGCTCTTAACCTGGCACTGAAAAGATAACAATGTTGGCGTCAGGTGGGTCTCATTGGGGAGAGCGTTCCATAATCGGGGGGGGGGCACAATTGATAAGGCCCTCTCCCTTGTTGCTGCCTTCCAAGCCTCAGAGGAGGCACCTGGAGGAGGGACTTAGATGTTGAGCTTAGTGTATGGGTAGGTTTATGCTGGGAGAGGCATCAAGTATTGTGGTTTCAAGCCTTTATAAGTTAAAAACAGCACCTTGAATCAGGCTTGGAAACATACAGGAAGCCAGTGCAAGCAGTCCAGAATTGGTGTTAGATATTCCGAACTTTTCACTGTTGTGACTCTGTTGGCCACATTTTGCATGAGCTGTAGCTTCTGAACTGTTAAAATACTGAATTTTGCCTTTCCTCTTGAAGAACATGAGACAAGAAGATATAGTGGATCCTGAAGTATTGGATCAGGCCTTGAAGTTCACTGACTGTTTCCTCTCTCTGCTTTGCTGAATTCCTCTACAGACCTTGCACGGACTGAAAGAAGTTCTAGTTCATATGACTTTCTTCCACTTCCTACATTTGTCTGATATTCAGTGATGTTCTTTCCCTGAATCTATCCTACTGAATTTGTCTAATCCCCTTTTAGAGCCCTCTGGTTGTGGCCATTGTCATCTGCCCTAGACAGAGTAAACCATATGGATTTGAGAGGCATCGAGCCACTAGAATATGGGGGGGTGTTCAGTCCAACTCAGAATACATCTCAAGTTCAGTGCCTCAATCGCCTTGATCCATCCATAGCCTAGTCTAAACATTTAGAGCAAATCTAGACAATAGTGAAATTTGATCCGCATGGAAAAGAAGAAAAATCAAGCCATTCAGAAGTCTTGTTAACAAGAAATGCATTAAAATGAAAAGAGCTGGCAAGGTATTGACCCAATAGAGATCTATTTAATCTAATAATCAGCCTTAAATGGCAGTCAGAATGAAATCTGGCAAAGTTTTAAAGCAATAGCGATCATATATAATAATCTTTCACACCGTTTATCTGTCCCTTATAAGAGAAGACATCCTAAAACTGTAGCATCGCTGGAGGCTGTGTAAGACCTGTCATATGAAAAAAGTGTGGCTGCTGCAGGTTAGATACCCTGCAGTTTAATGAGTCTGTGATATCAAATTTCCAATTTTCCGATTCCATAGCAGAAGCACAAATATGTATCTATTGCATTAGGGAAGTATAAGTTTGACTGCTGAAGGTAATGAGTGTTCTGTGCAAGAAATCTCCAAAGACAGAATCAACTGTTCTTTATAGGCTGCTTTAAACCTCAAAACAGCTTCCTAAATAAGCCTGCATTGTGGGAAATGCAGCTGCAGACTGGATAACAAAATGACAAAGGCCTAACTATAAACTTAACGTCAACCTGGTGCCATCCAGATGTATTGGGCCATAACTCCCATAATCCTCAGTCAACACAGCCATTGGCTCTGCTGACTGGTGATGACAGGCATTACAGTCTCACATATCTAGATAGCACCAGATTGGGGAAGTGTGACAAATACAATCAAAGCAGACATAGTGCTGATTTCTGAACCACGATAAATGTTTTGGGTGTAGACTAGCCCATGTTCTCATGCCCTTCTCCCTCATCTATTCTACTGCACAAACTCCACCCTCCCTTCCCTTGTCGGTGTTTATTAACTGTGTTGGAGCTTTATACCAGCACTGATATTGACCATGGTTTTTAACTAAGCTTTGAAGCTGGTTTACCAACCTGGTTAAAGCTAACCCTGGTTAGTGACAGTACAGATATTATTTTACAACTAGGCCAGCAATTTGTGACCAGATGTTGTTTAACTGCAGGGGCCATCATCCATTGCCAGCATAGCCAATGATGGGTGTTGTAGCCCACCAACATCTGTAGGACCACAAGTTGTCCGTCCCTGCCTTACACTATTTTTGCACTATGTTCCATTGCAATGGGAGGGAGGGAGGAAGGCTGACAGGAGAGGGAAGGGTTAGGATTAGGGTTTGGGTTACTTCTCTTAACCATTCTTAAGATATTGGCAGAGTTACATTGGTAGCACAGCATAGTTTTTAAGCTGTGCTAGATCTCCCCACCCTTCTCTATTGGTTGTGTTTCTTTTTGAAAGTCCGCTCTACCTGTCTACTAGTAAGCTGTCTGGTTTTTTAATTAATATGTTAGTGTTTGGGGAAATGACAAATGCTAATGTGTGGCGATAGCTGTTTGGTGTATAAAAGCCTCTGCTTACAAAGATGTATTGATCACTCACTAAATGTTGTGCCTTCCACAATATCTGTGTTCGATAATGACTCACAAGAAGGGTCGGGGTGAGTTCAGAGGCATGATATTTAATCTATGTACTAACCAGGTGACACAAGTGCCAGAAAGTCTCAAGATTATTTAAAAACAAAAACAAAAATGAGCTGCCTGGCGTTCCTTCTCCCACCTATCTAGCAATGGCTAATGCCTGTCTCTTTATCTTCTCATTACTTTGCTTCATGGTTTATTAACCTCTTCCTAATGCTGACAATTGCAAGGGATGGTCTTTGGATCTAGAGACAGAAGATAATTTTGTGAAGACTCATTTAACTTTAAAGGGGACGTGAGTGAATCTTACGGCCTTTTCTAGCTTCCTCTATTGTTGTGTGTTTGTGTGTGTGTGTTGCGGAGGGTTGGGGGAGTTGAATTCCACAATTTACACTGATGTTTTAAAGCCACCTTCCAAATCTGTGCTCATTGTAGTAAACTGGTGGCTTATATTCTTGGTCATCTCTTCTATCAAATAGATACAGCTTAATCATCATCATCATCAGCCTTTGAAAAGGAATATTCATGTTTTTGTGTTACACAGAAGGTTACAATTCAAGAAGCCCACAACTCATTAATACTCAGTTCCGTACGTTTTATCCATTAAATGTTGAGAAGTTTTTTAAAAAATTGCTTCAGGTACATCATCATCATCATCATTAGTATTTATCCAATATTGCACTAGCAAAAATAAAATTACATGAGCTGGTGCTATTCTGCTACTGCTTGCACAACTGCTAGTACAACGATACAAGCAATACCTTGCATTAATGAGTTGTGAAATGATCCTCAGACCAGCCTGTGGAATGCCTTGTGGACTGGCTTCCCAAGTGCCTTTTAGAACAGCTTGGGAAGAAGGTGGCAGAACAGCTTGTGGACTCCCTTGTGAAGCCTTTCCCACCTGGTGCCCTGTTGGGAGGTGAAGTCCAAAACACCCGGAAAGCACCTGGTTGGGGAAGACGGGCCTTGTGCAATGGCTTGCACAGTTTGAATCAAAGTGTTAGATTTGACACTTCACAAGGATGAAAACAGGCTTTCCTCAAGCGCTAGAAGCTTTCTACTTCTAGTGGAATGATAACAATGGATATCATTCTGTTGTTGTTGTTGTTACCTCAGTATCTGTAAATTAATTTTCTTCTGCTCCATCAAAAGTTTTGGATACAAAGTATTTACTTATTTATTTAAAACATTTCTTGGCCTCCTTTCAGGACAGAGGCCCTCACAAGGCAGCTTACAACAATAAAATACATTAAATATTAAAAGCAATAAAATATTAAAAATATTAAAAACAATAAAAGTAGCTAACTGCTCCAGGCATGGCTTCTGATGTAGTCTGAAGAGCTGTGGTGGGTGAGTAAAAAATAAAAACAAAACACAAAGCAAGAAATATGGAACATATAACCAGAAACAACAGTAAAGGCGGAAAAGAATAGAAGCAGAAACATAATCCATAGAAAACCAGCAATAAAAAATAGTAGAGGCAGCAAAAATAGACAATCAAATTAAACGATTGGGAAAATAAGAATGTTTTAACCTCGATCCTAACAGTTAAGAGACCAGACACTAGCCAAATGCCCCAGAAAAACAGTTCCATGACTGGGGTGCTGCTACAAAAATGGGCAGGAGAATTCATAGACGGGCTTCCAATGAAGATCTAAAAGAGCTACAAAGCTAAATATCTGCTGTAATTGTTTCTTGATTTATAACTCAACCTTGCACTGCAAGGTCTTCAAAACAGCTTGCATTAAGAAATCAATGTCAAATGAAATCCATATAAATTAAAACAGGCTAAAGAAAATCCACACAAGACTAACAGAACCACCACCAGCGAAGTATACGGACAAGAAATAATACAAAGAACATGGGTTGTACCCAACAGTGTCCTTCAGTTTATGGAAGGCTCTTTAGTCCAGCAAAGGCTTCTATGAACAGAAAGGGGAGGCCATTTTGGCCATTTCCCTTCCACCTGCAACCGCCCTCTGACCCCCCCCCCCAAGTCTGCTGGCTGAGCAGTAGGGAGGGCATGCAAGTGAAAGGAGACATTTGTGAAAATTGCCTCACCCACCCTTCTGTTCACAGAAGCCTTTGCTGAAGGTCCCTTCCATGAACAGGAGGAAAGCATCGGATATACGTCTTTGCAAAATGCTTGAGATAATAAAATGGTTTAAACTTAGCACCTATAAGATAGAAGGGTTAGGACCAAATGGCTGTCTCAGGGTACTGTAGAATTGAGACCTCACCACAGAGGTCCATATCCCTAGTGGGCAACCTTCTAATCTCAGGAGAATGGGTCTCAGATGATCCCTTCAATAAACAGCAGGTTTACACACACTAAAACAATCTCACATTTCAATGTGAAAGCTCCCTAAAGATGGATTGCTAGAATGTTGTTATACACATTGCTGTATTGTAATCTACAGTTGTTTACAAAGTGTTGCCTTAAAAGCTTATTTTAAAAATTAATCTTAGTATAAAGTCTTTGATTGGTGCAGTTTGTCAAGTTATTGGCTTTGATGTAAATTATTGTATATCTGTTAATTAAATACTGTTGCACAGAGTCTTCTATATGTCTGCAAAAGAACCATACATTTAGGGATAACAATAAGGTTGGGTTAAAGCTCAAGTAACTACAAGCTGTTTATAATTGTCTTGCATATTACATTTCTTTTCTAATGCAATGAATATTCACCGAGGGACTTACAATTTTGAACACAGTGTTTTGCAGCTGGATAATAGCCAAATGACTTTAACTCAAGGGACTGAATGAATATGAGGGACACACAAGGACAACATACATATATTTGCTATGAAGTTGGCAATCCAAATAAATATTAAAAGCAATGTTATGCATGGCAAAATCATAAATACTTTGATGCTGGCACAGGATGCTTGATACATGTTTCATAGGAACAAATGCTTGAGTGAATGCACTAAAATTACTGAAACCTAATAAATTGTTAATGCTATGAATTGTTGAAGACATTAAGAAATGATGGGTAATGAAACACATAATAGTGAGTGATATCCTTTTATAATGCCAACATGTTTGTTAATATTCGCTTCTAAAAATATTGCTTTGTGTTCGTTTCTTACCTGAAAAAAAATGTTATGACATGTTTCTGATAATAATTAAGCATCTCTTCTCTGGTAAGCTAAAATTGGATAGTAATCTATTCTACCAATGAATCCAAGCTGTCTTCTGAGGAGCTAGAAGAAGCTATTAAAAATTGCATTGTACAGTATGCCATCCATCAAATAGTAGAAACACACTATCTTTCTAGACATCAGATTTGTATGGTAATATCTGAAACTGTCATGAATGCTGAGATTTTAGTTACATATATTTGATTAAGAAAGATCCTCAAGTGTACTCATTGAACACCCAGTTGTGGCTGCTGCTGCTGAAATTGTGCCCTAAAATGTGGTTTATGAAATAGGGGTGCCAGAAATTATGATTGAAGTCTGAATTGTGTCCATGTGGAAAAGACCCTGCGGAGAGTTCCCATGTCACATTTGCATTATTAACTTTTACTCTGATAAGGATAAGATATCATAAGATGGGGGTGGTTATCATTATGAAGACTGCTCAGCTGCCATGAAACCATGAGAAGTCCGTGGCACCAAACCCAGGTTTGCACCACCTCTCAATTCACCATAACCCTTGAATAAGAAGAACTCCAAGTGTTGCAGGTAGAGACAGTACGCCTATATGCACCAGTTGCTGGGGAACATGGGTGGAAGGATGTTGTTGCACAGTGTCCTGCTTGAGGGTCCCTGGTCGACAGCTGGTTGGCCACTGTGTGAACAGAGTGCTGGACTAGATGGTATGATCCAGCATGGCTCTTCTTAGGTTAACTCTCAACCTGGAGGAGGCAATTCTCATCTTTGAACTAATTCAGCCTCCCCCTCCCCCCGCCCCGAAATGCAGTCTGTCACAAATGGGAAATATCCTTGGGTTGTCAAAAGTATGTAGTCAAATCCCAGGTTTCAGTTTTAAAAACTTTATTAATATTAGGGAAGGAGTTGCAAGGCTTGAGGGGGTAAACCTTGGATGTGGCCAAAGCCTGAAAACCCAGGCAGATTGGGCCCCTCTAGCTGATTTCTAGTACTTCCTCAGGTGCTCCCTTCAAAGCAACCCGAAACCAAGCTGGACCCCTCATGAACCTTTGTCTATGATTCAGGCTTTGGAAAAGCAGACAGCATATCTGTCTGTCTGCAAAACATCTTTCCTGTTGCAAGCAGGCACACCTAAAATTTGGGGCTATCATGAACAAGGAGCATGCTGTCCAGTGTCCCATTGCACCTGTTACAAATGGGAGCTGCTTCCATCCATGATTTAGTTAATGGTCTCTGCAAACCAGGAACTTTTTGTCTCTTCCCCTGCAAGCCAGAGAAATGACCCAAGAACAAACTATGGGTTGTTTCACTGGGTTGTTGCGGGAGAGGCAAGCCAGGTTTCTTGGTTCACACAGAACACTACCTGAACCATGTCCAGAAAGTCTGTTTTTTGTTTGTTTGTTTGTTTGTTTGTTATTAGCTGCTCCTACTTATGGTGCACCAGCATGCTGTCTTGTTCACAATAAACCCAGATTTATTTATTTATTAAAGTTTGGGTTATCATTATGTCCAGCCCAGGGCATGGTGTATTTACTGAGTGAAGGGTGAGAAATAACGAGACACAGGAATGGGATTAAATATGGGCCACATTTATTAAAAGATCTGCAAAAGGGGGAAGGCCTAAGTGGGCATCATCTATTGGCCACTTATGAGTCCATTGTTGGGATTGGGCGAGGCAATCACTGTCCATCAAGTGGCGCTTGTTAATTTGCCACCAGACAGGCTTCCCTCTCCTGGGGTAGGGAGGCTTTCCGGTATCAAACCCACCTCAGGCCACAGGGCTCTGAGTGGTTTGAGGAGGGTTGGCCTCAAAGGTAACCCTTATCCCGCCAGCTGGTGCTGCGGGGCTCCCAGTGGTTGGCCCTCAGGGTAACCGATCACCACAATGGTGACTGAATGCTCACCAATTTACACCTCGCCTCAGATAATATATAATAATAATATATTTATTTGTTACCCACCTCTCCCTCCGGATGGAGGCAGGGTACAACCCAAATGCAAACGCCATAAAATACATATAATTGATTAAAACATTTTAAACTAATACATTATTAAAAGCAGCACATTATTAAAAGGCATCTTAAAATTCAACTGGGTAGGCCTGCTGGAAGAGATCAGTTTTTATAGCTTTATAAAGACTGCTCACTCCTATCCGCCTACCCAATCAAATTTGACCGAATTGAAGAACCAAATCAACCTAATTATCCACCCTGCCTGTCTTACAGTGTGAAGTAGGTGAAAAAACTCATAACCAAGTTAGATTATGAGCAAAAAATTCCTACTTGGCCTCCGAAAAGACAACCAGCGAACCCACACAGTCTACAGGGAAGGGAGGGAAGGTACTGGTTCCTCTATATTCGGCCCTGGTTAGGCCTCATCTAGAGTATTGTGTCCAGTTCTGGGCTTCACAATTCAAGAAGGATGCAGACAAGCTGGAGCGTGTTCAGAAGAGGGCAACCAGGATGATCAGAGGTCTAGAAACAAAGCCCTATGAAGAGAGACTGAAAGAACTGGGCATGTTTAGCTTGGAGAAGAGAAGATTGAGGGGAGACATGATAGCACTCTTCAAATACTTAAAAGGTTGTCACACAGAGGAGGGCCAGGATCTCTTCTCGATCCTCCCAGAGTGCAGGACACAGAATAACGGGCTCAAGTTAAAGGAAGCCAGATTCCGGCTGGACATCAGGAAAAACTTCCTAACAGTTAGAGCAGTGTGACGGTGGAATCAGTTACCTAGGGAGGTTGTGGGCTCTTCCACACTAGAGGCCTTCAAGAGGCAGCTGGACAACCATCTGTCAGGGATGCTTTAGGGTGGATTCCTGCATTGAGCAGGGGGTTGGACTCGATGGCCTTGTAGGCCCCTTCCAACTCTGCTATTCTATGATTCTATGAGGGAGGGAGCCATACAGCAAAAGAGGCAGCTGGGAGGTGTGAGCTGGCTTATATAGCCCTCTGATCCCCTCTCCATGCCAGTGGCACCAAACGGAGGCAGCCAATGGCTGGTACCACGTCCCATCATGCCACCCCCACCTGCAATTAACCTTCCCATGCCCAGGCTTGTAACTATGATGGTACAGTAGTTCTGTAAAGGCTGCTGTATGTAAGAATTTTAGTTGTATGACTGCACAGTGAACATGTTTCAGCCACCCCTTGAATTATGTATTTTAGACCTATGTGATGCATATGAATTCTAGCTAACACGGTTGGCTTGAAAAACATGAAAACTTTTCATTTGTTTTCAGAATCTGTGTTTCGTTGACAATAGCAGTGTAACACTTGCTCCTAGAATTGCATCCAAATTCTCTGCCATTGTGAAAACCTTGTAATGTACTGTGAAATAGTCAGTATGGGTTCCGAGAATTCTTCTTCTTAATTTTATTTTGATGGTGGTGTCAATTCCTATACATTAAAAGCAAGTCTTTTTTAGTGCCTATTCCCTTTGGCAACATACATAACCCAAACATCAGATGCCCCTGATTTTCTAGTTCTCTCCAGCTGGACTGGATTCAAGCCAATGACCTGGATAGTATGCTCTAATTACAATAGTACGACTTGGTATTTGTTTCAGGCGGTTTTCTTTGAGATGACTGACCTTCATTTTTTGTTGCATCCTCGCCTTCAGCTTGAGACCTGTTAACATAGAAGAAGGCAAATTGCTTTATGGTAGACCACATCATGAAGAAGGGCCTGCTGCTTAAATGATTGAGTGTTCCCTTGTTAAAATGTGGGAATGGCACGGAACACAAATTAGCCAATCCTCCAAGGTTTTGAAATGGGAGACTTAATTCTCTTGCAGGTGTTCTAGTGCGTTCAGAACGGATGTATACATTAATCCCCCCAAGAATTTAAGGAAGTGTTTGGAAGGGATCTTATTGAGTATTTTTCTTTTAATTGGAGGCAGCAGAAAATCTGCCAAATTAGGTCTTTTCACTTCCCTTTTATGTATAATTCCTTGTACCTTTTCTGCGAAGTGCAGAAGCTAAAAGAAAACATTTATTATTCCAGACAGAGAACACATTTGTCTCAACTAACCAAACTACAGAGGTAGCAGGTGTTGTCTTACTGTAGTGGTTGTCTCCCAGGGAATGTGGAGGCAGTGAAAGTGGAGTGATTTGTGACAGTGCCAGATGTGCAGGGAAAGAAGTCTCATCCCCACGTGAATGACTTGCGGCCTTTCTTTATACTTGTTTGAAGGAGTGCAGGGGACCTAGCTGCTTAGCACACAGAAAAGGAAATTCTCATCCCAGTCTGATGGAAATGAAAAGAACTGGAGGAAGTGTTCATAGGGATAGTGACTTGGAGAGAAGCAATGTATCTTAAAGACTAGTGATTATATTCTTTCCCTCATACTCAGGGCTGAGCAAAGGTGGTCATAAGCCCGGGCCAAATGGGAAATGTAGGCCCCATTTCAAACTGCTCATTAAGTATTTTTAAATCAATTCTAAATACATATGAACTAGAACGATTTATAAAAAAGGTAATGGGAAGCACTTTTATTCAGGATGTATATAAGACATCACTTCTTCACATTCAGAAATGTTTTACGTGCTTTTCTCTGGGCAAATTCATCATCAACAACAGAAAAATCAAGCAACTTTGCCCAAAGAGCTACTTTGTAACAAATCTTTACCAAAGGGCCCCCCTTTACTTCTACCAGGGGGACTTGGAGTAGGCCCCCTCAAAATTGTAGGCCCATGCCAACTGGCCCCACTGCCCCCCCCCTCTGCCCAGCCCTGCTCATACTTATAATTGCATCATTTGTATTTATGGAAAACCATCTACATAAGAACATAAGAAGAGCCATGCTGGATCAGACCAAGATCCATCTAGTCCATCACTCTGTTCACTCAGTGGTCAACCAGCCGTCAACCTGAGGGCAACAGCACCCTACCACCTATGTTCCCCAGAAATTGGTGTATATAGGCTTACTGCCTCTGATACTAGAAGTAGCACATAGCTATTAGTACTAGTAGCTGTTCTTCTCCAGAAATTTATCCAACCCCATTTTAAGGCAAATTCCATAGTTTAACTATGTGCCATGTGAAGAAGTACTTCCTTTGACTTCATGGGATGACCCCAGGTTCTAGTATTATGAGAGAGGGAGAAGAATGGCTCCCTCTTATGATGAAAATGTCTCATGAGCACAGTACTGTTTCTAAACAAGGCATGTATTCCCCACGTTTCAAGCAAAATCACTACTTTTTTGCTGCCATCGTGGTGGCAATGTAGCAGCAAATTCAGCGGTGGGGCAGGTGGGCTCCAGGGGAGCCCCCGAACCCCAGAATTGTCCACCACTGCCCTAAGGGATGTTCAGTGCTTACAGAAATGAGAGGGGCAAGGAGTCTGTATATATTCACAGAAGGGAGAGTAAGAACCCTTGAGATTGTTTATATAATCATTTATCATGAGATGAAAGAGAAGTGAGCAGAGGATCCTGATCGTTTTATTTGTTTACTCTCTACCTATTGACTCTCAGCTACTTTTGGCTTTCTATTCAAAGCAGTGTCTTGCTCCTTCTGAGCCCTATTCAGGCCATCTAAACCTGAATAGGGTAAACATGTGAGGATAAGGGGAGCTCGAGGCTCGTCCCCTCCCTCATCACATTGGGTCACCCTCTACTCATGGAGGATGGTTGAGGGGGAGGAGAGGCTCCTCTATCCATGGGGGCTCTCCATGGATTGCTGGGTAATCCCCAGACTGTCGCTCTCCATGATTAGAGGGGATGAAATACGAGGTGGAAGAGAAGACCTCTCCTCACATATTTACCTTATAACACCTGAATGGGGCTTTGGGGCCTGAGTTACCAGTATTCTACATTTCCCTAAAATTGTCATTGTGGTCTCTCTTCCTATGTCTTGTGATGAGGGAGGAACAAATACTTTTAGTGTATGGATCAAGATTCAATCATATTGATAGAACCATATTCCAAATCATTGCAGCTACATGAGGAGACTTTAGATTGTTGGATTTGGTCATGTCCTTGCCTT
The DNA here is from genome assembly GCF_023053635.1 of Elgaria multicarinata webbii. NCBI lineage: Eukaryota > Metazoa > Chordata > Lepidosauria > Squamata > Anguidae > Elgaria > Elgaria multicarinata. The sequence continues at coordinate 63,361,094 of NC_086179.1, read as the reverse complement.
TCATCTAAGAATGCTTGGGTTCCAGCTTCTTAGAAACCTATGCACTGACTTTGCATATGCAAAGTGCAAATGTTGAAAGGTTAGGATTTATTTTGAGGCCATCTGGCTCTGGTGAGAGGAAAGAGCAATATAACTGGTGTTTTTAAATTGGGCTAGCGACAGGTTTGAGGGCGCCTCAGAAAGATGGGCCCACAACCGCCATGACAAATATCCTAACAATCCCCTGGATCGCTTGATCTAACATTGCTACTGGGCATTGTGGGAAATTTGAAGTGATTGAAATGCCTGCCACAGAGTGCCCACAGCTATAGTGTTAGTACTTGTAGGGCACATGCCCCCCCTCCCCCCGGCGGCTGCTCAAGGATGTTGAGTGAGTTTCTAAACAGACTTTTTATATAAATAGAAAAGTTAGCTTATACCAGGGGTAGGCAATGTGATGTTCACAGCACCAATGCACTCCTGGACACCTTTCTTGGCATCCACCAAGGTGCCCTACTCCCACCTTCTTTAAAATAAATAAAATAAATAAATAACACATTTTCTTACTGACATCTAGGATTACTGACAGTCTGATGGTGCTGCAAACTGTATGTTCAAAGGAGTTGTTTAAGATGTTGGGGATCAGACTCTACCTCTGCCTCATATACAATGTTTTGGGAAAGTTATTTGTCCACTGCCATGCCTCCCATGGCAGCCATTTGGTGACTGTCTCCAGGACATTTTCTCAAATTGCCAGGTGTGCCCATGTTCCCAAAAGGTTGGCTCCCCCTGGTTAACACTTTAGCTACCATACAGTTTCAGATTAAATCTGCTTTTCGAATGTCTCGTTATTTCTACTGGGGTAGTAATAAACAAGTATCAAGTCACATTGTCCCTTTTCATTTGCAGTGAAAGGATCACGGCATAGTGCACATAGATCACTGCATAGTCCTAGGAGATGCCAAGAGACTACATCCTATGAAACCCTGGATCAGTCAGTTGCAACACTTTCAATATGAGCTTTTCATATACTTTCCATGTACTAAAACTAAAGCATTTAAACTTTATAAATGATACAGGGCATGAACTAAATTAGACAGACACTTTTCTCATACTTTAACTCAAAGGACTCATTTGTTGGCTATATCAGTGCTTTGAGCTTTAAGGGCTAGTATAAATTATGTGAGTTCTTTCAATATTGACGATTCATTTGGAAGATACGTGCAGAAGCTGCCAGTAGCTAGGGAACCGGGATGATGAAGTCAGTATCTCAAAACACTCCTGCATACATTGTATAGATTTGTGTGTGTGTGCATGTAAATCACATTAAAAAAAATGGGGAGTGGATAAAACTTTATTACTTAAGGGAGAAAAGGACAGAGCCATCTAAACAGAAAGTATGAAAAATCTGCATGCATTTCCTCTCTCCCTTCTACAGTAATTTTTACTCCCACTGATATTTTCTTCTACCCCAGGGAATTTGAAAACCTTTCCTTCTTGTTCTTTTAAAAAAAACCTTAAAAAAGTGAGATGTACTTTTACCTATTTCTGTCGGGTTTTTCATTCATTTCTCTTGGGTGTGCACTTTTAGCTTTTTTTAAAAAAAGTTGTAATGCTAGTATGCCAAAGGCAATATGGCCCTAAATCCTGTAGATGGGGTGCTCTTTGCAACCTTCATATTGATATTGTATGTTGCAAAACACCAGCGAATATAGCCTCAACACATTTCACAATATTCCGATCATGAAAGGTTGTTAAACATGTTAAAAAATGTTGCACAACTTGTTCAGGGTGATGTTGGGTGATGTTTTCCTTGGCAGAACTCAAGGTGGCTAATAAACTGAAACCATTTTAACGCTTACAAAATAAAAGAACAACACTATCCTTACGACAGCCTTGTATGGGCTAAGAGATAATGACTGTAAATGAGTGACCATCCAGTAAGCTTGGTGGCTGTGTGGATATCTGAAACCATGTCTCTCTGGTTTAAGTCCAATACTCTAACCAGTGCACCACACCTATTCTCCTCAAATGCCTCCCTTGAATGTCTATTTGCTAACTACAACTGGTGCCTCCTGCTGATATTCAAAAATAGGTAAGAGACTATGATATTTTGACTGATAGTGATGCTTTCCATGACCTAAGAAACTTGTGGAGGCATCTTAGTCTCCTTATCAGCAACTTCAGCACAGATCTTTTTTTAAAAAACTGAAGTATCTGGAAATATTCATCAGACGTGAAATTTGCAGTGACTATGATGGAGAATGCTTGCCCTGAGCATATATACAAAGGTGTTTGATCTTAGGAGCCTGTGTCCAGTACAAATAGTTTTGTGGTGATGTACAAAACCAACTAGATGAACCTATGGGTTAAATCAGTATAAGGCAGCTGTCTACGTTCCTAGTGTACTTTAGTGTTAAAGTTTTTTCTGGCAATAGGATCCCCCAAATACCATTCACAACAAGATGAGAAAAGCCCTCAAGCAGCATCTCCATCTCAGCAGTGTCTCCATCTTTAGCTGCAAAGGAAGCAAATGTGCCTTGAAAATGGCTGCACACTGCTGTCAGCTATGTTGCTGAGGTGACAGAGTGGATGTGCATGTTGTTCCCGGGTAGGAAGCCCCATGCAACTGCACGGTTGCTACACTGAGCCAGTTTGGATGTAATTCTGGGCAATTCCTGAGTTGTTTAACCCAGGAATTGCAGGAGGAGCTGCACGTGTGCTATTTCTGTTTTCAACTAACAAGCCAGTTGTTTTGTGACGTCCAAATCCAGAATTAACACAACCATTATTCATGGTTTGTTGTTGGGTTAACTTTGAGTTGTCCAACTATAACCCCAGAGTTTCTGGCTTTGCGTTTCACAAAACACAAAATTAAAACTGGAAATGGCTTGCGCATTCCGCTCTTTCCACAATACCTGGGTTAAACAAACCAGGAATTGTCCAACATTATATGCAAACTGGATCGCTGTCTTCAAACAGAGAGGAGGGATGGCCAAAGAGAATGCTAGCCCAGTGGTTCCACAAGTGGCTGCCAGGATAAAGGATCCCGGATGCTACTAATGTCTTTTGCTCCATATCTGAACTGAAGCAGGAGCAAGGGGCAGCATTTAGGAAGCAAGCGGAGCACTGGTTGGAGGAATGATAGTCCCCTCCTCACAGCACTTCCACCCTTCAAGCTTTGTTTCCCATTAACACCTCTAAAGCTTTATTAGAAATCCTAGAAATATGAATGTGGGTGGAAATTATGCACTCGTGAGACCAAAGGGAAAGTCATAGGAATAGCAAAACATAACTGGGGAATGGGAGCACCATACCATCTGCGCAAGAGGAAAAAGAGGAAAACTTCTCCTTTTCCTGAACACGAAACTGCAGTGTTTTATGTTGCAAGTGCCCCACATATTTCCAAATCAAAGGCCTCAGAAAACCGCATAGACCATGAAAGACTGAAGCTTCACTTTCAAACAGCAGTTTTTGGCAAGACTTAAATTATTTTTGCAGGCTTCACAAAGACACTTTTATTGAATGAACAATCAAGCTGCAAATGCGTGCTCATTATAGCAAGATCATAATGTATGAACTCTGAGGGAAAATGGAGAAGAATTAAAAAGCATTAATTAAGGGGGATGGGAGGAACTATGTCAGGGCTTCCCAACTTCTTTTAGGTTTGGAAATTGAGAGTGTTGTGGATGCTTTCACAATATGGCTACTATGGGGGGGCTGGTCATATACAAAAGGGTGCCACATGATGGGCATGGCCAATCACAAACACCCATTTCCCGGAAGGCAACTGGTGAGACTAAAAGAAAATATGCCCAAGAACCTAAGTTTTATTTATTTATTGCATTTCTATACCGCCCAATAGCCAAAACTCTCTGGGCGGTTCACAAAATTAAGACGATTCAAAGTATAAAACAACAGTATAAAACCATAATATAAAATACAATATAAATGCACAAGTAAGATAAAAACAGCAGCAATGAAAAAATACAGATTTTAAACAGCAAAGTTAAAATTAATTTATAGTCTATTAAAATACTGTGAGAATAAAAAGGTCTTCAACTGGCATCTAAAAAAATATAGTGTAGGTGCCAGGCGAACCTCCTTAGGGAGCTCATTCCACAGCCAGGGTGCCACAGCAAAGAAGGCCCTCCTCCTGGTAGCCACCTGCTTCACTTCCTTTGGCAGGGGCTCAAGGAGAAGGACCCCTGAGGATAACCTTAGGGTCTGGGCAGGTACATATGGGAAATAGAAGCCATAGGTGGGGTCTGAGTTCCAAAACACAAAACCACTCTTCTGAACTCAAATAAAGATGGCACTGTAGGGCAGTACTTCACTTTGCAGCATGGTAACTTCCCAGATGATGATGATGATGATGATGATGATGATGATGATGATGATAATAATAATATCATCATCTTAAGAAATAAAATTAAAATCAGGAGGGGGCATGGACCCTGCTGGATGCCAAGACTGGTGTCCACCATGTCACAGGCTCTAGAATTCTTTGGAGGAAGGGTAGGTTAAAAATGTAGTAAATAAATACGTTCTTTGTATTTACCTCCTTTTTATCAGCCAGCAAATACACGTTTTTGCAATTGAGTGGAATGCATGACATCATTGCAACTTGCCATTTTGAAAGACTCTTACATTCCAACATAGAAATGTGACTTTCTGACCCTGTTCAGATAACATGCTAAGCCATGGTGGTTAAGCATTTTGAGCTAAACATCATGGGTTAGTGTGTTGTGTGAACCGTTCCTAACCATAGTGGTTACATAACCACAGTTTAAACCCTCTCACTAACCATTTGCTGCAAAGGGGTTAGCAGCCTAACCATGGCTTAGCGTGTTGTCTGAATGGGCCCAAAGATTGTCTTTAAATCCAATGGCCCTTTATCTGACTAAATCTTGTTGCCTAGAGAAGTACACTCACACAGAGCTAACCTGATGTTGAAATATCAGGTAGAATACCTTTCAAAGTGGGAAAAGGAAATATGTAGCCTCTTGATTGAATTTATATGTTATTGTAAAGCGCCTCGATGCCAGAAATGGTGAGGCGGTGCTATAAAAATGCTTTTAAAATAAACTGATTTGTCCCAAGGATCTATGAGGCTGGTGTCAGAAAAGCAGACCCATTGCAATCCTATGCATGTCTACTCAGAAGTAAGTCCTTAAGTGGTATAGGATTGTACCAAAATGTACTTTAAAAAGACGATCACATGTATAATTTTGATGAGCAAAAAGCAGCATTTTCAGCGATGGGATACTTTTAAATGTCCATTCATTTACAACAAAGTGCACTCGGGAATTATTGACAAAGATAAGCAGCATAGTCAGCTAGTGATAGTACATTAGTTTAGGGGATTACTGCATAGGAAGTTCAGGTGGCATCATTTCCAAGAGAGACAGTGATGACGGAATGTGAACCAACAATGTAGTTCTGGGTGCATCCTCCAAGGCAAATGTGAAGACGCTCAAGCGGCTTTGCCCTTTTAGGAAAAGTAGAGGTGAGGTCAAACAAGCTGCTAAAACAGCAAATAATTAACTCACCATTAACAGGGAAAAGGTCAAATCCACATCACAGTAGCAATTAGACAGCCTGCATTCTAAACAGCGAGTCATTTAACTTCAAAGTGATTCGACTGGAAGCCTAGGAACTAATTAAAATGAGATTTTAATTCAGAAGACTTTGCAAGATTTCAAGTACTTTCAGGTTTTCAGATTGACTAGTCACATTGCTCTGCCACCCACCAGTTAGTTTTATTGCACTGAAGCATTTTAATTAGTACCTTCAATTTGACTTTCTCTGTATCTTGAGTCATTTAGATGAAACCTAGAAATGAGATCTCTCACTGTATTTTCATTCCGTTTCTTTTAACTGTACCTATTGCCAACGATACATAAGGAATTGATTTTTAACACTGGGGCAAAAGCAGAATAAAAAGCAATCCCACAAGATAACAAAAAATAAAGATCAGGTGAATAGCTTTAATTAAAATATTTATTTTAGATCCTATAGAAGTTCATTTCTTAGCATTCTTCTTCAAGACGTTGACTCCCAACAATATTATTACTGAAAAAGAAGAAAAAGAAAAGGAGAAGCAATGAAAAAGAAAAGGAAGGGTGGGGAAAAGAAAAAAGTAATAGTGAGGATTATTAAACTAAAGGGAAGTAGTTTAATAGTAGTTTACAGGGAGAGGCAGTGTGGTGTAGTGGTTAGAGTGTTGGACTGGGACTTGGGAGATCCGGGTTCTTGTCCCCATTTAGGCATGAAATTCCCTGGGTGACTTTGGGCCAGTCACTGACTCTCAGCCTAACCTATTTCCCAGGGTTGTTGTAAGGATAAAATGGAGAGGAGGAAGACCATGCAAGTCACCTTGGGCTCCTTGGAAGAGGGAAAATGGGATAACCAGGAAAACATGCATAGGGTTGTGCCTTAATTCATTAAGGTCTTTTTTGAAAGCCCATCTTTGGATACTCCCATTGATAATAAGGCTTTTTCTGTGGTGATGCCCAAAGTAAGAAATCCTTCTTCCTTCTATGTTTATGGGACCAGATTATTACTGTTTTATTTGCCTGGGCTTTTAATCAATAGTATTGTTGATTTTGTTTCTGCTATTTACTGCAACTATAAAGTTTAGTGCCATTTTATTCCTGTCTTATTGTTTTCTATATTTTCCATGTTATGCTGATTTAATTATTATTTTAATTTTTTTTTTAAAGTGGAAGTTGTCTTAGAATTTTTCAAAATTAAAAGGAAGGTAAAACTAACTTATTTATTTATTGCATTTCTATACTGCCCAATAGCTGAAGGTCTCTGGGCGGTTTACTTAAATAAATTCAAAAAGACTGGAGAGGTATGTGCCTCAAATCTTTTAAGTGAGACTTAAAGTAGATGACTCACAGGTTATCTTCTCATTTAAAACCTAGATGACCCCTGAGGTCTTCAAAAGAGGCATTATTGGTCATTCCATGACCAATAGAATGTCATCTGGTAATAGAACAAAAGTGGGCCTTCTCAGTGGTGGCACCCACAACCTGACAAACTCTCCCATGCATGTTTTGAGAAGCAGAAACTGTGGCAAGCTTTGAAAACAATACCTTTTGAGAACATATTTGCTATAACACAGGCTTTACCTGACCTGTAACGGACTCTGACACTCTGCTTTACTGTTGTTTTTGTAGTACAGCTTTTAATCTTTTTTTAATTTTATATTGCACTCCAAAAATCAAAACAAAGGACTACTAGTAGCATATACAGTTTATATTTTTATAAAGATTTTTTAATAGCTTTACATTTCTTAAACATATACACATATAAACAGATTTTAAAATGTGACATGTTTTGTATAAAACACCAGTTTTAGTCACTGAAGCTGGTGTTATAATAGCAAAACATTTCACTAGTGGTCATTTGTTTTATTTTTGTGGAGTTCTGTGCCATGTGTATCACATCGCCTTGGTATTGGTGTATTTATTATTGTTCTGATTTGTGTGTGTGTGTGTCTGTGTATGCATTTTAGTGTTACACACTTAGAGAAGTTATTATATTAAGTGGTATATGATTATAATTAATTAATTAAAGTTATGAATACTTTGGACTTTTGTTTCTTGAACACGTGTGTCTGTGTATGTGTGTGTATGAGTACGTCACATGACAAATCTAAAACTGAGGTTTGGTTCATGAGCACAGAAGATTTTCAATCAAAAGACAAAGGATTCTAGCTAGCATCATGCAAGTGGACTTCCACTGGTGCAATGGGACGTCCACTTACTCACTTCGCCCATGCATTCCACCCAAATATGCTCCAGATGCTCTTCCAACCCTCCAGGGCAGATTTGGGGAAGTGCATTGGGGGGTGGGCTGCAGGGAGACAGTGAACCCGTTCCACCAATGGTTTCTATTCTACTGGCAAATGGACAGTATTGAATACAACCTTGCCCCTCTCCTGCCCCCAAATCTTCCGGGATATAGAATCATAGATTAGTAGAGTTGGAAGGGTCCTATAAGGCCATTGAGTCCAACCCCCTGCTCAATGCAAGAATCCACCTTAAAGCAAACCTGAAAGATGGCTGTCCAGCTGCATCCTGAATGCCAATAGTGTGGGAGAGCCCACTGCCTCCCTAGGTAATTGGTTCCATTGTCGTACCGTTCTAACAGTCATGATGTTTTTCCTGATGTTCAGCCAGAATCTGGCTTGAGCCCATTATTCTGTGTTCTTCACTCTGGGATGATTGAGAAGAGATCCTGGCACTCTTCTGTGTCACAACCTTTCAAGCACTTAGAATCATCGAATAGTAAAGTTGGAAGGGGCCTATAAGACCCATCAAGTCCAACCCCCCACTCAATGCAGGAATCCACCTTAAAGCATATCTGACAGATGGTTGTCCAGCTGCCTCTTGAAGACCTCTAGCATGGGAGAGCCTAAGACCTCCCTAGGTAATTGGTTCCATTGTCGTACTGCTCTAACAGTCAGGAAGTTTTTCCTGATGCCTATCCGGAATCTGGCTTCCTGTAACTTGAGTGTCCTGCACTCTCGGATGATCCAGAAGAGATCCTGGCCCTCCTCTGTGTGTTAGCCTTTCAAGACAAAGCACACAAAGCTTTGGCCATTCTTCAAATTAGTTCTTTAATTCATTTTAATGTTGAAGCTAAAGTTTGCTTACTAAGAAAAAGTCTCAGTGGTGTTAAATTTTAAAGAGACAAGTATAGGTAGATGCTGTAAAACTGCATTTAAATTATTGATACATGTGGTGAACTTTCACTGGTTGGTTGCCTAGTGCTCACTTTGTGCTGATAACAAGCATTCACTGCAGATTGGAACCCGTTGGTGCATTTGTTCTTTCCCACTCTCTTTTGTTTAATACAGAATAGATGGCCTGGTGCCCTCCAGTTGTTTCAAACTACAACTCCCATAAACCCAGCCAGCCCACCTGACCAATGGGATTATGGAAGCGAAAGCACAAAGCATCTGGATGGCACCAACTGTGGACCTTGCTAGACCCTGCCGGAGAAGCCGGCAGGGAGGCGGGGCGACGGCGCGTTAACTTTAGCGTGCGCGCCCCACCTCCTAGACGGCCGACACGCAGGGACGACGGAAGCCCTGCAGCGTCAGCCATTTTTTTTGTTTTGTTAAAGGTGCCACGTGCGCCCCGAAGACTGCGGACAAGATAAGGTTTTTAAAAAAAATTAAGCCCCCTGCCCCCTCTTTCCCCGCCCTCCCTCCCCCTCTCCCGTGTCGCCCTGTGCCAGCCCTCCCTCCCCCTCTCCTGTGTCGCCTTGTGCCAGCCCTCCCTCCCCCTCATCGCCTTGTGCCAGCCCTCCCTCCCCCTCGTCGCCTTGTGCCAGCCCTCCCTCCCCTTCGTCGCCTTGTGCCAGCCCTCCCTCCCCCTCATCGCCTTGTGCCAGCCCTCCCTCCCCCTCGTCACCTTGTGCCAGCCCTCCCTCCCCCTTATCGCCTTGTGCCAGCCCTCCCTCCCCCTCATCGCCCTGTGCCAGCCCTCCCTCCCCCTCATCGCCCTGTGCCAGCCCTCCCTCCCCCTCGTCGCCTTGTGCCAGCCCTCCCTCCCCCTCATCGCCCTGTGCCAGCCCTCCCTCCTTCTCGTTGCCTTGCGCCAGCCCTCCCTCCCCTTCGTCGCCTTGTGCCAGCCCTCCCTCCTTCTCGTTGCCTTGCGCCAGCCCTCCCTCCCCTTCGTCACCTTGTGCCAGCCCTCCCTCCCCCTCATCGCCCTGTGCCAGCCCTCCCTCCCCCTCTCCCGTGTTGCCCACCGGGATCCCCCCCCTGGCCCGATGGGCACAGCACTCAGCACTTGCGAGGCGAGTAGCCGCAAAAAGCCACGGAAGTTGCTAGACGTTCCGCAGCCCCGGCCTCAGGCGCGCCATAAGCGACTTCGCTTATGGCGCGTTAAGGGAGGCTTTAGTGTGGCCTGGGGCCAGATTCCCCTGTGCGTCATTTGGACGCACAGCAGGGAAACCGGCCCTCAAAGTGCGCTAAGGCCTCGTCTAGCAAGGCCCTGTGATTGCAGTGCTTGTTTTTCTGATGTTGGTACAACGCTCTTTGCACAGCGTACAGCATTATAGCAGGCGATTGCTGCAATATTCAAGGAAAAGTGCCTTGAAGGCAACCAAGCTTTCTTACTTTTTCTGTGATGGAGGAGGGAGAAATGCCTCCAGCTTCCTAACACCAGCTAACACTGAATTGACGCAATTAAGCAATCATGTAAATAGAGAAGCCAGGACAGATCAGCCAGAAGAGAGGATGTGTAAAGAAGAAGAAAGACCTCTCCCAACTATGATGGGTTGTTTTCTGGCATTTGATTTTGAATACAAACACACACCTTTAAGGGCCTTTATTATGGATGGGGGAAATGTCAGTTTTTCTTTGTCCTGCATTCACATTTTTTAAATCTCAAGGTTTTTCTCTCTCCCCCAAATATGAACTTTGTGGGTTTTGGTGAATTCTTGTGGAAACTGAATTAAAATGAAATTCTCACCCATCTCTAGTTTTTATGCAAGCCCTGTTTCTCATGAATCCTATGCACCATCACTATAATAAGAGAACATTGAAAAATATAGCTACCGTGTTTGCGTTATCCATTACTGCTGCTGTGAATGCTCTCTGTGTTTATTTTGCCTTAATGTAATTGACACAAACTGTATTTTTTTTGCATTTCATTTCCACCTGACTTAGTTGTTTACTTTTTCCTCTCTCAGTCTACACATGTGTGTGTGTGTGTGTGGTGTGTGCGCGTGTATACACCTATACCTCTGAACTGATAACACTTCCTGATGTGGAAAACACTTCTTGTATCTGATGAAGTGGAATCTAATATATGAAAACTTAATAAACTTGCTAGTCTTTAAAGTGCCATAGGGTCTTCCTTATTTTTGCTATGACAGGCTAACATGGCTACCCTTTTGGAAATTGAGCAATATAGTTTGCAGAGAGAATGCATAACAGACCTTGAAACTATGCTGGTATATTAATTTGAACATTTAGCAACCACTGAAGCTAGAGTACCACATCTTTCATTGGTCCTTGTGTACCCATATCACCATCAGCTTTGCTTAACTCCTTAGGATAGGGCACCCCTTCTTATTTCATAGAATCATAGAATCATAGAATAGCAGAGTTGGAAGAGGCCTACAAGGCCATCGAGTCCAACCCCCTGCTCAATGCAGGAATCCACCCTAAAGCATCCCCGACAGATGCTTGTCCAGCTGCCTCTTGAAGGCCTCTAGTGTGGGAGAGCCCACAACCTCCCTAGGTAACTGATTCCATTGTCGCACTGCTCCAACAATCAGGAAGTTTTTCCTGATGTCCAGCTGGAATCTGGCTTCCTTTAACTTGAGTCCATTATTCCGTGTCCTGCACTCTAGGAGGATCGAGAAGAGATCCTGGCCCTCCTCTGTGTGACAACCTTTTAAGTATTTGAAGAGTGCTATCATGTCTCCCCTCAATCTTCTCTTCTCCAGGATAAACATGCCCAATTCTTTCAGTCTCTCTTCATAGGGCTTTGTTTCCAGACACTTGATCATCCTGGTTGCCCTCCTCTGAACATGCTCCAGCTTGTCTGCGTCCCTCTTGAATTGTGGAGCCCAGAACTGGACACAATACTCTAGATGAGGCCTAACCAGGGCCAAATAGAGAGGAACCAGTACCTCACGTGATTTGGAAGCTATACTTCTATTAATGCAGCCCAAAATAGCATTGGCCTTTCTTGCAGCCATATCTCACTGTTGGCTCATATTCAGCTTGCAATCTACAACAATTCCAAGATCCTTCTTGTTAGTAGTATTGCTGAGCCAAGTATCCCCCATCTTGTAACTGTGCCTATGGTTTCTATTTCCTAAATGTAGAACTTGGCATTTATCATGGCTTTCTACTGCAGTTTGCAACACTGGGCTTTGGGTGAAGCCTACCTGCCCTACCGGAATATAAATATATTGATGATAATTGCTGCTGTCATGAGCAGCCTATGGGGATCTTCTGACCCAGTTTGTGTAAGCAGGGCAAGTCATTTCTTCAGATTATGAAAATTAAAACCATACAGCAGAGTTGCATGATGTAGTCTGAAACCAGTGCAAAAAAGGCACCTTACTGCTGCTTCTCTTTTCATTGCTTCTCTGATGAGACAAAAAAGCTTTGAAAGCAACCCTTCCTCTCTTGAAGATATGAGAGCTACAGAGGAAATGTAACCGCTTACCCAAGGCAGAGTGGGTTAGTTAGCACACCAAAGACAGCGAGGCACTAGAGGAAAGGAGGTCAAGGAAAAACTTAGAGGATAATGTAATTAGTTTACATGTGCACCCTCTGCTAGGGGATATCGGCTTGCTCATTTTGGTATTTTTCTTGGTTGTGTCCTGATTTCAAATATGCAGAGCCTTTGTAACAGCAGATAAAAGGGCAAAACAGAAACACAATTGCCATTATAGATCTGATCACGTGATGTACTGGCAAAGTATACTAGACAGAAATTCAATTGAATTTCAGCTTCATTCCAGCAGTTGTACTTTGTGGATGGTGTTGTGCGATACTCAAACAATTCAGAACATTGTTCTATTCGTCTAGTTCTTCAGGAATTGGATGGTTTTCATCTGCCTCAGGGTATAACATTTACATTTAGGACATTATTTGTTCCCATTTTATAGAAATTAGTTCAGGTGTGTGTGTGTGTGTGTGTGTGTGTGTGTGTGTGTGTGTGTGTGTGTGTGTGGTTTTTTAAAAACTTCTTGAGTTTGGGAAAAATAGTCAGGGAAACCAGAACATCTCATTATGGAGTGGAATCCACAAATTACTACCATGACAAAAATAGTGTTGCTAAATATACCAATTAAAACATAATTTTTGGCACTGCAAATGCTGCACTCGTCAGACATCGCTGAAGCGTACATTCAACCAGTTGGTATATTTCTCCTCTCAATTAAATAACATTCTACATTTCTAAATGTACATGAGAAATGGTGGGTATTCTTCCATATGGTTCACTGAATATGCCTTCATTAAGACTGAAGTCCATTTCTCAATGTAGAACCCAGAGGGAATTTTAAAGCAACTGAACAATTTGTGTAGGTCCTAGTGTCTGTCATTGCTGTTGATACAATGTTTCTTTACTCTGCAGAATAATTATTTATTTTATTTAAACCAGTAGTTTTAAAAATGTCAGTTAACAGGAATAGGAATCAGAGAGCTAACAGCTTAAAGGAAAAAAAGAGTATATGTTTAGTACAAAAATATACTGGGGCAGTTCAGATATAACCATGATTTGGTGCTATGTGAATAAGCCATCTGCTCATGTGCTCCCTTCTCTTTGCATGTGCTCCGATTTCCTGAAGGTTTGAGGTGGGTTGGATTAAGTTAAAATCTTTAATTAGAATGTCTAATTAAAGCAGTATAAAATAAAGAATTAAAACTCCTCTCCTATATGGCTTAACCTAAACAGCTAAAAGCCAGAAAACCAGTTACCTCACAGGGTGGTTGTTGTGAGGATAAAATGGAGAGGAGGATTATGTACACCGCCTTGGGTTCCTTGGAGGAAAAAAGGCAGGATATAAGTGCAATAATAAATAAAAATTAAAAGGAAATTGGGTTGGATCCAGATGTAGTCATACCTAGTATAGACCCAATTGAAATTAATGGGATTTGAGGTAGTCTAGGCGCTCATCTACACCAAACAGGATATTCCACTATGAAAGTGGTATATAAAAGGCAGGAGCCACACTATTTTAGTTATTTATTTATTTATTTCATTTCTATACCGCCCAATAGCCGAAGCTCTCTGGGTGGTTTACAAAATTAAGACAATTCAAGTATAAAACAACAGTATAAAACTAATACTGCTTTATAGTGCTATTGAAGTGCACTGCAGGATCTACGCTACTGCTTCTTAGTGGTACTGAAGTGCACTGACAACTGTTGGAGTCCATGACACATCTACACCAAGCAGGATATAACACTATGAAAGCGGTATGAAAGCCGTATATGGTATGTGTCAATGGGCCCCAACAGTTGTCATTGCACTTCAATACCACCATAAAGCAGCAGTGTGGCTTCTGCCTTTTATATACCGCTTTCATACCACATTCATAGCGGAATATCTGCTTGGTGTAAATGAACCCTATGTTTGAATAAATCTGGATCCAACTCATTATAATGCTTACAATTAGTGAGTATTACAATGATCATGAGAGAAGATAGAATAGGATGAGGTGTTCTCTCGAGCATGTTGACCTACTCAATTTTTAAATTGCATTTTACAATTCCTAATAATGAGCTAATAGTACCAGTTTGTCTATCTTTGTTTCCTGCATTTACCTGTGAACTCTAAGTGCCCTTTGAAACAGAACTCATTTTTATGATGTAGTCGTAATTTAGACTGACTCATGATGGAACAGAAATCTAATTTCTTTGTTCTTCAGATAGTAAAATACTAATGTATGTTGAAAAATATAATTGCATTTGCTTCACTGTTGGATCAGACTATCATATCTGACTATTATCCAGGAGCTCTGGGTTACTTTCTCTTTTATTAGAACAGAGGACTGCATGCCCAGCAGGAAATAGGCTCATTTAATATTTGAAGATATTTCTTAAATCCCTTTTGAGAGTTAAAATGAAGAAACTGCCTTCCTTTGCTTAGCAGGAATCTGTACCTACAGCTCAGCAGGCCCTGGTATGTGGAAGCGTCTAGGAAGTTCTCACTTCTACCTTCCCAAGCTGCTATCAGAAAGCAGCTAGGTTTTTTTTTAAAAAAAGACTTCGCAAATGAAGAAAATAAGAGAGAATAAAAACCCAGGAAAGTGATATTACTACACAAGTGTAATGATTAATAAAATGTTAATGAGCTTTTCAGGAACTGTTATCTGCAACTGGGTTAAGTAATGCCCATTCAGTATACTTAAACAAGCATCAGCTCTCAGATAGATGCTTATGGCCTGCTTTAACATGTTCATTGCAATTTCAGCCCTGTGAAACCTGGCACCATAAGTAAAATGTCTCTGCATTCACATGGACACACAGCATTTGAGTTCCTGGTCAAGTTATTGCCTGTCCGTGCTCCAAATTCATGTCACCAGCTTCAGCACAAATCTTGAATTCTCAGCTGACATGATCATTTTTGCACAATTGTAAAATTGCTCAAGTGCTAGAAAAAATAGCATCATTACAGCAAATGTCTAAAAGAAAATAGGGTTATGTGTTGGATTCAGCTGAAGCCTGAGCTGAACTGACCCCCCTCCAGACTATTTCAGGTTTCTCTTATTTGGGCTTCCCTTTTCCAGAGCAACCAGAACTGGACCTGGTCTCTGAAGGAGGCTTTGTATGTGCTTCAGGCTTAGAAGTGTGGTTCCAGAAAGTGTATTTTGTTTTTATTTATGTATTTATTACATTTATATACCACCCCATAGCCAAAGCTCTCTGGGCGGTTTACAAAAGTTAAAAACAATGAACATTAAAAACAAATATACAAAAATGTAAAAGCATAAAAACATTAATATCCATTTAAAACAGCTGTTTATTTCTCTTAAATGCTGATTGGCTTGGGGAGGGGGCTTTGAATGACTGGCAGGTCTACCTTCTAATCATAGGGTATGTTTTACCAGGGGCTGTCCAAACACTGCATTTGCTGAGGGCAAGGATCACGATGTGAGATGACCACCAGGCTTCACTGTGAAAAACAACCTTAAACTTCCTCCATGCAATTATCCTTCTGTCACTGTGCAGGTTTCTTGCCTGGGGACACCTCTATGTATGCTGTTTTCCTATAAATTGCAAAAACAAAACCCCACAAGAGGAGTGAAGGGGAAGTGAATTACTCCCCTCACTCTGTGAAGAATCTCACATGAACCTCTGCACCTATCCTTTTGAATCTCTGCAGGTTTTATTTACGTGGGGCCCCCTCTATGCTCTCTGTCATTTTTAGAAAAATGTTGTACAGTGAACATAGAGGATATTCATGTCCTTTTTCTGGATAGCCCTCAAAATGTGAAGGCTCTTCTTGCCCCCAAAATCATGGCATGTATTCTTCAGAAATTCGGTAGGCTCGATTCCCTCAGAAGGGGGCAACTAATTGGATTTCATCCAATTCTATTAAGAAATTTAAAAGTTATTAGCAGTCCTCTTTAAAATGAAATAAAAATATAAAAGTGCATGTGTGTGTAAGAATTATTATTATTATTATTATTATTATTATTATTATTATTATTATTATTAAAGTTGGTATGCTAAAGGTTGTGTGTGGACCAGACACAAAGGGAGTTCTGATGACCCAAAATGCTAAGCTAGAATGGCTAAGAATCCTGGCTTATAATGAGCAGCATTTTGGTACACACTGTCCAATCACACTGCTTGGCTCTTCCTGCAAATGGGAGAGGCTGCAGTAATCCAAACCTTACTAGTGTGGAAAGGCTGGCGGTTATATCCAAACCTGAAGGCCTGGCTTGTCTCTCCTCTAACATGTCAGAAGCCAGGATTTAAAGTTGGCTTAAACATTTGTTAGAGGATTGACAAGCCAGGTTGTGTGAGTTCAAACATGACACTAAGCTTTTCTGCCCTGGTGAGTGACTTTACTTTAGCTGCTCATCAATATCATTCTTGGGCTATTTTGATAAGTTGTCTTAAATTCATTATGGAAATGTAGCTAAGGTTGCAATGCTATGCATGTTTAGACAGAGAAAAGTCCTACAGTTCCCAGCATTCCAGCATTACACCCTGTTTTTTTTTTTACAGACAAGCTAGTGAGATGTTGTGTTCCCATCTTATTTTCTTCGGATATTTCCATGTGGAAGTTTTTTTTTTGGGGGGGGGTATTTTGTATATCAGGTGTACATGTCTGACACCTGCAAGCCCTGTTGGGACTATGTCAGTTTCAACTTTCCCAAACACTGTACCTGAATGCAGTAGGATCAATATGGATGGCAAAGTCCAAAAGAGTGAAAGTTGGATGAAATTGGGGGCTTCGTCCATGGAGAACCCATTTTTGATATAGCACTTCAGCCCTATATCAGTCATGCAGGGTGGGGGTGGGGGAAACTGGCATCTTACATGTACTTTTTTCAAAATAAATTCTAAATTGGAATCCAATTGGAAATACTGTACTCCTGCCAAAAGACCTATATTCTGGTTTGAAATATTCAAAATCACACATGATTAAGATGAATTTACAGGGTCTTGTTTAGAGTCTAGTGATAGAAAAATATGTATCATTACTAGCAGAAAAGTAATCACTTTGTCTGTGAATATTCTTACATTGGACTGAGAATTACACTTCTTCAAGGTCATTGTAATTATTACTGAATGGGTGTAAATTGAACCACAGGGTCGATGGTTGCATCAGAAAAAGGATACACTAATCAAATGGAAGTGCTCTAGAGGGGCAATTTCGAAGAACCTTTAAAATAAAGCATAGAATTACGGAAGAATTTTGAAAGGATGCACTTAAAATTTGATGGCTGTTTTCATTAGCAGAAATGAACTGTAAAAATTGCCTCAAAGCAATTTTGCTAAAAGACTGTGTATTCCAGTAAATGAAGTGGGTAAAACCAATCTGATCAATTTATTTATTTTCCCTTGTAGTAGGAAGGAAGCATCGAATAACAACTCCTGTTAATGAAAGAACCCAGGGTTAGGGGAACCTTTTAGGCCATGGGCATATTTGGCTATTTGAGAAACTGTCCTTGCCACCACCGCAAAATGGCTGCCATGGAAGGTGTGGAAAAGATCAAGTAACCTGAGCAAAAGCAGAGGTGGGGTTTGAGCCCCAACACCCTAAACACCTTGCTTGAACCCACAGTTTTCAAGAGAAAGCTCCAAGAGAAAGCCACTTCACAGCAATCCCTGCTGCCAGTAAGAAAATGTGTTAATCTTAAAAAAAAAAAAAAAAAAGGAAAAAAAGAGGGAGGGATACGGAATCTAGGTGGATGCCAAGATAGATGTCCAGAGGTGCATTGCTCTAGGCACCACACTGCTTATCCCTGAAATAACAAATGTCTTTTGGCATTCCCTAGCAGGTGCTTCTAATTTTTTTCCTCCCAAGCCCTTAGCAGAAGCACTGCTGGGGCTTCTTTTAGGGTAGCATCTCTCCTTGAGGAGTGGGAAGGCATCACTATGCAGCTTTCCACGATGGCTAGAAGGGGTGTGGCTGGGAAATCCAAGCAGGGATTCCTCCCACCAACATCATAGCTTTGTCTACACTTTCGGTAGGGATCTGCAATATCCTATGGCCCTTGGGAACCCCTCCAGAGACCAAAGGATTGTGCACGAAACAGCATAGCTTGTAATCAGTCTAATCCGGTTCGAATCACAGAATGGACACTAGTTCAATACCACAAGACTCTCCTGATTCTGTACCACCCACCCAGCCTCATTACTTCATGTTGAATCATGGATTCCAAATTACACAGCCAGTAATACAGGAACTGCTGTGTCAACACAGCATTATTGTTTCTTTCTCTCCTCTTAACTGCATGTTTGGTGTCATAAAGACATCTAGCTGCTCTTGCTACCATACCATATTTGGGCATTTTCAATAGATGTTCCTTCCAGGTAGTGTAGAATTCTCTTTGTTATCTATCTATCTGTCTGTCTGTTGGTCTATTAGAGGAGAGTTGTCTACATCAGATGATTTAATTTTCATCTCATTTTAGTTTATTTTCTAAAATAAATGACTGACATGCATTTTATGAATGCTATTCTGTTGGCATTTAAGAGTAAATTCATTTTTTAAAATATATGAATCCATTTGCAATCATCTGTGCTTTATCTCTAACAACACTAATTTGATCATCACTGAATATTTTCTGCATGTATTTTGCAACAGCAAGAGGGTATAAATTACCGTAGTCTTTACATTCAACTATTTTTCTGTCACCTGTCCCCCACCCCCAAGTGGGTTGATATGAGAGTGACAGCAGTGGTGGCTTCACTTCAGCAAGAGCACAGTGATGGATGCCACATCAGGCAGAATAGCAAATCCTCTAATGACTTAAAGCAATCCCTATTTCATAACTGATTTTCTCTTCATTTTCTTAAAACAATGGGAACATTACTGATTGAATAACCTTTCCTCCGTTTTTGCAGGTCTCCAAGAAACCCAGAGCAGAAGATCATTAAACGAGTGATTGCTCTTGAAGGAGACATTATCAAGTAAGTATTGTACACCATCGTCTCTGACTCTTTGTAAGAATATTCTAGCACCTTTTCAGTAGAGTTCAGTAGAATTTGAGTCAGTATCCCAGACAACTATGACATTCTGTCATTTTTCAGTTCTGTATTATTAACATGGAGTGCTATAACTTTTTTTAATGAGGCAAAATAACTAGACAAAGATATCCACCTATTTCTGAATTTAAACATAAGAAACAAGCCACAGTGGTTTCATTTGGATGTCACTTTAAGCTGGGAATTCTGACTTAATAAACCATTATGGCCATGTGACAACAACCCAGAGTATGGGTTGAGCATGGGTTGTTGTTGTATCATGGTTTCTTATTACATGTGAATCCTGCACTGTAGTTTAACTACTGGTTGTAAAACACAAGCAACCCTGGAAGAGAACTCATTCTTTGTTGTTGGGATGTGAACTCTGGTTTGTTTGTGGTTAACAACCCATAGTTAAACCATAGTGCAGGGTTCACGGATAACAACAACCCACAATTCAATGACAACCCATACTCAACCTGTACTCTGGGTTGTCATTATATGCAAACTAAGTAAATGTGAATGAGAGGTGTGTTTGTACAAGCAGCCAATTCATGGCCTGTAAAGAACCACTGGTGCCTCCTCCTGGGTGCGTGTCACGCTAACATCAGCTAAATTGGAGTGACCACGGATGGCGACCACAGATTATTAAAAAGACAATTGTGTATTTTTATTGAATTGTTTAACAAATTAACTACTTAATTCATCAGTATGTATTATATATAATTTATGTTTTAATTTATTATTATCCATGGGGTAGGACTATCACTCAGTGAGCAAAGTACATGCCTTGCATGCAGAGATATCCAGATTCAGTCTCCAGTTAAAAGTTCATTGGCAGCAGGGCTGGGAAGATCTCTTCTTGCTGACACCTTGGAGAGCTGCTGTCACCCAGTAGACAGCGCTGGTTTAAATGGACTAGTGGTCTGACCAGTGGAGGCTGGTGGCTCCGATTTTGAGGGGGCTGTGTATCCATTCTGGGTTTCAGTCAGAACCAGCTAGAACTCTAAAGGATCTATCCATGGTGTGGAATCCTATCCCCCAAATAGATCCATCACCTTGGATAGTTCTTTTATAGCTTTGTCTGGTTCTGACTGAAACCCAGGGTGGATTCACAGCCCCACCAAAATCAAAGCCACCAGCCTACACTGGGTCTGACTCAGTAAAAGGGAACTTAATAAGTTCACTTTAAAAATGCTGGCACTGCATTTTCTGATTTTGCAGACCTAGATAGCAAATATAAGGTAGAGAACTTGTCAAAGCCCTATAAGATGCAACTTCACATCAAAAATACATTTATTGATTTTCATTGGTGATGATGAAATGATGTAGTAGACAATTTATATCTTTTAAATATAGTTTGTGATAGAGGAAAACATTAAGTGACTGAAGAGAATAACCATCATGGCATTTTTCCTTCAAGATCTTGGTTCCAGTTTTTAATAATGAATACTGTTTAGGTACTTGATTTCCCATCAATTCCAACTGACTTTTAAAACATATGTAACTTTCTTTTAAAAACAACGAAGTGTCTTCTGGCACCTTACAAACTAACACATTTATTCTGGCGTAAGCTTTTGTGGACTAAATCCAGGGGTCTGATAACATAGTGGTGCAATGAAGTGAAATGATGTCTAAAAACACAGCAGAAATACAGACATAACATGAGATCTAGAATATGGTCAAAACTCTTCAACATTACCAGGATAATAGCCACCATGCCCTTGCCCTCACCAAGTTAAAAATTGCTAAGAAGAATAAACTTCTCCTACTTAGGTTCCTGTGGTAGAGCCCCCCACAAAAGAACAAATTACTTCCTAATTTAGAAATGTATGAGAATTTTGATTCAGTTTGCAAAGCACTTAGAAATGCCCCATTCGCAGTTGTGCATAGGAATGTGAGTGACTTTCTTCTGAAAATGTCTTTTTGTGTTTGTGTTCACAAAATGTACACTTGAAAAATGCACAACTTTCTTAAATTCCTCAAATTTTGAAAAATGCACAACTTTACCACAATTTGCAACTTTAAAATCACCCACACTTTAGTCTCTGGGGGGAAATTGCACACCATTGGAAATTTGCGCAAATTTGGCATTTTTTAAAACGTAACTTTCACATTTGATTGCCACTTCTTTTGCACAATTTCCCCATTTCAGCAAAACAAACAGGGATCACAAATGTGAGTGCAAATTTATGGAGAGATGAGCAGTGAGCTGATGTTCAACTCATCTTGGTGAGCTTGAGTATCGTTTGTCCACCCCTCCCTATCCTGCCCATTGAGATTCTCATCTCTATGAATTTATATCAGCTTTCTTGCAAAGCATTCTAGCACTTGTGATGGTCCTTCTACAAACTACAGTTTTTATTATGTGGTAGGTCTGATACATGTTTGGCCATACACTGATACACAAAATTTCTGTGGTGGTCCCAGTCTCATACGTGAACCAGAGACTGCTCTGTGTGCTCCTCTGTGTGCTGCTCTTTGGATTCTTCATTGTGTATTTGAAACATTTACCAGTGGTGTCCTGGAGCCATTGCGTACTTGAAGTAGTGGTGTAGTAGACCAGGGATGCAGCACCAGCATGTTTTTATTAGCTGGAACAATGATGTCATTTACCCCATATTCCCAAGAATTCTCTGAGCTTAGTTCACAGCAGCTGGCAGGAACTGAATTTTACCAGCAACGATATATTGTTCCTTGTTGCAATGCAAAGTATTTTGCGATGGCTAGGACTTGAATGGCCAATTTAGATCCATTAGCTTTACAAATGACCCGCTCCGGGTTCAGATGAGAACTCCTAGAATTGGTTTGTTCATCTGGACCAACATAGCTGCCTGAATTTTTGGACTCTCCTAAGGGAGGCGGCTAAGGTAAAATTGGGTTTGTAGCAGCGTAGCTCTAGATTTGAAAAATGCAATGGAACTGGTTTACTCCTGGCTTTTTAATACCTGCAATGGAGTCACTCCCATGATGCACGATTTCACTCCAAACAGGTGATAGGATATTTTTCCCCTTAGGAACTTTTTTTTTTAAGCAATCAGAAAAGAATGTGTAACCAGTGCAAAATGAGTAGCACTGCAATCAAGATTCCCTGCACACAGCAATTGTCGTAATGAAGAACGTAAAATTTAATTTGCTTTGCACAGTGGTTTGAATTTTTGATTTTTTAAAAAATGATACCACTGCAGATCTCTTAATTGGTGATTGTTGGAGTGGAGGGGGGCAGCTATAAAATGTCAATACTGTCTAACGTATTAAAAGTTAAATGTTGTTACTAGAAAATCTATTGAATCAGAAAAAAATCAAACATTTTAACCCAATTTATTTTTCATGTGCTTCTGAAGACACTACATCTGTATGTATCGCAGATGGTTGAACTATCATATGTATGGTGTCAGAACAAAATATAGTTTAGTATGAACATGTAGGTCTTCTGCTTTAAACAATATATCCATTATTAATAATATGACTCAAGGTTGCATTTTTAGCCTTACAACAATCCTGTAAGACAGACTTTCCCAGGTTTGGGCATTCATATAATATTGGACTCCTCCTCCTATCATTTCTCTCCATTGGCCATGCTGGGTTGGGGTGATGAGAATGGTAGAAAAACATCTGGAGACCCAAGGGTTGAGGTATGTTAGTCTGAAGAGAGGAGACAGGTCTGCCTAATGGGCTTCACAAAGGAATCAGTTTTTACATGCAATAGCACTTAAAGAAATTTAAAATATAGATTTTCCATGAAGATGAAAACCTGGCATTTCTGAGACCTTATGTGCCAAACATGTATTGGCAGAAATATTAACTGCAAATTGCTTATCTTACAATTTACGGCTTCTTTAGTTGTCCCCTTCAAAATGTTCTTCAAATGAGGGTCTGGGTGGTTCACACTATTGCAGAACTAATGTGGTTTTGAAATTTATCACCCTAATGGTTATGAGATTAAATTAGAACAGGAGTGAAAATTACTATTATCTTTTTCGTCATTATAGAACTGAGTGTTGTTGATGTTTTGTATTGGCAAAATAAATTGTGTGACGAAGCTGCAGTATATTTTGGATATGATAGGTAACTAGTCATTACATTAGGGATTCAGTATTTGTGCAAACACATTTTCTGCTTTGGTATTTAGGAAAGGCACTGACTGAACAAATAAATTCCAGTCCCTGACCATCGTATCACTAACTTCTAATAGGATAAACTGTACATTATAATTGTATTACCAAGGGAAGGGTTGAGGGAATCCCTGTTTCATGAACAGAACTCAGTTCCATTCACAGAACAGAAGTTAGGATTCAAGCCAATGTCCATTGAAATTATCAGAGCAGGCAAGGGTGCACCTTCCCTGAATCCATCCTACCCATCTAGGGTTGTTTAGGCCTCATTCTTTATTGCTATTGAATGCAAGTCCAACGAATTATCCATCCTCCATTATCTTAGTTTGGGTGAAGCCATTGAACATGCTTATATCCTTGACGGCCAACTGAACAGAGCGTCTGAGTTAGTACGAATCCAGTTGATCCTGGAAACCATAAAAGACATGGATGTGGAGAAGATAGGGTGGTCAAAGTGGCAGTTTATCTATAAGTGAACTTGGCATGCATCTTATTTGAGAGGTTGTTTGCTTTATTTTGTGCTTGCTTTAGGAAATCAAGGACAGAGCACCTTGCTGTACAACAAATCCCAAGGGTGATCTTGTCAAGAGTATTTTGAAAACAGTGTTAGATTTTATCTAGATTCATTAGTTGATATCAGCATATATACTAAGGCTGGGAGGTGTTCATACCCTTTGTAAAACAAGCAAATGTATGCCTGCCTTAAATAATAAGAACAGGTCTTATGACACATTGGATTGGGTGATGTGTGCTGGCCTAGAAGCAGATGATCCGGCAACGCTGGTTTTGAAATGACCTTGTTGTCATGCTTAGACTACTCTTGAAAAGGTTTAGATATCCACCAATCTGGTAGAGCAGCATGGCATTTATTTTAGCTACTACCCTGGTCCGTCACCTCTTCTTGGGAAATATTGCTTGCTTTGTGGTATCCTACCACATGCATTTGGATCCAACCATTGTTCTAGAAGTTTGCTAATGCGGATTTCAGCCTGGTTCAGTTCCCCTCCCCCGCTCAATGTATGTATGGGAGAGATGTACAGAAAGAAGGAATTTAGTGCACTTGGTCCTCTGATAACCCCCCAGCTCTGCCTTCACCTTTCCTTTTGATTCAGGTTCTAAAGTCTAGGAGCAAAGTTTAGGCAGATTTGGTGGCTGGGGGCTCATCTACACCAAGCAGGATATTCCACTATGAAAGTTGTATGAAAGCAGTATATAAAAGGCAGGAGCCACACTACTGTTTTATAGCGGTATTCAAGTGCACTGCAGGATCTACCTTACTGTTTTATAATGGTACGCAAGTGCACTAACAACTGTTGGGACCCACGACACATCTACACGAAGCAGCATATAGCACTTTGAAAGAGGCATATGGCATGTGTTAAGGGCCCCAACAGTTGTCAGTGCACTTCAATACCACTATAAAGCAGTAGTGTGGCTCCTGCCTTTTATATACTGCTTTCATTGTGGAATATCCTGCTTGGTGTTTTATTTATTTATTTATTTATTTATTGCATTTTTATACCGCCCAACAGCCAAAGCTCCCTGTAGATGAGCCCACAGTGTCAGCAAGGCAGCTAAGGCTAAATTGCTCTTTTATTTACCCTCTATGGCCTTAGCTAGATGGGGCTTTATCCCGTGGTGAACCCTGGGATCATCCCGGTGCATCTACATGACCCACAGGGGATCCTGGGATCAGGGAGGGATCATCCCTCCCTTGCCCTGGGATCTTGCCCTCCACTTTGGCCCCAGTTTTTCCACACTCTCGGGCTGAGCCCAAGACCGCGGAACATGTGGCCCGTTGCTGTGGGTTGGCCCGGCTCCACACAAGGATTCGCATAGAGCCGGGAGCTGCGCATGGGGCGCAGCACTCCTCAGGAGTGCTGTGCCCATCGGAGGTAGAGTGGGGGGAGCGGGAATTTAAATTATTTTTTCAAAAACGCTTACCTTTAGCGTACGAGTATTCGTGTGCTCCTTCCTCTTTTAAAACTAAAAAAAATGGCGGACGTGACGCCTCTCCTTCTGAGGTCGTCATGTGTCGTGTAGACAGAGGAGCTAAAAGGTAGATCTAGCTAAGGCTATATGTCTGATGATAAGGTCAAGGGCACATGGACAGAGTACTTCTCTCCCACCTGGACATTTGTCAAAGCCCAAACTTAAGCATCTTTTGGAAATGGTGTAAAAAATTATCAGCTAATTTGGTGGTCAAAGACATGGTAAGATTGTGTTAGAGTTTAATACTTTTAAAGCTTTGGATTCAATTTAACTGATTGGTTTTTAAAGATTAGTTTTCTATTGTTACTCTTCTGAGCTTTGGAAAAGAACAGGCATTGAAGAATAAAATAAAATGGTGGCATTCCAGTTACATTCTAAGCAGCATTTCTGGTGAGCAGGTTTCAATTTTGCATATAGTGAAATATAAATTACTGCTAAATCTTTCCTTATACCACAAAGGGCAAGTGATACATGCTGAAACAGATTTTAATGGAAGTTTCTATAATTGAAAACCAAAGCGCAGTGACCTACGATTAGAGGCTAATAAGTGATAGGATATTTCAAAGGATGGAATATATTGGTGAATGAGGCAATCAATGTACGGATTAGACATAGGTATATGCTAAAAGAAAAGGTGACCTTTTATGTATTTTAGAAGGCATCTGAGGGAGTTAATCAGAATTTCTGCACCAATGGAACTGTGTTCACAGATAAAAATAAAACCACCATCAAATGCCAGAATTGGGATACAGCATGGAATGAGGTCTGGCAGAAGGGTACGTCTTAATTCTGGGATATTATGATCCACGCCTTTGGCATGTTGCCAGTGTAATATAGATACAGAATAAGCATGTAGAAAAGCAGGATTTAAGGAATGGAGTGATAAAAATCATTCTGGTGTTCCTAAACCTTACACAGTTGTTAAAACTTTAATTAAACAGGTTTACAAGGAAGGGAAGAAAGACTAAGTTCATAAACGAGACAGATATGCTTTGTAAATGAAGAAGAAAGCTAATTAAACCAAGCATAGCAGCATAATATTAATTTTTAAAAGCACTTCTAGCGTATTTGTAGTAAATCTTGCCATGGCTACTGCGTATTTCCTAATGAGTTATTCTACAATTTTAAGTTCAGCATATTTGCTGCCAAGTTTTCCTAGCTAGGTAAGAAAATTGTACCCTTAGGCATTATGCTAATATTTATTTCAGCACAATTAACTCTTTGAGCCCTCCTGACAAAGGAAGACGTGCAATGCTAATGCATGAATATGTGTCTGAGAAGTAGAATTTTCCTGATTCTGATGTAATTGGATTTAAAGGCACCTCACTGTGCTCTATTATTTGACATGTGATGTGTTCAGCTATGAATGTGTCTGCGCGCACGCTCGTTCTTCCACATACTCATTGCCAGTGGACAAATAGTAATGAGGCAGGGATATGCTCTATCTGCCTTAATCTAATTTCCTTTAGACCGAGTATAAATGCAGAGCAATTCCTTCTTGTTTTGTATCCTCTGCAAATTCAATCGGCACAGTTCCAGCAACTCGTTCCTAACAGAACAAAAGAGAAGGAAAGGCTTCCTCCAGTAACAAGGAGAAAAGGGGAGGTAGAGTCTCTCTGCAGTTCCCCCTGAATTTCTAACATTGGCCATATTTTGGAGAAAGGGCTTTAGGGCAACAACGGACTTGTATGCAGGCTGAGGTCCAGATCTCTGTCTAGCAGTTGTGTCTCTCCCCACCACTCTCCATTTTTACTCCAGTCTGGGTCTTCAAAGCTCACCTTTTTCCTCAAAGCTAGGGTCTGGATTGCAGGCTCCTGCAGGAAAAAAGTGTGGAGGTGATAGGATTGTCCTCTCTACTGTGGCCCAGACTGGTAGCCTTTGGTGGCAATTTCGCCCACTTCCTCTCTTTATTCTAGCATCCTACCAAGAAGCAAGATCCTGGGCACAGATTTGCTAAGTAGATCCACTCCTAGTGGCTCCCATTTTGTTCTACAGGACAAAGTAAACACCCTTCACTGATAGAGACTCCACAGGAGCACAAAGGCTCATAGAAAAGGAAGGACTTGCATTCCACCTTTGTTGGTAAGGAACTTGGAACACAAGGGTGGGTTCACCAAGGATCCAGCCCAACTGCCCATCTAATCCAGCATCCATTTTCCCAGTAGCAAGCGAGCGGGACATGAAGCCAATAGTGCTCTCGCAGCAACTTTGCCTGACAGGCATACTGCCTCTGAAAACTGGAAACTACATGATTTGTTATCACCGGTAGACTTTTCTTCCTGAATTTGTCTTATCCCCTTTAGAACTAGAGCTAAGAATAGAAATGAGGAGAAATGCTTGTACCCAAGACCCAGATTTTCTCCAAACCAGAAGCTTACAGTGTAGCCTTGTCCATGTGGCTGTTGTTCGTCTCTTGTCCATATGGAGTTTCATCTTTTGTATTATCCAGCAAAGCCATCAACTTTTTAAAGAAAGAAACCCTGTGCCAATCCTACAGGTTTTGAAATAAGTGGCAAATTATGAGGGGTTGGGAACATATTTTAGGCTCCATCCAAGGGCCAAATCCCATTTCCGAGAAGCTCTTGGGTGCGATCCACTGGTGGGCAAAGGCAGATACCAGCATATTGTATCTTAAAGCTCTTCCATCCCGTAACTAAGAACATCCCGCAGATACCAGCATATTGTATCTTAAAGCTCTTCCATCCCATAACTAAGCCTTAGGAGAGGCATTTTAATTTTTTTTAGAATGGGGGGAAAACTCCACCCAAGAGATGGGAAGCCACCAAATGATCAGTGGTTGGGGGGAAAGGAGATGTGGCCATCTGGGGAGTGCTGGATTTGGCTCACGGGACCGAGGTTCTCCACCTTTGCTTTAGCTTCCTTTGGCAAAATTTGCAAGGGTGAAATTTCTCAAGTGAGTTTTCTGTTCCAAACAAAAATTAGTTGTGAATTTAGGTAATTTCAAATATCCAGAATTAAGAAAAGGGGAGGGGAGGTTGTACTGAAACCAAAGAATCCCTCCAAACCAGGACAGATTTTGGAAGTTACAGTAATTAATGCAGATTATCCTTCTATTGAATAGACTTAAAGATGGTGAGTAAACAGTGACCTTCCTTAGAACCATTTAGTTATGTCCAGATCATTTGGTGGAAGGCAAGGACTGCTGAAAATTTGCGTGGTGAGCGGTTCTAAATATTACAGCAAAGGCTTGAATTCCTTATCATGGGGAAGCTGTTTTTGGTGGTGGCAAATGAATATGGGCATGTGCATAAGTGCAGTCTTTTCTGATGCCATTGCAGTACATTTTTAAAATATATGTTTCTAGTATTTCCGGTGCTTTTCTTTTCTATGGTTCTAGTATTGAGTCAAGATAGTTTCTCTTATGCAGCGAATAGGCCACATAGATTATTTGGGACTGGTAATCATTAGCCACACAAGTAAGAAAAACTATCGTATTGATGAGGGTTTGTATTTGAATGAAATGGAGTAGGAAAATTATTATTATTATTATTATTATTATTATTATTATTATTATTGTATTATTATTATTCTGTCTTTTTGTCCAATGCTGGGCCACAACATTTAAAACATATATAGAAATAGAAATATACAAAGTTAAAATATATTATATATATCCCAAAATTAAAACATTTAAAATGACCATTTTAAAAGTCCTTGGCATAGACAGAGGTCCTGATTATTTGCCAAAGGCCTGCCGGAACAAAAAAACTTTGCCTGCCTCCAAAAGCCCATCAAGGAGGGAGCCAGTCTAGCTTCCCTGGGAAGAGAGTTCCAGAGCACTGGAGCAGCCACCGAGAAGGCCCTCTCCCACGTTCCCACCAGGCGTGCCTTTGATGGTGGTGGGACTGCTTCCTGTTTGTTCCTTTTTTGTCTTTTTGCACTATAAATAGTATTACAGATCTGGGATGAGAGCAGTTGTGCTGTTAGATAACAGTTGTGCTGTTAGATAAGCAAAGCATGTACACACATGTTATAAGACCTCACAGATCTGTTATAACGAATGTGACAGATGATATCCATAGCTGGACCGCAGTTCATTTAATTATGCAGAAAGTAATGATGCTGCATATTTTGCAGCAGCTGACATTTTAAGTATATCCATAAAGTCCTTTGTTTTAAATTGAACAATTTTAATTTGCTTTTTAAAATCTTCTTTGTTTTTACTGTTTATCCCTATGTGCACCACTCCGGAATCTATTTTAGATATGGAGAGCAGAACGTTGGTTCTGCTCTCCAGAAAATGGTATGATTTCTCTGTGTACCCAGTAGGACTTTTACATTTCCCTTTTTACCTCTCTGCTCAGTATCACAAGCTGCCTTTTAAACAGCAGGAGAGAACGAGAGAGCGCCACCATAATCATTAGCAATATGCGACTTTCATGCACCTAATTTCAGTGTTCTCTTTTTAGATTAAACAAAATGCAATTTAGAAAGCAGACTTTGTTTTAGAGCAATAGAAAAAATTAATGTATCTGATATGACATTCATAAGTATAAGGTCTTCATCTCACAGTCACCAAGGTTGGCAATGTATTGAAGTGTAAAAGCAAATTAAGTTGAACAATCCATTTATTCATTGATCGCATATTATATTTGTGTGTTTCGATTAATATATATTTTTAGCCGCAGTACTGATCTCAGCAAGCTATCCCTGAAAAGAGGATTTGGATCCTTAGTTGAAGCAAATGTTCCTAGAGATGTCTGATCTGGCCACGGTCATGCATGCCTTGGTTCCATCATGCTTGGACTACTGCAACATACTTTATGTGGATCTGCCTTTGAAAACTGTTCAGAAACTTCAGCTGGTCCAGAATGCTGTGGCCAGTCTGTTGACTCAGGCTGGTTACTGGGAGCACATGATTTTCTTGTCACAGCAGCTTCACTGGCTAGTGTTCTGTTTCTGGGCAGAATTCTAAGTGCTGGTGATGACCTATCAAACCCTATATGGCTTGGAAGCAGCCATCTGAAAGACCACCTTCTTCAATATGAGCCTGGCTCAGTTTTATGATCTTCTGGGGAGCCCCTTATCTTGTTACCACTGCCTTCAGAGGCGTGTGTGCGCATGCAAGCTAGACCTAAGGTTTATCCCGGGATCGTCCCGGGGTCATCCCTGTTCATGTAAATGACACACAG
Source organism: Elgaria multicarinata webbii (assembly GCF_023053635.1). Lineage (NCBI taxonomy): Eukaryota > Metazoa > Chordata > Lepidosauria > Squamata > Anguidae > Elgaria > Elgaria multicarinata. The sequence goes on along the minus strand of NC_086179.1, from coordinate 63,330,657 downwards.
GACATCCCGGCAGCAGGCAGGGATGATCCCGGGATAAACCTTAGGTCTAGCTAAGGTCTCAGTGGCTGCTCCCAGGCTCTGGAATTCCCTGCTGAGAGAGATTACATTGGTTCCCTCTGTGTTGTCCTTCTGCCAGCAGGCAAATAATTTATATTTAGGCGTATAAGCTGGTCAACTGCTGCATCCCTGTCATTTGCTGGAGTGGGTTGCATAATTACCCTCGCTAGCTCAATGTGCCGTGTTGTGTAAACCTGGCAAGGGTGACTTGTTGGTGTGTCTAACAAGGCACCCAGAACTGATGGCCTGTTTGGGGGGTTCTGGTGTCCTTTGTCTCCTCAAGTTATGATAAACTTGTTAATTTGAGTTCTCAGCATGAATAACTAAATTCAACAACTGTCAATCTTTCAAATGATAGAAATTAGCATAGTTATATTAATTATGACAATGCTATATTTTCACTCTCAAGATATTCTTAGTAGTAGGTGTTAATATGCCAACCAACTAGAAGACATTGTTGAATAGCATAGTACAGTACTCTAGTCCATGTGAAATGTCTTCCAGTAAGGATACTAAGGCACTCTACAAAGAGTGTGTACTCTCTTTTTTGCCCTAGGACCTTTTAATGCAAGGGACATATCAGCTGTCAATCTGTCTTGATGGGATTGATCAGCTATGGAGATCAAACAGTAATGTCATAGTTATCCCAAAGTCATAGGGGTTTTTTTTTATAACACACTTAATCTTTTCTATTTTTGCACTTAACACCCCCACCCCCCGCCCAGACATCTTCTGATTGAGTCTTATAAGTTTATAGCAAGCTGTTTGGCACTTGTTATGGTGAGGCATATGGTTTCCTCTTGTTCTAAATAAATGCTTACTTTTGTCAGTAGTTTCTGCCTTGAATATCTAGAAGTTAAGCACATGTATTGGGAAGGCATACATAAACTTGGGCCATGGCTAGATCTACCGGGTCTAGCATGACGGAGGGGGGAGGATCTCGTGATATGGTTATCATGAGATCTCCCCCTCTGTCTACATGTGGCATGCGATGTCCAAGGAAGAAGAGGACATCACACCCGCCATTTTGTTTTCTTTTTCTAAAGGAAAAGGAGCGCACGAGCGCTCGAATGCAAAATGTAAGGTTTTTTTTAAAAAAATCCCCCCCCCCCCCCCCCCCACCACCAATGGGCACAGAGGTCCTGAGGAGCTCTGTGCCCCGTGCACAGGTCCTGGCTCCTCCTGATTACTTGCAAGGAGCTGGGACAACCCACAACGCCTGGCCACATGTTCCACGGTCTCAGGATCATCCCAAGGCCATGGAAAAAGTGGGCTAAAAGGATAGGGCTATATCCTGGGCCAAGGGAGGGATCATCCCTCCCTGCTCCTGGGATCCCCTGTGTGTCATGTGGACGCACAGGGATGCTCCTGGGGTGATCCCTGGGATATCACCCCGTCTAGCCAGGCCCTTGGTCTATCAGTCAGCACCTGTATGATTTAGGCCAAAAATGGAGCTCAGCTATGTAGAACTCTTGGTAAGTCAGCAAGCCCAGTAAACAACTGTTATTCAAATATCACCGATAGGGAAACCTCAGTAGAAATGAATGCTTGACAGCTTTGTTTCTACCTCATTTGAGATTATGAGCACCATTTGCTCAGTGTCAAGAATTGCCAACACTTTTCCCATGAATTTCATAACTTTATTCTACCCTGCCCCCTCTATTGAAGGTTTTATCCCTAGAGGCTGAAATGAATTACAAAATAGATAGAAGTGTGTATAATTTGGGTGTTTCTCTTTTATTTAGCATGACACAGTACTATTATTTCTTAGATCTGAACAGTTAAATATCCATATCCCTATTCATTTGGTGGTAATGAAAGTCCAAACTAATTAGGAAAACAAGTAGATGATTCTGTAGTGATAAGAAAGTACAAGAACACTGTATCGTGTAGTGTATCAGTTTCACAGTGCAGAATTATTCATATGTAAATGTATCAAAGCACTTAACATTTCAATTACAAGTGAAGATGGTAATGATTTCGACATCTTATAATTAGCTTAAATATCCAGTATGAATCCACTCACCAAAACGGCCAGAATTGTACACAATATTTTCCTTTGTCCCTTGGGATAAAACGCCTTGCCAATTTTCTTGTCTTCATGAACTCTACAGGTGTAATCAAAGTGAGAGGAACTGAAAGAACTCCCAGATGGCACTTTGCTACATTTTGAAGAAAGCAGACATTTCTCCCCCACCCTCACATGCCTATAACTTCCTGTTGTGTTACATCTGTCTAGACATTGCCAGCCCTAGAGGATGTGCTAAAATCTGAACAGTATGCCTCTCCACAAAAAAACAAGAATAACACTGGAGCATGGCCATGGTTATAACTGAAACATTAATTGAAATACAGGCCGTGGAACAATATTGCCTTAGCTTTTTGTGTCCATTTTCAAGAACATAATGGAAGAAGGATAATCTATGTGTACTGAGGAATGTACTAGGAAAATAATCTGTGTGTACCTGGGGACTGCTATGCACATAACTGGAGTCCTATAATGCAATGGTGTTTTAATGAGGGAAAACAAACAACACATTTCTTTCTATCATTTTTCTATTGCATGCTACGATAAACCGATTTATTTACACGGTCAAATAAAATAAGATTTACTGGCCAGTCTGAGATGTATTTAGATTAAGCTTCTACAGTTTCAAATGAAGTTTGATGTAGTCACTGGAGTACTACAGGTATAACAAACACAAGTAATATACTACTTTTGGATGCAACATAATATTAAATAGCTGTCTCTAGTGATGATCAGATGGTTCTCAGGAGGTAAAATTTAATATACAGTTGCTGAATACTTTAAGGATTTGTGAGATATTCTTGTTGAGATTTATTATTAACAGTTTGCTAGAGATCATTCTGATAAAGTTATTGCTGTTTCACTACTTATCACAGAAAAAATGTTGAGGGTTCATTAGTAACTCCAATATTTAAACTAGATGAGGAGGAAGATTTCAAAATCTGCAATTCACAAGACAGAGTTTAGAAAAGCAGATACAGGGTTTGCCTTGACTTTTTACAATCAAAGGATCATTATAATGTCTTGTTAAGAAAGTGCAGTTGTAAAGTTTCTTTCTAGGGCAGTTTGTCTTTGACTGATTCTAACTCATTTTTTTAAAATGGCCTTCTGTTAAAAAAGAATGAGGCCTCATTTTACGATCCATCTGTTATTTGAGCTTAGTCCTCCTGTGGTCTACATTACAGATTTTGATTCACATCTGTAGCAAAATCAAGGATGAAATATTTGGAGCTGTTTAAAATTCAAAGAATTCTATTTCAAACTAGTAGGTTTTAAGTTCTACAAAACAGAAGAAATAGGATTATTCAGGTCTGCTTCCATCTCAACATACATCTTGCATTATAATAGGTGTCTGCCCCATGTTGCTCATGTAACAGCTTCTCTGTGTTAGATACCGCTGGCCTAGGGCCAAAAACAGACATTACTTTAAATGTTTGTCTAGCAGCCATGTTCACTTGAGTCAAACGCAGATAACTATTCTTGGAAACAACGTCCATGTGTAGACGCAGGCTACTATTCATCTTGTCTACTGCCCCCTTTCCTCAGCAGCAGGAGGTCCTATTGTTGAAATGTGCATCAATGCAGAAGACCATGTTTGTAAGAGCTGACATGGTGTGAGTTGGTAGCAGGTTTTGGCTTAAAATACCTACATGTAAAGCATGTTATGATAGCCCCGTCTTTGTGTGTGTTCAGCAGTCTTCTCTATTCAAGAAAGAGGTGAGAAGTGGAAGTTCAAGTGGCATAATGCAGCTTGTGACTGAGGATGAAAAGTAACATTGGTTTAAAGATATAGGTAGCTATAGCATTTTTAATTTTTACTCTAGAGTAGGTGCAGGGGGGAGCCAATCAGGACCCTAGGGTGGTGGCGGGGATAGAAGGGTGTTACACATTGAGGAGGCCACACCTGCAATTTCTATTGCAAAGTAGTGATCCATAACGCAAATGGATCTGTAGCAGAATGGGTTGATTAAAGGGAGGAGGAAACATCTACAGTGCTCATCCACAATAGTTTAGGAAGCCATGGATGCATGTCTGAACACAGCCAATGTACAATATGCCTGCTGAAAGTTTAATAGATTCTAGGGGGGCAGGAATGTATGGCTATGTAGCAGTAAGTCAAGCAATAAGGATTTATGTGTTTGACGTCTCTGTTTAATAGCCTGGTGCATTTCATTTCAGTGTAACATGTTGTTGGATGGATTGCTGCATAAAAATACACTGTAGGGAAATGTGACACTCACCCATTTTATTAATCTAAGAGCATTTTTTCCCGTCTTGCTAATGGTGTTGCTCGGTGCAATAAGCAACTGGCCATTTTAAGCTTCATATTAAGCCACATGGTGAATTTTAAAATCAGGAGGACGAGGAGAAGAAGAAGTAGCAGCAGCAGCAGCAGCAACAACAACAGCGCTGATGTTTATGGTAATGGATTGAAATGGTTTTAATTATATGGCTGTATAAACTTGAGCTGTAATGGACAGTGCCTTTGCAGGCAAGACCCTTTTCAAGTATACAAGACACACATGCAAAAATTGCAATACATTAAACAACCAGACAGAAGTTAGTTTGAACAATATCTCCACTTCTGTTCAGTGTTACGTTGTCACAAATGAAGGCGCTAGGTAAGAAAACTTCTCAGAACTGATTCACAAATCTAGTTTTATTTTTCTTTAGCTCAGTGGGGAGGGACTATAGGTCAGTGTTAGGGCTCATATTTTCCACACAAAAGATCCCAGACTCAACCCCCAGTGCCTCCAGGTAGGGTTAGAAAAACTCCTGCCTGAAAGAGCTGCCAGTCCGTGTTGACAATACTGGGCTAGATGGACCGAGGGTGTGACTCAATATCAGTGGATGTTGGTGGCTCCAATTTCGGTGGGGCTGTGAATCCATTCTGGATTTCAGTCAGAACCAGCCAGAACCCTAAAGGAGCTGCCCAAGGCTGAAAATAGGTTCAGCAGTTTGGATAGCTCTTTTAGAACTCTGGCTTGTTCTGTCTGAAATCCAGAATGGATTCACAGCCCCACTGAAATCAGAGCCACCAGCCTCCACTGCTTCCTATGTTCCTAATGGCAAGAGTTAATCCCTGTTAGACTTTAGTATACAGATCCTATCTTCATCTGAGATCTAAACAGAACCATTCCAACTCTAGATGTGTATTGCATTCCTGCCCTCAGTAATGCATGGCCAATCCTGTTCACCTGAGCAGCCTCAATTAACAGTCCTCACATGCATTAAAATAATGTACATGATATCTAGGTTTATACAAATGATCAAGCAGCCTTTGGGCCTTCATTTCAACCCCATGGAAGCTGAGCATTCTGGTGTCTTGGAGAAAAAAAAATATCTCAGCAAAGTTAGAACACCAAGCAGGTGCTATTAGAAAGATCTTGTGGCCAAAAAGTGAAATTCCCAAAACAATATTTGTCATTTTTGAACAACGAACCTAGAGTTAAATACTGTATTCTCTTGATTTCAAAACCAGATCTATATGTTGATAATATGTTTTTGGGGACATGAATAACAAGACACTACAATTGAGTGCTTTAAAGTAAATTGTAATTAATTGCATGTGCAAATGCATCGACGAGGCTGAGCTTTCCAATTAGATAGCTAATTATGTTGAAAATGGCATTCCATGCTTAAATAGATTTTGGGGCCTTTAGCCCACCCAGTTCATTCTTGCTTGGCATTTAAGCATGTGGTTAGGGCTTTGCTGTTTGGTTTCACTTGCTGAATGCTAAAAACAAATGCATGCCCAATTTAGCATGCAGTATTAATTTCCACATGGTTTGGAATCCTTGCTTTACTGATAAATCTAAAGAGGGCTTTGCTGCTATAAGAAACTGCCAATTTAATGCCATATAGACCATAGAAATTCATCTGTAAACAGATGTTCTCAGTACCAGCAGGATCAATATTTACCCCATTCTTCTGAGGGCCAGGTCTACCATACTGTTTGGTTGCATTACTTTGTCAGGTCCTTGTAGTGCTTGGTCTTCTCCTTTAGCAGATATGTGGCATCAGTTGCTAAATCACTTACGTCACATCTATGTGGATGTGGTGCGTCCTCTTTAACACATGCACCATATACATACGGTTTGCCTTGACTATCCTTATTTCCTGGTCTTTCAGCAGCATTCAGTTCTCTGATTTATTAAATAAAAGTCCAGATTAGTATCTCCCTGACCTGTTCAGGTCACTCCCCTTTCATGTACTTACAGCTCTTTGTTAATTATTGTTATTCCTTGAAACGTGCATAGTTCTTGTGCATGAAAGCTGGCTCTTTATTTCCATGGATATTTCTGCCCTCTAATGGCAATGGCACAAATTGGTTGTTTTTTTTAATTCCAGCATTTTTAATCCCACCTTTTTATTATAGGAATCTTCAAGTTGTGAAACAAATATGTATATGAGTGGCAAAAACGATCACGTTAAAACTACACTAAAACGGCATAAAAGTCAAACATGGCAACTAAAATGGAGACAGCAGCAATCAGGGTTCTGTTTAAAGAAACAAGCCAACAAAGCTAAAATGTGATGGTGCCTGGCACACTGTCTTTAGTATGGTGTAGCAGGATCTCAGCACTAGTACAGAAGAAGCCCTGTCCTTCATGCCTTTGTAAACTCCCTAGAGAGCTTCGGCTATGGGGCAGTATATTAATGTAATAGATGATGATGATGATGATGATGATGATGATGATGATGATGCCTACTGATGGTACTCCACTTGGAGGGGGGACCTGACCACAAGTTGCTAAAAACATATCAGGAGATGGGAAAAGTCATGTTGGAGGAGCAATGGTGTACATCTTAGAGAAGATTGAAATATTTTTTCCTTATACAAGTGAACGGGAAAAACACTGATTTGGAGTGTTTGGGGGACTGCCCTTCTCCAGATATGGGATGGGAGAGAAATCTGCAGTGTGTTTCTCTCACTACCCCAGATTACAATGGGCCTGTTCAGAAGACACCTTAAACACTGCTGGTTAAGGCCTTTGGTTAAGCAGCAGGGTTTAAGGTTTCTTGTGCGATGTGTTCTGCAAAACTCTGCTCACTCACTAACCACAGCCGGACCAACTGCAGCAGGGTTAGCGGCTCTAACTGTGACTTAAAGTGTTGCGTGCGACAGCATCTTGCGGTTAGTGCTAATCCCAGAGCATCACAGTTTCGTTAATCAGAGGTCATCTGAACAGGCCCACTTCCTTCTCACTCTGCAAGTTCAAAGGGGATTCCAGGATGAACATGGCAAATATTTATTTGTCTTGAAGTGTATGCTGAGCTCTTCTAGTCTACTGTGTGAGAGAGGGGCCTGGTACCACTTGAACAGCAGGTATAATGTTTATTTAGCCCTGGACAGGATCGGTCTCACTGATTTCTTCTCCATCTAAACAGTTGTTAATAAATGGGCTTGGAGAGAGATGATTGAGAAGGCATGGCTCCAGTGTTTTCAATTGCTTAAATCATTCCTTCTGCTGGTAGTTCCCTTGTCTTCCACAGCACAGTCAGTCTACGTGACACTTTACAGGACTAAATTATTTTTGGTAAAAGCTTACTACATTTTAAAAATTCTAATTAGAGAGCTGATCGTTTGATCACTTTCCAGAATAATATCCATTTGCTTCCTTTTGCTTTCTTAAGCAGTTACAATTAGAGCACATTACTGTTGATCAAATTGCTTGCAATCTTCGGCAGCAAGCCAGAAAATGCATCCCCATGGGACTACTCATGAGTAAATGGATCAGAATTAATAGCTTAATAGCTATTTTGTAAAAGTGGTTTGATTTTGAATGCTAGCATCCTCTTTCTAAAATGAAAATAAAAGAAGACAGTCTAAGATGTCAACATTGGATTGGATTCTGAAAGGTTTGAGAAGAAATCTACTTGTCCAGCAGGTCTTTCCCCTTCCAAGAAGTCCCTTTTTATGTCCCACAAAAGCCCCTCCAGAGTAGGTGACCATATGAAAAGAAGGAGCGGGCTCCTGTATCTTTAACAGTTCTGTTGAAAAGGGAATTTCAGCAATGCATGCATGCAACACCTACTGAAATTCCCTCTTCATCACAACAGTTCAAGCTGCAGGAGCCCTGCCCTCTTTTGTATCTGGTCACTCTAAGCAGGGCTCCTGCAGCTTGAAGTGTTGTGGTGAAGAGGGAATTTCACCAGGTGCTGCATGCACACAAATGACACCTGCTGAAATTCCTTTTCAATACAACTGTTAAAGATACAGGAGCCCTGTCCTCCTTTCCATATGGTCACCCTATTCCAGAGGGCTTGGAGCCTCTCCAGAATGGCATGGCAGGTGTATCAAGAGAGAGGTATTGGTAGGAATTGCAGTAAGGGTGTGCCAGCAAAAATGCTTCAACTCATACAAGAGCACCATTATATTTTTCTGTATGGGTTCTTTTTGCTTAAGAACAACAGTGTCTCCTCCCTGCTAGCATGCTTTCCAGGTTGTGCTGTGTCCTTTGTCTTCATTATGTGCAAATCCTACAAGAAGAATGCTATGTTCTTACCTCAAAGCAGTCTGTTTCCCCAGGAAATCTATCCATCTACTTTCATTAGGCAGGTTCTATTCTTGCTGCTGGGTCCTCAGTATGTCACTTCTGTTCTGAGCATATGATCTTTTCCTCATGCTTTTTCATCCATTGCTGCAGTTCATGATGAGGTTTATATTTCAGACCAGGAAATCAGTTTATCATTCTCACCATTCTTGTATAGGCTGGGTTACACTTGATATTGAAGGATTTGGTATGATTACTGGATATTATTTGGTGTGAAAAGGTTAAAATCATAAACAACAAAGCTGGTATGAAAGTGTTGATCTAGTGGTGATCTTGGATCCAGAAATGTCACTTGAGGCACAGGTGAACTCAGTGGTAAAGAGCACTTTTTATCAGCTTAGGTTGATATACCAACTACGCCCTTATCTGGACAGAGATAGCCTAGCTACAGTTATCCATGCTCTGCTAACCTCTCGTTTGGATTACTGCAATGCGTTATATGTGGGGCTGCCTTTGAAAACGGTCCGGAAACATCAGCTGGTACAAAAGAGGGCAGCCCGTTTACTAACAGGGACTAGCCTGTGAGACCACATTACGCCAGTCCTTTTACAACTTCATTGGCTGCCAGTCCAGGTCCAGGCTCGATTCAAAGTGCTGGTATTGACATTTAAAGCCCTAAACGGTTTGGGGCCAGGTTATTTGAAGGAACATCTCCTCCCATATGTACCTGCCTGGACCTTAAGATCATCTACAGGAGCCCTTCTCCATGAGCCCCTGCCAAAGGAAGTGAGGCAGGTGGCTACTTGGAGGAGGGCTTTCTCTGCTGTGGCACCCCGGCTGTGGAATGAGCTCCCCAGAGAGGTCTGCCTGGTGCCTACATTGTACTCCTTTCGTCGCCAGCTGAAGACCTTTTTATTCTCTCAGTATTTTAACACTTAATTTTAACTTAAATTTAAATTTTACTGTTCTAATTCTGTATTTTAATCTTATATCAATTTCTGCTGCGTGGTTTTATCCTGGTTGTGCTTTTTATACTGTATTTTGTATTTGTGTTTTTAGACTGTTGGTTGTTTATTATGGTTTTAATTTTTGTGAACCACCCAGAGAGCCTTGGCTATTGGGAGGTATAAAAATGTAATAAATAATAAATAAATAAATAAATTGATGTGTATCACAAGAAAGCAACAATATCAATTGGCATGAGAATCACAATTGTGAAAATGCCCTGAGCTAACTCTTTGATGGGATTCATTAAAATATATGGCAGATTTTGGTATGGCTGCCAGAATGTTCAGATCTGATTACAGAAATTATTGGCCCTAGAACCTGGATCTTTCTCTCTTCTCATGTAAATTATATGAAGAAGAAAGTTGTAACATGATCAATGGAACTGAAATTTAGGAGAGTAGACTCCAATAGTGGTGGTGGTGGGGAAATGTTCCCAGTTTTCATTTTTAATAAAGTTTGAGGTGTTGGCCTAGCTCTTGCTAAATCCTTTCTACAACTGGGAGATCTGAACTTCCATGCTGAATCTGTCATATCTGGGGAGGCTCAGGACTTCGTGGCTGCCATGACAATGATAGGGCTGCCCCAACATGGTGTTAGCCCAACACATGTTGGAGGATACACACTTGATTTGATTTTCTCAACTGTACTGGCAGATGGGGATCTGAAAAGAGAGGAATTTACATCTATCTCCTTGTCGTGATTGGATTGCTTCGTACTCGGGTTTAGACTTCAGCAGCCTCTCCCATCTGCAAGGGTAGAGGACTTATTAAAAAGGTCCGCCGTTGGAGATTAATGGATTATGATGATTCCAGAGGGCTTTATAGGATTTTTCTTCTTCTCCTGGTGTGGCTTGTGTTCCTGTCGAAACCCTGGTCACTCTGAGGAATGCCAAGATGAATCATGCAGTTGACATGATCATGTCCAAGTGCATTATCCCTCTGAGCAGAGTCCAGCCTGGTCCTTGGTATATACCTTCTCCCCATTTTATGCTCACAACAACCCTGTGAAGTAGGTTAGGCTGAGATTCAGTGACTGACCAGTGAGATTCATGACCAGGTGTGGATTAAAACCCAGATCCCCCAAGTCTCAGTCCAACACTCTTAACTACTGCATCACACCATCTCTCTACATTCCACAGCTTCAACTATCAGAGTAGCTCTCAAGGTGGCTAACATGCACAGAACAATAAAGCCATCAGCAATAGTTGAAAAATTAAATCTTCCTCCTCCTCAGCAACAGAACAGCACAGGAGAAAATTATAACTCCAGTCAGCTTAAACTCCCAAAGTTTAACAAAATTGTATTCATCTGGCAATGGAAGTTTAGGAGGGACTAATGAACCTCCTGCTGGTGTGTTCCACAACTGAAGTGCCACAACCAAAAAGGCTCTCACATGCCCCAACTAACCTAGCATCCATCCATGTTGAGCCACAGAGAAGGGCATCTCTGTCAGATCTTAGGGTGCAGGAGGAGTTGGTGTTTTAGGTACCCTGGATGCGAGCCATTCCTGTAGTAATGTCCTACAGGTAGTATACAGTTGCAATGGTATTGGCATTAATGGTATCATGAAATGTATCATTTTGTAATGCAGGGATGCTTTTGTCATCTGCATTCAAACTCCAGAAATTATGAGGCTGCCATTCACTACATATTTTTCCTTTATGTCTGTATTGTGTTTAAATCAATTCATTTAAGCAAGCTTGTCTGTCACTTGACTTGTGCAAGATTGTTACATGTTTGTATGCATTATTAATTCATTTCAATCCATATTTTGCAACATAATAATCTGTTTGAATAGAAACACCCATTTGAAGGTGCTTTTGCTGGATATGTTTTTGATGCATTGTTCTATTTATCTACTTTACAAAATCTGGATTTCTAAAAAGCTGCTTGTCTGTTGCTTGAATAGTTCAGGAGTGATACATGTTGGCATTTCTCCTTTTAATAATTTTCATCAGTACTTTACAAACGAACATGCTGTTTAAAAAGAATGATTTTGTAATGCTTATTCACTTTAAAAACCAATGTACAGGTAACTGTGGTTGCAGGTTCTATTGATTTAATGAGGCCCTAGCAGTAGCTTTCAAAATTTATTCTGCGTTGATACTGCAGTTCTAGGCACACAGGGACAAAGCAGTTTAAACAGAACGAATTAGAATTACTGAATTATATTGCTACAACGTCTGTAGAGGACAAATAAGAAATTGCACCCCTTTTATGCTTATTCCATTTCATCATCGTTCAACAGCTTGTCTTTTATGCTCGAGTGATTTTTACTTCACTGTTTTGGACATGTGTGTGTGAGAGAGGGGGAAGAGCTTTGGTTATCCTGGCTTGTTATACCTGTTTGTGTTTTTCCCTCTGCTCTATCTTCTTTCATTCATGTTCAGGATACGAGCCACATTTATTAAATGAAACTAAATGTCCTGTGAAACCATGGCAAGGCTGATGAGGAGAGAAACACAAGCCCAGTGAATGGTTCCACCTCTCATTTTGAACAAGACTATCATACGCATCTAAGTGAGATTTCCGTTGGACATAGTTAGGTTCATATTACGTACCTTTTTATATTGGTAGTGGGTGGAGAGAGAAGAGAGGGAAGTATTCAACTCAGCTTTAGAAATGGGAGGAAGCATAAGATTAATACCTCCTACACACACTCACATAAGCTTTCTTAGCAGCCCACAGTCATACGTATTAAAAAGCTTAGTGGAGAAAATTGTGTTAGAGCAAGCATTGCCATTCTGGGCATCCAATGTGGTGTCCTTCAGCACCAAGATGTCTGCTTACACCTTTCTTGTTACTGAGCAGGCTCCCTTCTCCTTTTGATTTTTATTTTATTTTATTTCTTAAGATTTTTTATCTAATTTTTTTTTTAAAAAATGAGAAGCTGGCATGTTGCAAGGTCATAATAGATGACTTGAACTGATTCCGCAAAAGCTCATATACTGAATGGCACTGGAGATTTAGTAGAAGGGGGAAAAGCAAGGATCGTGGTGAGAAAAAGAGAACAGTTTCCAAACTCAAAGGGATTTTGGCAGAAGCAAGATAGCAAAATTCCAAAAGGAATTTTAAGAAAGAAAAGATAGTACAGAACAGGTATGTTACAAAGGAAAAGATACAAGTGGAACTCATAGAAACCATTGGTTGTTTCAGCACTGGCTTTTTGTTTAGAATTGTCCTCTGTCATTAACTTTTTCAAGAGGATTGAGATAATTTTATGTATTTATTTATTTTTAAATATATAATCTCTCTCTCTCTCTCTCTCTCTCTCTCTCTCTCTCTCTCTCTCTGTGTGTGTGTGTGTGTGTGTGTGTGTTATTCTCCCATCTTTTTTCTAATCTATATTTGTAGCACTTAGTACTATCGTTGAGAGTGCTGTTGTTTTTGTTTAACAAAAACACTTACGTCACTACTCCACCGTTTGTTTTCCTCCAAATATCTGTTACTGCATTCTACGTTCCACAGTTCTCATATTCAAAACCTTTATCACTTTGTGTTTTTTTTAAAATTATCTTCTCTTGTGTTGTTGTTGTATGTTACCGGAATTGGTGGTATTCCTTGAGTTAAACTCGGTTCATTGGTGAATTTAGTACTTCTATTTTCAACATTTGCTGCTTCAGAGCCACCTTCCAATTATCCATTTCAGCCTTTGCTAGAGAGGGTAAACATGTTTGTGAAGGGAAAGTCACATAAAAGTCACTATACTGTAATGAATTGTCCTCTAAAGAACCTAAATTGGTTTCTGGCATCCTCAAGGCATCTCTTGTGGTTGACCAGTTTAGTATTCATGGTAACAACTGATCTTTGAAGGTTATTGAGTCTATCCTAGATTTTATGGGTGTTCAGGCTAATCCACTCAAGTATCTCTTGGTTTGCGAGTGTGTTGAGTCTTACCAAATGGCTGCTTCAGTGGTGCGAACTTTGAATCACTAGAGACAATACAGCTACTGCTCATTCCCCCATCACAAATTACTTGTCCAGATAGAAAGTTCCTGAAATGCTTTTGAAAGATAATCTCACTCAAGAGAAAGGATCTCAAAGCAGAACTGAGCTTTGGACAAAGCAGAATTCAAAAAGAGCACAGTAATCTCTTGATATCTGGCTTGGACCTTTGAGGACCCTGTAAAAAACTTGTTGGCTGACTGTAGAAATCATTATGGCACCACAAGGAAGAAGCTGGTCTCAGACATAAGGATATGTATGAATATATGGATAGATACAGCTTGTAAAGTGTAGGTTTTTCATAACATGCATTAGGAAAAAATAAAGACTTGTGCCCACCTAATGTAATAGGACAGGGATAGGAAATCTCTGGCGCATGGAGGTTTTTCCAGGCCATGCCCCCTCTCCCCACCTGATGACATCCATGTTCAGCTTTCACACCTTTTCTGCCTGCCTCCTGCTGCTAGGTAAGATGGTTCTGTTCTTGTGCTCCACAGCAGCACAACAGAAGTGTATAAGGAGTGGCCATCAGATACTTTGTACTCCCAATTACGAGGTATGAGATAACTCAGCAGTGACCGTGTTTATGCCTCCTTAGATCCACATAAGAGTTGTCCATTGGCATAAGACCACTATAGAACCAGTTTTGACTGTAGTGCTGCAGATTTTATGACTCACTTATTTGCTGAGCTGATGTTACTAATCCTTGGACTTGTGGGTGTAGTGTGGACACAACTTTATTGAACTGTTTCAGGTGCCATTCAATAGCCAGGGCTTTCTTTCTCTGACAAGATTGTTAACAAAGACTTGTTCAACTTGTCAGGTTTCTTTGCATTCTATATCAAGCTTCGATCCCTTGCTTTATTCTTTCCTTTCAGGATTGACCTTTGTTGAGCCCATAAGAAGTAATAGGTTACAAACAGGTCAATCCATAACTTCACCGAGATTTAAATCCGCGTAAATCCAAGTTCTTAAGCCTAACTGAGTTGTGGATCAGGCTATTAATCTCCTTTCTGTTGTAATCAAATATAACATTGAAGGGTGGCATATCTCATATTTTATAAGATTCACATATTTTGTAGGTTTTACATTCTGTGTCATGCATGATAAATTTGACAGGAACAATACTTAATATATGAGTGATCTGTTGCAATGGTTTTTCAACTATTTTAGAAGACTTTTCTGCTGGCTTATTTAAAGAAAATCTGAATTAAAAATATGGGAACTAGAGAGTCCTGTGTATTTCCATGTATGCATAGAGAATAACTCTAGCTCCCCCGTGAATTGCGTTCCCACATGCACACAGCTCTGGAGGGTTATCTTTCAGAGCGATTATTGTGAGGTACAAAGGGTTCTAGGAAAAGCACCAGAATGCACGTGGAACATTGCATACCGCCTTTGGATATTATTATTATTATTATTATTATTATTATTATTATTATTATTTATAAAGTGCCATCAATTTTCATGGCGCTGTACAGAATAAAACAAAACAAGACAATCTGCCATATGGCTAACAATCTAAAATCACCGTAACAGACAGGAGAGGGAGGTTTTTCACCTCTATTGAAAAACCAATAGAGGTAGAGGACATTAAAACTAAATATAGACTAGTATGACCACGCTACGGTTAAAAAGCTTTCGAGAAAAGAAGTGTTTTCAAGTGAGATTTAAAAACAGAAATTGACGTTGTGGTCTGCAAATGCACTGGAAGAGAATTCCAGGCATAGGGGGCAGTGAGCAAGAATGGTTGAAGACGAGTGAGAGATGTGGAAACTCTTGGGCAGGTAAGAGACATGGTGTTGTTGGAGCAGAGGGCACGAGCAAGGCGATGAAGTGAAATAAGGGACGAAAGGTAGGGAGGAGCCAGATCATGACAGGCTTTAAAAGTAAGAAGCAGCAGCTTGTATTGGATTCTACAAGAGACAAGACTTAGCTACAGCCTCGATATGTGACGAAAAGGAAAGTGAAGAATTAAAAATAAAACCAAGGCTATGAGCTTCCTCAACAGGATGGAGCGTAACATTATTAATGGTGATAGAGAATGAAGGAGAAGGAAGAGATTTAGGAGGAAAAACTAGCAATTCTGTTTTATCAGGCAAATATTATCAGGCAATAATATTTATTTTGTTACATGCTTTGCTACTTTGCCCCAAATAAATATGTATTAGCGCAGTGATAGCGAGTGGTTGACTTGGCTTAATGTGGAATACTACAGAGTTTGCTGTGATGTCAGGGAAGCTGAGCAGGTCCCAGAAGACACCATAGAACTAAATCATGAAATAAATAAATAAATAAATCAAACATGTTTTACTAAGAAATGTTGTGCTGATCTTTTGCTTAATGATACCAAGGGCCAAATTAGATGAGATGCAGGATCATTGGCCTTTTCTTCTCCTGAAATGCATCTGGCTGTGTAGGATGCACAACTTTTCCTAATCTAAATTGCCCTCCCTTAGTGTTTTTTTTTTATTTCCACACTGTCCCACTCCAATTCACAGGTCTTGCAGTTGGATTAGAGAGACTGAAATCATGGAGAGCCTCTGCCAGACAATGTAGACAATCCTGAACTAGACCAATGGAGTGCCTTGGTATAAGGCAACTTTATTGTAGTAAAGAAAAACATTGGATAACTGTACCCATGTCTCCTAGAGATGGATGAACTCCCACCACCACCGTCACAATATAAAATGGGCTTTCTGAGCATTTTTAAAGGGAATTCTTGGAAGAAGTGTGGTGTTTTCCAAGAGTTCTTTGAAATCTCAGAAAGACCTGGACCATTATAGAGACCTCCTTTCCAACTACTGTCCCCAGCCTTCACTACAGTCAAATTTTCCCCCTTTTCCCTACCCTTTGCAAGCGCATCCCCAAAAGTTTACTTTCCAGAAGTAGTGATGCGGGGGGGGGGGGGAATACAAAAGGCTGCCCCTTGGGGCTTTATTATACCAGAATGCCTTATCCACAGGAGAGCCCCATGATACAAATATCTCAGAATCTATGTTTGCTAGGGTTTCTGGGTCCTTAATGAGAGTCCAGAAGCTCTAGCTAGCTATGATTCCTATGGACCCTTGGCATGGTAACTTCCTGCTGGTCCAGCTTTCAGGCATAATGAAACTAAGCCAAGCAACGAAAGCCAAAGCAACATCCTATTGCTGCTCCTGGAATGTCAGTTTTGGAGAAAATGAAAGGAGCGGGATGGCTCAGCCTCAGTGTATTTATGAGCCAAGCTCAAATTTAATAGATTTTGGCTCAGATCGTAAAAAGCATCTCCTATATACCATCTAGTTTGTCCTGAAGAGTGAAAGCACCAGACAATGAGAGAGAATCAGCCATGCCTCCTAACATTCCAAGTAATTGTTACAGGAAAATAGAAAACACTCATGGGATGTTTCTGTCTGACACATTATAAAACAAACTAATAAGGTCTGATGGAGATGTGTCTTCATAGAAGCTCTAATTTGATGCCAATTTAAATTATATTCCCATTGTGTGGGTTATTTAGTTAAAAAGATTAAGGGTGCAATGCTATCCATGTTTAGATGGGGGGGGAAACTCCTACAGCTCCCGGCATTCCTTAACAAGTATGACTGGCTGGATAATGCTGGGAGCTATAGGACTTTTCCTGACTAAATACGCATAGCATTGTACCCTTAGAGAGTTATAAAACAATAGAGTTAGACAACGTATTGTTAGGCAGCAACAAATGCCACAGCAGTATAAAAATGCTGTTGAAAAAAGTCAACTTCGACAGTTATTTTCTGGTGTCACAAGGCATGTAAACAATAATGAAAGCCCAGACTATCTTTATTAAGTTTGCAAAATGATCTACAGTAGCTGCTTTTTATGCTGTAAAATTTAAAACAATGCTTACCTGCTAGGAATTCTAATAATGATCCTAATTTGGATCTCTGTGTTTTCTGAGTTTCCTGCCAACATGGTTTTCCTTTCCTTTCAGTTTTCTTCAATAATTGAAGTAATGCTCACACTTTTTTTTTAATCTAGCTGAATGGCACATTATTTATTGCTTTGGCTTTAGTTTGTTTTTGTTCTACTTTTTCTTTGTATTTTTAAGTTTTTATATTTTATGCTGTATTTTGTACTTGTTCTTTAAAATTAAATTTAATTAAAAAAAATCTCTTCAGTGTACTAGAATGACCTGAAATTCTCCAAGGCCAGATCTACACCAAGCAGGATATGACACTTTGAAAATGGTTTGAAAACTGTATATGCAGTGTGTCTTGGACCCCAACGGTAGTCACTACTGTTCTAAACCATTTTAAAGCAGTCGTGTAGATCCTGCCCAGGACTGTGACAGGATAGGAAAGTCAGTGGCCTAGCCATAATTCAGTTGTTATTTTCATTGATAAATTCCCAAAGTTCAAACAAGATATTATTAAAGCCACATCATATTGTATGTAATGGTGGCATGAAATAGTGCCTGTTTACCCTACCCAGTGCCTGTTTGCATTCTCTTCCCCTCCTTATCGCTTTACTATGATTTTAATAGAATGTAAGCCTATGCGGCAGGGTCTTGCTATTTACTGTTTTACGCTGTACAGCACCATGTACATAGATGGTGCTATATAAATAAATAAATAAATAAATAATAATAATAATGGTATTTGAAAGGTACAATACAGTGGTAGTTAGCATTTTGAATGTTGACTATTTATGAGTCAACTTCACTATTTTTTAAGCACTAGCTGCTTAAGCTGTAGGCCCTGCCATGGAGACCGCTTGAGTGCACTACTGCAGTTAGCCAATCATGTTGCTCTTTGCCTCTTCCCCCACCATGGCTAATTGGCTGATTGCTCCTGCATTCTCCTCTCCACCCACGCAGCCACCTTACAGCTGACAAGCAGCAGGTCTTCTGGCCCCCCACCCTCGCTAGCCTCAGCTCATTCTCTGCTTTAGCTTTCCTGATGTCATTCCTGAACTTCTGTGCGACCTGTCTGTACTCTTCATTTGTAGCCTGGCCTTCCTTCCACTTCTTCTATGCGTCCTTTTTTGTTTTTAGGTCATCTCTAAGGTTTTTGTGGAGCCACATTGGTTTCTTCTGTTGTCTTCTATCTTTTTGCCTTGTTGGAATTGTTTGTAATTGTGCCTTTCAAATCTCCTTTTTAAAAAACTCCCACCCATCTTGGACTCCTTTTCCTCATTAGGGTCACTTACCATGGGACCTTACTTATCATAGTTCTGAGTTTATTAAAATTGGCTTTCCTAAAATCCAGACTACGTATATGGCTACGCTCAGCTTTTGCTTCCTTTAAAATCAAGAACTCAGGTATGACCATCACTTTCCCTCAGAGTTCCCATACTTCAGACCCTATTTTACCAATTTGGCAAGACAGAGGAACATATACTTCAGAAGCAACAATATTTCTATCCTTGATAGAAATAGAAATAGAAATACATGTAAATGGCATTGATCCTTAATCTTTGTGTTGTTGGAGGTGCCCTGTAACATTTCTTATGTAAATTCCCATGCTTCTTTATTTGCATAAAATGTTTTTTTCTCTCCACTGGACACCACACAAAGCAATTTCTTATATTTAGATACTTATCAGATCTAGACAAGAAACATGTCACCTGAGAAGGCTATATTGTACCTAAAATACTCCTCAATATGGTGCTAGAAAGACTGCTGTAACTTTCACCTTGTTTTCATTTTAATCTAGCCTCTTTTATATGTTAAATATTTATTACCTATTAGCTAAGCACCCATCAAATATGACAGGAATGTGGGGGAGTAAAATGGAGCATTTCCACTCCTTTTAATAATAATTATTAATTATTTGTACTCCAAATGTTCAGCAACAGACGTCCCTTCATGCACTCGAGGAGATGGAACAGAAGCACAGTAAATTCTATGAAAAAGATGTTAATAGAGCATTATATTTAACAAATTATGTACATAAGTAATGAAATTAAGAATTACAGTTCCCATGGCAACTGTAACTGTAGCTCAATGCACGTGTCTATTAACCTTTAATACCACAAAAATTAGCTAAGAAATGTGTAAGGAGAAACTGCTGCTGTTGCTATAAAATCAGCCTTCTCTCTTAATTAATTAATTTTTTTATTTTCTACAATACTTAAACATACACCATTACATTTAAAAAAAATACCACATAATTATTAATTAATATCTTATCTATACAACATAATCAAACTTAACATATAAGTGCACCCCCCACCTCGGGATCTCATTCCTGGTTCCAAAATCTCATACTTTCTTCTGCTGGTGGTTTCCCACTTCCCTTAGAAAACACAAATATTAGGAACTGCTTCCAGATTCCTTCAAAATCATTTGTTTTAGCTATACCTCTTCTCACTTTAATATTACAAGTCAATTTGTCATTAATAGCTATGTCCCATACTTCTTTGTACCATTCTTCAATTCAATAATCTCCTTGAATCTTCCAGTTCCTAGCTACAATCAATCTTGCTGCTGTCAGCAAATTCGATGTCAATTCCTTAATTTCTTTTTTACATTTTAAATCTTCAAGTAGTGACAGTAATGCAACTTTTGGTGTTTGTTTTATCTTCAATCCCACTATTTCTTCAATCTCTAAAAACACCATCTTCCACAATTTTTGTACTTATTTGCATTCCCACCACATATGTAAATACGTTCCTTTTCCCCCACATCCTCTCCAACAATTTGCTGAATGCTGATTATTTATCTTATTTAATCTAACTGGGGTTAGGTAGCACCTCCATATAATTTTAAAGTAATTCTCTTTTATTCTCACTGACATATTTCTAAACGCTCTTTGCTTCCATAGTCCTTCCCAACTCTGTTGTCCTATTTGTACTTTCAAATCTGTCTCCCAAACCATTTCCCCTGAACTATCCATCGACCCTTTCTCCAACAATATTCTGTATATTTCACTCATTAACCCTTTTGACACTGTTCTTTTTCCTTTATCATTTTCTTTTTTAACTATTAATTCCTCAAATTTCATCAACTCTCTACAATCTCCATTTTCTCTTACCCACTTTTTGGTCCACTGTTCTAATTGCCAATAATTCAACCAAGTTAATTTTTTATCTTTTAAAACCTCTTCCAAATCCTCTCTTGTGTTCATTTCTCTTAACCAGTCCCTTAATTTCATTTTATTTTTTTCTATTAAAACTTTACTTAATCTACTCTTTAATTCCTCCGGGAAATTCTTTAACATTATTACTGGTGATAAAGGGGAGCTGCTCGAAAGCAGCTCCCCTTTATATTTACTCCAAATCTCCCAGTGGAACCTCAAGAGCGGATTACCTATACTTTCAGCCCATTTTTTCCCTCCTTCCCTAAAAAATACATTTTCCAACTTCATCTCAATATTACTTGTGGTTGTATCCTCCATCCAATCTAAATCTCCTATTCCTATAATCGCTTCCACAATTTGCCTTAACATATTAGCTATATAATATAGGTTAATATTTGGGAGACCCAATCCTCCCTTTTTTGACTTAAATACCATTTATTCTTGTTTACCCTCGCTTTCTTATCCCCATTACAATAATTATTTATGATATTTTGCCAACTTTTTATCTCTAATTCTGAAATTTTTATTGGTAACATCCTGAGCACAAAGTTAATCTTTGCTAAAATCTTCATTTTTATTAATGCAATTCTTCCAAACCAGGATAAATTTAATCTTTTATATTTTTCCAATTTTACTAAAATCACTTTTTTTTAACTATTTAAGTTCTTCTTCTCTAAACTCTCTAATTTTTTTGTAATTTTGATTCCCAAATATCTAATCTGTTCTTTAACTCTCATTTCTGTTCCTTTTCCTTCCCATTCCCTCTCTTCCTTTTTAGTATAATTGAATAACATCATCTCTGATTTGGACCAATTTATTCTTAACCCAGTAATTTCCTCAAATTCTCTCAGTTGCTGTTTAATTCTTTCCATCTTTCTTATTGGATTTTTAATAGTTAGTAAAGTATCATCCACAAACATATTCATTTTTTTTTATATCCCCTATTCCTTCTATCTCCCCATCATCTCTTATTGCATTCGCCAATAATTCCATAACTATTACAAACAGGACAGGTGAGAGTGGACATCCTTGTCTTGTCCCTCTGGCTAGTCGTATCTTATCCGTAACGCCGTCGTTCACTACCACTACGGCTGTATTTTGAGAGTATAATTGTTCTATTACAGCTTTAAATTTATTTCCAAATCCCATTTTATTTATAACCATCTTTAATGCTTTCCAGCTCACACAATCGAAAGCCTTGAAAATATCCAGTGCCAAAAATACTTTTCTATATAAGCTTCCAACTTCTTTTTTTGGATATCCTTTCCCTTGTATAGTTCTTGATAAAATTCTTGAAAGATTTTTTATTTTACCCTTCATTATATGACAATAATTCCCTTGCTTATCTTTCAATATTCCTATCCCATTCCTAGCTTTTTCCTTTTGTGTGAGTCTGGCTAGCAATCTAGAATTTTTATTACTATTTTCAAAATACTCCCTTTTCATATAAATTAAGTTTTTCTGAACTTGCTCTAAATTTATATTCTCTAAATTTATATTCTCTAATTCTGTTTTCTTTGCTTGTATTTCTATTAATTTATGTTTATTTTGAATTGCCAATAATCTTTCTCCAGATTCTTAATCTCTACCTCCAACTTTTCCTGCGCTGCAAGCTGTTGCCTCCTTAAATTACACATTTCTCTAATACCTCTTACCATCCCTCTTGCTACCGCCTTCATGGTATCCCAAACAACTGCCCTTGCCGTTCCTCCCTTTTCATTAATTTCCCAAGTCTCTGACAGTTCCCTCTGCATTTTTTCTACCACTTTATTATACTTCAATATTTTTGTATTCATTTTCCACCTAAACGCTTCTTTATAATTCTTCGTAACTGTAAACTCTAAACTTAGCAATGCGTGATCTGTTACCTTAATTACCCCCGTTTCCATTTTACAAACCTTAGTTGCAAACTCTTTTGAAACAAAAATATAGTCTATCCTAGAGTATGTATGATGAACTGGAGAGTAATAAGAAAACCCAGGATTTGCCCACTAAGTAAACGCCAACAATCCACAAAATCTTTTTCTTTTACCAATTTGTTCAATATAGTAATATTATTTCTCTTTTCAGCACTAGTGGAGTTTGACCTGTCCAATCTATTATCCATAACCATATTAAAATCCCCAGCTAAAATAACATACCCCTCCTTAAAGTCTTCTATTTCTTTAAATAATTCTATATAAAACTCTCTATGTCTCTCATTAGGGGCATAAACATTAACTATTGTATACGCTTTGCCTTCAATTTGACCTTTTATCATAAGATATCTACCATTATCATCCATTTTTATAGTTTCTAATATAAATCCACTTTTTAAAAAATCAAAATAGCCACTCCATTTTTTTTTAAGTCCCCAGTGACTTTTCATAATATACTGACCATTTTATCCGTATTTCGTTTACCCCATCGAATCCCTGGTGTGTTTCTTGCAGAAGGATAATATCAGATCCTTCTCTATTTAACATTTGTTCAATTCTCCTCCTTTTCACGACTGCCCCCAGACCTTTTACATTAAGAGTTGATATTTTTATTTTCTTATCCATATTCAGCCTTTTGATACTCCTTCCGATCCCGTGTGTTCTGCAACTCAAATTCACATACATAAAAACACAAAAACCATAAAAAACCCTTCAAATCCCTCCCTCCCACCCAATCAGACCCCCCACCCCCACCTCTTCCCACCCCCAAATCCCCGTAAGTCTATCACTCTGGCCGTTGTCTACCCTTAGGGGAGGGGGGAGAGGCAGTGCTCCGCCTGACCGGCAAGACCTCTATGTTTTAACAAAATTTATATACTGTTATCTCATTGTCAATTTATCAAGTTTATTACATCCCAGATACCCCAGCTTCACTTCCGTTCCCACCTGCTTCTTTCAAACTTGCACCATTATACAAACCCAAACTCTTCAGCAACTCCTTGCCCTGATCCAAGGAGGTTACTCTGTATTGCTTCCCACATGTGTAAACCTTAAAAAAACAGGGTAACCCCAAGCATACTTTATTACATTCTTTGTTAATATTTCAGTTATTGGTTTGACACTGCGTCTCCATTTGAGTGTTTGCTGACAAAGATCGTTGTAAATTTGCACTGAAGTGCCTTTATATTGTATCAGAGCCATAGACCTCAATTTCTTCATAACTTGCTCTTTTTTGTAGTAGCTGCCAAATTTCATTAGGATGTCTTTAATTGCTCCTCTGTAGTTTGATTCTCCCACTCTATGAATCCTGTCCACCTCACAGTCCTTTATTTCCAGATCAGGCATCATTTCTTTAAACCACCGCAAAATTACTTTTCTCAAGTCCTCTCCTGATACTTCAACAAAATTCTTAATTCGTAGCGTGGATCGTCGATTCTGGCCTTCTAATTGGATCAGCCTTTTCTCTTGGTCCTGAAACTGTACATTACAGCTTTTTTCAAAGACATCTTGCCGTTTCTCCAATAAATTTACTCCTGCTTCTAATGTCTTTATGCTCCTGTCATTCTGAGCAATCTTGCCAGCTAACACATCCATTCTCTTGTCTGCCTTTTCAGAACGTTCATCCATCTTTTTAAAAAGTGTAGCGTTGTTTGCTAATATGAAGCTCTTGATTTCATCCATAGTAGCTGGCTCTTTGCCAGCTTTTCCCGCCATCTTGTCACTATCACTACTGCTATCTGCGTCTTCTTCCGAGGACACCTTTTCAAGGCGACCGAGATTATGATTTGAGGGGCGTTTACGGCGTTGCCAGGTAGCTTTTTCAACTTTTTTTTTTTTTTTGGTTTTCTAATGTTCGGCATAGGGCATAAATTAGTTGCTTAATATTCCAAGTAACTATCAGAACAGTCTCTCATTCCATGCAAGTAAACAACTTTTCTCTCTCACTGCTTTCTGATGGTTAAATTTATTACCAATTGCTCGCTCTACACAGATAAGGAGTGATATATCGCTGCAATTTAACTCAGCAGTCGCTGAAAGAAGTCCAACAATAACAAAATCTTTAGTTTCGGTTTAGACTCTTCGCTCCAACAGACTGAATTGCTGAGCCCAGAAGCTGCGCTGATTTCCCCACTCCATATACAGATTATACTTTCAAAAAAGCCATCATCACCATCAGTTAAAGGTCATAAGCATTTTCATTAATGTTCATTAGAGATTCATGCCCATTTAAATGAGATAATTGGATTTTCAGCTGTCCCATCCGGGAGCCTCACAAGAAATCTTACCAGTACATGGCTGTCAGGCTCCACCCCCCACCCTTCTCTCTTAATAATGTGAAAGCAAGTTGTGCTGTGCAACCCTATTCACATCTGCTCAGAAGTTAGCCCCACTGAGTATGTGTGTGCATAGTGTTAATCATCATAGGACTTACTTCTGAATCAACATAAATGGTCTTTCATGTCTAGCTCTTTATCATCCAACCCCATTTTACTGTTGTGTTTGTTTTTAACTATTTAGGCTGCAATCCTATACTTAGTTAACTGGAAATAAGTCCTATTGATAGCAGGGGAAATTACTTCTGAGTAGACATGTATAGAATTGCAGTGTTAGTTACTTATTACATGATAAATGGCCCTTTTATCATTATGGGATGCTATATTGTTCTGATTTTTAAATTAAAGAGTATTTTAAAAACCAGCAACATCAAATTTCCAGATTTTCAAGCATTGTTTTTCATTTAGCAGAATAATTCAAAGGTTGAAAGTTTAACATTTGGAACGTTTGTTTTGTTTCCACTTGATGTCAGATATTCCAGAATTAGGGGGAGACTACCATAATTACTTGCGAGTGTAAGGTTGTGACAAATCAATTATTGGAGATGTTTTTATTTTGTTTCGTTTAGAAATAAGCATGATAATATATACTTTAAGCTTTGGCTATGGCATGGTATAGAAATGTAATAAATAAATAATCAAAGGGGGAGTTTGCAGAAAACATTTGGGGGGTTAATTAACTATCTATACATTTTATTACTGGGTTTCATATCATTATTTTCTAGAACACACACAAACAACTAATGATTTATGACCATTCATGTTTTGACATTTTGCTCAGACTTCGAGCCGCAAGAAGTCTAATAATTTTGTGTTGACAGTAGTTTGCTAAGAACCCAAAATCAGTCAATTTTTAGCAAGTAGCTAAAGTGGATAGATTTGATCAGAACAACAGTTGGGCTTTGAGAGGAATGTTGTGTCAATCATTTCTTGGGCATTTCATATGTTTAAATGCCTATTATGTGTGAAATACGGTATATTTTCCCATCCATTCTGATCCTTTCTTTGCTATGAGTCTCGCAAATAAAATGGTTGGTACGAAAATTTGATGTAATAATAAAAGAGAGAACCTTCAGATTTTTTTCTTATCTAAAATGTGAAAAATATACAGTATAGGTAAAAATTATAGCTAAATATTTGGCTGCCAATCCATGAGATGACATTCTTGCAGTGTACTGTTGACTGGAGGATGCTGAGAAATATGAATATCCTGCATTTGCAGAGAAATCCTGACCTGTTGTGTTACATGCACATCATACTCATATTATGACTGTCATTACTCCCAAGAGCTAATGCAATGTTTCCCTTACTGGGTTACTCACAATTCTGGCTTACCAGGAATGATGAGTAAGCATACTTATGCATGCTGCTCAATTGCTCCTGTTTAGCTCCTCCTGACAGTGGGAGTGGATAAACAAAGTAGCCAACTTCCATCTGTGGTTTGTTTAACATTATGTCTGAACAGGATCCCTGGCTTGTTGCATTCTTAACAAGCTTGAATCATGAGCCAAGAACAAACTGTGACTTATGATTCTGACTTGTTCAGAAAGCAGCAAGTTAGTGATTTTGTTTCATGAAGAATTCTGGCTTATCGTTATATGTGAACTGGGCCTATTGCTAAGTATGTAACATCTTTCTTGTGGCCATTTTGATTGTGTCCTTGATTATACTGGTCCTACTGGTCATTGTTAGACTTGTGCACATATGTATAAAAAGTTGCCCCCTTTCCCTTTTTTACTTTCTGTGTGTGACCATGCGGGAATCATCTTATTTCTCTTCAGGCATCTAGCCTGTCCCCAGGGTGTTCCACTCTGCTGGAAAAGGGGGGTTGGGTGACCTGGCCACATTGGGCCACCCAAGTGACAACTAATCTGCAAGGCTTTCTTTGTTAGTTTTTTAAAATTACATTCTCCAAACTGCTCTGACCCAGATGTTGGAAACTGCATGCCTGCAGAAGACAACTAGGAGTAGCCCAAGGTGTGTGTTTTAAATCAAGTCATTCAAACAGGACTGTATTCATCATCTGGCTATCTGGCCACTGTCCAAACACAAACATTATCCACGTCTCAGCACTTACTGTATTTGCTCATCTTTATTGTTCATACTTCTTCATAATATCACATTGCAAGCACTGCCACCCAGTGACAACTACTAAGGAGTTATGCAGACCATTAGACAGCATCCTTCCCCCTACTTTCCATTTTGCTCTTGGTGCTCTCCTTTTCTCTCTCTCTCTCTCCCCCCTCCCTCTTTGTTGTCATTCTTAGCTTCTGCCATCTCCTGTGCTACTAAAATATTGTAGAATACTAAAGCCAAGAAGTCATGATGGAGCCTCAGACAGCATTTCTTAAAAAAAACAAAAACCTGATGTGCACATTTAAAAAATATAATTCCTATGTTGGTCATTCATTGGGCTTAAAAATGTAGTTATCACCAGGAGCATTGCTTCTAGACAGGCTAAAAGATTGGCTTTCTTATTTGTTTCATCAGGCAGCAGATCATTTACGAAATTGCACTGTTTGTTGCACAACATGTGCAATAAATCATACGTATCAGAAAAAACAAAAATAAATGTTGGAGAACACTAGTAGCAACAGTTTTTAAAAGAGGCGTTCCTTAGGGCTAGGAATCATAGAATGATAGATTTGGAAGGGGCCATTTAGGCCATCATCTCCAAGCCCTTTGCTCAGTGCAGGAATTCAGCTTAAAGGATCCCTGACAGATGGCTGTCCAGCGACACAGAGCCCACCACCGCCCTATGCAATAGGTTCCATTGTTTGACTGCTCTGACTGGTAGGACGTTTTTCCTGAAGTTCAACTGAAATCTGCCTTCCTGTAACTCAAGCCTAATATTTGGTGTCCTTCAATCATGAATGAAAGAGAACAGGTTGCAGCCCTCTTCTGTGTGAGAACCCCCACCCCAGTCTTCTCTTCTCAATGGCCTGGTTCAGATGACACACTAAACCGTGCTGCTTGACCACAAAATGGTTCCCTTAACCATTTTGTGGTTAAGCAGCATGGTTTAGCGTGTCGTCTGAACCAGGCCAGAGAGAAACATGCCCAGTTCCTTCAGTTTCCCTTCTCTGAACTTGGTCCAATTTATCTGAATCCTTCTTAAAGAGTGGCGTCCAGAGGTGCAGAGGTGAGGTCTGACCAGAGTGGAGTAGAACTATTACTTCCCGTGATTTAGAAAGTATATTTCTTTCAATGCAACCTAAAATTGAATTTGCCTTTTTTGTGGCCACATCATACTGCCAACTCATAATCAGCTTGTCATCATGTTCAAGTTCCTTTTCACACATACTATTGTTAAGCCAGGTATCTCCCATCTTAATACCTGTGCATTTGATTTCTCTTTCCTAAATGAAGTATGTTACCCTTCTCTGTGTTAAATTTAATTCTGTTACTTTTTGCCCAGAATTCTAACCTGTCAAGATCATTTTGAATTTATTTCTGTCTTCTAAGGTATTAGCTATCTCACCCAATTTTGTGTCATCAGCAAATCTGATAAGCATTCTTCCCACCTCTTCCTCCAAGACATTAATAAAAATGTTGGAGTACAGGGGTCAGAACTGTATCCTGTGGCACCCCACTATATACTCCCCCCCCCCCAGTTTGATGAAGAACTGTTGACAAGCTGACTTTTGAACACAGTTCTCCAGCCAGCTGTGGATCCACTTACTAGTAGTGCCATCACTTAATAAGCTTGCTGATCAGGATATCATGGTGCACTTTGTCAAATGCCTTGCTGAAATCAAGATATATTACGTCCAGAGCATTTCCATGACCTACTAAGGAAGGTATTTGATCAAAAAATGAAATAGGATTAGTCTGCTTGTACTAATGGAAGCAAATCCACGATTGCTTCCATTAGTGTCAAAGTGCTCACAGATCCAGCACTTTATAATCTGTTCTACAATCTTCCCAGGTATTGATGTCAGAATGACTGGTCTGTACTCTTCCACTACTTCACCTGTTCTCCAGGATTTCTCAAAGTTAGAATTTCTGAGAGTCCATCTGCTAGTCCCTTCAATACACTAGGATGCAATTCATCTGGACCTAGAGACCTGAACTCATTTAAGGTGCTTAGATATTCCCTGACCATCTCTCTATGGCCTTAGCAAGACCTAAGATTTATCCCGGGATTGTCCTGGGGTCATCCCTGTTCATGTAAATGACACACAGGGGATCCTGGGAGCAGGCAGGGATGACCCTGGGACGATCCCGGGATAAACGTTAGGTCTAGCTAAGGCCTATAAATTAGGGTGACCAACTGCCAGGATTTCCCCGGATTTGTCCTGGTTTTTGTTCTTTCCATAGTGTGGGGGGGATTTTCTATAATTTTCAATAATGTCCTGGAATGACATGCTTTCTTGAGGCACATCATTCCCCCACCCCGAGCTCCAATTGAGGTCTTAAAGGGGAAAGTGGCTCATTCGTGGACATTATAGAAAAGGCCCCAATTGGAGTGGATGGTGGTGGTGCAGAATGAAATCCTTTCCCCTCCTCCACTCCAATTGGGTTCTTTAAGGTGGCGGGGGAATAACGTACTTTCTGCAGGACTCAGAAAGCTGCTTCCCCCCACACACACTAGGTGTCCTCTTTTTTGGTTTCCCAAATATGGTCACCCTACTATAAATCTCAAGTTACATTCCTGCCCATGTAGCCTTTTTGTCACATATGCCAGATGAGACTCAGGACATCTTTTGAGAGAAGACTGAGCCAAAATAGGAGTTAAGCAGTTGTGCCTTTTCTTTGTCACTTATCAGCCTTTTGCCATGTGTGCTGAGCAGCTGTTCTACCATTACTTTATCCTCCTTTTACTTTGAACATAAATGAAGAAGACCTTTTTAGCATCCCTCTCCAACCTCAGGTCATTTTGAGCTTTAGCCTAACAACATTTTTGCGATTCCTGGCTCTTTGCTTCTATGCTTTTAGTGACCTTATCCCTCCTATATGTGTCCTTTTTGATTTTCAAATCATTGCTAAGTTTTTTGTGTAGCAACATTGGCTTCTTTTTCCATTCTTTTTTGTCATTGGGACTGTTACTGATTCAGCCTCTAAGTATCTCCTTTTTTAGGAACTTCCATCTTTATTGAACTCCTCTTTCTATTGATTCCCCCCCCCCCACATGGAACCTTATTTATTGTTGCTCTGAGTTTATTAAAATCAGCTTTCCTGTAGTCCAACGTACATGTTCAACTACACTCAGCTTTCATTTCCCTTAAAATCAAGAACTTGAGTATTACATTGTCATTTCTCCCCAAAGTTTCTACTACTTTCACCTCATCAACTACCTCTTCCCTATTGTTCTAACTCCAACCACAGTATTGTTTTGATTCCTTTCCCCTGTTTATTTTAAACCAGATGCTTCAACAGGGCCATCATGCTTATTCTCTTGAATTTCTGGGCGGGTGTGTATATTTCTAACATACAGTGCACCACCACCACCATTCTATGGTTTCTCTGTGTTTATTATTTTGAACAAGTTATTTTCTTCATTTTCTATATTCCATTTGTGGGAATCATTCCACCATGACTCATCTATAGCTGTTTACCCGGTCCATGACTGAACCTGGAGTTACTAGTTAGCTAAGCCAGGTATGGGCAATCTGTGGCCCTCAGAGGTTGTTGCATTCCAATTCCTATCAGGCCCTACTAGCATGTCTAATGGTTTGGGGATGATGGGAGTTGTAGTCCATCTAGAGTGCTACAGCTTCCTGACCCTTTGTGTAAGTCATCTGAATGAGTGGCTGTCACCACCTTTTGTGGCAGCAAATAGCTGTGAGTTAGTTATGGAGCACATACGTTTGCCTGTCTGTCTTGAATCTACTACCAATCAGTTCCACAGGGTGACCCCAGGTTCTAGCACCATGACAAAAGGAATCAATTCCCTCTGTCCATTTTCTCCACTTCATGCATATTTCTATAATTCTGTATCATGTCCCCCTTAGTGGTTGTTTTTTCCCTAAACTACAAAGCCCCAAACCCATTAGCCTTTCCCCTGAGAATTAGACTGAGGAACCTTTGAGAATTAATGTCATCTGTGCTCCTCCCTAAGTAACATGTGAAGTTTGAGTGATTGTAACCATGAAATTTAGAGAATCCCAAGACACTCTTGACTAGGCTGGGTCCATCAGGTCTCATGAATTTGACCAGTGGTGCGTCTAGACCCTGGACGTAGGGTGGGGCAGGAAGCGGTTGAGACAGTTATGAAGCACACAACTAACATTGTTCTTCTCTCCCCTCAGCTTCCCCACCCATGGGCATTGCATGCTTTACAATTGCTTTTACAATTCCAGTATTTTAGAACAACAACAAGTGTTTTTATTGTTGGTTTTTTAAAAAAAATACTCATGTGCAGTATTGCATTTTACATTCACTTATAGTGCCATCATGTCACAGGAATAAAATGGAGTTCGCTTATTTCATGGTTTTTTAAGGGGGAAAAAAGAGAGTTTCTGCAGTCATGTGTGTCCCCTGACTATAAAGCGATTTTATAAGCAAGAAGAAAGGATGCTAAAGTAATCAGCATTGGTGCTCGTGGGTTGATGCTGGGGCTGTTTGCCATTGCCAGGTGTTGATGCTGGGGCTGTTTGCCATTGCCGCCATCACCTGTTACTCTCTGGGTGGTCATTTGGGGCTGCAGGGCCCTGGACTTGGGCCTCGGACTTGGGCCCCAAGGTCCAACCCTAGCTGCACCACTGAATACAGTCTCTATAGCTTCTGATACATAACGTTTTCAGCTGTACCTTTCCTCCTTCAACGAGTACAGAATCTAGGAGCTCAGCGTTAATGGAAGGTGCAGCATTAACTCTCTCTGCAGTTTGCTGTGTAAAGCTAGAGTGTGTTGCTATGGAAATGGGCTTCTGTAACAGCACCTAAGTTCTTCTGCCGAGAGAGTGATGCTGGCTAGTATCAATAATTACATTCCTACCAGCCATTTCTGGGGTGCCGGACCCAGTATCCCCCTTGCCAATTTGCTGGATGGTTTGTAATTAAGGAAGTAGCCACAGTGAACTGCCATGAGTCCCCTTCTTGAGCTTAAATGGCACCCATGAGCACTCATTTGCATAGATAAGCCAGTTGCAAAAACTCAGAGTTCATGAAGCTTCCATGCTTCTGCACCTTTATTCTGATATAGCTCAGCTACTTTGATTTGTAATGGCCACTTAACACGTATCTTTAAGCACAGCTTGCTGAGTTGAGGCGTGAAGACTGCTTAATGCTGCATCATCTTTGCGGCTTATTTCTCACAGAATGAAAGACAGCTGGCCAGATCTTTTAGTGGATAGATCAAAGTCTCTCAAATGACTTTTCAGTGTTGATACCATTTGCGCTGTTTTCACATTCATACAATTGTGCGTCAGAAATGCAACCTTGAGGGCAGATAAATTGAAGCTCAATCTAGACAGGATGGAGGTGCTGTTGGATGGGTGAATCATCTGATTGGACGAGTAGTGTCCAGCCTGCTCTGGACGGGGTTGTGTTTCACATTCACAGTTTGGGGGTGTTCAAAAGGCTTTGTTGAACAGAGCAGCTTTCACCAGTTGTGGCCCTTCCTGGATAGATATGGCTATCATTATCTGTATTCTAATAACCTCCACATTAAACTACATATGTGGGTGTTTTCAATTTCCATTTGGAAACTGTGGCTAGTTCAAAATGCAGCTCATAAGTTGTGCAGTATTTGTTTAGAATGCTGCTTTTTTCTAGCTTAACAAAATATGTATTTGTTTTACTGCTATTTTTAGATAGTATTTTTATACTGTAACATGCCCTGGAAATCTTTATATCAAAGGTCTAGATACAGAGATGTAAAATAGATAAATACCTTGCTGTTTCAAGGGAAATGTTGTCTGTTCCTTGTTTACTGGTGAATAGTTAAGGAAGAACAGTTATCATTTTATCAGTGGGAGCTAAATGGACACATTTTTCCTGAAAGAGTGATCTATCTGTAGGATGCAATCTGGGCCCTGGGGGAGGGGGGGCAAAGAAAGATAGCTAGTTTGGCAGCTTTTTATTGTTTCAATAGCTTGTAATGTTATAATATTTTATCAATTAATTTGTAATTCGCATTGGGAGTATGAATACTCTAAAGGCTGGATAGAAATTATTAAAATAATAATTTTAATAATTCCTAGAGGTTGTTTTCCCCCCTGCTAGGGTCTTGGGGGCCAGCCAACAGGGCACACTTTTTGCGTCCCTGGCTTTAAAGCTGTAAGAGTAGGTAGACGGAAGGATTTCCGCAAGTCTGGGACCTCAGGTTTCCAAACTGTTAAATCTTAGTGGCAAGCCTGAAAAGAGGACCTTTGAGGCTGATCTTAGGCGCCAGACAGTAACCGGATCATATCAGATATTGTCCCAGTTAAACATTATTTGTAATATAAACGAATAAGTATCCCTTTGTTCAACAGAATTTCCTCAACAGCAGTGGTATCATATAAAAAGCTCGGTATGAACATTACCAGGCTCTAACTGAAGTGAGTGGGAAGTGTGTCATTGATCTTAATGAAAGCAGGATTGAGTCCTCCGTGTGTATTTAAAGGGGGGAGGATTGCCCTTCAAGGCATGCTTCTAAAACTTCCTTCATGAATTAATGTCAAAAGAACGCTTGGTTCGTATAGTAACATTAAACTATAAAACCATGCTGATAGAGAGAGAAGTTACCTAGCTTAATGAGTGATCAATTCACTCAATACAGAGAGGTTACCGGATGCAAAGGTGGTATTTAGGAAGATAATGCCTTCTCTTCCTTTGTAGCTCATTGAACCGATTTCTTTAAATGTCTGGTTTGATGTATGCTACTGATTTGCAGGTGTTTTTCCCCTTCTTTTTAAAGCAAAATACTATTAACACCGCAATACTGAATTCAACTATTGAGTTTGGGGTGGTTGGAGGAGGCAGTGAAATAAAGCAATGTTAATGCTTCTGGCCTGGAACCGAGAGTAAAGATCAGCTTCATTTAGTTTGTCTTCCTTCTTTCTTAATCTTCTTTAAAAAAAAAAAAAGGCTAAGCTACTCCTTAAGAATATTCCACATTGGATTGTGCCCAAATGATTTCTTTCAGGAAGATGCAGAAATGGGGAATAGAAGTTAAGTCTGAACAATGTTAGAATCTTCCTAGGTTAAGCAGTATTTCTGACTGTGAAGTGCTCTGTATTTCTCTTAAGTTCTCAGGTCAAAGGTGTACAAATTCAAAGGATGTTCACCAAATATAGGTCTGATTTGACAGGATAAAGGTCGGGAGTAAAAAAAGAAAAGAAAAAAGGAAAGACTCATGAATACTTATAGTTACAACAGCTAGTGGGATGATTTTGACAGAAAATCATAAGACAGGATTTAAGTGGAGAATTTTGAATGAAGTACTCTATAGGTTCCCTATTTGCTCTTCTGCTACAGTGCTAAGGGATTTCTGTGTTTAACCTTTGCCAAGGAAGGTTTTTTCTTTGTTTATTTCTTTTCTTTTTTTTGGACTACAGTGAAATTTACTATCAAACCTATATTCAGGGAAATTATCCAAATTTTACCACGTGAAAGCGACTGTAAAATTATAATTGAACACAGCTTCTCTACACTAGTGGTCTTCAACTACTCCAGATCTGAGACCCAACATGGATTCCCAACCTACAACATGGGACCCACTTTCACTATTTTCTCCATGACCAACACGGCGGCAACAGCTTAGCTGTGACCCATCTAGACTGATCTTGTGACTCAGTTTTGGGTCGTCATTCATCAGTTAAAGACAACTGCTCTACACAAGCAATTTATTGCATGCTCATGATTGGTCACTCACAGAAGTTTGCGGGTCGTTTACATGTCATTGTCAACTTCCAGGATGTCTCCTGTGCTTTCCCCCCTTATACTGCATTCAAAAAGTTTGGAGATAAGCTGTAATAACAGTTAATAGCGCCATAGTGGCAGTGCAATATACCAGTGTTATGCTATAACTCAGCCATTAGATGGTGGTGTTTGATTGAACATATAGGGCATTTCTGAGAAGGGAAGTTTTCAATTCCAAAGCAGGTATTCGCTGTCTAAAGGAGCCCAATGTAAACCAGAAAGATTCTGGAAGAAAAAAAACCCAGTAAGGGTGCACAATTTTTGCTTCATATAGAGAAGCTCACAGTGATGCTTTGTAAAAATAAGAAATAAAACAAACAAATAATAGCAGAAAGATGTCATTAGTGCTTCTTGCTCATCTTCCATTTCTTTTCGCACAGGAGGTCTACTCCATTCCCTCACAATAACAGCAACTTCCTCTAGTGCTTTAAAAAGGTTAGCTGTCTCCAGGATTATTCCCATATCCATGTAAGGAAAGTTTGCATGAACTGGACATGCTTGCAAGGAGAGTTCCTTAAAAACAATATGATAGAGGCACAAACTGTAGCATTGGAGAGGATCAGTACATAACCAAGCATTTAGAATGTCAAGGAAAGGTCTGGCAGTCTTTGAAAATGATGCAGGTGAGCAGGGAAGGGACTTGGTGATACTTCTCTTGGGAAGTGAACAGTAAGTGTGAGGGGTTACAGAGTCCTGGGGCACATTAAATATATTGTTACTTTCTTTAGAGATAAGCAAGGAGCTATTGGTGAAGAGAAGAATCAGACACCCCATCTATCTTTCAATATACATACTGTATCTAGTAAACACATGGGAGTTAGAATGGGATGGCACCCTCAACCTCCATACTGTACATGAAATTCTGAGATTGCACAGGGTTTTTCACTCTGTGGAAGAACCTATGTACATACAAATCCTTTCATACTTTTCACTGAATATGTAGAGGTCAGAGCAGGCCCAGTCAGGATGAAATTGATCTCTCTCCAATGAATGCTCATTTCCCCTCAAACTTGGATTTATGCTACGAACGCAGGTAAACAGTGATCCATCAGGACTGAAGCGTTTTTTGCAGCTACGTTGTGTGACTCATTTGGTCACAAAGATGTGATGTCTTTGGCTCCCCTCCAGAAAGGCACAGTATCTGGAAAGACCCTCTGACCATCCTTATATATTGATGCTAGTAGGAAACTGAGATTTATCTCTCCCCCATTTCCCCATGGGGACAATAGCAACCCCAAAACTTTCATTGCTGGTGTCAGTCCATTACTGCAGTAGGTCTATAACCTCAAGGAAGAGGCTTTCTGTCCTCTCCAATTTCCATCTCAATCTGGATTACAGAATGTGAGGATGGCAATCTGTATAGATACCACAGCTGCTTCAAATATTCAGACAGTTGGCTTGAAATTAGAACCAGATGCGTATACTATGATCTCTGTTCTTTGCCTCAGATGAAGTGTCAGGCTTGACAATACCAACATTTCATTAATGACTTTAATTAGATCTGTAAAGAAATCATGGAACTAAGCACCTGTGACATTCGTTATCTAGAAAGGTTTACAGATGCCTCTTGTCAAAAACCTAACATAGTTATTTTTTCTGTAGTGTTTTCTGCTTCAGTTAAGAATGGATTAGATTCTGTGGAATATTTTCGTATGATGTAAACTGTTTTCTTTCATGTAAAATGCAATTAAAAGCCAGTTTCCCCCCTTTAATCCAAATTTTGCCTGCATGCTAAGTAAAAACCCTTTTGAATGGATTCTTAGCAGAAGTGTACATTGTTATTTTACAACATTTTAAAATTATGATTTTTAAATTGGAATTTAAATTTCCCAAACATTGGGCAAATAAACTAACATTTGCCTTGGATTTTCAAACCAATAATCCCTGAATAAACCTTACCAGATTATTTCCTGGCGCAGAAGTTATTTCAGGAAGTTCTTAGAAATGACAGTCCTGAAGCATAGCACACAGTATTGCTTCCAGTGATTTTAATCCAAATCATTTAGTATGCACTCAGCAACCTTGTTCATACTTAAGCATCAAAGTGATGGTCCTTGATCACTATGAAGACATGGGTTGCAAACTTGCTTCATTAAAATCAATGGGACTTTTAGTGTTGACTTCAACAGCATCAAGACTATATCTGTAGAGATCAATGACACAGTTCCCCAATGCTTCTGGTTGCCATATTCAATTCCCAAAAAGAAAATCTTTATTTTTGAAGGCCGTTCTATCATTTATCCGCTGGTTCTCTTTGCCATTTGTTTTACCAAGCTAAAAACTGTTTATATATACAGCTCCTTAATTCTTTATGTATCGTCTTTATGTTTAAACCTATGTATCTATATAGAATTTTGGCAGTATATGAAATATGATGTAAACCAAACTGGAGTTATGTTAGGAGGAAAGTGCAGTGTTTCAAGAGCAAGGCCAATATGCCATCCAAGAAATTGCAAGCATTGAGCGATTGGAAAAACTGACTTTATTGAAATGGGTGTAGAAATAAAATGTGTTTCTTTTATGTTTGTGTTGAATAATGCTAATGCCTGTGTTTTTGAGTCAGTGACACTATGTTTGAGGCCTGCCCTTGCATGTTTGGGTCGCAGACCTGACTGATGCTCTTTGGGTGTAGACTGAAACCCAGTGTGGTGGAATACACTTGGCAGAGGGAACCTGAGTTCAAATACCTACTTAGTCGTGTTGCTCAATGGCTAACCTTGAACTAATCACCAGCAAAATTTATGAGTTTATTATTTATTTTCAGGATTTTTATGTGTGTGTTTTTAATGAAAGATACTCAGGACAGCAAACAGATATGCAAAAATAGCTGTAATGTTGGCCCTGAGGGGGGGGGGGAATCCAAAATCCATGTAGTATAATATTTTTATTAGGCCAACTCAAATCTTTGTGTAGGCCTAATAAAGGTATTACACTATATGGATTTTGGAAAGTTCATTGACACCAATGGAGGCTTCCTTTCTTTTTATTTGCTTTTTTAAAGCTGCCCGAGGGAGCTTTAAATAGATTTTAGGAGGAAAGCAGCTGGGGTGGGAAAGTTTAAATTTCACCGCCCTTCAAGCAATGGTCCCGTGCCACCCCCTACTTATTTCAAGTAAATAAAAACAACATAGGGAATGACACACCAGGTAATTAACATAACCAGTAGTTCAATTTGTCTCAGCCTATATTGGATTGTGGCCTACACATATATTAAAATATCATAAGCATTAGAAAATTTGCAATGATTAGTTGTCTGAGAGGTAGTGGTTATATTAAATTCTACTCTATTCACAGTTGTGAAGAACAATAATGAAATCAGCATGCTAATCACTAGTATGAATTGATAATGAAGTGATATGATATTGGTGCTTTCTAACAATATAGCAAGCAGGACACATTTTATAATTTAACTTGCAAGATGTGATATTGTCAGGATGGAATTAAAAGTTTAGAAATGAAAGAATCTGGATAATAGAAAAATATGCTTTTTGTTATATTCCTTTCATTACTTCTTTACTGGATCTGCAAGTGCATTAGTCTTTTAAATTAATTGAGTCTAAAATGGGAATTGCTGTTCTTCTATTGAAAATTACAGTCCCCTTGTTTTTCTTTTAAATGGGAACAAAAACCATGGACTTGTACTGTCCCTAGCACTGAGGAAAGCTTCCTCCTGCTTATATTCATGACACAAAAGACGAGTGTGCCATCACTCACCCACGTAGCACTATTCTTTTGACATGCTGATTCATCTATATGCTGGAAAAAATTGTAATGTAAATGAGAGTGCACTTCCCATGCATGTGTAAGTAGGTGTAGATTCTCTGCTATGGGGCAATGAATGATACCCATGTGTTCCCTGTGGTTGTCACATCATGATGACACTCACCGAGGTTTGCAAGAACCCAAACTTAAGCACTTTCTGGTAGCATTGTGAGACCACCTGATTGACTCAGGGTTTTATTTTATTGGAGGTTAGTGTCTATATGCTAAGTAGTATCTGGTACTTTAATAAATGATTGTCTGATTTTTAGGTTGTATCCCAAGCCACAAGGGGAAGAGTGGGCTAGAAATAATAATAATAATAATAATAATAATAATAATAATAATAATAATAATATGACAATGATGATGATTGCATGAGGCAGAATTAGTAGACTTGGACATTCACATCTAGGCCTAATTCAATGTGTTCATACTTATTTTTAAAGCAACAATGGCTTGGGCCCCAAATCCTTGAAATAGTGCCTCTTCTCATACCAACTTGCTTGCATCTTCCACTGAGACTCTACACCAATTAACTTCCTTATCTGAAGTGCACTATGTACTTACAAAAGACAGGGCTTTCTCTGTGGTGGTGCCTCAGCTTTGGAATACCCTCCCTAAAGTGGTACATCAGGCATCCAATTTACAATGTAGAACGTAAGAGCTGTGCTGGATCTGACTAATCCAAAATTCTGTTCCCACCATGGCCAACCAAATGCCCCTATGGGAAGCCCACAAGCAGGACATGAATGCAATAGAACTCCCTTCTTCTCCTGTTCCCTAGCAACTGGTATTGAGAGGTATACTGCATCAGATACAAGAGGTGATATACAGCCATCATGACTAATAGCCATTGGTTAAATTAGTCATCATGACTGCCCCCTGAAGTCACACTACGTGAGTATGTGTGTGTGCATGTGTGTGCCCCTCACTGTGTGGTAGTGTCCTAAGAAGCCTTATAGTAAACTCAGATTATGACATCCAACAGCTAGCAACTGAAGGAATTATCTCACAGCCACAGAACACAGGTAAACCTGAAATACAGAGCGATAGAAATAGTTGACAACAGTTTACTGTCCATAGTATATCATAGTCCTGTAACCTTACAATGATTATAAAGCTTTCCAACCTGTGTCCCTTGTGAAAGCAGGGTACAAATCTGGGTTGTATGAAATGGAATTAGGTGTAGAATGGAAGCAAGCAAGCTGAAGTTAGGAGAAGTGTTGGTTGGTGAGGAATTTAGGTGACTAATGAGACAAATAGTGGATGTTTGGCATTTCCCCTATCCTTCCAAATTAGATTTCGTAATTTGAAAGAATCCTTACAGCAATAATATTAGAACATTGTTTTTCCTTCTGATATTGTTGGGTTTTTAATTGTGTTTTTAAGGCATTTATGGTTGTAAGCTGCCTTGAATGCCATTTTTTCTTAGTAGAAAGGCAGGGTACAAATCAAATAAATACATTCTGCAATAGGGCAGTGTTGAAACTTGAAGTGTTTCTCAGGTAGCAGCAACAAAGGTTTGGAAGAGGGAACAGGAGAGATACTTCTGGGCTGGTGTTTCATTCTGGATTGTAGTCTGAAAACATGAGAAGAAATGTGAGATGAGGCTAAGGAGAGGGGAAAAGTTACAGGATTCAATTGAAAAATAAATAGGAAATTATAACTAAAAGTGAAGTCACCATATTGGAAGTGTTCCCTCCCACTTTGAGTGATTCTCATTTCTAACAACTCCTACGCGTCTAATGATTATAAAATAACCTGTGTTGGCTTTTAACTTTGTTGCCCTAGCTTTCATTAGCTCAACTTAGCTGTCGGATTTAGTTTACAATTTTACTTTTCTTTAGGATTTTTTTTTTGCAGACCATTTGTATATGAATGTCATTATTTGTGCAAACCCAATGCCTGTCTATACATTTTATCATTAAAACTTCTACAGCAATGATAAAAGGCTAAGCAGAAAAAGTTATCTACAAAAGGTATCACCTCTTGCAGCACTCTTAGAAGATCAAATGGATCTGTAGATGTAACAGAAAGTAAACGGTGTGTGGAGGAGACAAAGTAAAAGCACACCAAAAATAAGAATTGTACAAAGGGAAGGAGACCAAGAGATGTAAGATGTGTCATGGTTTTATTTTATTTTATATCGCAAATGGTATAGCAAACTGGGCATTAAATGTACTAGCTGTCTGGAAATGTGAATCCTCTCCACTTTAAATAAAAGCAATAACAATGCTTTCTACGCTTGTCTCTGAAGAAAAATAGCATTGTGACCAGAGGAGGAAGTATCAGAAATAAACACACAGACAACTGAGTATGGGATAAAATAAGACCTCTTTATTTATGGATGGAGATTCTCCCCTCCATAGATCTGTGTGTGAACGTGCGGGAATCAAACTTAATTCTTCAGGCAATTAGCCTGACCCCAGGGCAAGCCACTCCGCTGAAACAGGGGGTTGGGTAAGCCCCCCCCTTCCAACCACACTTGTGAGTTTGGAGAGACCAACCTGCATCATCTCCACTCGGGCTGCACAGGCGAGTAGATGAGACAAGAAGGTCCCCAAAGGCAAACCATATCCTGGCACGCGAGCTGCGTAGCCCACGAGGAACAGGCCTCTGGATTGCCAATCACCATAAAGGTGCCAAAGTGCTCACCGTCCCTATCCTGACTACCCAAAATTCCCACACAACCCTGCCAATTATAATTCACCTAGTTATCCTCCAAGTCTAAAGATCAGCTCCAGTACAGAGTAGACGAAAACTTGCACATTACTAAATGGCAGGGAAAATTCCTACTCAGCCCCTTCTCCAAAGAAGACGACTGGTTATTCCTACACTGGTTTATAGGGAGGGTGGGTGGGGCCGAAAACAAAAGAGGCCAAAAGCCTCATGGGGTGAGCCTTTATAGCCTTGGCTCCACCCCCACCTCACGAGGCAGCGTGCGTGCAGCTCGTGCTGCGCTTTTTTCTGTCTCCTTCCTGTCCGCAAAAACCGCCCACCGCCCAAGCCATTCCTGCTGGGCAGTGAACGGGCTTGAAATATGTTATACAAATATATTTAGGGTTGGATGAACCTGTCAATTTCAGTCATTTTTCCTGTGTTGAATCACGCATCCTGATGCTGCAACATTTTATGATTTTTGTGCACATTTCTCCTAATATGCACATTTTTTGGCAAACAATAATACACACATTTTTTTGCAAGTGATTTCCCGTAGTATAATATATATTTCATTAACTTTTTTTTTTTATTGGAGAGCTGAATCGCAAAATTGAGAGCAGTATGAATATTGAAGGATAACGGAGTTCACTCCACTTTAAAATGTGAACTAAATGAATTTCTTCCCATCTCTGCTAAGAGCAGTGCTAAATCCAAAATGAAAGGGGCACTCCTTTTTGGCTGGAGGGTGGGTGCTGCCTGTACCAGGTGAGGGGATTTGAAACTCTTACCCCAGGATCTATCTGAATCATGGAATCTGAATCATTCATACGTATTCCAATCCATGGTGGCCTCTGGAACATGCAACCAATGTGGCCACTGACCTGATTATTGAGAGCAGGAGTTTACCTCTGGTCACAACAATAGCTGCTGCAAAATCCCTTCGCTGGTATTAGCTGCTGCTCCCCGTAGATCTTCACATCTAGACAACTGGGCTAACTTCACTCCTTATTTTCAGCAGTAGGTAGTTGACATTTGAATTGGCTCTTTTCCAACCAAGTGGCAAAGGCAAAGAACTTTCAAGCAAATTGCTTGAATTTTATTGAGTTGTTTGCTTTGTGTGTGTGTAGTTTGTCTTATCCTTCTTTTCATCTCTCTTTACATTTTTATTTATAATTATATGGTGTTGTCTGAATGCAGCCAATGTGGGAGAGTGAGAGTGTGTGAAAGAGAGAAAGAGAAGCCCTGTTCACAAAAGGTGTGTGTGTGTGTGCGAGAAAGAGGGAGGGAGAGAAAAAGAGAGAAATGCATAAAGAGGGGGACAGAATCACACCCAGTGGTCCACTCCTCGAACAGTGGAATGTCTGAACAGAGCCTTCACATATAAAGGTTGTGCACACATGTGCTCCCTTGGCATAGCTGCAACCCCTACAAAAGGCAGGTTTTTTGGTTAGTCTTTCAGAACTTACTTGCATGAGAAATCACCACTGAGATCTTCTTCTGAATATGTGGAGGTTTGGCAGGGTCCAATGAGAGAGATTTTACTCCCACCACTATATACATTTGCTGAACATGCCATGTCCTTTGAACAAGAGAGGGAGAGAGAAAGGGAGGGAGATCCAAAGTGTGAAAACAAAATGAAACAATCCAGTCAATTGAGGAATACACAAAAACAGGTTTGTGACTGTATGGAACGAATTGACCAATTTGACCAAGGACCTCATGGAAACACTTGGAAAACCGACAGTTTTGAATCTTACTGAACCTGTTTTGCGTTAAAGAAACTTGATACAAATTATGATGGTTGTGCAGGCATATTTGATACTTGAATC
This sequence comes from Elgaria multicarinata webbii, assembly GCF_023053635.1. Classification (NCBI taxonomy): domain Eukaryota; kingdom Metazoa; phylum Chordata; class Lepidosauria; order Squamata; family Anguidae; genus Elgaria; species Elgaria multicarinata. The sequence continues at coordinate 63,287,729 of NC_086179.1, read as the reverse complement.
CTTTTAATTTTAACCACCCTTCCCTTTGATAATCCCATTGTTTTAAATTAGGATCGCCTCAGGCTTAATAGCATTCACTCTTAATCCCTCTCTGCCATTGATTAAAGTTATCTTTAAGAGAATTACTTAACCCTCTATAAAACCATTACTATTGTTTTGCTTGTAAAATATCAGTTGAATTACCATGCTCCAGAAACGTTAAAGACCTTTCTTGGAAAGCTATTTTGTCAACATTATTGATCTAACAGGGATAAATCTATGTGTCAATATTTGCTTTATTTATTAATAGTGGCTAAATGATCTCAGGGGGTGGGATTAGTGAAGCAACCTCTTGGAAAGTTTCACATGCACATGAAACCTGCAATTTCTCAAAAACACTTTAAATCATTCTTTGGGGAAAGGGAACAGTGTTATACTGGCTTCAGAAATGGTAACAAATATATCACTGAAAAGGAATGGATTAAAGAGAATGAGGGTTTTAAGATGAAGTGGTCATAAGGATGAGAACCAAGGTGAGAAATAAGTCAACAGTGCCTTGTGGGGGAATAAGAATGGAGACAAATCATCTAATTTATCCCAACAAGTGATGCAGGCACAGCATCCGAACACTTGAAAACTAAGTAAAGTAAAGGAGAAGCAGCCACCATATGACAAAAGAACATTTGGATTAAATAACCAAATGTTATTGGTCACGTATATGTTTGTGGTTATTTAATTTAGCAATGTGATTATATGCTGGCAATACACCCACAGAGAACCAGTGTTGGATTGGAGAGACTTGGGGCATGTCTTCACCAGGCAGTATATTGCACTATGAAAGTGGTATATAAAAGGCAGGAGCCACACCAAGCAGGATATAGTAGTCTGACAGCAGTAATGGGCCCCAACATTTGTCAGTACACTTCAATACCGCTATAAAGCAGTAGTGTGGCTCCTGCCTTTTATATACCACTTTCATAGTGCAATATCCTGCTTGGTGTAGATGAGGCCTTAGTTTAAGTCCTTAAGAGAGCAATCCTTTGTCCCCTAGACAACATCTGGGGGGCATAGGATTGTTTGGTTTCATGGCTCTGAGCTCATTGACACTGTCATCTTTCATGAGCATGGAGAAGGGGAAAAGCAATGAGCAATCCATTCTAATTTAGCAGATTATCATTGACTTTTGAATGCCTTACGGTAACAACAACAGTAAGATGATTGACACGACCCCCCTAAAACACACTGATGAGGTCATGGACACTTGTATGATAGTCCTGCTTCCTCCCATCATCATGCTCTGGAACTGAACTGCCACCACCTAAGCCAGTGGCACAAATGCTTGTCCACCATCCATTTGTTTGGATGGCATAGGACAGGGTTCTTTGTGCATACTGATGTATGCCTATAGAGCTCCTCCTTGCCTCAGCTCCTTGCATGGACTAACTCTATGTGCATACATTAATATACATAGCCATACTGCCCAGAAGCATGGACAGCAGGGAAGTGTTCTTGCTACAATCATTCGTGGCAAGAGCAGGAATGCAACCTCCCTCACATGTCCTTTCAGACAGATATTCCAACACACAGTGGAAGTGGTTTGAACACACATTCACTGCATTCCAGGAAATTTGTTTTGAGAGCAGATAATATGTGGTTTAATTACTTCCATTACACCTAGAATGTTTGTCTCTCATCACTCTTACACTCTCCTAGCCATGCCATCTTACTATTAAATAGGAAATGAGCAGATTGAGGTGGAGGGTGGGATTAGAAGCTCATTTTTGAATGGTTTTGCTTGGCTTTGTGTTTGCACAGAAAGAAAAATGAGCAACTTGAGCTGTAATGGGAAGTTGGCTGAGATTCTTGTACACCTGCTTACTCTGATTACACTATTGTCATCCCAATATGTTTCAACAAAGTATGGGAAGTGGCATATACAACCTCTAGGGTTTTGAGATTATGAATCTGACTAATTGTACATACTGTTTCCTATTAGTAAAACTGTGATCATATAAGATACTTGTAATTATCATTTATTGCTCTATTTGGCTTCTAATGCAACAGTTAGCTGATTATTATCCTAGTAAATTGGATTGCAGCCAAACTAATATTAGATATTCTATCTGCTTTAAGGATACAATGATTTTGTGATCTGGACAACTCTGTCCACCAAGGAACAGAATTGCCTCTGAGGAACAGCACATGTGGAGAGAAGATTTGTATTATGCTCACCCACAGCACCCTGGTACACAGCACCATTCATGTCTTGTTTAGGGGCCTACATGTGTACAGCTAGTGTGTGCACGCTCAACTGTGCAATCTATGGTTATGGTTTTGATTGCTTAGTTGTGTCTTTCTACATGCATTGGTTCTTTCTGTGTAAACCCTGAGGCCATGTGATGCAGCCACCTTCCTAAAATCAAGTAGAACTGGGTCTGATCAGTGCCTGGATGGGAGAATTCCTAGACTTCATGTACATCAGTTTGCACTCCATGAGTGGGAAAGGTGGGCTGTACATGTATTTAAATAATTTCAATACACAAAGACAATGTCTGACTCATTGGGTATGCTGACAAACCCCAGTGTGGACTGAGCAGGGCAGGATCTACACTACTGCTTATAACGGTTTATAATGGTTATGACAACAGTTCAGGCCCAGGACACATTACTTATACCGTTTTCATACAGTTTTTAAAGTGTTATATCCTGCTTGGTGTAGATTGGGCCCTGGTGTGATCCCAGCCCTTTCTCCACAAGTTTGATCAAATGTGCATTGGGTATATATGAAGAATTCAAGAACAAGTTCCTGCCCAAGGAGCTTATCATTTAAAAACAGACACCAGGGATTCTTCAGGGATTCTTGCAGGATGTCGCTGCAATGGCTCTGTCTGTAATGCTGGCAAAGGTTATGGCACTAGACTAGCACACATGATTATATCCAATGGTGCTGTTCTGTCAGTAGAAGGGAGTTTGCTGATGAAATGGATTTCTCTTGGGGGCGCCCTGTGGGTGCTCCCAAATTATAGAATAGTAGAGTTGGAAGGGGCCTACAATGCCATCGAGTCCAATGCCCTGCTCCTAAGATTTGGAGAGTAGATTTAGGGACCATGTGGAAGGGCTGCAATGGGGGAGGACAGGACAGGACAGGTAATTCCACTCACTGTACGTTGCCTCCAAGCCATTGTTTACCTTCCAATCCAAGTCACAGTACCAGGCATTGTGGTGCAGAGCTCCACTGCTACCCTTTTACCCCAACCCTAGGCATTTCTCTGTGGTACAAGATGCTGTCAAATTGGGGGCACTTGTCTCACTGTCGTTCTTTCTCAAACAAACTTGCTGGCAGAGTGTATTACGTACTTTTGATATCTGCACCTCTCACCCACACTCGCTGAAGTAAAACATTCCGTTCTAAAAATTAAATTCTGAAATAGATGGTCACATTTGTTGGAAGATAAGAAATTGCTTGGTCTCCTGTTTACCCTTCATCTCTAGTCTATCCTATCTGTCTATTCCAGAGTGTTTTCGGAATTGTGAATGCCTTCATCACCAAAGGTGTACCTCTGCCAACATGCAATCAGATGCAATCTGCTGCTTTGATGATCAGCATCCAAATTCATACAGAAAGTCTATGGTGATTAAATGGTGCATAGTACTGTACAAAAGTTTTCTGCATTTGGGCAAAAAAATAGCTTGGATGTGATGAAAACAGATGTGTTTCAAAGCAGCCTAGGAAACCTTTTTATTTCCCCCCCTTATTTTCCCTTTGATAAATTTTGTTAGCTAAGCTGAGCAGATGTTAAAAGTGACTTTTAATGTTCCCTAGGTATGCAAAGCAGATGTTAAAAGTGACTTTTGAGAACAATGTACTAATACTTGTGTTGACTCACAGACGCTTTGTGAATATGTGTGACTTGATGAGGCCTTGATAATCTAATGGGGCAGTCTATCGGAATCTGCTCTGATAGCAGTCAAACCTTGGAAACACAAGAGGGTTCCTTCAGTCGTACATATACTATGCAAAACATCTTGCACTTCCAACCTGCCATGTGTAGTTTAAATGTATGCCCTCAGGAGGTGTATTTATTACAAAATGAGGGCTGTTTCAGTAGTTGTTGACTGCAGGATGGTGTTCAGTAGGTGTTGACAAGGGGCTGGTTGCAATGTGTCCACTGAGGGAGGAGAGTGGGGTGCCTGATATGGGGTGCTGCTCACATACTGCTCTCTTCCTTAGTTATGTCAGGACTTTGATCTTATGATAGGATTGCAGGATTCATGGGGTGGAGGGTGGGGAGGAAATCCATTCCACCAGCAGTTCCTTCCTGCTGACAGAATGACACCATTGGATACAACCCTGTGACCTGGCTTGCACATAGGAACAATTCGTGGGTTGTTTAATCTATGAATTGGCAGGGCTCCTCCGGAGTGAGCAGGTGCTCTGCCTCCCATGCACTCAGCACTTCATCTTTGCATCTAGTTTCTCAACATGTAAACCCAGAAATCTGGGTTGTTGAGTGACAAAACAACCCACAGTTTTAAATGAGTAACAATCAATGGGTTAAAACTCTGGGTTGTTTGTCTGTCAGTTTGGATGTCACATTAAAATACTTGACAGAGAGCAGATCATTCCGCAGGGTGGGCCCCACTGCAGAGAAGGTTCATCTCCATGTTGCTGCCAACTGAAATCCATAGGCCACAGCATGGTCGACAGGGTTGTCGTAGAAGATTGTAGAGGCCCTAGAGGTTTGTATAATGGAGAAGAATTCTTTGAGGTAACCTGGTATAACCTGTATTCTGCTTTGTGTACTAATACCAGCAACTTAATCCTGTCTTAGTAACAGACTGGCAGCCACTGTAGATCCTTTAGCACAGGCGTAATATGTGGGTGGAAAGTCACCCCAGGCAATAATGTAGTCAAACCAGCCTTAAGGGCAGCCCCACAGAGAGCACATTATGGGGTGGTGGTGGTGGAAATGCATCTCCTTATATTGCACTTAACTTTTCTTTTGTTACTGAACGTTTTACTCTTTACCATTAAGTTCTCTGTGAAGAAATGCAATCATTTATATTCATCTGTCCTCCAGATGGCATCTAAAGGTTCTGGGACAGCTGAGGTTTTCTGATCTTTTTTCAAGGTCAAGTCAAGATTAATCATATCTTCATTCATTATATCTGAACCCAGTTACTCTTGTTGGCACTCACAGCTGGTCCTAAAAATTGAGATTTCTCTTCTTTTGTGGACAGGTGGTTAGAATATCAGACAAAGCTAATTTCTACATGTCATGAGTGAAATTATCCCCTTGCAGAGGATAAGCATAAGTGCATCTGTTAACTTTTAAATCATATGAAACATAAAAGTATTACACTGGGCACAGACATTCATCTTTGAGTTGTAGTGATTCTGCAATTAGCTGCTTTAAGGGAATTTCAACACTCTTCAAAATGACAGAAATATGGCTTCATTGATCCCCAAAAATTCTATTTTGGTGACCCAAGGGGTAAATCATAGGTGTTAGCAAAGATTATAAATGTTTGAACTTTCTTGTTGGCAATCTTTAAAAAGCTTATTCTTTAAAAGTTATATAGTATGTTATATTTAGCTTACACTAAAAAGTGTTCCTGCTGTACTGACTTGGTCTGGTTAAACTGTACATTTCAGTTTCCTAAAAAAATAACTTGCATGTCAGGAGCCCGCCTTGGGGATGCTCCCTCTTCTTCCTTCCCTATTCAGTGACAATTTGCACTTCATCTGTGAAAATTGTTTAGGTTGTTTACATGTGCATGGATGATAACCATGGTTCCCTAATTGAAAACATGGTTTGAACCCTTTATGGCTTTTCTCAAGCCATGGTCATGGAGGCAGCAGATTGTAAGCCTATGCGGCAGGGTCTTGCTATTTATTGCCACTAACTCTGCCCACCATTCCATTCTAGCCTCAGCTATCAGACATTCCCCCATTCAGTCTTCTGTTTCAATGGTATAGTTAGGCTTTTTCATAAACATCATAAACTTTATGTAGTAATTCCTGCATCTGACTTGGAATGTTGTGGTTTAGTTGCACCATAGAAAAACCTCATCAAGTTAAAAGGCCTTAGAAAATAATAATAAAAAAGTATTCACTTGGCACTGGAAAGCCATTAATGCAGTCACTAGGCAAGCCTGCCTGGGAAAAAAATCCATAAGCAGGGTGCCATAACTAAGAAGGGCCACTCTCCAGTTGTCTCCCTCCACACCTCAGATGGTGTTCAAAGATTAACATGTTATGCCTACAACTCCCAGCATGCCTTGGGCAATTTAATTCATTTAAATGTAAACTCACAGGTCTAGCACTAGCCTACTACTTTAAGATCATTACCTTGCAGACATATATCTTAGGGGGGGCCGAGCAACGCTGAGTATATCAGCTAGTTCTGATCTAAACCTTGGTATTTGCCAACAAGGGAAGGGATGAGTGTTTTTCTTTGTAGAAGACTAAGAGGAAATATGAGTACTTGAGGCTGTATTGATTTGCAAACCATGGTTTGCAGCAAAGCAGCCCTCGTCCATCAGCAGAAGTCCAATCTTATTGACACCTGTGTTATCTGCATGAATAGCTACTAGGGGCGATCTGTACTATTTGTGGAACTGAATCCAATAAAAATGCCCTGGTATTGGAATTCTGGATTGGATGTACTGGAACTCTATTTTTTTTATATAGTACTTGGAGGCAGGGCCAATCTGTATGGTGGGATTATCCCCTTATATCCCCTATTCATCAGGAAGCACCTGTCTTTTGCCCTCTTTGATCCGTTTTCTTTAAGATAACTTTACTTTAACAAAATGGAGCAGTTGTGATTTTCTCTAATTCATGAATCCATTTCTGTGAAGTAAAGCATGCTGGCCAACACTCCTATTTTGGATTGATCACATTTAAGACTTAACTTCTTACCCCATCTTTAAAAAGAATTACTTGGTTTTGTCTCTGTTCTGAACAGTTAATTTACATTGCCAAGAGATGAGCTTGAGAGATGAAAGCAAAAAACATAGTTCAGATCTAAGCTCTTTCAAGAGACCATACTAGACCCTAGACTCCAGTTATCTAGCTGCTACTGTATCTAGTTTTTTAATTTGATATTTTGCCAGCCAACTGGGCAATAGACCCCTGGATTAGTATTTACAGCACAGAATCGTATTCACTTGAATAACAGTCACTTGGCAATTTGACCTAACATCTTAGCCTTATAAAGCATCCAACAATTTGTAGCACCTATTAGAATTGTGTCTGTATACATTTATTTATTTTTTCAATGATACCCTGCCTAATCCAACAATCGCCACTTTGTCCTTGGAAGCCATTGATTCTGGCATGCCAATGATATATGTGAGTGATTGAACTCTTTAAGGGAGAAAGGAGTTCAAATGTTACTCCCTATTAATAGTTTTCCAAAATGGGATATAGGTTATTATTTTTTTATGGTTGAGTACATTTGAACCAGCTCTTAGATTGTGATCTGAATGAACACACCGTTACCGTATCGAGTCTTCATTTGTGTTCTTTCACTATGGATTAATGACTAGGCTCAAGAGGGGTTTTGCTGCTTGTGCTGATAACAATAGTTTTGAAAATGGCAGAGTGTTTTTGAAAATATATTACCTTATTAACAGGGCGCAGTTGGGGTGGTGGTGCAGGCTAAAGTCTCTTCCCCACCCCATGTTTCAGATGACATGTCGCAGAAGCACATATATCTCTTATGATGATGATGTAATCCACAACACAAGCTCTTAAAATGCATTGCTTCTCTTTTTTCTTGCCATTTAATCTTGTATATATCCAAGAGCAGTCCGTTGTACTCTTCCCCTAGCCCAACACCATAGGACAAATAGGTGCCCGTCGGTTGCATGAACGTCTCAGAAGTTTGTACTGATATTCTCATAAGTCTGTTTGCACTTATCAATGTAATGCCATGGTTCAGTCTACAACCCTTGTGTACGTTTACCTACAAGTAGAGGCTACATTGACAAAACATTTGACTGGACATGCATAAGCTTGTGTGGTTACTTTGTCAGTAGGTCAGCATTTTATTTATTATTTATATATAGTAATTTTACCCTGCTCTTCAAGCAAAAAGGGGGGGGGAGAGATACTTTGGCAGCTGGCAGGAAAGGAATATTTCTTTAGAGAAGGAACCAAGCATTTACATTACTTGCAAAGTATAAAGCCTTGCCTTAATGTAAGTCAGACTACAATAAATAGCACAAATGTTATTGCTAACTTCAGTGCTGCCTTTCAAGGTTCATATCCTGCATGTTTTTTCATGAAAAACCCACCTTTTGATGCCTCATTCTTCCTCTTGTAGTCATCATTTTCCTGAATTGGTATTTGTGTGACATTGACATTGGAAATGGAACTGAGCTTTGTGGAAGAGAGTTCCCTGTAGGAAAAAAAGCCCTTGACTCTGCCTGCTTGTGTGTTCTGTTGTACAGCCCAAGTAATGATGATGACCCTGTTCAGAGGGCATGCTAAACCACTTGAGCTAAATATGATGTCTTAGCATGTTGTGTGAACCATGTCTTGGGGCTCATCTACACCAAGCAGGATATAACACCATGAAAGTGGTATGAAAGCGGTATATGGTATGTGTCATGAGACCCAACAGTTGTCAGTGCACTTCAGTACCGCCGTAAAGCAGTAGTGTGGCTCCAGCCTTTTATATTCCGCTTTCATACTGCTTCCATAGTGGAATATCTGCTTGGTGTAGATGAGCCCTTAGTGTCTCATGTGGCTACGTAACCATTTGTGCAAAAGGGTTAGCAGCCTAACCATGGCTTAGTATGTCGTCTGAACGGGCCCTCTGCCTCACAGTGATTGTATGAAAAGGCAAATGGGTAATTGTTTTCTTTTGATGACTGTCTTGAGAGAATGCTAAGCTAGTGAATGGTGTCTTATATGTAGAGACAGTGCATTGTCAGGTATCTGGTGTAATAGGTTTCTTCACACTTAGTTTTCACTGAGATGGTAAACCTGTGTTTCAGTTCTACCATTTCATGTTACCAATGGGGGGGGGGGTGTCCATACAGACACACACACCACAGTGCCAGCACCAGGTTTTTGAAGGCCTTTGGGCAAGACACCTCAATGGGCCTCCTCCCTTACCTCCTCGCCACCATTGTCCCCAGCTGCTATTGCTCACCATCCTTTTTCTCATCCCTTGCTTCTTTGTCAGGCAGAGATCCAGTGAGCAACTAGGCTGTGGCTTCTACTGTTCCTCCTCCTCCTCCTCCTCCTCCTCCTCCTCCTCCTCCTCCTCCTCCAGCTCCTCCTCCTCCTCCTTCTCCTCCTCCTCACCACCCCCCTTCTCTGCACCAGAGCAAGAGGCAGGTGAACATGCAGGTTACAAAGGTGAAGAGGAGGAGCAATTCCAAGGGGCTCTTGTCATTGGGCTCTTACTAGGGTGTGGGCCTTCAGCAGGTGCCTGACCTACCTTTGATGCCAGCTCTGCACGCACATGCCCTATGCATGGAAATCTAGCATTCCAGGAAAAAAGTGGTCTTGTGTAACCTTCTCCCTGGAATACTAGTTATTGTTTTCAATTATAGTCTGAGGTAGTACAGCCCAGACATTGGCTTACCTTCTCTTCAAGGCCTAGGCAAAATTCTTTTGGCATCAAATGGTGGCTGTTCAATTTTGCTGTGGCTCATGCAAGAAAGCAGCCCTGTCAACAAGTCACTGATTGATTTTCATTGCGGAAGAAGCTGTGCTGCTGTTAACATAACAAGCGAGAGGGGCACAGAGGATGGCTGCATCTTAGTTTTGCTCTTTCGAGTAAAACCAGAAGCATTCTGCATGACAATAATTAAAAGCAAGCAGCAACCATTAACTAAATGGAGGTTTCTTAAGTCTGCCACTCAGTTTGCATGGGCAAATGATTTATGGATTTTGTTGCAAAGTAAGCCAATAGCAAAATTACCTTGAAACTTAAAACACCACCACCAAAATTAAATAATGGACAATCCAATTTGCTTTGGCATGAGTTTACAATTGTAGCTTGTCATTAATGTAACTAGTGCAGGATAAAATAAATGTTATTTTATTTTGAATTTTGCATCTCATTGCTAAATAGGTTTTGTTTTTTTTTACAGAATATCTTCTTTTAAACTCTTGGTGCATATACATAGAGCAAATGAAAATTATGGATATCTTGTATTTTATGTATTAACTAATTGACTGGTCCTTTGAGGAGGCAGGATAGAAGAAGCCCCTTGTGGGTTCCTCTGTCCCTCGAAAGCCTCACAGCAATTTGAAGGAGTTATTGATTTATTTTTATCCTGAGCATTTCTGGCCAAGTAGCAGTACACTAAAACATCCACCTAATATAAGGAACAATAAAATAGACACCACTACATAAATAAATACAACTCAAAGAAATATGTTAACCATTTCTCAGTATGTTAAAATACAAATGGAAGAGATGCAATGAGAGAGCAATCTTATGGTCCTCTGGCAAGTGTCCCAGGAACCATAGGATGGCTTGGAAAATCCCTCAGAAGGAGGACTCAGATCTGATCCCGACCTCTCACAGTCGGTTCAGAGAGAACTGCTTCTCCAAGGTTGGGAAATTGACCTCAGAGAGTGGGGAAAGGGGGACATTCTGGGCAAGAAAGAGACCATGGAGGCCAGGATATGACTTATCTTGAGGCTCTTCAAGCCCTCCCCACCTCCCCCTCCAGAATGCCCTTAGTAGATGGGCTAAAAAGCCTGCCTAGTACATATAAAAAAGATGGATGACAGGGAGGCAACAAACACCTTCACCACTCCTCCTGCCTTGCTAGGTTCTTGGAAGCCTCTGGGTTTGGGAGCTCCTGAGCAGCTCCTATGGACTGCACCCTAAATATGTGATCCCTTCTTAACCATGGCCAGGTTTGAGGGAGCCTTGGGGAAGATGCCCTCTCCCTGTAAGCAACATCATAGTGTCCTCCCCATCCAGAAATTAAGATAGTGGCAGCTGCTACAGCCATTTCACTTCTCTGGTGAACACCGAGCCAAGAAAAAAGGTTTAATTTTTTAAAGAGATGACAGCATTACTTTTGGTGGGCCCCCGCTCAGTGCTGACCCTGACCCTGACCTTTACAGCTAGTAAGGTAGCCCAACAAGTCCACCTATAAAGAAAATACTCAAGAATGGACTTGTCATATCTCCTAGGAAAGCCAGTTCCATTGTACGGGGATATCCATTCTCAGTGGCAGTCCCATTACCGTAGAATTTCTTCCCCAACTATTTTCTTGTCCAGCCTGTCTTAGCAACACCCATTTCATGTTAGATGAGTTAGGTACTGGGTACCTTTTAGACTTTCGTAGATAACTGCCACTCATTCATTGGTCAGTACCAAGTTTGGGCTGGAACCAAATGGGCAGCTCTGAGCCAGTAGTTTAGGCAAGGTTTGTGCATTATTTTGAATTCGCTCCTGAGTGAATTATGATTTATTTATACCAGTATTGTATGGAACAACATTAGTGTAAGACTGGAACACCACATAGTTCAACTCTAGACAGGGATAAACTGGCTTCAGTTGTCTATGCTCTGGTAGCCTCCAAGTTAGATTACTGCCTCTACATGGGGCTGCCTTTGAAGACGGTTCAGAAGCTGCAGCTTGTGCAGAATGCTGCAGCCGAATTAATAGTGAGGACGAGGAGATTTGAACATATAAGACTGACTCTGGCCCGCTTGCATTGGCTGCCTGTATGTTTTCAAGCCTGATTCAAGGTGCTGGTTTTAACCTATAAAGTCTTACATGACTTGGGACCACAATATCTGACAGAATGCCTCTCCCGACGTGAACCGACTCATACACTACACTCAACAGCTAAGGTCCTCCTACAGGTGCCTACTCCAAGGGAAGCTCAAGGGAGAGGGCCTTCTCAGTGGTGGCCCCCCAATTATGGAATGATCTCCCCGACGAGGCCCACCTGGCACCAACATTGTTATCTTTTCGATACCAGGTCAAGGCTTTTCTCTTCTCCTAGGCATTTAACAGCACATGCTGAGTTTTTGATTGACCCCTGGCTGAGAGTTCAAAGACAGTTCAAAGTTGTTTGTAAATGTATATTGACTTCGTATGTTGTCTGTTTTTATCCTTTTATGGTTTAAAATTTTGTATATTGATTTTCAATATTTAATGTTTTAATCTTTGTAAACCGCCCAGAGAACTTTGGCTAAGGGGTGGTATAAAAATGTAAATAATAATAATAACAACAACAACAACTCATAAACACCCTGAGATGGGAAAAAAGGGATGGCAGGACAGAGGTCACTGCTTGCCCCTGTTCCCAATAGATTCTCTGCCCTATAACATATGTCCACCACAACTTGAACTTTGCTTGAGTACTCAGATAGGATTTGCACCTTGAGCAAATATGGTCATTATTGATTGATTGATTGATTGATTGCATTTGTATACTGCCCCTGGGCGGTATACATAATATTTAGACACTTAAAAACAATATACAAAAATTAAAAACCATGAAAACATACAATATACACATACTTCTAAAACCACTATAACAACTTTAAAACTATGAGCCTAAAAAAAACAGACCCAGGCTCATTTCATATTGCTAAAAGCCTGGGAGAAAAGAAAAGTCTTGACAGCTCTTTGTGGTTGTAGGAGATTGCAAGAAGTGGTCTAAATCCAATAGTCTTGGAGACAAATGGGCAAGTCACTTTCCCTAGACAGCATGGTACCACAGTACCCCCTAATTTCCTTCTTCTCAAACAGGTTGAATCCCTTTCCCCTATCCTATTCCTCCAATGCTGTAGCTCCCTTCTCACCCTCCTGTCCTGCACCATCCTTAATTCTGCTTCTTGCTTGCAGAGTTAAACTATGAAATTTGCTACCACAAAATCTAGTGGTGGACACCAATTTGGACCACTTTAAAAGGGGATAAGGCAACTGCATATGAGATAAGGCTATCGATGATTACTAGTTACCATTGGCTATATACTACTTCCAGCATCTGAGGCAGTACGCATACTAGTTTCTCAGGAGCAGGAGTGGGAGGGTGCTGTTATACTCATGTCGTGCTTGTGGACTTCCTTTGGGCATCTAGTTGGCCACTGTGAGAACAGAATGCTGGACTAAACTTGCCTTTGATCTGATCCAGCAGGACACGTCTTACATTCTTTGTGCATTCTTTAAAGGATGCAGAAGGGCCAACACTATGATTAAACAAGATGAGTGTTTGTCAGTTTAAATACCACTAAAAAGCAGCAAATGGTTATTTAATTTAATATCATATTTTTCTCATGATGGCTGGTGCAATTTGGATTTCCTGACCCAGGGAACCAATATTTGTTGGGGCATCTCTGAGTTGAAGAAACAGATGGAAACATCTAATGCCATTTATTTTCAGAAGTACAACGCTGAGAATGCATGCTACATTGGCCATAATGATATGAATAACCGTTTATGTGCAGAATGGGGGGACTTTAGAATACATTTGTGCTTTTAAGACCGTATATAAAACTTTTGTTGTTGTTGGCCATATCTATTAGAGTAAATTGAATGCTGTTTGAAGTTTCTGGCAGATGTCTGAAAGCAAGCTAATTCAATACAAATAAATCATCCTGTACTTCGCAGACAGCTCACGGGTAATGCAACAGGTGCATTTATTCAAAGTCCCATGGCATCCTCAGGGCCTGCTTTTCTACTGTCTCTCATCAGGCATCCAATTCAGTGATGAAAGACTGATGATCCATAGGGTAGCCTTCCAGCATCCATGCTCTGTGTGTAGTCGCTACTCCTCATCAACCAATGGCAGTCCTTCAGGCAGCCCTGCCAATGTGGTCTACGGAGCTTTGATCAGCCATATGTCCATATCCCGCTTAACTCATCTAAATAGCTGTCACGGCATCTCCTGCAGCCACTTCTGCTGAAAGTTCTTCTGTCTCTTCACTTCCATCTGCAAGAGCATGATGGTCCAGCAAACTTCAGTGCTATTATTGGATGCCTTCTCTCTTCATGCACAGGACCCCTAAAATCCTTTTTCTTGTTTACCAAGGAATTTGGCTTTACTCCCCTTGTGCTCCGAGTGAGAGCAGGAAAGAAGAAAAAGACCTATACCCATGGAAGGTCACCACATTTATTATTAACAGCCATTACAGTCATCATCATCATCATCATCATCATTGTCATCATCATAATCATCTACTACATGAATATCCCACCCTTCCTCCAAAGAAGTCAGACTGGCATACATGGTTTCTCCCCGATTTTATTCTCACAACAATCCTATAATGCAAGTTAGGTAAGAGATGGTGATTGGCCCAAGGTCACCCAGTGAAGCCTCATAGCTGGACGGGGATTTGAACCTGCTCCCCCAGTCTAATCCAGGACTCTAACCACTACAGCACACCATCTCTTGAGTTCAACAACTTGTTGAAACAGTTCTATGCAATCAATTTAGGAGGAAAAGGGGTAAGACATAAGGTGAAGGTCAATGACTGCTAGCTGTATCTAAACTCTGGGGAAATGTGGCTTAAACTTCTTGAATGTTAAGCATTCAGAACTGTGACATAGATTGGGGTCACCCTCATGAAAATTCTTAGAAATTGAGTTCAGTGACACACTGCCTTAATGGGGAAGTCAGGTCTACCTATTAACTGTTTCCCTTTGACTATATTGGGCAACTACCACCATGTGACCTCAACCAGAATGGGAGGGGACATTCACACATGGCAGCACAATACACGTGCAAGTCTTATCCGTATTTGACATTTCTCTCCACTTCTCCCATGACAAAGTCCCATACCAGCCCTTCTTCCTGAACTCTCTCAAATTCTTCTCCATTTTATCACAGTAGTATTGGGGAAAACACCACAGGAAGAACATGAATTAGATTTAGCTCTAAAACTGACTTGAGCATAATGTGCTGGTGATATTGACATTGAGGAATTTTTAAATATATATTAGATTATTTTTCTTGCCTGTGTCAGTTGGGTTTGAATTTTGTTGAGGATTTATGTTTTATTAACACATATAATTCGTATAGAAAGAGTATACAAATAGTATTTGAGGGAAATGAAATTAAGGCAAAATATAGGGCCCATGTTTATACTATATATATATATTTAAAGCATGTAATTAGTGTTGCTGCAAATATCTGTGATTTTCTGCTTTTGGTAAGAAAATGCCACATTGTTGCAGAAAGTATCTGAAAAGGCAGCAATTCTGGGATGATGGTGATGATGATGATGATGATGATGATGATGATGACATTGATATCACACAATCAGTGAACATGGTGCTTTATAGATCAAAACAGACAATGGAGAATTCTACATAAACAGCAGGGAGACAAAATGAAGAGAAGAAAGAAAGTGTTTAAAGCTTGGTTACACTTGAGAATGACAAGTAAGAGGATAAGCCAAAAGCCCCATGGAAAAGCTGACTTTTGAAAAGTGAAATGAAGGAAGGGGGATGCACTGTTACATACAGAAGTTCAGGCAGTTCCGCAAGGAAACGACAGCAAGATAGAACAAGTTGAATCATGTGTTGTAGTGGTTAGAGTGTTGGACAAGGAGTGGAAGCTCACTGGGTGACTTTGGGCTAGTCACAGAGTCTCAGCTCAACCTACCTCACAGGGTTATTGTTGTGAGGATAAAATAGAGAGGAAGAATATTAGGTACACTGCCTTGGATTCCTCAAGGAGGAAAAAGACAGGATATAAATGTAATAAATAAGTAAGTAATAAAGTTGGTGGAGTTTATTATTATTATTATTATTATTATTATTATTATTATTATTATTATTAGTTAAAAGCAAGAGTCGAACCGATCTGCTTCAAACTTGGCATGGCTGAAACCCTACTGAAGTCCTACCATGGTGCTAATTTTCATGTCTTTATATGTAATTTCCCCTTTCTTGAAACATGTTTGCTTCTCAAGGTGCTGAGATACGATCGTGAACATCAGGAGAAAGTTCTGGAGATGAAGTTCTCAGATATAGTTGTGTATCATCGGCGTACAGATGATATTGGAGGCCATGAGATTGAATAAGCTTGCCCAAGAGCAACATGTATAAGGAAAACAACAACGGGCCAAGCACTGAGCCTTGTGGAACCCCTACTGAAAGGGGAAAGGAGGAAGACGAGCTGCCATTAGCCAACACGCTGAAAGAGCGACCCGCTAGATAGGAGGCAAACCAGTTATAGACAGAGCCACAAAATCCAAGGTCATGAAGGGAATCTAAGAGAAGATCATGATCAACCGTGTCAAAGGCTGCAGTTAGATCAAGGAGAATAAGAACGGAATAATGGCCTTTAGACTTGGCAGTAAGGAGATCATTGGTGATCTTAGTAAGGGCTGTTTCGGTGGAATGCAGAGGACGGAATCCAGATTGAAAAGGATCCAAAGCAGAGTTACTAGAAAGAAAGTCAAGACAGTGAGAGTAGACCGCACGCTCCAGGATCTTTGAAACAAACGGCAACAAAGAGACAGGTCGGTAGTTAGACAGAGATAGCCTATCAAGAGTAGGTTTCTTGAGAATGGGAGAGACTGTAGCATGTTTAAAAGCGGAAGGAAATGAACCAGAGGACAGAGAAAGATTAATAATATGAAGCAAGGAAGGGAGGATAGCAGGAATAAGATTAATAAAGAAGGAATCGGATCACGAGAACAAGTGGAAGGCTTCGAAGAGCGCAGTATTGTAGACAGTTCATCCGCTGAGACCGAAGGAAACGCAGAGAAATTTGCAGGAGGAACTGACAGATGAGGAACAGGAACTGGAAGAGGAGCAGAGCTGGCCAGATCAGAGCGGATAGTTTGGATTTTAGCATTGAAAAAAGAGGCAAAGTTATTAGCAGACAGAGAGGCGGGGAGAGATGGCGGATTAGGCTTCAGAAGAGAATTGAAGGACGCAAAGAGCCGCTGAAGATGCCTAGCATTTGAGTAGTATTCAACTAGCGTTGAGTAGTACTAGCGTTGAGTAGTATTCAACTAGCGTTGAGTAGTACTGCTGTTTGGCCAATGAAATGGCAGAAGAGAAAGAGGAGAGTACAAATTTGTAATGGAAAAAGTCCGCCCAGTCCCTGGTCTTACGCCAAAGGCGTTCAGCTGCCCGGGAACAAGAGCGAAGGTAGCGGAGGGAAGAGGTGAGCCACGGTTGGGGTTGAGAAGGGCGAACTATCCGAGTTGTAGATGGAGCAAGATTATCAAGAGTTGAAGATAAGGAGGAATTAAAGAAGGAGACAGCTGAGTCCAAGGAGACAGCCGAAAAGACAGAAGGAAGGGAGGAGGCTAGAGACTGGGAAAAAGCCTCATAATTGATAGATTGCAAGTCACGACAGGAGCGAGAAGCGGGATGTGAAGGAGGAGGAGAAGCGGGACGTGAAGGAGGATGTATTCTAGTATTATTATGCACCAAGTCTGAATGACAAAGAGTCGGCTTAACCACCTGGAGGGGTAAGGAAGGTCAGCCATTCACCTCAGAGAACAAAGGGGGGAGGTGAAACAAAGGTACCACCTGGAGGGGGTGGGTGAAACAAAACTACGGAAAAGGTTTATATCAGAGGGCCTGCCCCAAACTTTTTGTCTTGTCTTTGCCAGAGCATGTGGAGAGAACCATGGAGAAGGGGCCAAGGCCCTACCTGCGAGTAGGTAGCATCAGATAAGATTTTATTGTTTTATATGTTACTGGATTTTTATGCTATACATGTTTTCATGTTACTCTTAATTAGTCTTCCCATGTATTTACCCTACCCTTAGTCTTAATAAAGTTTTCTACTTCATGATCTGTGAGCCCTCTTTGTCTTGACTTGGGTCCATGCTAAATCCGGTGTTAACAGGTCACGGAAAACGGTGCTCAGTCTTTACATGCACAACTTAAAACTCTCCCTTCCTTTTGAATTTTTAATCCAGTAATCCATGCAGTGGCGGTGGAGACAGGTAAGGGGACAGGAGGGAGGAGGGGGTCTTACCTGGTCATACAACCAAGTCATATGGGATATGTGCTCTGGGATAGCCAGGTGGAAAGAAAGTAATCTTTTGGATGGATTTCTCAATGTGAGCTAACAGTGTAAGGTTGCAGCATAAAAGGCAAATGCAGTTTTTGGAAGCAGTATTTTAAAATTCATTTAAATCTCTGATGTGGCTATTACATGTGACTTCCAAGTCATATGTAATAAGCACGTCTGAGATTTAAAAGATATCTGGTCATCCGTTACACAAAGCCATGAAATTCAATAAACAAAAAACCTACAGTTTACAAAACAACGTTAAGGCTGTACAGTTTTCAACCAAGCACCAAAAAGCAGGGAAAATGGGAGTTAAGGCTCAAAGGGAGCTTGAGGCAGAAAGTACCAGTGAAATTCTCATTCTCCCAAAGCAGATAAACCATGAGGACAGGATGGAGAATAGAATATACAGAGGTGACTGTGGGGTTGTGGAAAACTGATGACAAACAACTTAGAGCCACCTACTTCTCTTTTTTTTTTTAGAGCAGCCCTTCCCTAACCTGGTGCCCTCCAAAGGTGTTGGACTACAACTCCCATCATTGCAAGTCAGTATGTCCCATGGTCAGGAATGCTGCAACTTATACTCTCAAACATCTGGAGGGAAGCAGGCTTTCATATGTAGAGGTGACTGTGGGTTTGTGGAAAACTGATTGGGGAATGCAGTTCTAGAGCAAGGGCAGGCAGAATGTAGATCACAAGATGTGTTGAAGTTCAACTCATAAAAGTTCCTGTCAGCATGGACAATGATCAGGAATGCTGTGACCGCAGAGGATTTTTCTTATGTGTTCAGCATTGTGAGATCAGAGACAGAGCTAACACCTAATAGATTCATGTGTAAGGATTATTTTAAAACTATTGAAGAAAATGTTTTTTGTCCTCACCATAACATGGAAGTTGCAGCGCAACACAGCTGGAGAGCACCAGGCTGGAGAAGGATGGTTTATACTTGGATCCTATACATGTCTTCTCAGAACTCAGTGCTGCTGAGTTTACTAGAGTTTCCTCCCAAGTGGTATAGCATTGCAAACTAATTTCATCTGAAAGGAGTTCAAGATACCCAAACTAATCCTTTTCTGTTCCTCTGTCACTCTGATGAGATGATGTATTGTGGAGGGACTGTGGGGAGTGAACAGTATATTTTGTATGGACACATTTTAAGGGGGGAGGAAAAAACATTGGTTCTTTGAAGGGCAGGGCATTGACCAAAAATTGAAAATGCCAGCCCTTGCTCTGGTTCTACATCTCCAACAAATAGTGCCCCTTCAGTTATCAATTGTGCTGCTCTATGTGAGATGTGTGTGAGAAAGAAAATATTGTGCAGCGCCTGTATTTGATAAGGATATAGAACAGCATTCCCCATCCTGCTGTCCCAACATTCCTGACCATGGGACATACTGACTTGCAATGATGGGAGTTGTAGTCCGACACCTTTGGAGGGCACGAGGTTGGGGAAGGGCTGCTCTAAACAAAAAAAGAGAAGTAGGTGGCTCTAAGTCGTTCGTCATCAGTTTTCCACAACCCCACAGTCACCTCTGCATATCCTATTCTCCATCCTGTCCTCATGGTTTATCTGCTTTGGGAGAATGAGAATTTCACTGGCACTTTCTGCCTCCTTAGGGAGGATGTGGTGTTAAGGGATTGTGAGCCTTAACTCCCAATTTCCCCGCTTTTTGGTGCTTGGTTGAAAACTTTACAGCCTTAACGTTGTTTTGTAAACCGTAGTTTTTTTGTTCATTGAATATCAGTATCAAGCCAACTAAATCATCTATTTGTTCACCTTTACAGTGCAGTTCCCGTTAAGTTCCTGTGAATTACAAAGTAATTTAAACTGTGTGAAGAATAAGTGCAAAGTCTTTAGAACAGTGACTCCAACCTGCTCTGTTATATTAAAATGTATGTGGGTACAGTGGCATTGAAAGCATAGCTTCAAATACTGGAGTGACTGCTGAGAACAGGGAAATCCTAGTTAAAGGCTTTGAGTAATATATTTGCTTTGATCATGCTAATGACCATTTTATAACTTGTACAATGCCTAATGTGACAGACTAGAAACAAGGGAAGGTTTTTGGCTCTTAGAGACTGAATATTTCATGACAAAAATGCTCTCACAGAGTGTTTTATAAAACTGATATTGGAAAGAAAAGGGCAACTGCTTGAAGGCATTAAACTTTTCCCCCATAGTTTCTTCTGAGAATTTTTAATAGAATAAAAAAAAAACCACATATGTTATTGTGTCTGGGATGTTTTGATAACTACAGCTTGTATAGCTTCAGGGAGGTTTAGCAGTTTGTCATATTTATAAAGAGAAATGTATCAGGGGTAGAACTGCAGACCTCTGCCATATTTTTTAATGTTAGCTGAGTTTTAATATAGCTTTGTGTGTCATTAAAAAAAGATGACAGTTATGTAATATGCGGCTCTTTGCCAGTTACATAAGCCATGGGCTAGTATCTCTCTGCCAGTTCCACAAGCCATGGGCTAGTATCTAGATCCAGTAGCAGATTGAATCTTATTAACTCTGGCCAGCTTCAAATATTTCCAAGGTAGTTGTCAGGGCTTATTGGAGGAACATTATTGGATTGTGCTACTGTGTTCTCCACCTCCTCCATTATCCTCTGCCTCCAGTTCAATTATCCATTGGCTCATGATTCCCCAGTTTGCTTTGAGATTTTGTGAGTGCATGTGGCTTTGGCATCACCTGATTTGTGTTCAGGTAATCATATCTCAGCTTAATAAGCTAAGACATGTAGGAGCTGCATGCTTGTGCATTCAACTGCTTGGTGCACCTGTAATGGAATGTGGAAGTCTCCAATGATCCATGATTTCCTGATTCTGTAGCTCTTTGGGAACTATGGGCCCCAGCTTTGGGGACTATGGGTTCCAGCCAGGATCTGGAACCACAATTTGAAGGGCCAGCCTGTTTCTTCAGTTTACTGCTGGGTATGACATGTCTGCACTCATTTTCCATAAATGTGCATGAGTGGTTCAGAGCCATCTTTTTAACATATTGTGGCAAATACTGTCGCAATATGTTGGGGTGGAATGGACTTTATTGTTTCAGTGTCTTTTTTTAAAAAAAATAGAAAAAATGGCACTGCTAGACCAACACATGAGGAAGTCCCATTAAAAAGAGTGAGATTCATTTCTGAGTAAATATGCATAGGATTGCACTGGAAGTACATAGAAATTTGAACACGGTAAAATTGGCATGTGTAGACTAGGAAATAGTTACATGGAGAAAAGAAAGCTTGCCGTTTTGGAATATTTAATCTACATGCATCTACAGAGAAATGGAGAGGGGATCCGCACGTCGCTCCCAGAGCGCTTCTATGCGACTCCAGTGCACCCCGAAAACGATAGTCTGACTTCCCTGTAAAAGAAATGACGAAGAGCCGTCCACGCCGCCGCCGAGGAGAGCTCTCCACCAGCGAGGAGAGCTCGGCAAAAGAAGGCGGGGTAGAGAGCTTCTTCCGCTCTTCACCCCGCCTTCTTTTGCCGAGCTCTCCTCGCCGGCGGAGAGCTCTCCTTGGTGGCGGTGGTGGCGGCATGGACGGCTCTTTGACGTTTCTTTTACAGGGAAATCAGACTATCGTTTTCGGGGTGCACTGGAGTCGCATAGAAGTGCTCTGGGAACGACTTGCAGATCCCCCCGGAGTGTCCATTTGTTAACTTTGTATAAGTTTCCTTCTGGCATGAGCTTCTGTGTACCCTTCTTCTCTTGTTAGTTTACTCAAGTCAGAATTGTGGTGTTTTGAAATATAGGAATTAGAAATATCGAGGTAACCTATAATGTTCAAGATGCCCACAGCCTGATCCCTCTTGAACAAAAGGTTGGGGAACTATTTGATAATGTGTTCTGTATTTATGGTCATTAAAGAAATTATCTCTTCATCCTATTTGTGCTTTTTTTTACTTTAATAAGTCTCTAATTTTCTACATTGTCAAGGATTGCATGAAGGTGGCATTGCCTCCCTTTCTTTAACACCTTTCCCATTACCTACATCTGTTTTCTGCTGCTCATAAAATAGAGTGTTTTGCTCATTATGGCTCCTTTCTTTAGTTTCCTAAGTGTGTTAAAATAGAGTCTGCTTGAATAAATGCCATCATGAGCATCTTTCCTAACAGGATACAAAGAGAAGTAGTTTGCTTGTGTGTGGACATTCAATTGTTTCAGAAACCCTTTTGACTTCATCTTAAATTGTGACCAACAGTTTCACTTAAGCCAACAGGGAAATAAAATTTATGGATGTGATTTAAAGGTTTTCCATTTTGGCAAACGCCATGGTGTACACATACAACATCCCCCATCTCTGAACATCAGGTGTTCATGAAAGCAGCTGCACTTTCAGTAACTCCCCCAGAATTAGGATTAATGTTTCTTTTCTTCTTCTCCCCCCCCCTCTTCACTTTGCGCAATGCCGCAGGTTTTATAATGGAGAATAATGATAAAAAATAACATTGTTCCAGGAACAAAATGTATATGTCTCTGTGGTTATCATGATTTCGAATTTGTCTCATTCAAATATTAGTCCCCGCAGCAACAGAATGATTCCTGATAGCATGCTGGGGCTTTGGTTCAGAACAAGCTACCAGCAGAATGTCACCTCTTGAACTATTTGTATAACTTGCTCTCCCCTAACAAGGCATCCCAGTAGTTTCTTGCTTTGCCTTTGAAACTTGGTTGAGTTTATTACTGAACTACACAAGTCTAAACACGAATGGAATATTGCTGCTGAGGTTTTAAGGTTGCTTTCTTTTCTTTTAAACTAGCTGCTCTGGAGCAAGTATTCTACAAAGAAAAAAAATGCACTGCTAGACTCTCACATTTAAGGCTGTAACCCTAAACACACATACCAGTGAGGAATCCCCATCAAAAACAGTGAGACTTACTTCTGAGTAAACGTGTATAGAACTATAAGAAGGGAGCTTTTAAATGGCTAAAGTTGTGTGTGAACTGGCCTGGGGAAAAAGAAAGAACTGAAGTGGTTGCTTACATAGGGCTCATCTACACCAAACAAGATATTCCACTATGAAAGTGGTATGAAAGTGGTATATAAAAAGCAAGAGCTACACTACTGCTTTATAGTGGTATTGAAGTGTACTGCAGGATCTACACTACTGCTTTATAGTGATACTGATGTGCACAGACAACTGTTGGGGGCCCATGACACGTCTTCACCAAGCAGGATATAACACTATGAAAGTGGTATATGGTATGTGTCAATGGGCCCCAGCAGTTGTCAGTGCACTTCAATACTGCTATAAAGCAGAAGTGTGGCTCCTGCCTTTTATATACTGCTTTCATATCACTTTCATAGTGGAATATCCTGCTTGGTGTAGATGAGCCCATAGTATTATTATTTTAAATTGTGAAGAGTGATCAGTATTTGTTTTAATTTCGGGGCTTAAGTCTGTTTTACTTTTTGCATAAATAACTCTACGATTACATTTCTCTTTAGAACCATAAGTTACAAAAAGAAGTACGTGAAAGTTCCACACGGCCATATATGGGTGGAAGGCGATCATCACGGACATAGTTTTGACAGCAACGCTTTTGGCCCGGTAAGTCCCAATGATTCTCTCCATGCATATGCAATTATAGTTAAATTCAATATAATATATAATAGCCTAAAAGGGATGGGGATTCTATCCCTGTAAAATTATAAGGACAGAAAATTTAGTATGGGCAGCATCTCCCATTACAGCGTTGCAGGAATATGTAGATTTATTTATTTATTTATTTATTTATTTATTTATTACATTTTTATACCGCCCAATAGCCGAAGCTCTCTGGGCGGTTCACAAAAATTATGGAATGGAAACTTCGCCTGCTCACGGTTCCAGGTGAATCCATGCAGTGCAATCCAATACATGTCTACTCAGAAGTAAGCCCTTCCAAATTCTATTGGGCTTATTCCCAGGCAAGTGTGTATGGGATGACAGTTTTAAAAGCCCAAATCCTTTCTCCTACACTGGCTGCTGCTCTTCGGCACACTCTTTAACAGCACACAATGTCTGTCATTTCGCAATAATTGTTGCCTTGGGAGGTTACTGACTTTGAGCACTATTACCATGACTTGACATTTATTTGGTGCCAATGGTGTGCTAGGAGCTGCGTAGGACACAGAAAAGCCCAGAGGATTTTATAAATTATATTAGACGGACATGTCTGAGACAGAGATGAGAAACTGACGACGACAAGCCAGGGTGGGGACGTTGTAAAGCTGTGGGCAGTGGAGGACATACGATGCGGCTGGGATAGTTCAGAAGCTTTTTGAAGAGAAGTGGATCTTGAGGAGGGCCTTGTAAGGAGGCAGCTATAATTGGTGATGGCTGCTTCACCCGTGAAGATCACTCAGTTTTGTGCTCATGGAAGGGAGACAGCCAGATGAACAGAACTGGCAAGGATGCTCTAAACAAAGAGTTCAAGATGAGAAAAACCATGGCAGGGGAAGTGGAGGTGAAAGAAGCTATGCTAGGGGATGATATTCAGAATAAACGAGAGGGAAGGGATGTAAGCAGAGATGAGAGAGATAATGTAGGGCTGATCCACACATGCATAGGCATCATGCTATTGCTCAGAACTGAACGTGGGAACTCTCTCCATTAAAAGGTACTGTGTCAGATATGATAGTATGAATGTTTTTTCTGTGGCTGCTTCACGTGTGCGGCTCATCACTGCATGTTTGTAGTCATTGAGTGATGAGCTTGCTTGGATGGATTTACAGACAGGATGTAGAAGTGGAGAGTTTTATAAGAGAGACCTAGAACCTTCAGGTGATAGGATTTTTGTGAACCGCCCAGAGAGCTTCGGCTATTGGGCGGTATAAAAATATAATAAATAAATAAATAAATAAATAAATAGGAAGTGCAGCAGGAAGCCCGGGCAAGGATGAAAGGTGAAGACATCAACATTGTTGGGAGAAGGAAGACACCAAACCTAAGTGATATTTCTTTCATATTATTTTATAACTCCAATAGAGGTGTGATATCAGAAAATTAATTTAGATTTGAACACTTACAATAAAATTCAGGTAGAACAAATAACAAAAGGTACTGTACCTAGTGGTGTTAATTCACAAGCATTTCACTTGTGTAGGCCGCAAGCATGCTTTCATTATAAACAGAGGTCTCAGTGTTTGCGTGTATCCCATTCTTGTAGAATAGTTGTCCAGGTGTGGAGAGCCAGTGTGGTGTAGTGGCTAGAATGTTGGACTGTGAGTCCACTTGGCCATGGAAGCTGACTGGGTGACTTTGGGCCAGTCACTGACTCTCAGCCCAATTTACCTCATGGGGTTATGAGGATAAACAGAGAGGAAAAAAGGCATATAAATGTAATAAATAAATACATGTTTAAAAAGGAGGGGGGAAACTAAGAGGGAGTGCTTTGATATAAGATAATGCAGTTACATGAATTCAATTGGAAAACCAGCTGAATTCCATTTATTTATTTATTTGTTTATTAAAACTTTTGTATCCCGCCGTATATCACTGGGATCTCAGGGTGGCATACAGATAAAATCAGAACAATATAAACAAAAATAATTTACATGGCTACAATCATATTAAATCGTTAACAGTAGAAAATGTTTAAAAGCAATAAAAACCATTAACAATTAAAACTATGTGTAACCCTGGAGAATTTAACCCTCAAAGGCTTTGATAAAGAATCATGTTTTAATTCGGTGCTGAAGTGAAGCCAATGTTGGCACTAGTTGGACCTTCAAGGGGAGAGTATTCCACAACCAGGCTGCCACCACAGAGAAAGCCCTCTCCCATGTCCCACCATAATGTATGTCTCATGTTGGTGGGACACAGAAGAGGGCTCCTCCAACAGGTCTCAAATCTCGGGCAAGCATATATAGAGAGTGGCGCTATATTTGATTGCCAGATATCTTGTGAGTCTGGCAAACAAATACTTTGGACACTTGACTCAACCCCCAACATTTGCTGCACAATGTTTTATATTTTCTTGAGAAGTAAAGTAGGGCATCAGTGAAGTTCTAAGAATAACCAACAAGGCAGAGGGCATTGATGCATGGGCATCTAATGATGTTAGGACATTTCCCATATCAGCGTGCTTTTAAGATCTGCATTGGAGACAATCCTCCAACAGCCCTCTCCATCAGAGGGTAGGCAGGAAGAGACGAAAAAGAATCCTGTTCAGTGGGGGCACCCCATCTGGGAGACTTGCTCCATCGGCCAGTTTTTTGTAAGGCATCAAAATTGGAGTCCTTCAGGGAACAGGTCAAGACAGATTTATTCAACAAGGCTTTAAACTTGAGTGCTCTGTCTCCTGGCTGCTTTGATATACTTATTTTATCTGATCTATTTTGAATTTGATGGCTTTTGTTTTTACTTCTGCCATTCTAGTTTTTATCTGTGCATTGGATATATCTCTTTGTGATTCACTTTGGATATTTTTGAACAGAAAAGCAAGATATATTTTAAATAAATAAAAACAATGGAAATAGCATTCAATCCAGTACAAGTGCTGGGATTTACTATGGGTAAATAACTTACTGTGGATTTCCAGCATGAGTATGCATTATGATCTATGAAATGGATAGAGATCGGGGACATGACATGTAGGGCACATTATGTGGATGGGACTAAGAGAACTACATAATAATCTAAAGGCATTCCAGTTGCTTGATACCATCAGCAATGGTAGAAATCAATGTGCGCTGGCATAGAATCACTATCTGTTAGTGGCATAGGAAACAACACTGTACAAAAGGATGGTTCTGTCTCACTACACCAGCCCTGGATGAAGTTTTAATAACACTAAGGCATACTACTCCATGTGTCATTGGATATTGGATAACTTTTGTAAACCGCCCAGAGAGCTTCGGCTATGGGGCGGTATATAAATTTAATAAATAAATAAATAAATAAATATTGGTATATGTACGAATATGTAAATGTGCTTGAGCTGAAGCACTCCAATTTGTTGATCCTGGTTCTGTCCTAGCTCTTCCTAAAGCTTATTTCCCCACATTGCAATTCCTTTCTCTCACATAAGTTTGAAACAGATGAACAAAATGAAAGGACGTCACTGTGGCAGAAATGAATCCTGTCCTCCTTTTGTTATAACAAAGGTCACCCAAGTGAAAAATGTTAGCTGTGTCAGAACTATAATTTCCATGTACTAATGCATTTTCCCATGAAAGAATTCATAGAAATACTATCTTTTGAAGACTGATTCCATTTTAAGCATATCACCACTCAAATTCAATTTCAGGCAAAGTACTTGCATGGTGTAAAATATCCCAGGTGCTTCCAAGATATTTTGGACTTCAACTCCTGGTCTCTTGATCATTGGCGGCCATGCTGGCTGGGGCTGATGGGAGATGAAGTCCAAACAGGGCCCCAGGATGCGGAAGGCCAGTGTAGATGAAGCGAGACGTAGTTATTTTTGTAGATGAACATAATGTGCTTCATTGGATGTAAACTGAAACAGTAAAAAACAAAACAAAACGCCGAAAGAGAATAGATTTTAGCAATAAATGTGTTGCTGTTTTCATTCAGAACATAGGCCTTAACTAGATCTAAGGTTTATCCCGGGACTGTAAATGACACACAGGATATCAGGCAGGGATGATCCCGGGATAAATCTTAGGTCTAGCTAAGGCCATAGACTTAAGAGATCAATAGACTAAGAACAATAAGATAAACCCACTGAGTTCATTCAGAATCTAAAGTATGTTAATTCTGGGGACATAAGATCCTTTAGCATCAAATAATTAGATCACATTCTCTATTTCTCTGATGGCATAGAATCATTTCTTAATGTGAACGCACAGTTTCCTTGCGCTAGAATGACGTTTCCATTTTAGGCAAGGTGTGGAGCTATATGCTCTATATGCATTTTTTACCATTAAAAATCCTACCTTACAAACAGACTTTCAACACTGGAACATTTTGGTTTCATATCATTTTAAAAAAGAATGGAACTCAAAACGTCAGTGCTGCTGCTAAAAAGTTTTTCATTGTTTTCAATCAAATTAGGGTTTTGGCACTGTAGTAACAACAGTATACAAAAGGGAAGGGAAGGCATGTAAAACTGAAGCTAACATTGGGTGTTTTTCTTATGTGTTTCTTTTTTCTACCTATGTAAATATATGGAATACTTTTATTGAAGCTAGAAATGTGATAAAAAGTGTGCTGAAGTCTGAACAATAAAACTAGCCAGCTACAGATTTAGCTGTTAATTACTTTGCAGCATGTTAGATTAAATTAAGGAAAGCAGCCTTTTTGTATTTTATTATTCGAAGAGTAGCTTTGTTCAATGCAAAGGAGCAAATGTACTGTAATGCTGTTACTTTGATATTGCCTTGTTTAATCTACATTTTGAAACAAGCCTTAGTAGCTATTTGTAATGGCTTTAAAAATATCCTGCACTGAGGATCAGCCAATAACCATTAAAAGAACTCATGGCTTTCCCACTATCCCATTACTTTTTTCGTTTTCTTATTTAATGTGTATATATTTTGAAAGATATTTCTTCAATTAGTTGAACTAGGATGGTGCTTTCCTTTAAATTAACCAATGCTTTTATCAAATTCTTATATAAAAAACCTACATTCTGCTTTAATTGGAAACTAATAGAGATATAGTAATGCACAATTTTACTGAGATATTTATACATTCACTTTTGCCATGGGTAATTGTCTTACGCATAGTTTCAGGGGCCATACCACAAGTATTTTCGTGCTCCATTTTTGTGCACCATTCGTCCTTCATAGGTTGGGCAAGAATAGATACAGAAGATGCTTGTAATGGGAATCATTTAACATTTATACCTAAGTCAAATATGAGGCCTCTTGTTTCATACAGCCAGTTTACCTCCCATGCTACCAATATTACATACCTCTACATTCTCCAAGCCCAGGGTCCACAGGCGCTTTATGAAACTTGACCCTGAACTCAAATTCCACTGACATCAAAGCCTGCTGTTGTTTGCTATATTATTGCAGAAATGGTCTCAGGTGGTCTAGTTACTACAGCAGTCCGCAAACTATTTAAACCTTCAACAATATAAATACACCAGGGAGTGTGGGACGGGTGATCACAGCTTCAGGAGTTCCATTCACATGGGGAGAGGTTTACATATATACGTATGCATGAGGTCTCTTTTCAGACTTCATTTTGAAAGCATAGAGATCACACACTTCTGCTCTTTCCTCTAAATCAGTGGTTCCCAAAGTGGGTGGTATTGCCCCCTTGGGGGCGGTGGGATTGCATAGGGGGGCGTTAAGAGGCAAAGGGATGGCAGGGGGCGCTGGCAGGGGGCGCTAACAGGCAAAGGGGCGGCAGGGGGGCGCTCGAGGTGGTCTCTCCAGAAGGTCCTAAAACCCAGGGGCCGAGCAGGAAAGAGCGGCAAATTCAGCTGTTCTCCCCACACCGCTCCTGCTCAGGAAGGACTTTCTCACTCACGCAGCTGGTCTCTCCTCCTATCTCAAGCCCACCGCGGCCCCACCAGAAGTAGGGGGTGGGGGAAGCGCCCACAGGGGGCAGCAGAGCAGGAAACAGCGGCGAATTCAGCTGCTCTGCCCACTCTTCTCCTGCCTAGGAGGGCCCAGGGCTTCTTTACATTTATATACCGCCCCATAGCCGAAGCTCTCTGGGCAGTTTACAAAAGTTAAAAACAGTGGTGTTATGCAAGTTTTAAAAAGAACCTTCAATAAAATATATAGTCTTATGCTACCTTGACGGATTTTTCAAACAGGATTTAAAAACCCAGACACGCAGTGATAAAGTATGATTTTCTGCAATGAGAACTGGCATGCTTCCTCTCCCCATTTATAATACATCACATGTCAGAAGAAGACAGCAGAAGATACTGCTCCTGATTTTCAGCCAGCCACAGTACTCTATGATATTCAAACCCAGGAACTGTGCTTTGTTTAAACTAGGATTTGAGATGCTTAAGCTATGCTTAGGAGAACAAGCCAAGATGAAATTAAGATTTCAGAATCTGGCTGGTTCTCACTAACCTTATTTTTTTTTAGCAGGGGTGGAGAAATAACCCCCTCCCAGCCCTTTGTTATCTGGTCCTGGCCACTTTGCCTACCCCATACTTTCCACCATTGGAGAGGGTACAGGGTGAGTGAAGCACTTAGTGTACCAATTTGGAGGGCAAGTGGTGCATAAAGTAAGGGGAATCTCCCTGTTATCTCTGACCAATGATAGGAAATAATGGGGGAATTTTCCTCCCCCAACCCCCTGGTAGCCTCCAAAGCATGGCGCTTGGGGAGAGGACAGAGCAGAGCTCATGGAAGGAAGCAAAGCTTCTGTGGGATGGCTGGGAAAAATCCAAAGGCAAGATTAGGACCACACGTTCCTCATCCATGGTCTAAACAAACTACAGTTTCTTGTGTTGGGAACTATGCGCAGTCTAAAATCTGAAGTGGAAGCTTTTGATATTCTCGTGAGATATACAAAAGGTGAAGATATGGGTTTTTCTCATATTAGGACAGCATGGCTTCCTGTTTTGTCTGAACCAGGCCAATATAAGAATACTTCAGAACCAATGCTTCACACAACTTGCCTCGGTGGATAGAAAGTAGATTTGCCAAATAAGCCATCAGTTGTTTGTTGGACTGAAATAAATTATTTAATTATTAATCCATTAGGAATAGATCTTTGTCTATTAGGACTAGACTTTTGCCTCTGCAAGTAGGAATTATTCAGAGTGCATTAACGTTAGATAAAAGATTTTTTTAAAAAAGCTGATAATGAACAGAACATAAACCTGACTCTGAGAAGAAGAAAAAATCCATAATAATAATAATAATAATAATAATAATAATAATAATAATTATTATTATTATTATTATTATTATTATTATTATTATTTAGCCAAGAGGTCTTCAGACTGCAGCTAACCTTTCTGGCTTGGCTCTGACCTCTTCCAGAGAAATCTTCAAGGGACTCAAGGGAGAATTGAAGGGAAAGGATTTTTGCTTTGTTTCTTTGCAGACCTTGGAAGCTACAAAATACAGTGTTTTCTGAGGAAAGAAAAGTCTTGATAGTGCTGTTTTGTTGTTGTTGTCAAGACTTGAGAGCTGTTTATCTAATAGCATTTTAATTCTTAACAGAAAACTTGTGTTCCTGTTTATCCTGTCAATACAACTACATTTCAGATTGTACTCAATGTTACTTAACCAGATTACTGAAAATCTCCAATTTTCTGAGTCAGAAAAGTGTGCATAATTTGATTAAAATTTAAAAGGGAATATTGGGCATGTGAAATATAAATATTCAACTAAAACAAGACCTTGCCAAGCAGTCAAAATTCATGGTAAATAGTTTTAATAAATGTACAAAGCTGCAA
Organism: Elgaria multicarinata webbii; assembly: GCF_023053635.1. Classification (NCBI taxonomy): domain Eukaryota; kingdom Metazoa; phylum Chordata; class Lepidosauria; order Squamata; family Anguidae; genus Elgaria; species Elgaria multicarinata. Next base: position 63,256,429 of record NC_086179.1, on the reverse strand, counting down.
TCGCTTCTGGACTCTCATATTTATTCACTTTTATTTATTCAGATAAATCATTTTTACCCCACTCCTTTCCTGGGAAAGGCTCTTAGAGTGGCTTACATAATCAATGAAATCAATTAAAGATCAATAAAGACAAGACAGTCCCTGCACACAACCTAAAAGGCATGACACAAAAGGGAAAAAAAGGGATGGGGACAGGAGGTAAAAAACAAACTCAGGAACCAGTTCTTAATGTTTTGTAAAAGTCCTTATAATGACCAGCTCGCATAGAAACAGTTCAGGGTAAGGTGGAGCCAAATGGAGCCAATTAGAATAACTCTTTTTGACAGGTATTTTGTTTCTATTCTCTGTCCACAGAGCACACAAAACCATTCTGTGGTTCCCTTTGTTCTTGCTCACGATATTTGCTTGACACAGGGCTGAGTGGATACTGTCAGGAACAAATCTCCTTTGTCTAAATTTTACTTAATAGGAGAGGAGAAGGGCTCATATGATTTATTGTTTGGAAATTTCGGAGTTGAGGTAATTTTCCATCTGGTCCAATCAAGACATACCAGAAGAGGGTAGAGAGAAAATCTACTCTCTAAATGGAGTAGGTGTGAAGTGCACAAGCAGCGTTTTTCAATGCAGCTTGTTTCTTCTGATGAACACACAGTCTCAGAGCTGAACAGAATGGATATTACATGGTGGACAAATCTATGAGAAGTAAACAAAAGGGATCTAGAATGTATTGGAGCTCCTTGCAATGGTCCTATCACAGTTCCAAGTGTGCAGAACAGTGTGTTCTATGGCTAATGACTGCATTCAAATGTGCAGTGCAGGTTAAATATGTTTATCTCGCTGTACTTTAAAATGTTCATTATGTGAAACGTGTAGTGCAGGATGATGCACTGCCTCATTGAGAGCAGTGTGCAATTGCTGGAGCACCTAGAACACTGCTTACAGATTTCCTGTACTGGCCAGACTACGAGCCCAATGGGCACTAAGCAAAGCTTGGAGAACGAATCATGAGTCATCCAGCAGTGAGGAGGCAATTCCTCGTGGCGATGGTAGGAACAGGCTCATCAGGACCTTGGAGAACTGCCAGTGGAAAGGCAGATATTGATCCTGTTCTTATATAACCCCAAACATGTCCTTTTTAATACAAGGACTCTGCCTCTCAAGTGGAATTGCAGGGAATGTAAAGGGATGGCACTCCGGTCTGGAATATGCATGGTGACATTGTTGGATAGTAACACATTGTGTCCTCCGCCTTCTCCAGTGAGGTTTCTTTGGAGAGTTAATGGCTTTGGGCAATTAGTTTCCCAGGCTGGGAGGCGTTGAGAGCCTAAGAAGAAGACGCTCCCTTCCCTTGAAAATATGTGTGCTGGCCTCTCAGCTTTTGATTGGGAGTGGACAGGCATCTAGCATGCAAGCTGATAAAATCTAGCCTGCAGGTTTTAGTCTTTGGTCTTGCTCCAAGGGGCAATACGTGTGCAGCCAGCTTGGAGGAATTTTGCAGGTCCTGAGGAAATGACTTCTCATACGTTGTTGGCCCCAAAGTACAAGCAGTGTGACAGAGAACTGCTTTATCAACTGAGAGAGGTGTGACTTTCTTTGCATATATATTCTGCATACATTTTCTATCAATAAACTGTCATGTTTTTGCACAAGTGGCTTTGTTTGATCTTGGTAATCAAAAGAATCTAATTGACTGGGACCTGACAGAATCAGAACCTCAGATCAATACTGAGACTCTTGGGCAAATGATCCTGGTTGAAGTCCTTCATTTATTTATTACATTTCTATACTGCCCAATAGGCAAAGCTCTGTGGGCAGTTCACAGCATGATAAAACATCATCTAAAACATTTAGCATTCTAGAATTTAAAGCAGTTTAAAAACAAATTAAAATCAATTAACAACAAACCGACTAGGACCTGATTTTTAAAAAGCTATTATTAAAGATTCACTATCTTTCCCCCCACAGATTCAGGGAACACTCTTGTACACCAGTTCTACCCTTAAAGGCGGCCTACAAATAATTTTTAATAAATAAATACAATTTAACATTATAAATTGCGGGAAGGGAAACATGTATTTTTGTGAAGGTTTGATAAGAGCAAATTCCAATACAATTATATGCATGAACTCTGTCCTTTTAAAGGATTCAGGATAATGATAACATAGTCTACATATGTACAACTTGTACATGTGTGAGCTCTATTCAGACCTTCAGCTGAATGCATAGAGGGTGGAAGTAGGGGAAATAGGTACAGGTGCAATTCAACTTTTCTCCCTTCTGCACATGTTCACTAGACATGTAGAAAAGGCATCTAGTACACAATTCATAATACTGTCCCATGTATTAATGCAAGTCATCAGTTTTTGTGATCCCCAAGCCCCCCTGCCGGTATGAAACAATAAAGACATCTGCTGTGTAATCCACAAAACTTTATTCCACATACAAATATCTCTTCTCACCTGAAGGGTGTGTAAATGCTAGGAGCTATGTTCTAAGCTTCATTTGATGAACAAAGCTAAGCAGTTACCTTGAGCTCAAGCAGGGCTGTTCCCAGGATTCCAACAGACACTTTGGTCAGGCAGGATCTTTCTTGAGGAACCTCTTGCAAGTTACTACCTGAAGACTCAACCTCCCACCTGCTCTTAACTCCACCCTTTTGATCCTGCGGTGGACTATGGGTTATGTCAACTCTGGTGTCTGATCCCCCTCAGACAGAGGCTGAGTTCCCAGGAGGCTGGGGGATGATCTCTGGGTTATCTGCATTCTCGGAGATAAGCTATTGGAAAGATTTATCCTTGACTCCTGAAGAGTCTTGGAGAATCTCCTTCCCCGCTTCCTACGTTTGCTGGTAAATTTCTAGTTATTCTTCTTCAGATTCTGAGTCTGATTAACCCCCCCCCCCCACACACACACACCACCTTCCCCCACACTAGGGAGAACAGGCCTGATCCTGATATCAGTTAAATAAGAAAATATTTGAATCATATTTGAATCAAAACTTGAAATATACAGATGTACCTACACACACACACACACACACACACACTCCTTGTATTTCTTTGCTGAAGGCATATCTTTATTTTATTTTTTAAAATTTCAGCAACCCTTTAAAGCCATATCTATAATTTAATAATGGTTTAGTGCTTTATAAAGCTCCATTTGAGTGGGAGTCAATTATAAAGGACTTTTATAATAATACCACTTACAAAATGCATTTTTTTTTCTTTAAAATGCCCTTGAACCTGAGGTTATATTTTCCATACTTTTTTCTATTTTGAAGCCAAGAAGGTTCTATCATTCAAACAGGCTATGACCCGTGATTTGATAATCCACTGCAATGAATTATCTTCATTCTGTTTTTCCTTTTCATATGAGGAAAAAATGCCAGCAAGAATGTAGTCAAATACTAATGCAATCAGCATTCTAAGTCCATATAGCAGTAATAGCAGCAGAGCTTTAGGGTCACAGAAAGTGGGAAGATCACCATAGGTTATGTCATATGACAATATCCAACACTGATGTTCACGATCGTATCTCGGCATGTCTCTCAGATATCTCAGCTTGGTTGCTTCATCGACTGAATTGCTTGTTTTTCCTCCTAAACCTTATCTCTCATTCTCTCTTACTGTCAATGATGTCACGCTTACTCCAGTCAAGGAAGCTTGTAGTCTTGGCTTTATATTTGATTCCTCGCTCTCCTTTGTTCCTCATATTGAGGCAGTAGCTAAATCCTGTCGTTTTTTCCTGTATAATATTGCCAGGATTCGATCATTTTTGTCTGTCTCTTCTGCCAAGACTCTTGTTCATGCGCTGGTTATTTCTCGGTTGGACTACTGCAACCTTCTTCTCACTGGCCTTCCTTCTTCTCACATCAGTTCGTTGGTTTCTGTTCACCACTCTGCTGCTAAGAGCATCTTCTTGGCTCGCCGCTCTGACCATGTTACTCCACTGCTGAAATCTCTTCATTGGCTTCCAATTCACTTCAGAATCCAATATAAACTTCTCCTGTTGACCTACAAAGCTTTTCACTGTCTAGCTCCTTCCTATCTCTCCTCTCTCATCTCACACTATCGCCCCGCTCGTGCTCCTCGCTCCTCTGATGCCATGTTTCTCACCTGCCCAAGGGTCTCTACTTCCCTTGCTCGGCTTCGTCCATTTTCTTCTGCTGCCCCTTACGCCTGGAACGCTCTTCCAGAACATTTGAGAACTACAAGTTCAACCGCAGCTTTTAAAGCTCAGCTAAAAACTTTTCTTTTTCCTAAAGCTTTTAAAACCTGATTTTGTTCTGACTTTATACTGTTAGTTTTACCCTACCCAGTGCCTGTTTGCATTCTCTTCCCCTCCTTATTGTTTTATTATGTTTTTATTAGAATGTAAGCCTATGCGGCAGGGTCTTGCTATTTACTGTTTTACTCTGTACAGCACCATGTACATTGATGGTGCTATATAAATAATAATAATAATAATAATAATAATAATAATAATAATAACAGTGGGATCCACTGCTTGCACAACGGGAATTTAGTGCTTCAGATAGGAACTGGAAACATATAACGGAACTCCGCCAACCCGTCCCAATTCGGAAACCAGCATTTCTGCTCATTTGGGGGCTTACCTCATTGCACAAGAAGTGAGTCCTGCTTGTGCAACAGAATCAGTGGGAGCACAGTGGCCTCATTGGATACTACCCAGTGGGAGCACAGTGGGAGCACAGTGGCCTCATTGGATACTACCCAGTGTATCTGAAATACATATTTAAGGACACAACTTTGGAAGCCAAATATTATGAAAAGATGTGATGCACTGCTAATTCAGAATTACTTTTATTTCTTTATTTGAAACATTTGTTGGCTGCCTTCCAGGGCAAAAGCCCTCAAAAAGGCACATTACAACACCAAGGCAGCAGCTTAAAATCTGGTGTTGCATTGATACAGGTTGTTGTTGTTTTTAAAAAAGATCCCTATGTATGCATATCATTTTCATACTTGATAAAATGGATGTCATTTGTGATTGTAGAAGGAATAGCCATAAAATGCACATGATACTGCAGTTCAGAGTTTTCTGGGGAAATCCTCCCACCCACCCCGCAGTGCTTATTGATTTGTTTTCAGCCTTTTCTTTTCTACCTCACTAGGGAATTTTTGACATCAAATCTGACTTTCAGCAATTTACTTTTAAAAGTGGTCTTGTGAGTGCCTCACATGGAAAGTTTATCTGGGTGCTTCAACATTTCCTGGATGTATCCATGAATAGAGATCCTAGAGATCCTATAAGGTTTTCTTTATGGATTCATTTCCAGAAAATTTGTGTGCATTAATAATCACGTGTAAATTTTCCACACGAAGGTCCTGATGAAACTGATTTCGTAAGACTATCTGTGAGTGTTAAGAAGGCTATCTAGTAGGGAAGGACCTTAATCTCTAGTTGTCAAGGCTCCCAAGTCAGAGCAGTTATTATACAAGCAAGGTGAAAGTGAGTTGCTCATGCACTGTGGTCTTCAAAATATTTCAAGACTTTCCTTGGCTTGTGAGATTCTGTCAGCAGACATGCCACCAGCAATCTAAGTAGTAGAGATGTCGTGAAGTTTTTCTGAACCAGAATTATGTATCGCATGGCCTTCCATGCCAGGTAAGGCTTCTACCTATTGTGTTAGGAGCCACGGTGACAAGAGAGACAGGAGAGAAGAGTAAAACTTCTTCCTGTACTTTTACCATGTGCCTCTGTTTCTTCTGCCATCATCCCTTAAAGGATAGGGACTAGGGAGTGTTATGGAGGGGGTAGTTGTCAAGAACTGGGGTCTGGGGATGGGGAAAAGCGGTAGAGACTGGTGGATAATTTTCCCGAATTCTCAGACTGACTTGGAAAAATTGTCCAAGATCTTCTGATCTTTTTAGGAAGATCTAGGATAATTTCTGAATTAATCTGGGATGAGTGGCCATCCCTACTAACTACTGGACAATATTATAACTGGGCAGGATCTACACTACAACAGTTTATAACAGTAGTGACAACTCTTGGGGCCCAGAACACACACCATATGCAGTTTTCAAACTGTTTTCAAAGTTTCATATCCTGCTTGATCTGGCCCTGGTCACAACTTTCCTTAAACCAACTTTTATTCTTGAAGATCTAAGCAAAGCTTTCTCTTGCACTTTGACCCTTCCAACTCTCATAAAAAATAATTCCTGTTGCTACAACCTGGATCTTTGATATACTTACATGCTTTAACTTTGTTATCTTTGGCTCTCAAGTTAACCTTTATAAAGCATCAGCAATTGAGTTGCATTTCACACACTTAAAAGTCACATCGTGTAAAGACTCTTCACGTTTCTCAGATCTACATCTATAACCATTATATGTGAGTTGTGCTTGTAGCCCTTATTCTATGTGGGTGAAAAACATGCTGTCTGCTGCTTTCAGTGGGGAAAGTGCATGTAAAACCTTAACAGTTATGTCAGCAGCAAATGAATTCATTTCAGAATGGTTGAGGTTTATGTAGCTTTCAAAATGGTTTGGTCATGGCTTTCTAAACTGGAAATTCTGTGTCTGGTGCTGTCAGAAAATATAAAACATCATTCAAATTCATCCATTCTGCTTTTCTTCCAAGCTAACTCACATCTAATATCACATTCAGTGGGGTCAACAGTACACTGGAGTTCTTTTTACAATGACCCTATTTTAAAGGGCCATAGCACTTTCCTTTCTGCTCCTATATACGTGTGCAACAGGATATTGAACTTGAAGTGTTTCATCCTGTTTTTTAAAATATGTAGTACTGCTGCTATAGAGGTTGTCTGCAAGTATCCAAGAGGGAATCTACACTTATAGTTTTAGAACGTTTCTTACCGGTTTGAAGTGTGCGTTTCATGGTATTTCACCACATGACGTATACTTTTTGACGTATTTTTCTTCCCTTTTCTTCGTTTTAGTTTTCGAACCTCTCAGGAAAAAGTTGTGGGTTTTTTTGTATGCTGTGCCCGAATTCTTCATATTAAATGTGTTTCCAGTAGTACTGGGGGCGTGTTTATTTAATTTCCACGCCTAAACCTCCAGCCGTTAATTTTTTCTAGCCTCATAAAAGTGAAACTGGAAGTGGCTGCAGCCACTTCCAGTTTCACTTTTGTGAGGCTCGGCTTGGTGTGTTGTTTGTAGGTGGTGGATGTCTTCTAATCTAAAGGTAAGAGAAGAGCAAGTGGGAGGGGAAATGGCAACACGGGGAAATAGAAGAAGCGGATTACTGGGGGCGGAGCTTGGCAGCCATGGCGGTGGCAGGTTTCTTCTGAGGCTCTGAGCGGCGTTGCCGGAAAAAGCAATTATCTATTTTTTAATGGGCATAAATCTTTGAGCAAACGACAGGAAATGATTATAAAAGCTATCGGAGCTGGAAAGTGTTGAGAAGAGCCGATGGGATGAGGTGAGCTTGACGGAATGTCTTTATAAACTGCAGAGGCGAAACCGAAAGTAACATGATTGATGTCGCAGTTTGAAAAGAAAGAACTTATGCTTGTTAGACGTTGATCTGATTTACAGCGATCCTCACTTCTCATCCTTTATCTTAAGTTGGAAAGATTGAAATACTGGCTTTGAAGTTGTTTGCTGTAATCTTTGTAAAGTGGAAAGTGGAAGCTGTTTGCGGTGTGCCGAGAAGGGGGGGGGGGGGTGAAGGGGAAGAAACAGCATTCTGTGAGGGAGATGTGGGATTTTGAGAAACTGTGAATGATTGGATCTGATCCCCTCTAGTGAATGCTGTTGTGAACTGAATATATTTCCTCCCCCTCGGGAAGAAGGTGGTGTGTTTGGCACATAGAAGAGAAGCCAGTAAAAGTTGCTAAGGAAGTGGGGGCTCTAAGATTTATGCCCTACTCAGAAGGGTCCTATGTCCAACATTAAAAAAAAGATTAAGAAGTGGGAAAAGTTGAATAGACAAAAAAAGAAACCTTCAAATCATAATTTAACCCACCTCTCCCACCTGGAAGATACAGCCCCTGGAACAGACCAGGAAGACGAAGTTATAGACCCAGTTTCTTTGGATACAGTACCAAATAAAGAAAAGAATATGGCTGAAGGGGGAAAAGCAATGGACAGCAACTTTCCCTCCCTAGCAGAAATTAAGGCAGTTATTGTAGAGAATAATATCATCATTTTTAAAAAAATGGATCTGCAAATGAATGAATTTAGACAACAAATGCGTGTTCTTTCGGATAAGACCGCAGAAAACTCGGATAAGATCAAAGAGATAGAGGCAAAAGCGGAATTGGACCAGAAGAAGCAAGAGGCCTTTGAAAAATCAACAAATATTTAATTTAAGGAATGGGAATTACGTCTGATCGCCTTGGAAGACCAATCTCGTAGATCTTCGTTTCGAATAAAGCAGCTGAAGCAGATACAAGGAGAAGATCTTAGAGAAATCATTCTGAACTGGTTCAAAGAGCTGATGCCTGACATCCCAATAGATGGATCGGATCTGGACCGAGTCCACCGCGTGGGGGGGCAAAACTACAAAGGGACTAGAGATATTTTGGTGAAATTTGGTAACTATTATAAAAAAGAGCAAATCATGAAAGAATTGAGATCTTTGACCCAGTTACAATATAAAGGCAAAGCAGTGCAAATTTATAATGATCTTTCTCAACATACATTAAATTGGAGACGGAGTATTAAACCAATAACTGGAATGTTAATGCAGAACAAAATTCCATACGCATGGGGTTACCCGGTTTTCTTAAGATTTACATATGGGAGGAGGGAACACAGAGTAACCTCATTGGATCAAGGTAAAGAATTGCTGAAGAGGCTGGATCTGGATGGGGAAGCAAATGGGGCTGGAGTGGGTGGGGGAGGGAATGAGGCTGGGACATCTGGAGAGTAAGAGAATTGTTAATTATGTTTGGAGATAATTGCAAATAGAAATGCTAATATAGAAACCTGCCGGCCAGGCGCAGCACTGCCTCCCCCCCCCTTTAAAGTAGATGGCTGGAGTACTAGACTCACGGGGATATGGGGGGGGGATTAGAGTGGGGGGGTGGGGAGGGGGGGAAGGTAGGAGAGGAGGGATTGGGGTAGGAGGGTGGGGGTTTTATGTATGGAGTTTGTTTTTTTATGTAAGCAAGTTTGAATTGCTGAGCACAAGGGATCGGAAGAGATTTCAAAAGGGTGATTATGGATAAAAAGATAAAGGTATCAACACTCAATGTTAAAGGTTTGGGGGCAGTCGTGAAAAGGAAGAGAATAGAACAAATGTTTAATAAAGAGGGATCAGATATTATAATGGTCCAAGAGACACACCAAGGCTCCGAGAATTCGAATATGATAAAATTAAAGTGGTTAGCCTATTATGAAAAGTCATTAGGGACATCGAAAAAAAATGGAGTGGCCACTTTGATTTCAAAAAAAAGTGGGTTTATATTAGAAGAAGTAAAAAAGGATGATAAGGGCAGATATCTTATGTTAAAAGGTAAAATTGAGGGAAAGGTCTATACTTTGATTAATGTTTATGCCCCAAATGAGAGGCATAGAGAGTTTTTTATAAAGTTGTTTAAAGAAATAGAAGAATTTAAGGAGGGGTATGCTATATTAGCTGGGGATTTTAATATGGTTATGGATAATAAACGGGACAGGTCAAATCCCACTAATGTTGAAAAGAGGAACAATATGACTATATTGAATAAATTAGTAAAAGAAAATGATTATTTAGATTCGTGGCGTTTACTTAACGGGAATAGGCCTGGATTTTCATACTTTTCCCCAGTTCATCATACATACTCCAGGATAGATTATATATTTGTTTCAAAAGATTTTGCAACGAGGATTTGTAAAATGGAAATGGGGGTAATAAAAGTAACTGATCATGCCTTGTTAAGTTTAGAATTTACAGTTAAGAAAGATTATAAAGAGGCATATAGATGGAAGCTGAATACAAAGATATTGAAATATAATAAAATAGTAGATAAAATTCGGAAGGAACTGTCGGAGTCATGGGAAATTAATGAAAAAGGAGGAACAGCTGGGTCAGTCATTTGGGACACCATGAAGGCTGTAGCAAGAGGAATCTGTATTAGAGAAACATGTAGTTTAAAAAGACAACAACGTGCAGAACAGGAAAAGTTAGAGATAGAAATTAAAAACTTGGAGGAAAGATATTGGCGAGTTAAAGATAAATATAAATTAGTGGAAATACAAGCTAAGAAGAAACAATTAGAAAATTTAAATATAGAAGAGATTCAAAAGAATTTAATGTATATGAAAAGGGAATATTTTGAAAACAGTGATAAGAACTCGAGGTTGCTTGCCAAGCTCACACAAAAAGAAAAAGGGAGGAATGGGATAGAAACGTTGAAAGATAGCCGAGGGAATTATTGTCATGCAATGAAAGCTAAAATAAAAATTTTTCAGGAATTCTATCAGGAATTGTATAAGGGTAAAGAAATTCAACAAGAAAAGGTGGAGGAGTATATTGGAAGGTTTATAAAGAAGGGAATAAAATTAGAATATAAGGAGTTAATGGAGTCAGTAATAACTCAAAGAGAAGTTGAAGAGGTTATTGATAAGTTAAAAGTTGGTAAATCACCGGGAGCAGATGGTTTGGGTCCAGAATATTATAAGGTCTTCAAAGACTGTTTAGTTCCAAAATTAATGGAACTTTATAATAGGATATTATCAGGAGAGAAGATACCTGAATCATGGGAACATTCAGTGATAATTCTGATCCCAAAACCAGATAAAGATTTGACTAATCCCGATTCTTATAGACCTATTTCTTTAATAAATCAGGATGCTAAAATTTTTACATCTATTATGGCCAAACGGCTAAATAAATTTTTGGCAGAATATATAGGAGCAGATCAATGTGGGTTTGTGGTAGGAAGGCATATGCATAATTTAGTGGGTAGAGTTTTAAATGTAATAAATGTAATAAAAAAAGCAAATATTAAGGCAGGTATTATGGCATTAGATATTTTTAAAGCTTTTGATTGTGTGAGCTGGCAGGCACTAAAGAGTATTATAGATAAATTGGGATTTGGAAATAAATTTAAAAATGTAATAGAACAGCTATATTCCCAAAATACGGCGGTAGTGGTGGTAAATGACGGACTTACTGAAAAGATACGACTAGCCAGAGGAACAAGACAAGGATGTCCGCTCTCGCCGGTCCTGTTTGTAATGGTTATGGAAGTTTTGGCGAAGGCACTAAGGGAGGATGAAGAGTTAGAAGGAATTGGAGAGGTAAGGGAAATAAAGTTAAACATGTTTGCGGATGACACTTTATTGACCATTAAGAATCCATTAAGAAAATTAGAAAGAATTAAATATCAGTTGAGGGAATTTGAGGAAATTACAGGGTTAAAAATAAATTGGTCTAAATCAGAGATGATGTTGTTTAACTATACCAAGAAGGAAGAAAAGGATGGGGAATTTAAGGGAATGGAATTGAAAGTTAAGAATGAGATTAAATATTTGGGAATTAAAATTACAAAAAATGTAGAGAATCTTGAAAAGGAAAATTTAACGAGGTTAAAGAAAGAGGTATTAGAGAAATTGGAGAAATATAAAAGATTAAATTTATCTTGGTTCGGAAGAATAGCCTTAATAAAAATGAAGATATTAGCTAAAATTAATTTTGTATTTAGAATGTTACCTATAAAAATATCAGAAACCGAGATAAAAAGTTGGCAAAATATTATTAATAAATATTGTAATGGAGAAAAGAGAGCAAGAGTGAATAAAAATAATTGGTACCTAAGCCAAAAAAAGGGGGGAATGGGTCTCCCAAACATAAAATTATACTACGTAGCAAATAGATTAAGACATGTTGTAGAAGCAATTATGGGAGTAGGAGATTTATATTGGATGGAAGAAAAAACCATAAATAAGGTAGAGATGAATTTGGAGAATGTTTTTTTTAAAGACGGAGGAAGAAAGTGGGTTGGAAGTATAGATAATCCACTCCTGAGGACTCAATGGGAAATTTGGAGTAAATTTAAAGGGAAGCTGCTTCCGAGCAACTCTCCCTTAGCACCGATAATAATGTTAAAGAATTTCCCAGAGGATCTAAAGGGTAGATTATGTAAAATATTAAAAGAGAAAAATAAAATAAGATTAAAGGATTGGGTAAGAGATATTAAAACAAGAGAGGATATGGAAAATTTGTTAAAGGAGAAGAAGCTATCTTGGTTAGAATATGGTCAATTAGAGCAATGGAATAAAAAGTGGATTAAAGATAATAGAATGTGCAGAAAGATGACGAGGTTTGAAGAATTAGTAGTAAGTAAGGAGGAAGGGAAAGGAGGGAGTATAGTTTCAAAAGGATTAATGAGTGAAATATATAAAATATTGTTAGAGAAGGAGTTTAGAGAGAATACAGAGAAAATGGTTTGGGAATCAGATTTGAAGATACAAATAGGGCGACAGAGCTGGGAGGGACTATGGAAACAAAGAGTGTTGAGAAGTTTATCAGTAAGAATAAAGGAGAATTATTTTAAAATCCTATGGAGGTGGTACCTAACCCCGGTTAGATTGAATAAGATAAGTGATCAACATTCAGCAAATTGTTGGAGAGGTTGTGGGGAAAAAGGAACGTATTTACATATGTGGTGGCAATGCAAATATGTACAAAGATTATGGAAGATGGTGTTCTCAGAAATTGAAGAAATAGTGGGAATGAAAATAGAACAAACACCAAAAATAGCATTGCTGTCACTATTTGAAGATATAAAGTGTGGAAAAGGAACTATAGAGCTGATATCGAATTTGTTGGTTGCAGCACGACTGATGGTAGCTAGGAACTGGAAGGTCCAAGGGGAATATTCTATTGAGGAATGGTACAAAGAAGTATGGGATATAGCCATTAATGATAAACTGACATGTAATATTAAGTGGAGAAAAGGCGTAACTAAAATAAATGAGTTCGAAGGAATTTGGAAACAGTTCCTAGTGTTTGTGTTTACTAAGGGAAGTGGGAAACCACCAGCAGAAGAAACGATTAGATTTTGGACTCAAGAATGATCCCGAGGTGGGGGGTGCACTTTTATGTTAAGAACGAAGATGTTGTAGTATGATAAGGTATATGTAATAGTTTTTGATATTTGTACTCAACAATCATTCAATATGTATGCAGCAGATATTTGATGTTTTCTTTTCTTATTGTGTTTTGTTTCAGTTATATTTTGGTAATGTATATCTATGTTTATATAGTGTTGAAAATGAATAAAAAAATTTAAAAAAAAAAAAAAGAAGCGGATTACTTTCCTAAGTGTGCCAAAAAAGAATGCTTTCCCACTGAAAGAGAAGACGTAAGTAAACGTTTTAAAAACACCTATGTTTAAAAAACGTTTTTAAAAGAAACGTTTATATACTGTAAAAAAAAGTTTCATATACAAGTGTAGATGTCTCCCAGGTCTGTGGTATTGTATCGCACTGGCTGTGTTTGTATGTAACTACAAGCCAGGATTGCTGAAAATTCTAGTAACATACACAAGCAACAGGCCTGATTGCTCCTACTTGGCTTCTTCCGCACGTGAAACAGCTAAACTAACCAAAAACTAGCAGGGAAGCAAAAGCTTCCTGTTACATCTGAACCTGGCCCCTGGTTTGTCAGTCTCCTAGGAAACCAGACAGGAAACCAATTTCAACCCCTGGCTTCAGAGTCTGGTTTGCAGGAGGCCAGGCTTTCAGGTAACAGACCCTGCTTTTGAATGATAAGCCGGAATTCTCCACAATTCTGGCTAATTGTTACATATCAACATAGCCACTGACTTGCTATTGCCCCTCCCCAGTCCAAAAGCTTATGAACAGTTGCTCTCCTTTTTCAGTCTAATGTCCTTTAAAATATTTCAGAACATGTCCCTATTAATCTCTTTTTCTGTAGACTAAGCAGAATAGCCTCTTCAGCCTTTATAGATAGATAGATAGATAGATAGATAGATAGATAGATAGCCAGATAGCCAGCCTTCTATAACCTTTATTATCCCACCTAGGAACCTGTCTAATTCACCCAAGGCAAGTGATAGATCTGAGTTATAGCTAGCCTTAAGGGTCCCCCCCGAAATGGGAGTCACCCATTGCTTCTTTGTCCCAGAATGCTAGGTGTAATCTGATACCTGCAAGTGACTTAATTCGTTCAGTCTACATTCTCCATCTTCAGACTGAGTTAAAACTGCAGACTCCATGGCTACACCATCTGTCCCCCTCCATCCTCTGCTTAGCCTGATGAAGAGTCTTGGAAAACTTGAAAGCTTGCACTCTTTTTGGCTGGTCCCAATAAAGATATTGCTCAACTGTGGATTTTGCATTTTTATTATCCTTGTATATGTGATACCATAAAGAGAACATGGGATTATTTTGTAGAACTTTCACCAATCTCTCTCTCTCTTTTTTTCTTTCTTCTTCTGGGCCTTTCTACACCTCCTGGCCTTCCTGGAGAGAGGGGGAGGATCTTGGATTTCCTGCTTCCGAGACCCTCCTCCTGGGTCCACACACCTGTGCCACATCCAGGGATGGTGCACACACCATTTTTTTTGAAGCAGTGGGGCTGGTCGCACAAGAGTGAGGCCCCGCTCCATTGGAAATGTGAGTTTTTTAAAAAGAAAACACCTGAAACTGCCCTCCAAACCCTCTCCCTGCCATCCCAGAGGTGGTGAAATTGCTGTCACCCCCTCCCCTGATGGGCACAGAGCTGCACTGCGTGGCTCCATGCCCATTTCTGGTGCCGCGCTTACTCGCAAGTAAGTGCGGCAATAGGCAAGATGGGCACCCACATCTCCCGTGCTCTTGGGACAGTCCTGAGACCACAAGAATAAACAGGTTTTCCCAGGGTTTCTTTATCCCTGGGAAAACTTGTGCCTGTCCCCCCTGCCCCTGGGAAATCCTGTGCATCATTTGGATGCACAGGGACTCAGTTGTGATCAGCCCGGACTATCGGGCTGGTGTAGAAATGGCCTCTCTCTCTCTCTCTCTCTCTCTCTCTCTCTCTCTCTCTCTCTCTCTCTCTCTCTGTGTGTGTGTGTGTGTGTGTTGTTGAACTCTAGGGATCATATGACTAAAACAAGAAATGATACAATTACAGTCCTACAAAATTCAGAAAAAGAAAGATTTGTTATACTGGAGTTTTACATACCATGCTTTCAGTAATATCAACCAATCTGTGTTTCAGCAGTTAGCAGTTTAAGGAAGCATGTCCACAATTCCAGCAACTTCTATATTTATTCTTTTGCTCCTTGCCAATCACCTATTGAATAACTTATATCCTAATTAATGAAATCTAAAGAAAGCTGAGAGCCAAACAAATCAGGATAGGGGACTCACATTTGTGTTCACAAATAAGGTGGGATGGTGTGGTCTACTTTTTACATCAAAAGACAGGTAGCTGTACATACCTTGTTCCTTCAATCACTCTTTGGGGACAAAGAGGTGGAGGGAAAAGCTTAAAGCCTCCTCTTGCAAAATGTCATGGTTCTGATCCAGTTGGGGACCACATGTGCTTATACAAAAAGTAAAAATAATAATAATAGCATGCTGAACTACAGCAAGATGATTAATAGAGCATGTAGTTTTGCCATCAGGTTCCAATGAAATTCAGATTATGGTAGTCACAACTAACTTTTCACATTGGTTTCAGTAGGATCTAAGTGCAACTAACATAAGTTGGATAGATGCAAACTCTAGTATGGAATCAATTTCCTAATCTCTTTAGGAAGGAGGTTCCACTGGGGCCATGACCCTTATAGTCTGCTTCTAGTCGTTACTGCCCTGACCTTCCACAACGTTGGAAGAACCAATGGGGCTTTTTAACTAGACTTCAAATTAGACTGAAAAGGGTCCAGGGAAGATATGCCATCCTGGGACATCTGGAGTTGCTCTGCCAGTGCATCCAGGTTATGGAACTTGTGGCCTTCCAGATGCTTTTGGACTTGAACTCCCATGTTGGCCATGTTGTCTGAGGCTGATGGGGGTTGGAATCCAGCAACGTCTGGAAGGATATAGGTTTCACATGCCTGCAGTATATTTTCAATCGCTTTACCCAGAAAGGTAAGATTGGCTACAGGTTGAAAGTTGGTTACGTTAGCTTTGTCTCAAGAGATTTGTCCTTTGTCTTTGTTCCCATCCCACCTGCAAAATATAACAACAACAATAATAACAACAACAACAACAACAACAACTTCCAGTAGTTAGGAAGTATGAGTAGAGTGCTGTTGTTTTCATGTTTTCTTGTCACCTTCTCATCAGTATCTGGTTGGCTACTGTGGAACAGAATGCTAGACTAGATAGGCCTTTGGTCTGATCCACATGGCCTTCTTACGTTCCTTCAAAACTTGTGGGAACTGACCCTCCCTTAATGAGATCCGAAGCTAGAGAACAGATTTATTTTGCACATGGGTAAGATCGTAAATGCATGAGCTGAAAGAAGCAATACTGCTCCTTCATTATGAATAAAGTTCAGTGCAGTTTTGTGGTTTAATTATGGTAGTGAAAAAGAGACTTCTCTAATCGGTCAATATAGCATTGTAATTGTAACATATATCTTACCAATCAACATTTCAGACAGGTCTGGAATGGGAAACACATTTTGCATCCCATTCTATATCCTAAATTAGGAGTTTATTTATCTCTGGGGAGTGTTTGCCCTCTCCTGTTTTCTGTAGAAATAATGACATCTGAATAATGTCTGTATTTCAAACCACTTCTCTAGAAACATAAAGAAAATTAACCAAAGCAACAGATTGATTTCCTATTTTGTCATTGTCTAAACAGCTAAGCCAGTCTTCGGAATTTTTCATAATAGTTAAGAGCCATAACCATCAGAACCAGACAGCTTGGAGAAATAGAATCATAGAATAGCAGAGTTGGAAGGGGCCTCTCTTCAGTTCAGATCTCAAGTGAAAAGCATGCATGCAAATGGAAACCCTGGATAAGACACAAGAAGTAAAAATTATCTATCGTTAATGCTTTTTAACCTGGTTTTTCTGTGAAGACTTTTCAAATTAGCCTCTAGAAAGCTGGCACCATTTCATTTTAAAGGCATAAAAGGGCTGGGTTTTTCTTTTCTTTTCAAAACTCTGACAAACATCTTTGTGTTTTTGAATGAAATTTTATAGTGGTAGTCTATTATGTGTCTTATTTTAAATATATGCATTTTAAATTATTATTATTATTATTATTATTATTATTATTATTTATTTATTATTATTTATTTATATAGCACCATCAATGTACATGGTGCTGTACAGAGTAAAACAGTAAATAGCAAGACCCTGCCACATAGGCTTACAATCTAATAAAATCATAGTAAAACAATAAGGAGGGGAAGAGACTGCAAACAGGCACAGGGTAGGGTAAGCAGGCACAGGGTAGGGTAAAACTAACAGTATAAAGTCCGCACAACATAGGACTACATAGACTATAGGATAGACTGTAGAACATAGACTATAGGACTGAGCTGAAAGTCTTTCAAAGTGAAATTCTATAGAAGAGAAGAGTAAACTTTATTTATTTTTCTTATTCCCAAGATAAAAGAATCTTATTTATTTATTACATTTCTATACCGCCCAATAGCCGAAGCTCTCTGGGCGGTTCACAAAAATTAAAACCAACATAAAACAACCAACAAGTTAAAAAACACAAATACAAAATACAATATAAAAAGCACAACCAGGATAAAACCACGCAGCAAAATTGATATAAGGTTAAAATACAGAGTTAAAACAGTATAATTTAAGTTAAAATTAAGCGTTAAAATACTGAGTGAATAAAAAGGTCTTCAGCTGGCGACGAAAGGAGTACAGTGTAGGCGCCAGGCGGACCTCTCTGGGGAGCTCATTCCACAACTGGGGTGCCACAGCGGAGAAAGCCCTCCTCCTAGTAGCCACCTGCCTCACTTCCTTTGGCAGGGGCTCACGGAGAAGGGCCCCTGTAGATGATCTTAAGGTCCGGGTAGGTACATATGGGAGGAGGCGTTCCTTCAAATAACCTGGCCCCAAACCGTTTAGGGCTTTGAATGTCAATACCAGCACTTTGAATTGGGCCTGGACCTGGACTGGCAGCCAATGAAGTTGTAAAAGGACTGGCGTAATGTGATCTCGCCAGCCAGTCCCTGTTAGTAAACGTGCTGCCCTGTTTTGTACCAGCTGAAGCTTCCGGACCGTTTTCAAAGGCAGCCCCACGTATAACGCATTGCAGTAATCCAAACGAGAGGTTATCAGAGCATGGATAACTTTCTCTGATATATTCAATTACACTTGCTGACATAACCATTTCATCCCTAGATTGAGTCATTTTTGTTCCGAAGGTGCTGAAAAGCCATCTTGTAAAAATCTTCTGAAATATTACTGAAATGTGGCTTACTTTTCATGTAGAGTTTTGCCTAAATAGACGCATGCTGCAGTTAATGCTGTAGTAGTGCTATTTGTCATGGGTGCATGGGATTTTCAAGGGCACAAGATAGCATTAAGCAAAGAAGAAAATGCTGAGTGCTAAAAGACAGCAGTGCGCAATGGGAAACAGAAGGTTTTGTATTACTACTTGTAGGCAATAAAACAACAGCTCAAAGAAACGTGGTTCAATTACATATGATTTAACCCACATTGCTGATGATTACTCAGACTAATGACATGAACCTGACTCAAATAAAATTCCAGTGTGGGAAATTTTGTCCCATAATTGTCTAGCTCATAGGCTTAACTAATTACCTGTACAATACAATAGAATCTTAGAACGGATGAATTTTAGGACCTAAAACTTTCATGACAGTGCATCATAGGAAAAAAAAAGGTGAGTTTTTGACTGATAATGTTCCCTCTCTATTTTTTAAAAAAGAAAGAAAGAAAGAAAGAAAGAAAGGATTCGGAAACTTTTAGATTTGTATCCAGTGGTGTGCTTTTACCAGTGGAATAGACACTGGTGGTGGATTAAATTTCTCCTCCTCCATGAAGACCCTCGTGCATCCTTCAAATCTGTTCCAGAGGGTTGACTGGAGATGAAGGGGTGGGGTGGGGTGAGGAGAGGAGAGGTCTGCAGGGGGAGGAGAGGAAGGGAAGCTCCCATTGGATTTAGCCCATAATCCTTCCCGCAACACATAGCTCTGGCTAATTATTCGGAAAGCAAATCCCCATTTTGAGACTGAGGGCATGTCTAGATGATGCCTTATCCCGGGGAT
The DNA here is from genome assembly GCF_023053635.1 of Elgaria multicarinata webbii. Taxonomy (NCBI): domain Eukaryota; kingdom Metazoa; phylum Chordata; class Lepidosauria; order Squamata; family Anguidae; genus Elgaria; species Elgaria multicarinata. The sequence continues at coordinate 63,237,282 of NC_086179.1, read as the reverse complement.
TGCCCAGAGGTCATCTGCGGGACATGTGGTCGGCCGTCCCGGTTTTGTCCCGGCTCCTCACAAGTAAATTCGAGGAGCCAGGAACCAGGCATAGGGCACAGAGCTCTTCAGGTGCTCCATGCCCGTTGGGGGTGGGGAGGGGAGCAAGGTCATTTTTTAAAAACACCTTACATTTGCACTGGAGCACAGGTACACTCCAGGTCCTTTTCTTCTATTTTTTTTTTTAAAAAAGGCGGGCGCGACATCCTCCTTCCTCCCGGGACATTGTGTGCTGCGTGTGGACTGAGGGGGAAGATCTCATGATCAGCATATCGTGAGATCCTCCCCCTCCCCTCCCCTCCCCTGGTGTAGACATGCCCGGGTCTATCCAAACTGCAAACCTCACATCCACAACATAACTGGGCGATAACATGGCGATAACAGGCACCCTTTGGAATTTTTGACCACGCAGGCCCCCAGCTTTATAGCTTGAGAAAAAGGCTACCAAGTTAGGGTGTGCTTTTGGCTCAGCCCTTTGCTACGACTAATGGAATATCCTGTGTGGAATGAGATGGGTCACACGTTCTCTGATTTCATCTGAAATCAAATGTCAATGCAAATCTTGTGTGGGTGGGCTCTCTTTGAGTGAAACATCTGAACACACCTGAGTGAAGTAAAGAAAGTTTAAATAAGACTAGAAACATTATCCTCCTAGTTAGGATATTTCTTCTGAACGTTTGAATGGTTTTTGTTGGGGTAGCAAAAGAAACTGGGTTGTGGGAGGCCTTGCCTTAGGAAAATGGTTGGAAGTTCATTAACTTTCTGGTTACTTTATTAAGAGTGGCTTTTTCATTGAAGTCTGTAAAAAGAACCTACACTGTATTAAAAGGCTCAGGAATCCTAAAATTAAGAACGTAAGAAGGTAAGAAAAGTCATTGTGGATCTGACCAGGGGTCCATCTAGTCCAACATTGTGTTCATACAGTGGCCAACCAGCTGTTGACCAGGAACCCTCAAGCAGGAATCCGCCCACGTTCCCCAGGAACTGGTGTACACAGGCTTATTGCCTCTGATACTGGAGGTAGCCATTGGCATCAGGCCTAGTAGCCATAGTCTTCTCCAGGAATTTGTCTAGCCCCTTTTTAAAGTCATCCAAATTGCTGGCCTTCACTACATCTTGTGGTAGCAAATTCCATAGTTTAACTATGCACTGTGTAAAGAAGTACTTCCTTTTATCTGTCCTGAATCTCCTACCAATCAGCTTCATGGGATGACCCCTAGTATTAGAGAGGGGGGAAATGTCTCCCTGTCTACTTTCTCCATCCTATGCATAGTTTTGTACTCCTCTTTCATGTCTCCCCTTACTCGCCGTTTGTCCAAGCTAAACACTCCAGCTGTTGGGCATGTGACCCTTCCTGTTCTGACTGATGTGTGTCTCTCAATCCCAGAAAGTTTGGACTTGAACGAGGAACCTTATGGCTCAAGTATTGATTCCCTACACTGCCAGAGCCTCTGTTAAAAGAGGGAAATTCAGGCAATTCAAGCCAGGATGCTAAACACGCTACATGATAGACATCTGTTGGTCCCAGAGTGCCAATCCCAAAACATATCTTCCTCCAAGCTCTGCTGTACTCCTTTCATCTGCCAGTTGCCCCTTTTACTACAACAATGTGCCACTTTAAACACCATTGGGGGCTGGACTTTGCCACCAATTCAGTACTTGGATACCTGGCAGAAACAATAAGTAGGTGTACCTTTCCCCATTTCAGACATGTCCCTTTCTATAAATTGACTGGCATAGACGCAAATTGCTGCAATTTGATTGACATTATTTGTAGCCTAACACAATTAGGTATAAATAGGAATAGGTTTTATATAACATACACACACACACACACACACTTGAAATAAAAGCAAAAATGCCTTCTGCTGATGACTTTTAACTCTCTGCAGTTTCTTGGAAGCATATATTCAAATTCTGGAACGTAACGTCGATCATAAAGTTTTATCACCTACTTTGTATGCTACAGAGGCCAGTTCTAGAAATCCTTTTGATTTTGATGGACAATAGAAGAGCAAGTTCTGGGGCTCCGGGACTCCAGTAAACAAACTGAGCTCTGTGCGTGCAGAAGCTTCCCTTTCTATGCTGTGATCCCCACAATGGGAAATACTTATGGGAAAATGAGCATTCCCCTCTCATAGAAAAGGTGCACAGGGTGGAGTTGTGTGGCTTCTATGGTTGTTCAAAGTTTTAGAGAAGATTTTATTTTCCTTACCAAAATACGTTTAAAGTCAATGTGAAATATTGCTAAGAAAAATAATTATCTTCATTAAAAAAAAAACCCTTGGTGAGTCTATAAACTCGCTATAGGTAAAATGCAGTTGCAAAACACTCAATGAATATTCTTGGAAATCACAGTTAGTCAGGGAATCCAGGTAATGAAATGAAACATCAGGCTTCTGGTAATAACAGTTTTCTTTCGAAATCTAACTGCATAATCTTGAGAGGCTCCTCCAGTGTAAATAGACTATTTTGTTTTCAAAGGGTTTGCCTGTCAGCATTACCCAGTGCATTGTAAGTTATCTACGAGCAATGTGTTTCTAAATTTTTATCTGCCAGCATTCAAACTGGAATATTAGAGAGAAAGCTTATATAAAGCCCAAATGTATTGCTGATCATTGTGTGCAATCTATTCTCAGTTGGAGTCTCATTTATATGGAATGTCTTGATTTAGAGTAAACTGTGTGCACACTTGTGGTTGCCTTTCTTTCAGCATCTGAGAAATCTCGGACGCATTTGAAAGGACTCCCTCACGTGATACGTCTCTTGAAAGGCATTTGATCTGTCAGACACAGCAGCCATTGTTAGCTCGCAGGAAAAGAAACTATAGGTTTCTGTTTATATAGAAGGCAAGGAAGAGAATGTGCTTTTGTATGGTAACTTCCATAATTCAAGGTATTTTAAAGCCACTTAAAATTCAAATAAACTCCTAAGGTTGTGTTGAAGTGTATGAGAAAGAAAATGCATTAGCTATTAAACAGCAGGCTCACAGTAATAACACAAAAAAGCAGGCATGATCATAGGAAGGCATTTAGTTAACGAATGTTAGGAAGAGGCCAACAGAGTGAATTAATGAATACTAGTGAAGAGTCCACAAACATGTGAACTGGTTTTTGCATCAACTGGCCATTGTTCTCCCTTTCTGTTTCTACAAACATAAAAAGAGGACCAAGTCAGGCCCAATTCAAGAGGTGGCAAGCCGTTTTCTTGACTGTATCATGGAATTGGGAGGTACCTCAAATGTCATCTAGTCCAACCCTCTGTTGACGCAGGAAGTGGATTACTTAAGACTGTAGGTGACAGAGGACATGACAGAGGACATGACTGAATATGCCTAGAGACACACATACTCCTCCAAATGAAACAAAAAATAGATATTGGAATAATGGCTACTAGTCTAGCCTTTTCCTTGACATGGCAATTGACTACAGCAGGATCTACACTACTGCTTTTAAAATGCTGTATAACAGTAGTGACTTCTTTTTGGGGCCCAGGACACATGCCATATACAGTTTTCAAACCGTTTTCAAAGTGTTATATCCTGCTTGGTGTAGGTCTGGCCTTAGTAATCTTGAGCGCCATTTTCTTGGTGGAAAGGTGGGCTATAAATCAAGTCAGTCAATAAGTGCAGTAGGATTGCCAGTGCTCTAGGAATGGCCAGAAGAGTATAGGAATTCCACTCCATTGTCTGGACTTGGGATGACCAGCCCTGTCGCCAGAGCTGTAGATGAAAACATCTAGAGGGCATCAGATGGGGAATGCTGTTGTGTTGGTTATCTGAAGGTCCACATAACCTAAACACTTATTTGCCAATACATAAGCAAACATATATTTACCAGCATTAGATGTTAACCAGCTAGTTATAAATCACTGTAAAATTGTGATACATTTAGTATGAAATGTGACAGTCCCATGGGCATCTTTGGCTGTAATCCTCACTATGCAAAGGAGTGTGATTCGACTGAACTCATGTGGATTTACTTCGAAGAAAGCGTATTTGGAATGTTTGTTTTCACCCCTCATTTTACATTTGCTGTAGCATGGGGTACACAGGTGTGAATGCACTGGGTTGGTGGTGGGGGTTATATGTAGGTTTTCAGATATCAGTATTGAACTGTGCAATCTATCAGCAGTGCAAAATTGCCTTGCTCTTTATGCTCCATACTTCTATCATAGTAATTTTTCTTTCCTTGCTGCTGCTGCTTAAGATCTTTTCTAAACCTTTAATCTGACTGTTCATCCCCACCCCCACTACACACACAGACACACACACACACACACACACACAGAAAGAGAGAGAGAGAGAGAGAGAGAGAGAGAGTTCTCTTCAGTTATTGTTTCGTAAATTACTTCCCCTCTACCGATTTAAATTTTTACTCAAAGGACATGTCTCCTGCTGGATGTTTCAGTGATATTCCTCTAGGCACAACAGGAATAAAAGAGAGTGGATAGGGAAGCAAACAAAAATCAAACAGTGGGGGATCTGACCTTTTGCAGCACCTATTATGTATATTTTATGGATGTGGTTCTGTTGTATGTTCAATTTTGTTAGAACTGCACTCCTGATACATAATTTATATCGGTCACCCTTGAGGCAGGGACTGCATCATCTTCCATACTTTACAGAGAACATACTATGGGCCTTGTAGCTTTAGAAAGTCTGGGTTGTTTTGGTGCTCTGTCCTAAATTTCCTTTATTGAATGCTCCAGAAGTATTAGCACCAAATGTCACCGGAACCTCAGTGGACCCATTCTAGAGCCCCCAAGGACACATGAAGTTGCCACTCTAGGCACTTTGCACCATCTTGAATGTTCCTTTCCCCTGGCAAAAGTGTGTGTCTGTGGGGCGGGGGGAGGAAGCAAAAGCATCTGCTGCATGTACAGTAGTATGGAGTGAAGTGGCGGAGGGAGAAAGGAGTGAGTGAAATGAAGGGAAAGCTGGATGAGGGGAGCAGTTGTGGAGGCAAGGGAGGCAAATAGCTGTGGAATGGGTGTAAAGGAGACACTGGGGCCAGATCTACACCAAGCAGGTTGTGACACTTTGAAAACGGTTTGAAAACTGTATACAGAGTGTGTCCTGGGCCCCAAAAGACGTCACTACTGTTATAAACCGTTTTAAAGCAGTAGTGTAGATTCTGCCTGGGACAAACTGAAGTGGGCTTAGGCCTTGATCCTCCTTTACCCCAAGCCTTCGTCTACCACAGACTGTCCATCTCAGACCCAAAGCACAGGTTACTTTGAAGATGTAGCAAGCAGAGACTTTAACCCTTTCTCTTCCTGCTGCAGTCTTAATCTGGATTAGGCACCCTGTGCCTTCAATTTATATTCAATGTATATCCTTTGCTTACTCTACAATAAAAACTGTTGTAACCAGGGATTCCAGCTCAAATTCTAACTGGGGGAGGATTCTGCTTAATCATTTATTTATTTATTTATTTATTTATTTATTTATATTTGTTACATTTCTATACCGCCCGGTAGCCAAACCTTCCTGGGCGGTTCACAAAAGATTAAAACATTAAAGGTTAAAAATCGATATACAAAATTTAAAGTCATAAAAACAGACAGTATACAAAGACAGCATCGATTTAAAAATAACTTTGAGCTCTCAGCCAGACCTAAAGATAGATCCTGGGTCGATTAAAACTGAACATACGCCGTTAACTGCCTGGGAGAGAGATAAGTCTTGACCTGGCACCGAAAAGATAACAATCTTTTCACCAGGCGAATCTTGTCAGGGAGTTCACAATCTATAATTGGGGGGGCCACCCATGAAAAAGCCCTCTCCCTTAATTATATGAATAGAGGGTAAGCAAGTTTTAAAGTTTAGATCTTTGTTGGGTTGCAGTAGAATTTGCAGTGCAATGTATCAATCTGTGAAGAAATAAGATGTACATAACCATAGGGTGACCATATGAAAAGGAGGACAGGGCTCCTGTATCTTTAACAGTTTATTGAAAAGGGAATTTCAGCAGGTGTCATTTGTATGCATACAGCACCTGGTGAAATTCCCTCTTCATCACAATAGTTAAAGCTGCAGGAGCCCTGCTTTATTATTATTATTATTATTATTATTATTATTATTATTATTATTATTATTTATTTATTTATTTATATAGCACCATCAATGTACATGGTGCTGTACAGATAACACAGTAAATAGCAGGACCCTGCCGCATAGGCTTACAATCTAATAAGTTGTAGTAAACAATAAAGAGGGAAGGGAGAATGCAAACAGGCACAGGGAAGTGTAAACAGGCACCAGGTAGGGTGAAGCTAACAGTATAGAGTCAGAACAATCTCAATATTTGAAGGCTATAGGGAAAAGAAAAGTTTTTAGCTGAGTTTTAAAAGCAGTGATTGAGTTTGTAGTTCTCAAGTGTTCTGGAAGAGCGTTCCAGGCGTAAGGGGCAGCAGAAGAAAAAGGACGAAGCCGAGTAAGGGAAGTGGAGGTCCTTGGGCAGGCGAGAAGCATGGCATCAGAGGAGCGGAGAGCACGAGCGGGGCGATAGTGTGAGATGAGAGAGGAGAGATAGGCAGGAGCTAGACCGTGAAGAGCTTTGAAGGTCAGCAGGAGAAGTTTATATTGGATTCTGGAGTGAATTGGAAGCCAATGAAGAGATTTCAGAAGTGGAGTGACATGGTCAGAGCGGCGGGCCAAGAAGATGATCTTAGCGCTTTGGTATCTGGTCAAGAGGGCGGGCTCCTGCAGCTTCAACTGTTGTGATGAAGAGGGAATTTCACCAGGTGCTGCCTGCATACAAATGACCCCTGCTGAAATTCTCTTTTCTATTCAGCTATTAAAGATACAGGAGCCCTGTCCTCCTTTTCATATGGTCACCCTAACTCTGTGTGACTTCTAAGAGGCTATAATGTATCTAAGAAGGCCTGCCTGGGGCTAGTGTTGTTACTGTGTTGAAAGCCTACTTTAGTAGTAGCTGCTTGGTGACATTTTGAAGGCGAAGAGAGAGTGTATTTGGTTGGAGTGGAAGTTTAGAATTTGGCCTGGGTAAAAGAAGTCGGTACGAGGCTTGTGGTAGCAACATTGTTCTTTTGTCCTTCAGAACTGAAAACCCCAAAGTAAATATTAGTATTCCCTCATGTACAAAATATAACTTTAATAAAGTAACTCATTTAATATTTCATTGGAGCCTGATCTACACCAAGCAAGATAAAACACTTTGAAAACTGTATATGGAGTGTGTCATGGACCCCAACAGTTGTCAAAACTGTTATAAACTGTTTTAAAGCTGAAGTGTAGTTCCTGCCCTTGTCTCTAGTGGTGGTGCCTGTCTTACACCTAAGCCTACCAGGAGTCTTAGCTTCTAGGAGGGTTTAAAGTATTCTAAGAGAATTGGTGGCAGCAGAAAAGGATCCCCTTCTGGAATTTTGAGTTATAGTGGCAGAGAGTTCTTTAGGCTCTGAAATTAGGGATGTGCTCCGCTTCTAATCGGACCGGAGAAGCAGTAGCGGAGCGGGGGGCTTCGCCTGCCCTTAAGGCGGAGGCGAAGAGGATTGGGGGGCCGGCGGAGCGTGGCGAAGAGGATTGAGGTGAAGGCGGATCCTTCGCCTCGATCCAGAGCTCCGCCGGAAAGGTAAGTGGGGTTTACCGGGCCCTGCCGCTGTCGCCCATGCGGCGACAGCAGCAGGGCCCGGTAACGCCCCCTGCCCTCCTCTCCCTTACCTGCCTCCGTCCGCGGTCCGTCAGCGTCTCCAATTGAGCCCGTGGTTCCAGCAGGAAGTCTGGGCCGCACTTGCGGCCCAGACTTCCTGGTGGAACCGTGGGCTCAATTGAAGACGGCGACGGACCGCGGACGGAGGCAGGTAAGGCCCCCTCCCCCTTGGTCCCTTACCGGGCTCTGCCGCCGTCGCTGCATGGGCGGCGATGGCGGCAGGGCGCGGTAACCCCCCCCGCCCTCCTCTCCCTTACCTGCCTCCGTCCACGGTCCGTCAGTGTCTCCAATTGAGCCCGTGGTTCCAGCAGGAAGTCTGGGCTGCACTTGCGGCCCAGACTTCCTGGTGGAACCACGGGCTCAATTGAAGACGGCAACGGACCACGGACGGAGGCAGGTAAGGCCCCCCTCCTCCTTACCGGGCTCTGCCGCCGTCGCCGCATGGGCGGCGATGGCGGCAGGGCCCGGTAACCCCCCCTATGGGGGGGGACCGGAGCTCCGATCCGGATCCGGAGCTCCAAGCGGAGCGGAGTGGGCACAGGCGGAGTGGGGGCGGGGCGGAGCGGGCCGATCCGAAAATGGCGGATCTTAAAGTGAAGCGGAGTGGGGGGTCCGTGCACACCCCTATCTGAAATATAAGCATTTGCTGAAAAGAAACCACAGAAATAGGATTGCTCAGTGGAGGAGCAACTTCCCCTTAGGTGCTCACAGCGTGGGAGAGCAAATGACCCATACAGTCAGAGAAAGAATAGGCTTATTTTTAAGAGGAACCATGCTTTTTAGGGGGTAGATCAGATCTGGTTGTGCTAACGTACCTCTAAGTTACAGCGATACTGGACTACTTCAATGTGCTCTGTGTGGGCTACCTTTGAAGAGTATCCAGATTCAGAATGGATTCGGGAGATCTGGGTTCTAATCTCCGCTCAGCCATTAAAGCTCACTAGGTGACTTTGGGCTAGTCATAGACCTTCAGCCCAACCTACCTCATAGGGTTGTTGTTGTGAGGATAAAATGGAGCAGAGGAGGATTATGTATGCCGGCTTGGGTTCCTTGGAAGAAAAAAGGTGGGATATAAACATAATAAATAAATGGGGCAGATTCCGGAGCCAGTCTTTGGAACATGTGACTCTTCTTGTTACAACAGTGATATTGGCTTCTAGTATGTTTCCAGCCTCAGTCCAAAGTTGCACACGATATCTCACTGCTCAAGACAGGAGGGTGTGAGTTGGACCCCACACAGTTCCTGTCACCACCGCTCCCCATCTCTCTCTTTGAGGGCACCAGGGAGCAGCACTTGCCTTCCAGTGGCGGGCCAATCAAAGCAGGGGCACGGGCCTTTCTGGCAGGAAGAGGGCAATTCGCTACCCCTCTCATTCCACCATCTGAGGCGGGGATTCGCCCTGCCTGATGAGAGGGCTGGTCTATTGAATTGGTCTTCAAGCCAGACTTAATTTTATTGTTTCATTTCATTTATTACATTTGTTTATATACAATGCCCCATAGCCAAAGCTTTCTGGGCAGTTTACATTGTTGATATTGTGAATCAGCAATATTCGCTGCATCCATTGACCCAGGGCCTTGCTAGACCAGGCGTTAGTGCGATGTGAGGCCTGGTTTCCCTCCTGTGCATCCAGATGACGCACAGGGGAATCCGGGGTCAGGTCGGGCTGAAACCTGCCTTAAGCCGGCATAAGCGAATTCGCTTATGGCCTGGCTTTTTCGCACCCCCGGCCTGCGAAACGTCTAGCATGGTCTGTGGCTTTTTGCGGCTGCTCGCTTACTCGCGAGTAACCGGGAAAAGCCACGGACTGGGCACAGCGCTCATATGAGCGCTATGCCCATCGGGCCGGGGGGGATCCCGGGGGGGGGGAGAGAGGGGCGGGGGGAAGGCCGGACCTGCCAGGAGAGAGGGGGGGAGAAGGCCGGGAATTGGGGATGGGGGCGAGGGAAGGAAAGCAGCCATCAGGGGCGAGGGACGGAAAGCCGGGGACAGGACATCGGGGATGGCGCGGGGGGAAGCCGGGGACAGGAAATCGGGGATGGCGTGGGGGGGGGGAAGCCGGGGACAGGACATCGGGGATGGGGGGAAGACGGGCGATCAAGGGGGGAGGGGGGTCATCGGGCATTGGGGGGGAATCAGGGGCGGGCGGGGGCTTTATTGTTTTTTTAAAAAGCACCTACCTTCTCTGGCTCCCCGGCGCACATGGTCCCTTTAAACAACAACAACAAAAAATGGCTGACGCTACGGGGCTTCCTGTTGCCCTGTCGCGTCATGCGTCTGGAAGCTGGTGACGGCACGCACTAACTCTAGCGCGCTGTCGCCCCTCCTCCCTGCCGGCTTATCCGGCAGGTCTAGCAAGGCCCTTAGTTTCTCATGAGCCAAAGCATGGACAAAGGGCTCTTTAATATCCTACTCCTTAGTAGGGGTGTGCATGGACCCCCCCGCTCCGCTTCTCTTCCAGATCTGCGATTTGCCAGATCTGGAAGATCTTCGCTCCGCCCCGCTCCTCCTATGTCCGCTCCGCTCCACTGCGGAGCTCCGGATCCGGATAGGAGCTCCGTTTCCCCCCCCCCCCCATACGCTTGCATTAAGCTAAAAAAGTATACAACTTTTTTTTCTGTTAAAGTTAGAAACCTCAAGTTTGGCACCATGACACCTCATGGATGTATACACACGCACGCCAAGACTCAAGGCAATCCCATCATCCCCTGATTTTTGGGGAATTTATGAAAATCGGGCACCCCATTCATACCCCTTTAGATAGCTCTGTCAATTTGCACGTTAGAAACCTCAAACTCGGCATCATGATAGCTTATCCAGGGATACACATGCACGCCAAGACAAAAGGCAGTCCCATCATCCCCTGATTTTTGGGAATTTATGAAAATCGGGCACCCCATTCACACCCCTTTCGATAGCTCCGTCAATTTGCACGTTAGAAACCGCAAACTCACCACCATGATAGCTTATCCAGGGATACACATGCACGCCAAGACTCAAGGCAGTCCCATCATCCCCTGATTTTGGGGGAATTTATGAAAATCGGGCACCCCATTTGCAGACGTAGACTGTTCTCTGACATTTGGATATAAAAAAGGGAAGTGGGCACACTCACAGATGCCATCTAGACCCACAATCATGCCAAGGTACAAGGCAATCCCATCATCCCGATTTTTGGCGGAGCTTAAACCTGCAGACAGCTTAATGGGGCCATTTCAAAGGAAATCACAAGATGCCATGAATTGGGGAGTAGAGATCAACCTAAATATGAATCTTCTTCCACACTTGAAAAATGGATTTGGAACTTCCAAAAGTCTAATTGAGCGCAGGAAGGACTTCTCCCCTGAGTCAAAGCCAGACACAAACCATCCCTGCGAGGCGGGCAGGGGAGGAGGGAGGGAAGGCAGGCAGGCAGCAGACATTTCTGGGGGCATAAGGAAGTGAGCTAAGGATAAGCCAGTAATGCATATAAAATGGAATAAATAAATAAATAAATAAACAAAGGAGGGGTGGAATTAAAAGCAGCAGTGTTGCTGAATAAACAACAAGAAGAACTTTTTTAAAAAGGCTATATCTGTCTTTTACCAGTAAGGGGTGGTGGTGGTGGTGGACGTGCCCAAAGGGGGAATCATCGGCCAATTTGACTGTTCCTGTCTAGGTACAAGTCTTTAAGAAGCAAACAATCACTTCAATTCATGATAGGCATTGCTCCACCAGGTTACTCTTTGGAGGGCTCTGATGGCCCTCCAAGTACAGGAGAGTGAGGGCACGTCCACATGCCCTAGGGGAGCTCATCCCCTTGCACCACATCTATTCAGTTGTTCCCCAAAGTTTGGGTGGGTAGTGCTGTGTTCTTTCTATCTCTTATTATTGGCTTAGTATATGATTTCAGGTTGTGTTTGTGCATTTGGTGGGGCTACTGTTTAAAAAAAAACACTGGGAAAAGTCCGTTCAGACTAAGAAAGAGAAGTTCCCAGAATCCCAAGTTACCCGTTTTGCCTATCCCCTCCTCCAACTTTGGGATCATGTGATCATGACCGGGAGTTGACTCTGCCCGTCAGCAATCAAAAAGGTAATCTTTTTCCCGCCTTTACCCTACTTTTTAAAAATGACCCCCAGCCATGACTCTCTAAGCACAAGAAGTTTCAGAAAGATAGCTTCAAAAACAACACAGTTATCCCCTTTTCTTTTCCGCAATGCAATCCTATGGGCGAAATGTTTCAAAATGGCGATCGGATCGGTCCGCGGAAAGAGGATTGCTCCGAAAATGGGCGCTTCTCTTCGCCTTGCTTCTAGGGGTCCGCAGTCCACTTCTACTCCGCCTCTGGGCAAGGTGGAGCATGCCAATTCGCTTCTGATTCTCCGCTTCAAATCGGAGCGGAGCACATGCCTACTCCTTAGTGTTAATCAGCGACAGAAGAGTCTTCCCTTAGAATAGATTTTTACGTACAAAGTCTGGGTTATTTCTTTATGTGGGGAACACCATGTATATTTGTCTTCCTGTCATATGTCCGAAGGGATTAAAAAAGTCTATTTCTACTAAAATGTCTTTGAATGCCGAGTTAGTAAAAAACAGCCCCCTGGCTTTATAAAGAAAGTTGTTTTATGGCATTGTCGATAGAATTAAGGGAAATTGTGGCCTAAGCATTCGGAGTTAAGTGACAAGAAATCAAATTCCTTTGTGTTAAATGAACACCCAATATAGAGTATGTTGGGTGTTATATCAAACAGATCTCTTAACATTTTGTCATGCTAGTAGCATTAGCACAATATTTTAAAATAGTTTTAGTTTGGTGGTGTTTTTTAAAAAGTAAACTAATGTTGTAAGAGGTTTGTGTTCTTGAAACAAATGTATCATGCAGATTTCTGTTCTGTGTTGACCACATAACATACATTAATTTTTGTGAACTGCCCAGGGAGCTTCAGCTATTGGGTGGTATAAAAATGCAATAAATAAATAATATTTTAATCTATCTATGCCATTTAGTGCTTTGGAGTATTCATTTGGACTTAGTTGCTTTTTTTTTTGTCCTAGAATTGTGCTGTGTTTTATTCAAAGTTGAGTAAAGCTTTAATTTATATTACTGTGGCATACCCATAATGGGGAGTTGGATAATCCTCTACACAAACTTTTTTAAAATTGAAAATATACCAATCAACCTTTTCCTTTGACTCTCCAGAAAGTTCCTTTTGCATCTTCCCCCCTCTCTTGATCTAACTATCGCCCCAAGTGTCCTGGCCCACAGTACTTGAAGGCCATCACAAAGTAATTTCGGCGCTATCCTTCTCTCCATTTTCAGATATATTTTTTCCTGAGATAGACTGGGTTTTTCAAAGGTGATGATAAGTACATAAATCTTTGTGAAGTAGCACAGCCACACTGTTGTTGTTTATTCAGCCCCCAGTTTAAATGTGCCAGACACTTGAAAGTCATATAAGGATCGTGATGACACCCATGTTCCTCCAACAGGTTCACAGCCGGATTTAGCCAAGTATGAGTAAGTGAAACAGAGAGGGGCAAAATGGTTGATAATAAGCTGGCCTGATTTGCAATATATATGTCTCCAGAGTTGATTCCACATTGATGCCATGGGGAAAGTGTTATGCCTGACTTTACTCTGTGCTCCACACAGAGCAGGACATCACCATTGCTCCTGGCCCACGGCTAACTCTTGGTGGGCAATTTTTGAGGGCCCTGTTGACCCTTCTTATGGTTCTTTATATTGAAACCTGGCTTGGACTAGATAGCCCTTCAAACAGAGGATGGCTTTACATAGGACATTCCTCTTTTGAAACCATCTTCTGTTTGAAGGGCTGTCTAGTCCAAGCCAGGTTTCAATATAAAGAACCATAAGAAACCAAGAGTCAAGAGCTGAGGGCTGCACCACAGGGGTGGAGCCAAAGGTCATGCCAGGACTTGGAGGCCAGGTGCAAATCAGGACTAGCCAGGGTTGAAGCTGTCAGACAATACCAGAAGCCACGACCAAACAGTAAGGCAGGATCTACAGTACTGCTTTCTAGCGGTATTGGAGTGCACTGACAATTGTTGGGGGCCATGACACATGCTATATACCACTTTCATAGTGTTATATTCTGCTTGGTATAGAGGTGTCATAAGTCAGGCCAAATGGCAAACCAGGAGGACAAGCCAGGAGGCAGGACCAAGGTCCCAGACAGAAGTCAAGTTCAAAAGGCAACCAAAGGATATATAGTAATGCAACAGCACTCAGGAAGACCTTGCTGTTCAGGCCTGAAAGTAATGTCAGATACTCATTAGCTTTCTTTCCCTGCTGTTCTCAACCAAAAGTGACCCCCTTTACAACCATTTCTGCATCACTTTAACTTCTTACTCATGTTTCAGGTGGCTACCCCATGAGCCACAGAACTTTGGGTTACAGCATTTGCCTAGGGAGTGAAGTACTCTCAGGTCCTGGGCTGGCCTCTGGGGGTTCTTGGATAGGAAATATTGTAAAAGGGCTTCTGTTTCCGCTAAGCCAGGCCTGAACAGCAAGGTCTTCCTGAGTGCTGTTGCATTACTATATATCCTTTTGCCTAGGGAGTGAAGTACTCTCAGGTCCTGGGCTGGCCTCGGGGTGGGGTGGGGTTCTTGGATAGGAAATATTGTAAAAGGGCTTCTGTTTCCGCTTACCTCAGACCTAAGAGCCTCCCTGTGGGGTGGCCTGTTATACATTGAAAGAAAAGAAGTCCCAGGGTAGCACAAAAAATTTGCATGCTAATTGATTGGTACTGATGCAAAGTTAGAAATAGTCACTACAATTTAAGCAGAAATACAATACATCTCACCATAGTAGGGAAGACTAGGGGACCAGTGTACCTCTTCAGTATGCTAAGTAGGGGCTAACTCTTAGTGGGCAATTTTCGAGGGCCCTGTTGACCCTTCTTATGGTCTTTTTGCATGAGTTAGTCTAATCATATGGAGTATCTCCCCCTGGACGCCAGTTGAGGATAATGGTTCATGGGCATCTAGACTGAAAAATGTGCATTCTTACATTAGGGGGATGGCGTCAATTCTTCTGTTGTACAGAGATGGTTATAATAAAAATGGACTTCTGTTATTCTCCCTCCCCCCCCTCGAATTTTAAGTCATTTGTCAAATACAGTGATTACTCTTTGAACTTTCCACATGCATGGAGTTACTTTAGACTTGTATTTTTGCTGTGATTGTAACTCGCAGTTATATGTGGCAATGAGTTCAAGCGAACTAACTCTGGTGGGCCTAGTCACTCCCCAGTTATTACCACAGCTATAGTCCTCAGGAAGCAATTTCTGTTACTGCGGTGGCTGACAAATACATATTTGCATTTTTGTGTAAAAACTCTTTGATTTTAACAAGAGCAAACACTCGTCTGGCTATTAAATTGGTAGAAGACAGGCTATTGCAGAATAAATGAACACAGCATACAGCCTCCAGCTAACTGTAAGATAGGCAGGGAATTCAGGCACAGATGCATGGAATGAAAACTGTTTTTATTTTTCAGTGTTTGCGACTATCTAAATGCAATTTTTGCATGTATCTAAATGCATTCAGCATATTTCCTCCCTCAAACAGGGGAAGCTGGATTTCCACCGAAGGATAAACCTTTTCTTCAGCAATTTTTTATCAATCCTTGAGTGTGGGTAGGGGAAGAAAATAAAATCAAAACTAAAAATGAAAACAGATAATTATTCCTTCAAAATCTGATTTTTCTCCTTCTATGTTTTCCTGCTTTGGTTGCTTTTTTAAACTGCTTTTAAAGAGTCTGAAGTGGAGAGGGTTTTTAAGCTCTCCAGCTGTTTTGATTTTTAGTTTGTTTGTGTTAGTTTCTGTTTAGCATGTGGCAAAATGGTGCAAAATAACCATCTGTTCTGCAGCTGCCAAAGGGATTACCTTCTTTTTGGCTTTTCAACAAGGCAGCAAATGTATCCTGCTTGTATCTCTGGGTGCTTCCTTTTATTTTGTCAATATGCTTATGGTATATATTGGGTTTGTGCTTTTTAGAATTGTATAAGAAGATAAGCTCAGGAAAAAATAGAGGATTGCCTAAAGCGACCTGCTACAGAATTTGAATGATCATCTGTCCATTATTTTGCACTTTTGCTTCTGCAAAAGGGCAGATTGGTTGTAAATCAAGTTTGTAAAAATAGACATATTTCTGTTATATCAAGTTTGCATCTTGTTAACATTGTTGTTTATATTTCTGATGGAAATATAATGAAATAGTTGAATCTGGACTTAGAAAATAAGGAAAAATTGTATACGTAAAATTGTACAAACAAGGAGTTTATAAACAAGTTAGTTTCAAACAAAATGTTTAAGGCTATATTTGCTCTGGGCAACATTCGCATGGTATTTCATGTAATGACTTGTACAGTTGGCATCAAATACAGCATTATTCCCATGCACTATTGTAATAAAAATATATATCAGAAAACTTTATCCTTCATCAAACCTTGCTGCTAAAACCCTTAATACGAGTAAAAAGTATTTTGACCATGGGTTTTTTGTATTGAGAAGAAGCTGTATACTTTCAAATCCTTTCTAGTGCATTCTATTTATTTCTTTGTCCTTTATCTGTATTCAATTTTTTAAATTATTTTAACCTGATTTTGAATCCTCATATAGCAATTTCCACCATCTATTTGTTGTTGGATGTTAATATTCTGCCTATCTATGATAAAATCAAACACAAGGCATCCTACAATAAAATCACAAGTACATTAAAATCAAGCCTATTCGTTGCCTGGCCAGGTTTAAAGTTTTGGTAGTAGTGTACAAAGCCCTAAACAACTTGGAACCACTATACCTGAGAAAGCATATTTTCCCTTACCAATCTGCCTGGTCACTGATGTCATAGAGGGCATGCTCCTGGTAGTTCCACATGGACCTATGGCTCAACTGGTGTCCACCAGGAGAAGAGTCTTTCAGTGTGGTAGCTTCTTCTCTTTGGAACTCCCTGCCCCTGGAGGTCAGGCAGGTGTCAACAGCAACAGTAGCAAGAGGGTGCATAAAAGGACCATTCAACTGAGAGAAGGAATATCATGACACTCAAAAGCTTGAGCGGCCCATGAATGGGATTGTTATCTGTGGTAATGAAAGCATGGTACAATCAACATGGTTTGTGGGAGGTTATTCACACCAGTTGCTGGGAATTGTAACAGGAAGGATTATACTCACACGAGTCTTCATAGCTTATGTATTGTGTCATGTTTCTTTAATAAAATTGCCACCACACAAGAGGAAAGTATTGCCCTTTCCTCATATATCAGATTATGAGATTATTGCTCAGGAGCACCTATATCTCTGGTTCTTATAGTTTTGACTACATATACTCTTAAAATACACTGCTTCTTGCAATTTAATCTAGAATATGTCCAAAAGTGGACCTTTCAACCTTGCTGTCCAACCCACCATTGGAATTTCTTTGCTCCTCTCTACCAGAACCTCAAATGATGTCCTTGGGAGTGAAAAGAAAAGAAAAGGGGGAGGCATATGCTTAACTGGAATCTAGTTAAAATAATTTATAACAATACCACCTTGGGTTAAATTGCTACTCGTCATAGCTAGAGAAAGGAATGGTGCTTTCGTAACATAAAGCTTTTAAAAGCTGCGAGTCTAAAGATATTCCAGGTCAGTCCTGTTAATTTTAATGGCCACTCACATCCAAATGGTGCTTATTACATTTTTTCTTTTAAAAAATGAATACTCTATATGCATCTAGTGTTCCACATTTTAAAATGACCTTTCATGATTGAATCAAATATGTTACAATGTGTCTCTTCCTCTTTCCCCGTAAGTATAAATTGATTAGGAGGTGTGTAATTACAAGCAGGGAGGCCCAGTGTTTACAAGTCTCAGCCTCTGGCCCTTATTCTTCCTCACTGTGAAGGTTAAATGCAAGGGACAGAATGCGAATGTTGCTATTGTATTTTCATTTTCAAATTCGGATGCAATTTTGATCCTCATAGTAACTGTATTAGGATGACTGTATGAAAAGGAGGACAAAGCTCCTGTATTTTTAACAGTTGTATTGAAAAGGAAATTTCAGTAGGTGTCATTTGTATGCATGCTGCACCTAGTGAAATTCCATCTTCATCACAACAGTTAAGGCCGCAGGAGCTATACTAGAGTGACCAGATACAAAAGAGAGCAGGGCTCCTGCAGCTTTAACTGTTATGCTGAAAAGGGAATTTCACCAGGTGCTGCATGCATACAATTGACACCTGCTGAAATTCCCTTTTCTATGCAACTATTAAAGATACAGGAGCCCTGTCCTCCTTTTCATATCTTCACCCTAAACTGTATTCAACAATGTTCACAGTCACACCGTGAACTTAACAAAAACAGCATGGAGTGAGGGGTATGAAAATACAATAAAAGCTTCTTAGTAGAGGCACAGGAAATGCTAAGAAAGAAAATCCTGTAAGGAAATGGAGACCTAGGAAACGGAGGCACTTTCAAAAAGAAAATCACCCAGAGGGTCTGAGAAATCCACACTGGGCTTTGAGAAGTAGCCCTGTTTATATGCTTCAGGCAGAAGATGTCTCTAATGATTGTAGTGTTTTATTCAGTAAATCCACTTGAAATCAATAGGAGCTATCTGGTATTAAGATCTTGGTCTTTCTCTTAGGTATATGGAGCCTGCCTAATGATCTGGGCCAGAAAAAAAAGGTGATGTCTTCAAAGGACACAGAAAATTAGTTCAGTAAATATAGTGAAAAATATGTGCAAACTTTAAAAATAGTTGCAAACAAAACTATTTTTGAGACAACAATCAGACTAGCATAAAAAACAACATGCTAAAAATTTCAGTGTTCAGCTTGATGCAAAAGCACATCTTCTTTTTCATTTCCATTTGTCAGGCTGGCCTCTTTGCAGGGCAACTGCAGACCACTCTCCTGTGGGATATTTGAAAGACCCAAGAGGTTGTTGAGGCCTCCTGGCAGGCTCTGAGAATGAGACGGGCGATGCTCCGTCCAAACAGGAAAAGCTGGACATTGCAACTTTTACTATGTGGTTTCATATGCTAGTCTGGTTGCTTCTGTCTCTCTCTCTTTCAATATTGCAAGTATTTTAAACTTCATCCTTATTTTTACTGGTCCAATTCATTTTGAAATCAGCTTCTGCTGAAATCAATGGTTTTGGTCCATTTTAACACAAAAACAACCCTGCCAAAGATGTGTGGACTTTGCCATGACTCAAGGAAATCTATTTATTTATTTATTTAATTTATATACCGCCCCATAGCCGAAGCTCTCTGGGCAGTTTACAAAAGTTAAAAACAGTGGACATTTTAAAAGTATACAAAATATAAAACCATAAATATATATAAAAACTACAATATAAAACAGTATCCATTTTAAACAACAACAGTTCTGGGGTCCATTAAAAAACAATCAAACTTATCATATGTTGTTAAATGCTGTTAAATGCCTGGGAGAAGAGAAAGGTCTTGACCTGGCGCTGAAAAGATAACAATGTTGGTGCCAGGCTAGTCTCATCGGGGAGATCATTCCATAATTGGGGGGGCCACCACTGAAAAGGCCCTCTCCCTTGTTGCCATCCTCTGAGCTTCCATCGGGGTAGGCACTCAGAGGAGGACATTAGATGTTGAGCGCAGTGTACGGGCAGGTTCATGTCAGGAGAGGCGTTCCGTCAGGTATTGTGGTCCCATTCCCTTTACATTCTCTTTATAAAATTTGTGCTGCTTTGGCATGGTTGAGCCCTGTGGTATGCTGGTAACTCTTGATCAGGCAACCACATGAAATGGAGGACAGCAGGCTTACTTCCTGTGCCAGCGCTGCCCCTTAAGGCCTGCTGTTCAGGCATAACCATAATCTTCCTGTCTCTGATCCAAAATTCATTGGTGCAAAGTGGGACTTGGCCACCCAGAAGTGGCATTTTGTTCCACTAATGTAATCCATGAATTGGCTCCATGTTGGATACCCTGGGATGTTTTATTTTGCATTCTTGTTCCACGTGTGTATTTTCCTTCACTCTCTATCTTTAACAGTCTTTACTTGATCCACACAACGTATTAAAAACTTGTCCTGCATTTCTGTGGTAATCTTTTAAAGCCCTTGTTCTGAGCATATGATGTAGGCATATCTGAGATCTAGCATATCTGCAAGCCTTCAAAGTCCCCTTGGGAAGAAAACATGGGTACCTATTTCAGAATTTATTGAATGCTTGATATGATCTGTCTCGTGTTTATGGGAACAAAAGGTCAAAATTCTCATTTACCAAGTTTTCAGCTATTACATGAGTGACTGTTTTAGAATTATATGCATAAACATCAAGCAGACAGGTTTTTGTGACCTTTATTATAAAGGACACATTTTTCTTTTGTGTGAGGTGATGCAACTATGAAATCTCCATTTGGTTCTTATGCCTTTGTTATTCACTTAACTCGCTGGTTTTACATTGTATAACTCTCCTCAATTGAAAATGTGGGCTTATTTACCAGTTACTAAAAATGTGAAACTGTTGTAACGACTGGTATCATACGACTTTCCTAATTGCTGTCTTAAGCTTCCTTGTGTGCCCAGTGTGAAGTAGCTGTTTTCAGAAACCTCGGAAGAGTCAGTCTCAGCGGAACTATTTAGGAGTAAATAAAGCTGAAACTTAATTATGATGACTATATCTTTGTCAGCATATTTTTAAAATAAATACCAATAGACTGAAGAGGCACTGACAGTGATGGCACATGAAAATGATGGCACTTAAAGCCCCCTGGTTTTCTAATTTCTGGCATACATTTTCTCTGGATAGCCGAGTCTGCGGTTAAGTGCAATGCAGCTTCACTATAATTGTCTGGAGGGTGTGCCAAAAGATTTGATTCATTCGTTATAAAGAAGTTTTATATGTAGGAATTGGAAAGATTTGTGAATGGATTTTTAAACCTTCCTAGATAAGGTGGATGTATGGCAGGGGTACGCAAACATTTTGGGCCATGAACACATTTGGCAATTTGAGAAGCTGTCCTTGGGCACCACCACAAAATGGCTGCCATGGGGAGGCATGGCAAAGGACAAGAAATCTGTTCAAAAGACTGACTACAAGGCAGAGATGCATTTTGAGCCCCAGCACACTAAACAACTCCTTTGAACCCAACATTTTCAGCACCAACAGAAACCTATTTCACAGCAATCAACCACTGGTAAGAAAATGTTAATTTTAAAAAAATGAGGATAGGGCACCTTGGTGGATGCCAAGAAAAGTGTTCAGGGATGCATTGGTGCCAATGGGCACCATGTTGCCTGTCTTGGTGTATGGGCTTCTCTATGTAGCAGCACAGTGAATCCTACCAGCCTTTAAAGGTTCTAGCCACAATCATACCTCTTTGCATTCTTCCTCCCCATTCTTCACTGCTGCCATATTTATTTATTTAAAAAACCACACATTTGTATCCCATCCTATATCACTGGCATCTCAGATATGGGATAATGTACCATTTAATTGATTTCAGGGATTTTAGGGTTGTATTAATTTTTATTTTTATGGCCCTTTTCCAATTCAGGTAAGCTTCCTAGGACCATCCTGGAACTTTGGTGGAGCATAGTGAAGACAAACAGAAATGCAGGAGGTTACTGGTCAAATATTGCCTGATCTGAATTTTACCCAGGGATAACCAGGGCAGGATCTACACTACTGCTTTAAAATGGTTTACAAAAGTAGTGACAACTGTTGGGGCTCAAGACACACTCCAGATACAGTTTTCAAACTGTTTTCAAAGTGTCATATCCTGCTTGGTGTAGATCTGGCCCATATTTGTGTGTGTGTGTGTGTGTGTGTGTGTGTGTGTGTGTGTGTGTAACTGCTTTGTTAATTAGTGTTCCCTCCAAGCACACATATAAGGGTACTCTCATTAAGAGTTAAGCTCATATAAGGGATCTTTGAACCCTGGAAGCAGCACATCTAAGCAGATCTGTCCCAGTGATTGTCTCTCTTACACACAGGTCTATTCCAAAAAGTTTGTTTTTATTAGTTACTAGTGAATCAAAGATATACACAATGATAAGCCATATGGGAATTAGGTTGCCACAACAATAAGGTTCCATATAAATGCCAATATGGATTCAATCAGTTCATATCACAACTATATTCGGGGATCCAAAACAGAACGGAGCACACCCCTACCTGAAACCAAGATCAGAATTGACTCTAAAAGCTTTACAGTATAGAATTGTCTCTGCTTCTATGTTTAGCAATGCATCTGACATAGAAAAAGTCTATAAAATGTCTAATAGCTAATCATGACCATGTAGCACTCACTAATACATTATTAGTTTTATGAGAAATATATGGGGGGGGGACTATTTTGCCTAGGTATGAACAAGTGGCTTGTATGTAACAAGTATAACATATCCAAATACCATCTTGGCAAGATTTATCTGCGCAGAACATCAGGTGGAACAGAAATTAAAAGGAAAATTGATCTTAAATGTCAATAGCTAAAGAGTATAGCAAAGCCTTGCGAAAATTGTACAAATCCATTCAGCTGTCCAAATGTGACCTTTTAAACCCACCATGCTGTTCCCACTCTCAAATTTGAGCAAAACTGTAGATTTTCCAGGAAAGAGAAGATCAGATGTTTCAGATCATTCTGTCTGTAGGTTTTAAGTTTGTATTGCAATAGGAATTGAGGCAGAGGAAAGTAGAATAGAAAAGCATTGTGGTGACAAGAAAATAGACATATGACCTAAGAGTTATTCATGAATAAGAAAACATAACGGGCCTAATCCAGCTAAAGTTATGTTTTTTTAAGGTCCAGTTTGTTTGTGGGGAATGTGGAGTGTGGGAAATAATGAGGCAGACACAAGATTGGGATTTTAAAAGGGCCACATTTATTAATAGATCTGCAGAAAGTGTAACCCTAAGCAGTCATCTTCTCTAATCTGGCCTCATGCCGTTGTTTTATCGGGCGAGACATTCACAGCCTGAGAATGACACCTCAAAGTTCTCCATCTCTCAAGCTTCCCCTTTGGGGGTAGGGAGGTCTTCCATGTCAACCGCCCCTCGTGCCACAGGGCTCCGAGTCGGTGAGGAAGTTTGGCCTCAAAGGTAAGCCTTATCACCACCAGCTGGGCTGCAGGGCTCGCAGCTGGACAGCCTCAGGCATTACCAATCACCTCAACAGTGCCTCTGAATGCTCACCGAACCTAACCCGTGCCAGATGCCTGCACGTACCAGCACAGGGAGCGACAAGCCTCTTGCTTAGTCGTTCTCCCCCCATCTGCATCTAGCAGGCTTTTCTGCAGATCTAGCAAGTACAAGCCATTCCTGAATTCTGACCATTGTACCATCTTCCTATCATGCTCCCTCCAATCTTCTACAATTGCTTAGTTGTAGGGTGCTCTAATCTCCATGTTTAATTGATTAATTGTAGTTTCTGCTCTCTATAAAATTACCCAGGCACCCCTTGAGTGGGAGCATGCCCTTCTTACAAGCTGCAATCCTCACAGTAGCAGGAGATAATTTCCCCAGCAACAATATATTATTTCCTATTGTAATGCAAAGTGTTTGGGGATGGCTTAGTCTTAAATGAGAA
Organism: Elgaria multicarinata webbii; assembly: GCF_023053635.1. Taxonomy (NCBI): domain Eukaryota; kingdom Metazoa; phylum Chordata; class Lepidosauria; order Squamata; family Anguidae; genus Elgaria; species Elgaria multicarinata. Next base: position 63,214,021 of record NC_086179.1, on the reverse strand, counting down.
ATTAAGACCCATCAGCTTCAAAAAAGACTTGCTCATGATGGAAATGAAAACTGGTCTGTTGTATGGATCAGCACAGCTGCCTGAATTTTTGGACTCTCCTTGGGGACATGACTATGGGGATTGTCATGATGAGCACTTGCACTTCAAAATGTGCCACTACACCACTGTGTGTACGCATGTGTGCAAACACATTTACTGCATAGTATTAACACATTTTAATGCGTTGACTTGAATTTAATATGCTACTAACTTTGGTTTGTTTAATGCAATGCAAGATTCTGGATCAAACGGTTGTAATTAGGGCGTGTATATTCCACTGTACTTTTGAATGTACAAGTTAGCTTGAAAGTTGTGGGCTGCAGAATAAGTTTAAGCGTAGGGTCAACTGTTTCTATTAATCCAGTGCTGAGTGAAATTCTTTGTGTTTGTGAAGTTAATACAAAAATGACGCATTACCAAACTGCTGGAATTTTTTTCTGACAAACCCATTTTACACAGCTGGCTTGTTCTTTTCTTAATGCCTTGAATATTTTTCAGTCTCTACAGGTATGACATTTTAAATAGAGAATTTTCATCACTAAATGATATTCTGCAGCTCAATTTGGCTACATTAAGCTGTGGACCTAGTGAGCTTATGCTAAGGAGCGTAATCCTTCCCTTCTGGTAATGACTTTTGCAAAGTCAACAGGTCTTTAAAAATCTCCTGAGTGCTCCTACATGTGCTGGCCAAGGGTGAACCCATCTTCACTCCTTCTTCTTGCTCCTCATGTGGGGAATAAGAGGCAACAGCGAAGCACACTCGGTGAGTCCTTACTGGAGGTACTGTAAATGCTAGCTGACCGTGCTGGACTCTGCAGTGCTACCCTTCCCCCTGCCCTCCAGGGGAATCCACTTGTTAGAAACTTTAAGTATTAATCTTAATCTCTTCATTAAGTATTAATCAAGGTGATCAATCAACCATTATTAACCAAGGTGATTAATCTCCTTTCTTGGAAGGCCAGACAAAACTAGAAAGGATCATTTGTAAATTTGTGTACCTTTCCTTCAAATGGCATTTTACTCCCTAAATATGGTGATATATTTGTCAAGAATTATCAAAACAACTTACTTTATTATTTTTATTAATGACATTACATTACAATACATTCCTTGATTAGTCTGTGCCATTCCAGGTCATGAAAGTCCATGGGACTAAGGACGTGATGATGATACAACTGCAAGTGTCATCATCTTGGTACTGCTACAAATTTCCATGGAGTCACAGAAGTCATTATGAATAGGATAGTTTTCTAACCGCTGCAGGCCTGTCCGTGAGTTGGGACAGAGCTAACCTGCACATTTTGTATAGCCATAACATCAGCATGGACTTCAACTGTGCATACTAAGAATTAGGGTCAAGTAGGCTGACCATATGGAAAGGAGGACAGTGCTCCAGTATCTTTAACAGTTGTATAGAAAACTGAATTTCAGCAGGTGTCATTTGTATGCATACAGCACCTGGTGAAATTCCCTCTTAATCACAATAGTTAAAGCTGCTCTCTTTTGTATCTGGTCACTCTAGTATAGCTCCTGCAGCTTTAACTGTTCTGATGAAGAGGGAATTTCACCAGGTGCTGCATGCATACAAATGACACCTGCTGAAATCCCCCTTTCAATACAACTGTTAAGGATACAGGAGCCCTGTTCTCCTTTTCATATGGTCACCCTAGGATAATTATGCTGATTAGGTGCTTCACAATGGCCTGTGCAGGGATGGAAAATATGCCCCTTGTTAACCTGCACTGCACAGACCCACAATGTAGCAGGAATAACGCTGAGGATTTGATACCCACCAAATGTACTACAAACACATTCCTGTAGGTTGAATCTCTAGCCTAAATGCTCTGCCCTTTAGGTGCAATTGGGGCCATGAGGTACAGGGGGCATTTTGCCACATCCTACCATAACTACAACTGTAAGAGAAGGGAGTGCCAATACCAGTAGTTTGTGTGTGTGTGTGTGTGTGTGTGTGTGTGTGTGTGTGTGTGTGCGTGTGTGTGTGTGCTCTAACACAACTTCTGTGTGTCTGTGCTGGATAAAAAAACACACACACCCCAAGGCTGAACTCATCTTCAGCTAATTCTGTAATTATCTCCATAGATTACCTTGAATGCATTCACTGTATAGGAAAGGAATATGCTCAACTGAATCCAGAGAGTCACAGAGCAGTTTCACTCTCTGCCCTGAAGTGTGAAATTTAGAAGATGCTGGAGTTGCAGTGCAGCTGATAAAATTATGTATGACAAGTGACTGCAAGAACATTTAATACCAAGGATGATTAATTGGCTTTATTTCTTAGTATCAGCATGACATTCTTTCCAATCTTACTCTGTTATTTCATACAAGCTATATCATATGGCAAAAATCCCAAGGGCAAAAGCAAGGGGAGGAACTACAGGGAGCATCTTTTGCAGAAGATCCTTTGAAATGAATGAAGCTTCAGCAAGGATGCCAATGGGGGGGGGGGATAACATTTCAAGGAGATTGTGCCCATAGAGTGACACTCCCATTATAAGTTTTGAAAAACCACATTTGGTTGTTTTTGTTTTTGTTTTGGATTACGCCCCATCTTAGGGGCAATTGTACCGTTTCAAGTATTTTTAGGATTTGCAGGAGGAGAATTCTTTGACAATGTTGTTTCTCACAGGAAGCAAACCTAAAATTGCTGCGAGGGCAAACACATGGGGAAGAGAAAATGAATTAAGAACTGCAGAGGAACAAAACAGAACAGAGAGCTTGGGAATACTAATGTGATAGCATTAGATCTGTTGCAGAATGTGTTTGCATGGGTTGGGTTTATTATGCTCATGGTCCTCTTTCTCTCTCTCTCTCTCTCTCTCTCTCTCTTCCTCTCATCATTCATCTGTTGCATGGCATATATCATGTTTTCCTTTGGAATAAGTGTCTTTCAATTGCTGCAAAGCAATCATTCTAGAAGCCGGGTAATATATTGCACGATATATGGGCTGTGAGAGTGCTATGTGTAACAAACGAATGTGAAAAGTTTCAGATATTTCCTGAAGAGGCTATTCATCTTTTGCTTGACATAAAGCAGGATCTGGAGACATAGGATTAAAGATCACAAACCTCAGACCTGAAATTATAGGCTATTGCCAACAACTCTCCTATTTCCTCAAGCTTAATGCTGTCTCACCCGTTTTCGTTTTCTACCTTTTTTTTGGTGCTATTTTTTTATTGGTAATGTTGCTGTAGTTGATCTATGGTTGATCTGCTAGTGGTAGGATGGATTGTCAGCCATTGTAAGAGAGAACTACTGCTAGCACATTTTGTCACCCTCAAGAGACTGTGCAACTCCAGTTTAATGATAACACCAGTCTTCCTTGGCACACAAACCCGATTAATCCTGATATCTCGAATGTCCTATGAGGTATCTTTGATACTAATACTTAGGACATCCTCCACCTCAACTCCCCTACTGATTTCAGTGGAAGAGATTAAAGCACGTGCTTAATTCCCTCATTGACATCAATGGGCCTTGAAAGTGCTTGACTTTGGACTCTTGAGTGTGTTAGCATATGATTAGCTGGTTAATCCTGTATCTCTTTGACTGTTTGAATACAGAAAACTATATTTTAATGTAACTTGGGTTTACTAATTAGAACCTTCTTTAAAACATTACTCTGCACCTTACACTTTAGTATGAATGTTAGTAATGAGTAATTAATATGTAAAAAGGTTATGATATATTTATATTCTGTTAACGTTATGGTGCCTGTTAATCAAGTGTACACATCTTTGTTAAAATATTTTTCTAGAATTATTAAGGTGTGCATATTGCATAAATTAATAAGTGTCTGTTTCCCCATATGTGCTAGTAAAACTTTTTTTTTTTAACGACGTCCGCCCTCCCCCACCTGTTAACAAATACTTAACAGAAGCATTGTTGGTTGAACAGTTTGCCTCATGGTAGAGGGTGGGAATCAGTAAAAAGCAGCAGCTCTGGCCATCTTTGGAAAACAATAAGAGGTCACACGGCCTACTGTTGCTTCAAATCACATAGTGCTGATTCCTGAAGTAATTTTCCAAGCTGCTTCATGTAACTGCTCTACTTTTGCACTTGTCCTGCCCTTACAAGTGCAACTTGCTCAGTCAAAAATATATATATGTCTCAGCCAATAAAGCTCTGGGACAAGGATTATTCAAACTATCTCTCCTGTTTACTAAATGACTCACATCATTTATATCATCTTGTGCTATAGTTCTTTTTGTTTTGGCAGCACACCTGTCAGAGCACCTATTTTAAATGGTGACCACTGACCAGGTGGACTCCGGATTTTGACTATAATCTTTGACTATGGTTGTAGATTCTGGTCCAATATTAATGTAAATCTACACAGAGAGAAAAATCCTGGTGACTTCATATCATGTTGGATTAGTTCAATATTGAGCTTCCAGCTCAGACCAGTTAAATTTAAGGATGGACAAATCTTCATATTTCCAATCTGTATAATTTTTGCATGTTTTTAATCCATAATGCTGTTCTGCTCACTTTCTACATTTATCAGTGAATATTTAAAATGCTTTCAAAATACATATTTAAATCTGTTTCCCCCCTTTCAAAATACGATTTAAATGCATATTTTGATACATGTCATCTGCCAAGAATTGCATTGGAACATTCAAAGAAGTGCAAAAACCAGTGAACAGCTAAACTCTAGTCCATACATTAAGAAGAGAGGTACAGGTTTTGTATATTCCTAAACATCAAATTCTCAAGGATCCCTAGATAAAATAACGGGGGGGGGGGGGAAATGTGAAATAAAACACATATTAGTAGAGGGGTAAGCCCACTAGATGTTTTGGACTACAACTCCCATAATTCCTGTCTATTGGCCAAGATGGCTGGGGCTTCTGGGAATTGTAGTCCAAATCATCTGGAAGGCACCAGGTTGCTTACCCCTGAATCAGCAGAATGAAGCCTTTCAGAAGTGTATTCAGGAAAACAAGGCTTTTGTCTCAGCTTTTAACTATGCGGCCTTCAGCCCTCAGTTTTCTCATATTTTTCTCTTGAATACACTGGAAAGATTCCATGTTCACTTCTGGGTCCCTTTTTCTCTGTGCTTGGCAATCCCATGACACATCACCTGCATGAAACACAACATTGTGTCTATTTTTATTAACAAACATCCCCACAGCATTTTACAAATAATAAAGCTGCCCTTTCGCTAGCATTGTAAATGGAAGTGTATTAAAAATAGATGGGATGTTCCACTTCATATGTATGCCTCTCTGCAGGGTGGGAAGCACCCTGCAGAGACAGAAGACGCTAAAAGTTTACACGCAAAGCTGTGCTCCAGTCTCTCTTAGGTGCCCTTTTGACATTCATGTAGTGGGCACAGGAGCTGCTTATGGTGATGTCACTTCTATATGACTGGGAGAATGCCTACAGAGAACATGAGTTCAGTAAGAACCCACTGGAAGTATTCTGTAACAGTACTAACAAATCCTCCCACAGAAACGACATATTTCCAAATTGTTACAGTCCCCCCCATACGCACACATCTGGGGCCACTGCCGTTCTCTTAAGTGGGCCATTGTTATTGTCATTTAATACATGTGATAACTAGGCCAAGACAGGGTATCCAAGTGCCTCAGAGTGCAATTCTATGCCTGCTTAGATAGAAAAAGCCCAACAACTCCCAGCATCACTTCAACCAACCATGCTTGCTGGGTAATGCAGAGAACTGTAGGACTTCTTTCTGTCTAAACATGTATAGGACCTTCATGGTTCTGTGGTGGGAACTGAAACTTGTTCTGCCCAGGGGCAGCAGAATTGTTTTTGTGGAAGTGGTGTTGTTGGCAATGGCAGTGGCAGACTCTAAGGCAGTCCAATATTAAACAAGTGTTTCCAAATTGACTGGGGAAAAACAGTTTGTGAATATTATTGAATGGCAGAAGAACAATAATAATAATAATAATAATAATAATAATAATAATATATTTATTTATTTATTTATTACCCGCCTCTCCCTCTGGATCGAGACGGGGAACAAACTTAAGTACAAATACCATAAAATACATAAAAACTGATTAAAACATATAAAACTAACACAATATTAAAATAACAGTCAAATATCTTAAAATTCGACTGAGTAGGCCTTCTTGAATTTGAAAAGACTATTAAGTTGATGAATCTCTCACGGCAGGCCATTCCAAAGTCTGGGAGCAGCAGAAGAGAAGGTCCTCTGGGTAACAGTTGTCAGACTAGTTTTGGCTGACTGTAGTAAATTCTTCCCAGAGGACGTAAGTGTGTGGGGCGGATCATACAGGAGAAGGCGATCACACAGGTAACCTGGACCCAGGTTTTGTGCATTTATTAATGGGCTAGCAAAAATTTGACAAGTTGGCATAAAATACACATATCAGGAGAGCCCAGCTGGATGAGAACAAGTAATTTGTCAATTAGCTTCATTCATCACTTCTACTTGATGTAGCTCCTGAGATGCCCTTTCTGAAAATCATGATTCATATGTGGTGGATCTGTCTCCAGCATCTTCTACAGGACAATGCATTTAGGGGGCAATCCTATACATGTTTAGACAGAAAAAAAAGTCCTACAACTCCCAGCATTCCCCAGTCACTGTATCTGGCTAGAGGATGCTGGGAGTTTTATTACATTTTTCTTTCTAAGCATGCATAGGATTATGCCCTTATCCTCGCTTCAAAATCCCTGTCCTTCTTCTGTATCCATTTACACCCTTGTCATCTAAAGCTTCAGCTGTCTCCCTGGCAGTTTCATAGGTGATGGATAGGCACAGATGTCAGATTTTTATGGTGTGTGTATGTGTGTGAGAGAGAGTAGTACCTTTACTTTTACCATTGTGACATTCTGCACATTGGTAACAAAAACTCCCATATTGAGTGAATATTAGAAACCAAACCTTATGTTTTGTCTAAAAGCTTCAATTGCCATGCTGCCAAAGGCTTGATAGAGAATAATGGTTTGGTGCTCTTTTCTCAGTCTGACAACAACAACAACAACAACAACCAAACCTCTGCTCGTGCCCGAGGTTGTTGTTGTTGTTTGGTTGTTGTTGTTGTTATTCTACTTCTTACACCATCACATTGCAGATTAATTCTATGCCATCAAATGATATGAATCTCAAAGCTGCATTGCTGGAATGTGTTGTTCTGGAGTCCACATTTCAAAACAGTTGCAAATGTTTCCAAAGCTTGATGTTCACTCCACAAAGAGATTTGGTTTTATGACACATCATGCTGGGTACATAAGTAAGCACCTGGGGAAAACAAGAAGACTACCCATGCATTGGATAAGTAGATTGCCCAGGATGTGTTAAAGCAGACCTGCGGAATTTATTTTGGCTGGGGTCACGTGGATAAAGAACTAGCAATGCAAATGACCATGTGGAAATTCAACAACAACAACTCACCCCACAGTTTAAAATGGCCGATAATTTTTGTAAATCACCATTTTCAGCACTGTTTTCTTTGCCAATAATTATAAAGTGAACCAACTGGACCCTGTCCCTCAAGAGATTTTCCATTTTCTTTCTCTCCCTGCTCCTCCAAAGTGACTGCTCCATGTGATGGTGTTTTAATGTATTCCTGGTAGCAAAAACTATCAAAAGCAAGATAGCCTAGTCCACAACTCGCTCAGTTTTGCTTCCCTAAGTTTGTAGCTCAAAGCTACAAAACCAAAGCAGCTCAAATTGACAGGTTATGTCTAATGGTAAAGTGGAATTGTCATTTTTCTTTGCCACCTCTTTCCAGTTACCCATATGAATGAACTTTCTCAGGTTGTCATATTCCCCCTTTGCCTAGGAAGTCTTTGACACCTGCTTTGTAATGCTACAAAAGCTTTGCACTGTCCAACTGTGTATGTAAATGAAATGAAGAGACACTTCTAGCTCAGCTTTTAAAACATATTTTGTGCTATGAGGTCTTGTTTAGAAGGAGGTTTTGGCCACTGTGTGTCAAGTAGCTGTCAAGCCATATTACCCAGCAGCCAACAATATATATATATATATAAATAGAGAGAGAGAGAGAGAGAGAGAGAGAGAGAGAGAGAGAGAATGGGAATTTTGTATTTAATGCCACATATGACAGCATTGAAGAGCCAATGTTGAACCAAAGACACACACACAGCAATGATCTCCCCTCCTCCCCAGCCACCCACCAACTCTGAGGATAGTACTGGCATGTCAGCATTATGGTGGTATGTCAGATTAAAAAGAAAGCATGCAAGTTAATTCCCAACATGCCCCATGGCAGCCTTTTCATTTCACTTAGAGGTGGGAGCAGGTGGTGTCATTTAGAATGAAATACATCAAGTCTCGGTTGGCAGGAAAATAGCATTCTGTGATGAAATGTCCCGACGATGAATCTCATTAATTGTTCACCAATTTGCAGGGATTTTATTTATATTTGCATATTATAATGCGAGTACAATGAGGGTGCCGTAGATTTGAATTCTACTTAGCAGTGAGTTTAGCTAAAAGCAATAAAAGACCTGAGCCGCTTCGGAAGGAAAGAGCCGACTTCAGTAGTGCAGATCCATCTCCTACATCTGTTTACTAAAATATTGAATCAGTATTTTCAATTTCATAGACTTGCCACTCAAGAGACAGCTATATGGGGCTGTGTTGATTAATAATCTTTGCTCGGTCTGTACTATTAGCATCTGTGCACGATAAAAAATGTACAAGTCTCAATCTTTTATTACTCTGCTTGTTTCGTGTGGAACTGAAATGTTGCAAATTGATGGTTTATTTTCAGTTCATTTGCATTATATTCCCACATGCTACAAAAGGTTCTGAGACTGAGCTGTTATGCTCCAGAGAATAAAGGTGCACAAGCTCTCACATGGAGGTGTCATTAATGGCTGACAGGAAGCTGTATTTCTTTAATTACTTACTTCATTTAGATATACTTCCCAGTGCTTTTGAGGATGTGCAGAATAGAACAATAGCTAAAATATGCTAAATCCTTAACACCAATTTAAATCACGAAAACCAGCTACCAGTTGCAGAAATAAGATAAATCCAGCTCCCAAAAGCTGTATATAGCTGTCACGATTCTGCAAATTATGGCACCCATCATTATTTCAGCACAAACCTGATATTATCCTGAGGTTCCCACAAGTATTGGCCCACATACAGGAGCATTAAATATAAATAAAGTTACCAGAATTACTAAATATATTGTAAGTCTTCCATAGCTCTTTGGTTTAGGGATAATTTCTCACTGTTTAGATTTCTGCCCTTTCACATTCACAAGCTTCTGGGTTGCATGAATTCTCACCAGGATGAATTTGATCATGCTCTTTATCTGAATATCATCACATTTATTGCCTGAAAAGAATTTTGGCCCAGATCTGATTGACTAGTCATCAAGGAAGTTACTTTCCCGTGTAGCATGTAGTGGATGCCTTGCTATAATGTACCTATTCTCTACATAGTCTGACATATTGTCATCTGAACTGTTTGGGTCAATCTATACAGGCCTTGCACGTGCGTCATAGCTGCATTTTGCCTGGCATTGACTTTGATTTCCTTTTAGTTCTTTCCAAATTGATTCCCCCCGCCCAATTTTTCTTTAAAAATAATAAACTTATTAGTTATTTTCTAAACAGGCTTCATGCGTGATTAGTTCCTTAAACATTGATCAAGGCAGTGGTAGCTAGAAAATGGTTCATCTGACATTTCCGTTTGAAGGGGGATTACCTTAACTTCCAGTTTTGCAAATAACTGTCTGTCACATTTTCATCTTTAGGCATCTGTTGCTTCTCTAACCATTTTGCATGCTAGAAAAACAAGCTCTCTTTGAATAATATTTCCACCCCCCTCCACACACACTCCTGTCTGAATGTCATGTTAAAAGCATAGCAATGCTGCCTGAAAGAAAATAATTGACCCTGATAGAACAGTGCTTCATTACCTTTGCATGAATTTAATGCTGACATACACTATGACTGTAATGTTATCATAATTACTTTGTTAGTCTTAGGTTATATTTCATTTTTATTCACAGCAAATGGTTAGGGTGATCTAATTTCACTTACAAGATACTTCTCCGGCAATTAATGTTAGATCAAAAAGCAATCTACCCACTTAATTTTTGCTTACTCGCTATGGGTTTAAAGTATATTAAAGAGTCAACCAGGATTTAAACAAGCACTCCTCCCAAAGAGTGTTTCTGGGAAATCTGTTTTGTAACTGTCCCATTAAACATAAGAATGATACTGAATGTTTTCCCATGATCCAGCCCACAAGACAAATGCCACAGATCTTAGAGCCTTATGCAATATTTTCCAAAATCATTTAAAGATCTGAAAACAATGAGCATATGACTTTTATGTTAATTTGGCCTTTATTTGCCAAAGATACAAATCCCTTTGATCCCCATCTCATGGTCTTGGGACCAAGACACCTAGAAGACTGCCTTCCTTTATATATACCCAGGTGGCACTTAAGATCATCAGGGGAGGTCTTGCTGGTCATTTCAAAACAAATGGAATGTCATCATAAAATACCCTGACAACAGGCCTTCTCTGTATCAGATGCCATCCTCTGGATGACCCTCCCTCATTATTATTATTATTATTATTATTATTATTATTATTATTATTATTATTATTATTTTCCCACCTTTTTTCCTCTTGCAAGGAACTCAAGGTGGCTTCCTATCCATTTAATCTCACAACGGCCTTGTGAAATAGATTGGGCCGAGAGTTAGTGACTTGCTCAAAGTCATGCAGTGAGCTTCATGGCCGAGTAGAGACTAGAACCCGGATCTCCCGAGCCCCAGTCCGACACTCTAACCACTACACCACACTGGCTCTAATCATGCTGCTCCATTTTGCTTCTCTTTAAATAGTTTTTACTGCAGCTGTTTTAATGTTGTGTTTTTACTATTGTATCTAAATGTATTTTAATATTTATTATGAACTGCTGAGGGATTTGATTATATTCAGCAGTATATCAATCCCACAAATAATAAATAAATAAATACATATTGGTAATATTGCTATAATTCTTGTCAGTTAGAAAACAGTTCACCACCACCACCATCTAAAAGCACATTGCTGATTTTGGAGGTGATTTACCAGCCTTGGAGTCCCCTCCCCACCAGACAAGCACACTTGACATCTAAAATGGTGAACCTGTCCTTTCTATATCATCATCAACCTTTGAATTCTCACTAAGCTAATTTTCAAAATATCCTGGCCTTGTCTGTCGCCATCTAGCTCTGTGTGTATTTCTGACATTAAAGTGTACAAATGATCGGTGGCAAATTCCCTATCTTTTATCAGATTTTGCAATCTTTTCTTAAATGGTGCCAGGTTATTCTCTCTCTCTCTCTCTCCCTCTCTCTCTCTCTCTTCTTTCATAAAGGCAGTGATGAGGGGCATCCAATATTGAACTTCTGCGAGGGGAACGGTACAGATTTCAAATATTGCCAGGTAGTTGCACATCGAGCAAGGCCCAAAGACAAGAAGAAAGAACAGTTTTTAGCTGCTGGATAAAGAAATGATTGGGATCATGCAAGTTAAGTGAAGAATTTCAGTTAATTTCTCCTACAGCAGCAAGCCTAGGTTTAAATCAGCCTGTATATACGTATTGTCTGTCAACCCTGTTTTGAACAGAACTATGGTTGGCTCTATTACCAAACAAGATATAGGAGAGGCAATCATAGATCAGGACACTCACCCCTTTCATGTTGTTGGCCCCACCCCTGGACACCCACACATAGTGGACATCTGCACTGAATAAGCATTCTATGAGGCTTTGTCTTCTATAAGGAAGGTTTAGCTGTCTGTGGGCAGGGCCACAGCATCCCAAGCACTGGGGACAAGCAACTAGCAGGCCAGTTTTGGTGGTAGAACTTGAAGCTGTTTCGTACTGCTTTCCTGTTTGATTAAAAACAACAAATGTGTTCATATCTACTCCAAGGTTATTAGTCCCATCTTGGTAATAAAGAGAGCAATGATGAAAAAATATATATGAAATAACTTACCTTGTATTCCATTTCCTATTTTCGTCCCTCCTTGGAAAGAGTCTCAATTTTTACTGAACTCTGAGATTCTATTAACGCTGGTTCATACTCTCCAGCCACAATCCAACACAGCATTATGTACTTACATTCACTGATTTCATTGAGCTTCAGCATGCTAAACTGTGTTTAATAATATCAGAAAGAAAGTGACAGCTGGCTATTGGAAAGCCATTTAACAGGGAAACTGGTCTGCTTTGTTCTCTGGATTTCCCCCCTCTCAATAAATGACTACTACTACTACTACTACTTCTTCTTCTTCTTCTTCCCTGCCTTTCCCCCAGTACTGGGACTCAAGGCGGCTTTACAAATTAAAGCATGTACAGGTAAAACAGATAAAGATATACAAAAATTTAAAAATAATTAAACATGCTATAATATTAAAACATTTAAAAATTATATATATCTCCAATAGAAACAGCACATAAACAGAGGTCCAGACTACCCCCCCCAAAGGCCAGCCGGAACAGAAAAGTTTTAGCCTACTTCCAGAAACAACCAGTCAGGGAGCCAGTCTAGCTTCCCTGGGAAGGGAGTTCCAGAGCCCCGGGGCAGCCACTGAGAAGGCCCTCTCCTGCATTCCCACCAGGCATGCCTATGATTATAGTGGGACCAAGAGAAGGGCCTCCACTGATGGTTGACATCTAACTGGAACTTGTCCTGTGAACCAAAATGTCACTTCTCCAATCCATCTGATGTCTTCTGAGTATGCTTGAAATTTTGTTGGTGACTATATGCTTACTCTGCTCTTCAGGCAATACATTGTGTAATTTATCTTTTGCATTGTCCCCTTTCCTTATCTGATCCACTCATTGACTTTTTCTTTTTCTTTTAGTATTTAGTTAAATTTAACTGCATGTCTTCAAGCTCTCACATACGGAGCATCACATCATTACAAAAATGATAACTAGAGGTGTTCCAGTAAATGGAATATTCATTGTTTTGGGAATTTTTTAAAATTAAAATTTGTTTCCATTTTGAACTTGCTAGATAATCTGTCTTGGAAGCTGCATTGGTTATATTATGTGCCCACTGCAAAGGACTAGATGTGTCGTTTTACTGCTAACATTCATATGGATCGATATGAATGAGAAACTCTGAAAGAGTTTACGTCCTCACATAAGGCTTGATACCTAATGGATTGAGATACTGGGCAGCTTATTCTTCACTTCATCCACAAACATTTTCCCTACACAGAGATATCCTTAGCCTAGGAAAACAAATGTATGCTGTTAAACTTTCATGGACATTGGCAGCCATGACATACAGATAAATGTATCCCCAGTTAACTGACAAAACAAATAAACAAACAAACCTGAAGTTCCCTGACTTCAAATAATGCAAATATCTCAAATCTTCATATTTGAGTAGTCCTCTTAGTCAGACCATCAGTCATGTGCACAGTCCCCTTGCACTCTTGGAATGTAGATTGATCCTAAGGGCATGTCTACACCATGCCTATATCCTGGAATCATCCCTGTGCATCCAAATGACACACAGGAGATCCCAGGAGCAGGCAGGGTTGATCCCTTCATTTGCCTGGGATAATCCTTAGGTGTAGGAAGAGCCGAAATGTGTAAATAACAATGGTCCTGTTCAGAAGACACCTTAAGCCATGGTGGTTAAGGCTTTCACCATGGTGGCTTAAGGTGTCTTCTGAACAGGGCCAATAGTAAGCAGAGCTGCATTATACTGTCTCTCATTGGTTTGGGGGGTTGCAACCTTATCTGGGGGGAAACTATTGTGTTGTCCGTGCTTGAAAGCCGCAATGTACTTTATGTGGGGCTGCCCTTGATGAGTGTTTGGAAGGCCAAGATCACCTGCCTGCTGATATTGTGAAATGTTTGATAATACCATTTTAGCATGAACTGCTCTGGCTACTTATTCAATTTGAGGTGTAGGTCTTTACCTTTAGAGACAAAGCAGACTAAAATTCAGATTTATTTCTAATTCAAGACAACTTTGGACCTTGAATTTTCAGGGGTGGATTTTTCTGAGTTTATTTTAATTATTTTTAAATTGTACTTTAATTGCAATGTTGCTGTTGTTGTAAAAGCTTTGGGCTTTATAAGAAGGTGTGTATATAATGATATTAAATAAATACTACAAGTCCTGTTCTTTGCTGAGTAGAAGCTTGTTCAAGGAGTATCAGCTTGTACTCTTTATGACTCAACCATAAACCTCTTAAAATCAAAGGCAATTTGCCTGAATAAAAGCTAATTTAGGTCTTTGGGATTTGGCTATTTAAATATATTGTTAAAATAAAATGCAATTCTTCTAGTATGTGTGCACAGCAATTTCAATATAGATTGCTCTTCAGTATTAGCCATTAAATGTATAAAACCATTGTTCCTGAAAATAAGGACATGATAATTTGGGGTGACTCAAGAGAAAGTACATTTACTTACTTATGAGCATCCTCTAAACAGGCTGTTTTCTTGAGTTTCAGAGTAGAGCTTAGGCATCTGAGATGATCATGAACAGCTAGAAATAACATTATAATTTGTGTTTCATATGATTTTAGTAAAGTCAACAGTCTGTGCCCCTGGAAGGAGGAAAGAAAGATAATGCCATTTAGATACAAATCCATACTAGAAATGCATGCTGATACTATAGGATCTTAGTTTCATAAGTAGCAGAAGTAACAGAAGGCTTTCCAAACACTTTGGATTACCCAAGGTGGACTGCAAAGCCATAAATGTGCCACATGCATAAGTACCCAAACAAGTACTTACAATGTAGCCATCTCTGTTTCCTGAACTCAAACTGCACTGAACCCAGTTGTTGGTGGATTACAATTCTTTCCTTAGCGAATTTAATTATCACATATTTATTGCTCTTGAGACAGAAGTTGCACTAGTGCCATTAAGCTATGTTAGTGGATTCCTGCATTGAGCAGGTGATTGGACTTGATGGCCTTTTAGGCACCTTCCAAATCTCCTATTCTATAGTGCTGCACGTGTGAACCCATATTGCTTGTAGCAATAATGCATGACATAAGTGTACATTTGTATGTGTGTATAGATGCCTATTTCCTACAGTCCCCCATCTTAAAAAAAGAAAAGATATGGAAACCTTGATGTCATTCAATGTGGTTTACATAATATGCATGCATCACATGTTATATTGTACACATAACTGGAGTTAGGAGTGCATATTTCTGAGCATATATCTACCCTACCATGCATAAATTGGGTCTATTGATGAGATTGTGCTATACTGATAAGTGTTGCCATGAAAAAAACCCTCTTACTTTGTTCTTTTTTGATTCAGAAATGATGCTGATTGGTGGTCTAAAGCAGGAACAGGCAGACTTCATGAATGCAGGATTTATTTTCTTTTTTTTACTGGAACACCAAAATCTACCAATCAGACTCAGAGCTCTATCACAGCAGCATTATAATCTGCTGTCGTGGCAAATTGCATGCAATGGACTCCAATGACGTCTACCTTATAGTCTGCTGTCAGGGTGAATTGCATGCAAAGGACTCCGATGATGCCGACCATGTCCTGCTGTGATTACAGTTGCTTCTCCCCTCTTAGTGACTTATTCTGGTGCGCGGAAAGTCAGGTTCTTCCAGGGAGGTTTTCCGACAGGATGAATAGAAGTGGAGGGGGCGAAGAGTGGAGTGTGTGTATGTGATGTCACCACCATCGGGAGTCGTGTGTGACCCCCTCCTTTCCTGGTTGACCAGTAGAACTGGAGTTTTTTTTCCTCTTCTTATAATGGTTCCCGAGTGGTGCGAGGCTTGTTTGCTCTCCTTCCTGCCATGGGGAAGGAGGTGGGTTGGAGAAGTATACGCATGAGGGGAGAAAAGTTCACATTGTGTTCCTGGTGCTTGGCATGGGTGAGCCAGGATGTTACATTCACAGGAAATAAGAAGAGCAGTGGTGTATTAACTGTTTTGTCAGGTTACTCAAGAAATTCTCTTTTTTTACTTGGCTACTCGTTATTACTTTTAAAGCTGTAGTCCTATGAGACACATTTACAAGCAATAAAATGTAGGGGGAGGTACAAAGGAGATCAATGGGCAGAGGCAATGATGAAAACAACAAGCAGCAATGCTACAGGAGAGGTGTAAAGAGGCTTGGGATGTACAAGCGCACAGGTGTAAGTTTGTAAGCTTTCATATGCTATGGAAACGAAGTGGGATAATTCGAGAGAAAACCAGGACAAATGTGTAGGTGTGATGAAGCTCTCAGATGCAAAATAATTGCTCAGGAGTGTAAATATGTGCACAGAAATAAGTAACAGAATGTTAAGGCTAGGAATTTGTGATCGGTACTAGCACCAAGCTCACACAGGGCCTTGCTAGACCCAGCCGGATAAGCCGGCCTGGAGGCGGGGCGACAGCGCGCTGATGTTAGTGCACGCCGCCCCGGCTTCCACATGCGGGACGCGCAGGAACATCGGGATCCCTGCAGCGTCCGCCATTTTTTTTTTAAGTTTAAAGGGGCCATGTGCGGCCCGAAGACTCCGGACCAGGTAAGTCCTTTTTTAAAAAAACGAAGCCCCCCTCCCTGTCCCCGGCTTTGCCCTGGCAGCGCCGCTTGTCTGCTCGCTCGGGCGGTGGTGCCAGACGCTTGTCCGGGCGATGCTGCCCCCCCATGCCAGGCCTTGCCCTGGCAGCGCCGCTTGCCTGCTCGCTCGGGCGGCAGCGCCAGGCGCTCGCTCTCTCACCCGCCCTCCCCCCTTGCCATCCCCGATGCCTGCTCTTACCCCCTCCTGCAGAGTCCGGCCTTCCCCCTGCCCCTCTCTTCCCCCCCTCTGGGCGGATGGGCACAGCGCTCGTAAGAGCACTGTGCCAAGTCCGTGGATTTTTGCGGCTACTCGCGAGTAAGTGAGTAGCCGCAAAAAGCTATGGAAGTCTCTAGACGTTCTGCAGCCCCGGCCTCAGGCCGGAGCTGCGGAAAAGGCGTGCCATAAGCGACTTCGCTTAAGGCGCATTAGAGGAGGCTTCAGTGCGGCCTGGGGCTGGATTCCCCTGTGCGTCATGTGGACGCACAGCAGGGAAACCAGCTCTCAAGGCGCGCTAAGGCCTCGTCTAGCAAGGCCCAAACCCTTTTTCACGAAAAAATCACTCCAGATTTTCCCCTAAAGTATTCTGTTTCAGCAACTTAAATTTGGAGGTGGCGGTAGGGAGCTTGTTGCTATTTTTATACAATTGGAAGTCAAAAAACCTTGCCCATCTACTGCAAAATATCTAAAGATCTACTAAAAGGTACCAATCTTCTGCCTACCCCTGACCTAAAGGAAGATCCAAACTGAATATACCACAATGGAAATAATAAGTTATAACAAAGTGAAACAATCACTCAAATTATTTGTTAGGTATTTGTTCACCTCAGAAAGATTTTATTCTTTAAAATGCAGGGCTGCATAAAGCAACTCACTCCCATCATGACTAACAGGATTTCTGTTCAGAGTCAATAATCACATCATCTCACAAATCACAACTATCCTATTAGGAAAAAGGGAGCTTATCTTAGCATGTGACAGATGAGCATACTTAGAAGGCTAGGTGACAGCTGCCAGATGAGCCAATAATTGTGCTGCAGAAGGGAGAATGCCTATCAGAAATCTATGCTAACGGGATGTGCGCAGGCAAAATAAGAAAAAAATAACTGCAATAGAATTAAAATTATGTGTAATGTGTCTCTGTGTCTCTATCTATCTATCTATCTATCTATTTTTTTATTTCTGATAATTATATACCAATTCCCTTACAAAGATTTTGGAGCTGGGAACAACAAATAGAATAAAAGAATAACAACACTATAATTAAAAATACATATTTTAAAGAAGAACGAAGTTCTGATAAAGCTCCATTACTAATAAAAGTGTAGCTGATCATACATGGCAAGCTTCGTGAAACTGCGAATTTTCAGGAGGCACCATAAGCAATACAATGTTGGTGCCTGCCTGACCTCCAAATGCAGGGAATTCCATAGGAAGGGGTCCACCACACTGTAGGCTTTTCTCCTGGTGGACTCCAGTTGGACCATGGCTCCATGTGGAACCACCAGGGACATCTCTCTCTCTCTCTCTCTCTCTCTCTCTCTCTCTCTCTCTCTCTCTCTCTCTTTCTCTCTCTCATATCAATCTAAATAAATAATTCCATTACTCTAATCAAAACTAAATATTTGAAAACTAAATATTTGAAAACTGAGAAATAACATCATCACTATCATAATGAGAAATAATACACTCACAGGTTCTCTCAATTTTACAACTTGAATGACTGATGGTATAAGTTCTGTGTTCTTCAGTTCCACCTCCTGAAATGCCACACTTGTGACATATTAAATTAAGCTCTGTCTATTGGGTGGTATAGAAATCAAATCAGTAATAATAATTGCAGAGCGCACTGCCAAGGAAAATGTTAGGGCTGGGTTGGGCTGTGAGTGCAATCAGTTGCTAGGCAGATCATCAAACGGAGATCTGCTGGCTGGAGGAGAGCAGTGTCAGCTGTTTTGCCAAGCTACTCTGTAGGCGACCCAAATAACCCACACTGACCACTGCATGACATGATAAACCATAATGGATTATATAAATCAGCCTGCAGATCTTGGGTTATCCGAATGGGTTATTTTGGCCATCAGGAGTTAAAAAAAAATCCAGACAGATGACATGATAACCCATGATGGGTTATTTAACCCATCATGGGTTATTGTGATATCCAAACCCAGTCAAAGAATGCTTGAGTTGCTGGCTTGGAAGTGTTTTTAGGATTGAATGCCCAGTATATGCTACTTCTACATTTTCCATTCCTCTCCCTTCAAAATGGGAAGTGTAATTTATTTAGTTCAAAATATATTTTTCCCCAATTGATGATCAGGCATTGAAATCCAAATCTCCTGTTTATATTTTATAATCTGTTACTATGGTGATATTAACATACACATGAGGTGGTAGCTTTGTTGTATGCAATCAAGGTGGATAAAGTTTTTGATTAAAATAGATACACTGGTTCTTTTCATAAGGAATAATGTAAAAGTAAACATGGAAGATAATTAAGTAGAGTTTGATTTGATTTTTTTCCAGAGATTAGCTTGATCATATAATTGTCCTTTCAATTTTATTGCTTTGAGTTTTTGTTGTGTTTGCACTACATGTGTTTCCAATGTCTATCTTTCCCCTTAAAAAAAATACTCGTAATCAATGTAACTAACTAATGGTCCAGTCCTGAGGTTTACTGCTTCAGGAAATAAATGCAAGAAATGGTTGAAGCTTAACAGCTAAGCTGTAATTAAGGTTGTATTAGCATTTTTGTTAGAGAACTCCATAATAAACATTCCCTGCTGACTTAAATTGAACGTGCAGAGTTCTGGGATTGAAATGATTTTGTTTATTGATTTATGTACATACCCACACACTACTACATTGCTCCATACTTGCTCCTCCATCACGGACTGTAAACATCTGTTGTATATGGCCTCAATGCACTTCAGCTTTAAGTGGCTATCTGCTAATTCAGAATGGTGGTGGTCTCATCTTCTCTCAACACATAGGATTTGCCCAACATAATTGTCATTAACTAGATCATAACTTTATGAAAGTATATACAAAAGATAGAAAAGTTAAGGAAAACTCCTGATTATAATTCAGGAGTTATAGATCATAACTTCTTTCAGGCCAGCCTTTCATAATACATCAAAAGGACTGAACACACCTTATTCTTCCATGTGGCCACATGTAGAAGAAGATGGAACCATGGCCACTCAGTGCCTCCAGAGCCATCCCTGACAGTTCAGTGGAGTATTGGGAAGGAGAGGCTATGCATATCATTTATGTGTAGTTTCTTTACTGAATCTGGTGCATTCTGGATCCTTGATCATATAGAGAAGCCCATGTGCAAACAGATGTATGAGAATAGGCTCTCCTTCCTGATGTTCCACTGAAGATGTAAATGCCAGGGAATGGAGATGGAAGGCATGCAGATTTTGGTGATGGAACCAGCAGACACAGACCTGCTTCCTTCTTGATATGTGTATTATATCCATGGAGGTGTGAACGTGAGCAGCTCTAAGGTGTTAAAGTTTCCGTTACACTAATGGAGTCTCCAATTTGGCTCAGATCATCATGACATGATTCTGTCTCTCCTCATCACCACACATCATAGGGTGACAATAAAGAGATCTCTCAACATCCACACCCTTAAAGCCACTGCTCTGTATTATCACAAAACTGCCTTCGTACATTTTCCAATACTTGCCCTATTTTTCATTTGAAAGCCCACATTGTCCCAATCTAAGAGGGACAGACCCAATGCAAATTAAGTCAATAAACTAACAAACCCTGTTTTCAGCCATTGCAATTCTCATTCATCCCAAATCCAGTTACTCTGACCCCAGATTATTATTTTAAATGTGGTAATGCACATTTCTATCAGAAGGTCTTAGTTTTGAGAGAAATTTCCTTAGAAAACAGGACATCTGTTAAACTAGGTCTGCTGACAGGACAAATGTTAAGTATGGTCTGTACATCTTATGAATAACCCACTCAGTTGCATGTAGACTTTGCAAGCAAATGATTTCGGTTTGATTTATTTACAGGTGAAATATTTGGTGGTAATGTTTATCATCTTCACGTCTTTTTGCTTTGAATTATGGGTTTTGTGTTACTAAATGTAAAGGTGGCATGGCACCAACATTGGCATTTACATGCCAAAGAGCTAAAGCCATAAAAGAACATTATATTGTAAAGAAATACTCCAGCAACTGCCTTTACCTTTTGTTTTCCTTTTCTCAACATTTCTTCAATTTTTAGTGTAGATGTTTGCTGTGATCAGCTCTGAAGTTCTGATGAAAATGGGAATATAGAAGAAAAATCAAATGATGGCAGGAGATACACTGCATGGAGATAATTCCTTCGAGATAATCCAGTTTGCAAAAGCATATGTTCTGCAAACTGAGCCCACTGCCTCAGGGAGCAGTACATATAATCCAAGTCTGCCAGCAGTTCACTAACATGCTGGTAAGAATACCAATAAGTATAAAAAGGAGCCAAAGTTCTCACTCTCCCCTAACATGGAATCTTCGTCTCCATTCGTCATACCGCCATGGGTTCTTCAGGGCCTACCTCTTGACAAGACAAATATTTGAATAACAATGTGATGGATGGCAACTTATTATTTCAATGCATTGGGGATCTATGGACTACTGAGATGATTTTGTTTTACACTAAGACCCAGTTCACATGACCAAAACAAGCCACCATGGGTTAGTTAAGCCACGGTGGGTAGCTGGATTGTTTTAAACCCTGGTGAGTACTGGCGCATGTCAGTCACCATTTCCCTAATTACCCACCTAGGTGTGGTTTGTTGTGTCGTCCAAACTCATGTGGTATGGCTTGTTTGAAGGTGAAGAAACCCTGAAATAATCCATGGGCTGTTGTTTGTTATTTGAGTTTTGTTTCACCCTCAAACAAGCCATGCTGCCTAGGTTCAGATGACATGACAAGCCGCATCCCGGTGGGTAATTAAGCTAATATCACCTAGCACATGCTGCCGATTAAAACAAGCCAGTCTCTCTTATTTAAGCCACGGTGGCTTGTTTGATTGTAAGTATCCTTTGTTTCCTTCTCCTGTTTCACTTTTAATGAGGGTGAGCTTCCATTAGTTATGCAGGCATGCCCACTTCCTCATGAGTCAGTTGCCAGTTTCTGCTTGTCATAGGAACTTTCTCATTGCCTGGTAGGGTGGTTTTATGCTCCCTTTAACAATGTTATACTTGGGGTGAGATCCAGACTTAGGCCATAGCTAGACGGGACGAGATCCCTCCCTTGCCCTGGGATATCACCCTACCCTTTGAGCCTGGTTTTTCAACAGGCCCCAGGCTGATCCAGAGACCACAGAATGTGTGGCCGGGCATCGCGGTTTGTCCTGGTTCCTCACAGTTACTTGCGAGGAGCTGGGACCCACGCATGGGGTGCAGAGCTCCTCAGGAGCACTGCACCCATAGGGGGTAGGGTGGGGGAAGCAGGGAAAATATTGTTGGTGTTTTAAAAAAACAACCTTACCTTTTGCTCACGAGCGCTCATGTGCATCTTCTCCTTTAAGAAAAAAACAAAATGGTGGGCATGACGCCTCTCCCTCTGAGGTCGTCGCATGCCACATGTGAGCAGAGGGGGAGATCTCACGATAAAAATATTGTGAGATCTTCACCCCTCTGCCCTGCTAGACCGGTAGGTCTAGCTAAGGCCTTAGTCATTCTTAGAGTCGTCCCACTGAAATCACTGGAACAAGTATGTCATGGTTAATTAAAATCCCACTGATTTCAATGGGGCTACTCTAGGTATAACTAAATCTGCATCCACCCTTGGACGTTTTATTACTTCAAGCATAATTCTGTACAGTTTGGTGGCCTGTCTTTGAGATGGTTCACATATTCATTTCTCCACATGTTTGTGGGCAGGCACACAACTGAGATGTGGCTGTGGCTGCTTGCTCAGATAAGAAAGTATCACTGTGTACAGCCTTTAGAGACATATCTCTGGGGAGCACACAAACCTTGATCACCTTAGCTGATATCTACTCAAATTCAACTTTCCATCTTGAATCCAATTATACGGTTGACCATCATTACATTTGTAGCAGAGAGTTTGACAGTCTCACTGTGTACAGTTTGAGATAAATTTTTCTTTTGTTTGCTTCAATGCTTGCCATGTTAATGTAATTGGGTGACCTTTAGTCATAGATTTATCCCATCGTTCCATTCCTTATGTTTTGCGACACTCTATGCTGCTATATTCTCCTTTAGTTCACTGTTCAGAGCTATAGACCTAATATCATAGCTGCTTCTTATGGGAAGCCTCTTTTAAAGTCTTTAGTGGGCCTGTTCAGAAGACACCTTAAACCCTGCTGGTTAAGGCTTTTGGTTAAGCAGCAGGGTTTAAGGTGTCTTGTGCATTTTGCTAAACCCTGTATACTCACTAACCACAGTCGGACCATCTGCGGCAGGGTTAGTGGCTCTAACCATGGCTGAAAGTGTTGTGTGTGACAGCATGGCTTGTGGTTAATGCTAACCCCAGAAAACCACAGTTTCATTAACCACAGAGCCTGAAGTATCATATGACTAATTATCATATGACATGGCTTGTCGCTTCTGCTATATCCTCTATGAATGCACCATTGACTAGGGATGTGCTCCGCTTCGATTAGAAGCGTAGAAGCAGAAGTGAATTGGCCTGCTCCGCCTTGCCCAGAGGCGGAGTAGAAGCGGACTGGGGACCCCTAGAAGCAAGGCAAAGAGAAGCACCCATTTTCGGAGCGCTTCTCTTTCCGCGGACCGATCCGATCGCCATTTTGAAACATTTCGCCCATAGGATTGCATTGCGGAAAAGAAAAGGGGATAACTGTGTTGTTTTTAAAGCTATCCTTCTGAAACTTCTTGTGCTTAGAGAGTCATGGCTGGGGGTCATTTTGAGCCTACTCTCAGCTCTTTGCATGGTGCGGTTCGCTTGCTAGAATTTTTTAAAAAGTAGGGTAAAGGTGGGAAAAAGATTACCTTTTCGATTGCTGAGGGGCAGAGTCAACTCCCGGTCATGATCACATGATCCCAAAGTTGGAGGAGGGGATAGGCAAAATGGGTAACTTGGGATTCTGGGAACTTCTCTTTCTTAGTCTGAATGGACTTTTCCCAGTATTTTTTAAAACAGTAGCCCCACCAAATGCACAAACACAACCTGAAATCATATACTAAGCCAATAATAAGAGATAGAAAAAACACAGCACCGCTACCCACCCTAACTTTGGGGAACAACTGAAAAGATGTGGTGCAAGGGGATGAGCTCCCCTAGGGCATGTGGACGTGCCCTCACTCTCTCCTGTACTTGGAGGGCCATCAGAGCCCTCCAAAGAGAGTTACCCAGTGGAGCAACGCCTATCATGAGTTGAAGTGAGAGCTTTGCTTCTTAAAAGATTGGTTCCTAGACAGGACCAGTTAAATTGGCCGATGATTCCCCATCTGGGCACATCCACCCCACCCCCCTTATTACTGGTAAAAGACAGATATAGCCTTTTTTTTAAAGTTCTTCTTGTTGCTTATTCAGCAACACTGCTGCTTTTAATTCCACCCCTCCTTTGTTTGTTTATTTATTTATTTATTTATTCCATTTTATATGCATTACTGGCTTATCCTTGGCTCACTTCCTTATGCCCCCAGAAATGTCTGCTGCCTGCCTGCCTTCCCTCCCTCCTCCCCTGCCCGCCTCGCAGGGAGGTTGTGTGTGTCTGGCTTTGACTCAGGGGAGAAGTCCTTCCTGCGCTCAATTAGACTTTTGGAAGTTCCAAATCCATTTTTCAAGTGTGGAAGAAGATTCATAGGTTTATCTCTCTACTCCCAAATTCATGGCATGTTGGGTTTTCCTTTGAAATGGCCCCATTGAGCTGTCTGCAGGTTTAAGCCCCGCCAAAAATCAGGGGATGATGGGATTGCCTTGTACCTTGGCATGATTGTTGGTCTAGATGGTATCTGTGAGTGTGCCCACTTCCCTTTTTTTATCTGTCCAAATGTCAGAGAACAGTCCACGTCTGCAAATGGGATGCCCAATTTCATAAATTCCCCCAAAATCAGGGGATGATGGGACTGCCTTGAGTCT
The DNA here is from genome assembly GCF_023053635.1 of Elgaria multicarinata webbii. Classification (NCBI taxonomy): domain Eukaryota; kingdom Metazoa; phylum Chordata; class Lepidosauria; order Squamata; family Anguidae; genus Elgaria; species Elgaria multicarinata. Next base: position 63,189,348 of record NC_086179.1, on the reverse strand, counting down.
GGGTGTGCATGTGTGTCCCTGGATAAGCTGTCATGGTGGCGAGTTTGAGGTTTCTAACGTGCAAATTGACGGAGCTATCGAAAGGGGTGTGAATGGGGTGCCCGATTTTCATAAATTCCCAAAAAATCAGGGGATGATGGGATTGCCTTGATTCTTGGCGTGCGTGTGTATACCTCCATGAGGTGTCATGGTGCCAAACTTGAGGTTTCTAACTTTAACAGAAAAAAAGTTGTATACTTTTTTAGCTTAATGCAAGCCTTTGGGGGGGGGAAAAGGAGCTCCGATCTGGATCCGGAGCTCCACAGCGGAGCGGAATGGACATAGGCGGAGCGGGGGCGGAGCGAAGCGGCCCGATCCACAAATCGTGGATCTGGAAGAGAAGCGGAGCGGGGGGTCCGTGCACACCCCTACCATTGACTATTCTTGCATTGAGATATTTCCACAATAGTTGAAATTTTGGGGAAGTGTTAGGCTGATGTCAAATTATGCATCATTTGATGCTCTGTGTCTGTTCATGTTAAGAGCAAGACATCAAGCATCAGCATCCTCTTCATTGGGTGGAATAGAAAAACAAATTGTGGTGGTGGCACAGCATGACAAAGTGCCGGAGGAGCCAATTGTGTTAGTTGTGTCCATTGAGCTAATGATAGATGTCCGGCAACTCTTTCACTGAGAAGGAAGCACAACAGGAAAATCTTGTTGCTGAAATTTCCGGCTTTGTTTACATTCATTGAGATTCAAATTAATTTTTGAATGGGCATATTTTATCTATGATTTCCTCTACCTTTCTTGATGTGCTGTATTCAAGGAGGTATGGGCCATAGCTTCCAGGTCAACATTCTAAATTAGTAATACCCAGTTCAAAACACAATGCTATGCAACATTTATCCCCTTTCATATCTCAGCATTGTATGTGAATTAAGTGTAATAAGATTTCCATTGACTGTAATGATTGATACCCACACTTTAAACCTATTAGTTGGCCTCTTGATCCCAGTAGAATTAGTTTTTAAAGTAAATGAGTGCAGCTTTGCAACCTAAAGCAGTGAACATGAATGCCTTTGCTCCTCTTTCAAACTGCCTTGTTGGCTCGAGCTTCTTCTATACAATGCTGTTTTCCTGAATTTTAGGTTTCTTCTGTATGTCAGTCATGGAAACCTTTGGTGGCCACATGCAGCTACAGTGATTGCATTTGATAAACACTGATTAGGTTGCACAGAACAATCATGGTTATTGGGAGTTTTTTTTACAAAAAGATTTACTCTGCAAGTATAAGGATTAGAACATCTCTTCTTTAATAAAAGAAGAGTGATTTACAAGATTCTAACAGACATCTTTGATCAACTTGACTTTATTTTTAGCTGATTTTCTACTTTGACTCCAGTCCCTCATAAAGTACTGAATAGCACTCCATAATGTTCCCCAATCTTTTCAAGTGGCTTTTGGGGGGAAGTCAAGGGGCTGTGGTACAAAAGGTGCTTTCAAAAACAACCCAGTGTGCAAGAAGCCATTTGGGACTCAGCCAGTATTATTTGTATTTTTAACTGTCATTCAAGCAGGTTTAACTTTCATCTAAGCTTATTAGTTGACAATAGGGGAAGATCCAAAGGATGGATGAGTTATGGGAAAGTTTCTGCTTTACATGTTTGTGTTACCACAAATTCCCCTTTGATTCAAAAAAGATCTGATGCTGGAAGAGGAGAGGAGAGTTATGATGGACTGAGAACTTTATCTTGTGCTTAAGGCTTTGACCCTTTCTATGGTGGTGCTGGTCAGAGGTCATTTTGTTTAGGGTTTATATCCATAAAATTAATTCAGAAACATAAGAACATTCAATGCAGAGAATTTTAGACTGTAATCCAATCAATGGGACATAGGAGATGCAACAGCCTTATAGGCACACTACGGGCTCATCTACACCAAGCAGGATATTCCACTATGAAAGCAGTATGAAAGCGGTATATAAAAGGCAGGAGCCACACTACTGCTTTACAATGGTATTGAAGTGTACTGACAACTGTTGGGGCCCATGACACATACCATATACCGCTTTCATATCACTTTCATAGTGCTATATCCTTCTTGGTGTAGATGTATCATGGGCCCCAAAAGTTGTCAGCGCACTTCAGTATGACTATAAAGCAGTAGTGTAGATCCTGCAGTGCACTTCAATAACGCTATAAAGCAGTAGTGTGGCTCCTGCCTTTTATATACCGCCTTCATACCACTTCCATAGTGTAGATGAGCCCTACGTTTCATTCAGGCAGAAACACAGCCTCTCACATTTTAGCATTGCACAAGCTCAGTTATTTGTATGTTTCTACCCTATGCAGGCTCCAGGAGAAAAAGTTTCTTTATGGGACATTTTCAGCTATCAATCTGCAATACGAATTCAAATCCAATAGAAATAATTAGTGCATACGTTATTACCCTCTAAGAAGTTTCACCTACGATATGACATCCTTTTGAAATAAAGAATGGTCAAATAATATTAGCTCTCAAGAACCAAGAAGGTCTCTCTCATTTCACTTTATTGTTGGAGCTTTAAAATGCAATAAGAAACTAAACTTCTTGCTTGGATCTGGCTGTGGAGGAAAATGTCTAGTAAATGCCAGTGTATTTTCACTGCATTAAACAATTACAAAACCAATATATATTGAACTCAGCAATAGAATTTGTATTAATTCTGCTAATTACTAAGAACGTTTTGAAAATGATTGACAGATTGGCCCACCAGAGGACCAATACAAAATCATCATTTTAAAAAAAGAAATTCCTGAACTTTCTTGTTAGTTTTGAACAGTTTGCCTATTAGCACAATAGTCACAGTGGATGTCATACTTTTAATTTATTGAATGCATCTATACTTATTTTATTGTATGCAGCTTAGTAATTCCTGCCCATTCTTTTCTTCTGGGATGTTTTTGTTCTAACATTTTGAATTAAACCTTCAAAACAATCAATAGTTCACTGGTGAACTGCATCAACAATAACATGCATGTACAGAAATACCCACAAAATACTGTGTACAGAGCAGGAAATGGACACAACTGCCCTCTCTCAATGGAGAATCCTGGCAGGACAATGTAAACTGTAGCCCACCCCTCTGCTCCTATGCCAAGAAAAGCTAGATGATTTGAGCTCAACCAAATCATGCATATTTGCTTGGTTTGTCAGGTTCTGTTTTCTGTAATGAGTGGCTACAAAGATAAGGAAATAATAAAACAATAAGCGTATAGCAAAAACAAATATATATATATATATATATATATATATATATATATATATATTATAGAATAAAACGTGGAACACTTTTTAGAGGCATACACACAAAGATAATGTGTAATTATCTTTGACAACAGTAATACAATAATAAAGCTGCTCCACAATGTCTGTGAGTGAAGGCCAAACACCTTTCGACTTGTGATCTTCTTCAGTGGCCTGATAGCTAAAATAAATAAAGATAAATACACAAAACAATAATAATAATAATAATAATAATAATAATAATAATAATAATAATAATTGTCTCGGAGGTAATGACAGGATTAATAATTTTAGCAGTTTTGAAAGTACATACAGTCAAGGGGACATTCCATAGCTCCCTTTGACTGTATGTGCTTTCAAAACTGCTAAAATGATCAATCCTGTCATTACCTCCAATACACTAATTATTATTATCATTTTGTGTATATTATCTTTATTTATTTTAGCTATCAGGTCACTGAAGAAGATCGCAAGTCGAAACGTGTTTGGCCTTCACTCACAGACATTGTGGAGCAGTTTTATTATTGTATTACTGTTGTCAAAGATAATTACACGTTATCTTTGTGTGTATGCCTCTAAAAAGTGTTCCACATTTTATTCTATCTATCTATCTATCTATCTATGATTGTTTTTGCTATAAGTTTATTGTTTCATTATTTCCTTAACTTTGTAGCCACTCATTGTTTAACTTCTGGTTAAGGTGAGCACCTGTTGTTCATACGTTTCTGTTTTCTGTAAGCCAGATGAACAAGAAACAACGTGGACTTTTTGGCCAAAAGACATTATTTTCAGTTCCTGGAGTTGGCAGCAACCCAAGTGCTGCCCAATGATTTAGGATGAGTTTTTGCATCACTTCCTAAGATAATCATGCATCTCATTTATTTTGACAAATGTATGGCATCACACTTTTGTGCTCATCCCTATTGACACAAGAGACAGAATTGTGTTTTTCAAAGTATGAGAACGGAATTTCTCAAGATGCTGAATTTTGCTCCAGTTAAATTCCAGACATTCAGGAAGGGATGCTAGACATTTTCCTCCACTGCTACAGCCAAGCAAGATGGTTTTCTTCATGTTGCATGAATTTATTTTGTGTACACATTTTAGAACTCCAATAATGAAAGGAAATGAGAGAGATCTTCTTGGTTCTTGAGACCCTAATTCAAAGTCTGCACATGGTTATTTGTCCATTCTTTATTTTAAAATGTTGTCATATTGTAGGTGAAACTTCTTAGAGGAGAGATGTCCCAATATTTAGGTTGTTTAGGTTGGCCAAAGCCATAACCTAAACAAGTGCAGAGGACTTGGATTGCTGTCAAGACAAGGAAATAAATTCTTCTTTTGTGTAGTCCTACTTATGGTGTCTTATGAAGGCTGGTGGACAAATATCATGAGGTAATGGATCCCATTGTTAAGTCATAAAATGATACACTTGGAAACCATTTTATGATTATACAATGGAAACCTTGCAGGTAATTTAGTTGAAACTATTACCCATTTCTCTATGCATTTTAACCTAAAATATGTATTTTGTATTCATTTTGATACCTTTGTTTTAGCCAAGACCTGTATTTCAAAATTTCGAGAAGTGTGAAAACTGAAGGATAACTGTGGTCCAATCCAACAAAATCTTTGAACATCTCTAGTCTGACATCCTGCTCAAGGCAGGATCATGATTAACATTATTTCAAGGCCATTCAAAATAAATATTTTCTAATGTATTATATAAGATATCCTGGACCACCAAAAAAGTTGCTTGTGTTGTGTGTTTTTAAATCAGAATTTAATATTTTCCCTGTTTCTTAGGTTGCACACTCCACTTTTTTTATTATTATTATTTCTTAAGGCTATTTCCCCCAACTTATTTCCTAAAGCTATCTTAAGTTTATATCATACCTGAATATCTTTAAAACTTGAGTGTAGATAGCTTAAGGAAAAATGAATACCTAGACTAAAAAGAAATTGGATTTTTTAAAAGAGAGAACAAAAGTTTGGGAGCACATATTATTGCCTATGTATCTTTCTGTTTAACTGTTATTGCATCATTTGTTTTGTCTCGTTATGAATTTATACCCAGCCCACTAATGTAAACCTTTTCCAGAGTCATGTTTGTTCCATATTACTTTCTAAGATTTATTTGTTTATTTATTCAATTTATACCCTGCCTATATACAGAATACCCTATTTATGTTATAAAGCAACCTGTATCCTTCTAAAACAGCCTTGCTCAACCTCGTACCCTCCAGATACCTTGAACTACAATACCCGTCATTCCCAGCCAGCCATGTTGTTGGTGGTCATTGTATTCTAAGTCAACTGGAACCCATCAGGTTGGGGAAAATGCTCTAAAACAACTATGAACAAAGGGTTGACCAAAAGCTCATTATATATTTTTAAAATATTTGTTAGCCACCTTGTCTAACAAAATGTAGGTTACAAATGTGTCAGTACATAGCTAATTTACATATGAACTGGCAATAGTAGGGAAGTATGAGACCATATACTTTATGAAAAGATCAGTTACAGTAATAAAATCTGATAACACATTCTTTCATAGAGAATAAACTACTTAAACTGGGCATGAATAGTAAAAGCATAAGATGATGAAAATAAAGCCACATAACTTTATACAGATAAATATTTTGACTTTCCATTATGGCCATTTATTTTTCAGGAACTCACCTATGCTTTCTCTTTTGCTGTTTGTTTTTAAAATTACATTCTAGAGCCATTTTTTTTATTATTATTATTTTTTGCCAAAGTTCCCAAGAATGTCTAGTGTCTCTAGTCACTGGATTCTCAAAGATGAATGATCCATCACAATGTCTGACCTATCAAGGGGCATCAAAGGGGTAGTTGTAAATTGCATTTTTATTCTTTTATTAGATACGCATTGTAGCTGTCTAACTGGGTATGTCCAAGGCATGTATGTCCTTTTTGCCAGTTCTATTTATTATTAGATTTCTATACTGCCCATTAGCTGAATCTCTCTGGGCAGTTTGCAAGACAAAGCTTAAAACCATAAAATACAATAACGCAGTAAAGCATAATATAAAATCACAAGTTTAAAGCAGAATAAAACTAAAGTAGTAACCGAGATGAAAGCCAGCAGCAGTTTCACTTCTTACTTTATATTTTGTATTCAGATGCAAATCTCAGAGTACAAAATACTTACTCTGTGTGTCAGTTCTGAATGGTATGTGAGATTTAAACAATTTGATGGCAAAATATGCCCAAGGAGCAATTGGGAAGGAATCACGTCCCCACTTCTATGTTTTTGTTTAGAAAGTGGCACATTAAACACACATTTGCAACTGATGTGAAGCACATTGGGTTTCTATATTAGTGTACAAAATCTCCTGTGAGCACTTGCTCTTATTTCAGGGGGCTTTGTTAATGCTACCTTAATCAGGCTGTAAAATGCGTACCTTGGGGAGGGGGGGGGTGTCAGTCTTTTTGTTAGGGTTCAGTTTAATCTGCTGGGTTAGTTTCCCCTGTGGCTCATCTGTTGACCTTACAGTTTCTCCAATGAAGCCTAGGTATCACAGTTGATTCGTTGTAAAATCTTTGCTTGAGCACATTCTTGCATTGATATCACCAGAATAAATGATTCTGTGATCTATTCTACCCAGTGCTGCAAAATCTCCCAGTGCAGGTCCACATTGCACTCTCTCTTTCTCTTGCCTGCACATGCAATTTCTTCTCCACCTCCAGTGCCTGTGCAGCAGAGCACTGCAGCTAGCCAATCACATTGGTCTTTGCTTCTTGGGCTACTCCCCACCCCACAACATCTGTTCTTATTGCTATTCTGTTCTAGTCTCTCCCCACCCGCCACCAACCACCTTGGGCAGCTGGTTTCCTGACTTCTGGTTCCCGAAGATCCCCCACCCTCATGGTAGCTTAGGTCTCAATAGCCAGTATACTGCTAAAGCAAATAACAAGACAAAGCAGGACAAAGATCCTGCATAGAGTAAGCAGCTACTGCAGTTTGAGAGGGGTGTACAGGGTGGAGAGCCACACTTGAGATGATGGGGAGCCACAAATGGCCCTCAGGCTTTGCAGTGAAAAACACTGCCTTATGATATTTACCAAGAACAAGGCTTGGGGCCTTCATTTGAAATGCTTTCAGTGGTGGCCCTCAACTTTGCAATGCTCTTCCCAGTGGGACCTGCTTGGCACCAGCATTGTCAACTTTTCAGCACTAGATCAAGACTTTCCTCTACTCCCTGGCATATGATGGGCATGCATCAGTTGTTATGGTCTCTTCTGATGTTTTAGTTGTTTTATTATGTTTTGGCATTTTTAATAGACATTTTAAACTATTTTATATTTTATATATTTTGATAATTTGTTTTAAGAGAAAGGCATTCTAATTCTAATCATCATCATCATCATCATCATCATCATCATCACCATTGCATTAGAAATTCTAAGTATTATTATTAAGTAAGAAATCCTAAGTAGTATCATTAATAATAATACAGAAGTCATTTTTCTTTTTTTAAATTAAGCTTCCTTATCTGACAAATTCTTAAATATCTTGCTCCATTGATAAAATATTATATTATTGTCTGTTTATTGACCATATTATACAAAGTAATTTTAATTCCCCATGTGCATGATAAAATGCAACTACACATAGTCCTTGAACTGAAAGTCCTGTTATTAAATAAAAAGACTTCAGTATTTTGACTTTGAAATTAATTTCTTATCTTGGTCTAAAAATACAACCTGCAATTACCACAAAGAACATACTCCAAAGATTCCTATTTATTTGGTACATTTAAAATGGACAGACTTTTATTATGGAATTATGGTACTGAATAGTAATATAATTTATATGACCCTTGGTTGTTTTTGGGTTAACTTAGAATTGTTTAACCCACAGACAGCCCTGAGTTTGGATGTCACAATAACAATAAGTCATTCAAGGGTTGTTATTGGAAACAGGAAATAGCTCATATGCTGCTCAGGTACAGTGCACGTCCCCACAATTTATGAGTTAATCAACCCATAAAGTGCTGCTGGATGCCACCATTATGTCTGAACAAGGCTATTATGTGGTAAAGAGAGATGTCACAAATTAGATAGTGGACTAGACAAATCACTGTGTTTAGCCTTTATGTCTAGGGCTAGAAGATCCCCTAGAAGAGTTCGTAGAAGCTCTTCTAAACTGATAAATTTACTTCATGGTAATGACTGGTTCATCCACTCTTGATTCAAAGACATTTCCTGTTTCAAAGACTAATTTGGCAGCTGTGTATTGGCCGTGAAGTCTAGTTCCATAGATCACATGGAACAGGGAAGGGGAGCAAAGGGGGTGGGGTCAAAAACTACGCCCATCTTTGGCTTGGATGGGTGGAGCAGCATTATTAATAATGTTTAAAATCTAGATTTAATTCAATTCTATGTGGACCCTGTCCTGTAGCTCTATAAACAAATGTTATGGGCACTAAACCTCTTGACGTTTCATTTCTGTTTTAGTTACTTTTCTTTTAACGAGCAAAACGCCAACCAGCCACAACCGACAGGGGGGGAAAAGTCCACACATTTATAAGCTTTGCGATAATAACTTGAAAATAAAAATAAAATGACCTTGTTTTTACAGTGCTTGATAAAATGTTCTGGCACACTGCTTTTATGAATTTTCCAGCTTAATAGCTACTGCTTCTTGCCTAGAGCAGAATTAATGTGAATTGTAATATTGTAACTTCGAGGCTCTAAGAAAATATGTTACTGATGTTTATTAGTGGAAAATAATGCTCTTTTATTCCTTTCTAGTACTATGTCTGGAGCTAACAATTACATTTAAACATTAATGCGGCAATTTTGCTCATAGCCAATAATTTTTAGTGAGATTCATGCATACATAGCTATGCGTGCCCAACTGGTTGAACATCACACTGCAAGAATGAAGCCCAAGGGGAGGAGACAGTTGTAAGAAATTAATATGCATAGCTGTATGATTTAAGAAATGCTTATTGGCCAAAAGGAAAACTCCAGCAATTTTACTCATAGATTGTTTTCCTCCTTTAATTAATGGGGTTTTTTGTTTAAGAATGGAAGTGATTATTTCAAAACAAAAACAACCCCAAAACCTGCAGCATAGCTAATTTGGAGAAAATGAGACCTGCTACTCAAGAGCATTAGAAAACTGGGTTGTATTAAGTGACAGTTCACTTGTGGTTTTGTTGCTCATTGTTTCTCTAGCAGTGTGGATGTCTTATGTGATGAATGTATATAAAAGAACAAAAAATGCTTTGCACAATCCAATCCTATGCATACTTTCTGGGGGGGGGGGAATCATCCTGTTGAGTCCAACGATGCAGAGGCCTTCTGCAGCTGTGTTTTTTAAGAATAAAATTATGAAATGTGATAATAGATTTAACATATTGTCTAGTTTGATATGTACCCTACTCTACATCTTAGAGTTTCTCAAATGGAAGATCCAGGTAGGTATGACAAAGCAGCAGGGAGGTGCAAGCTAACTACGGGCGTATATCTCAGGGTTTCCTAATGTGTAGGTGGCTGGGTTTCACTGAGGGGAATAAGTGCCCCCCCCCATCATTATAGGTCCAATTATATTAGGATGGAAGTGAATTGTGTGGAGAGAGGGTGTTGAGGAACCACAGTGGATCAGGAAACAGGAATAGGATCTGGGCAGGATGATGTATGCGGAAGCTTAGAAAGGAAAATGTCCTGCAACTCCCAGGTTTTATCTAATCCATCCATAGGGTTGTGTCCAATTTTAGTCTAGCTTAAGTCCTATTCATTTCAATAGGTCAAATTTAAGTTGGTTTAACACAAGGCTCTAGAAAAAAGATCCTGCATTGAGCAGGGAGTTGGACTCGATGGCCTTATAGGCCCCTTCGTACTCTACTATTCTATGATTCTATGATTCTAAGATCCAAAGTGGCCTACAATGGCCAATGTTTTCTTCCGCTGGCAGTCCCACAGCCTCACTGGGCGTTTTTCTGAAGAGTCCCCAATCCACGGAGAACTCTCTGGGGCTGCCAACTCAAAGGTGTGATGGAGATTTGGATGCCAGCCATTGTTTATCCATGTCTCACTGAGGGAGGGGGTCCATTGAGAGTGTCTTGCCCATAGGTACTAAAAAACCTGGGGCTGGCACTATTTGGAAGTGCTGAATCCTTCCATGACCTGTTGTTTGTTTGCTCCTAATTACTTCCTCCTAAAATGGTTAGGAAGGGGCTGCCCAACTGCCATTACATATGTTTGTGGGTAGCATATAGTTTGGCACAATGTACATGGCTTTCAGTTCTGTTTTCCCCACAATACTAGATTTATCATTTAATATATTCTCATCTCTCTTTTTGATTTGTTAATTCAATTTGTGGTCAGCTTTAGTAATTCTACCATTTACTTTCCTCTCCCACTTGTAGCTTACAACAGTCATATTTTCCTTCCAGCACACACACACACACACACACACGTCCTGATGTGAAGAATTCTTCATTTGAATAGATGATATTGAAAACGCCACAGAGATATATCTCAAGAATAAAATTGCACATTCCTTTTCTTAGATATTTCCTGATTTCATCATACTACCTCTTCAGTTTAAAATTGTACAGAAAATGCTTTTTAGTTCAGTAACAGCTAATCTATGTCTCTAGAATGAGAGAAAATATGAAAATTCAAAGATTGTTGGCGTACTTTTAAATTACAAAAAGTTATAAAAATAACTACAAATGGTTCTATTGTCATTATGCCTCAAACATGACTATTTTACTACAATATTGTATAGTATAGTAGGTAGAGAAGTAGAGCAAAGAGAAAACTTAATGTTAGAGTAATACTAATTTTGGTTTGTAGCACAGATGTCCTTTTTGAGGGGGAACTATATATATCTAATACATAGAATTATCTCAATCAAGAAATCTAAACATATCATGCATGTCACTGCATCACTCTCTCCTGATCTAAAAAATTTTAAGTAATATAAAGTTTCCCCAATTGTTGGCTCAGTACAATTTGCATTGAATACTGACACATCTGGGAAAACATATTTGTTTCTGTTTCACTACAAACCCTCGTCTATACGACAGCAGAATAGCTCCTCATTAAATAAAAACCTGATTTTTCGTAGATTCGAATGTAGGTAAAGAGTGTCACACTGCAGCAGCAACAGTGATTTATTTCCTGAATTATTTTTTATAGTGAGTTATTAATGCGCACATGCGCATTATTGCATTATTCCATATACAATGATCACTTTCAATGATCATTTTCAAAATGTGAAGAAGTAATCACTTCTTCACATTTAGAAATGCACATTCTACCAAGGGGACTTGGAGTAGGCCCCCTCAAAATTGTAGGCCCATGACAACTGGCCCCACTGCCCCCCCTCTGCCCAGCCCTGGGTACAAATGCATGAGAGGGATATGGCATAATGGCTTGACACAAGGTGTAGATCTGGTCCTGTATTGAGATTTATTTGTAATTTTAGTTACATTGGCATGAGGAACAGGAAGACAGCTCTGTTCAGCATTTCTTCCAGCATCTCCCTGGTGTCAATGATGAGTTGGACTGAGCTGACCTACGTAGTTTCCTGAGCAAAGGATGTTTTCAAAGTACATGCCTCGCTGTAGCAAATGTGCTGTTTAGACTGGCTCTGCTTCATTATATCTGGCTTCCTCAGGGAGTTTGGCTTTACAATTTGCAGATCCCCCTCACTCCTGGTATTGTTATGTCGTATAATGGTATTTAATGAATTGCATTTGGAAACAGATTTTACTCAAGTCAAGGTCACTGCAGTTTCAAAACCTCCATAACCTTGCCTTGCTAATCTGCTCTGGGGTGCTATCATTTTCTTTTAATGCTGCAATGAAAAAGAAGAATTGAACAAATACTTTTACAGAAGAAAATAAAAATACTAGCTCCAACGGAGATATGCTTGACTTCTGAGTGGATATTGAGTCTTGCCTTGCCTTTTTTCAGCATCATCATTGGTACTTGAATACTGGATCTAGTCCTTTGAAAAGCAAATCCATCTTGTTCACATTTTCAAAGTGAAACCAGACCATTTGGGATCTTTGGTTTAGAAGCTGTTTCCTGTTAGTATGGAGAAATTCAACCCTAACCCACAAATACAAATGCAAGCAGATTTTTCAGGAAATGCTCACATATTTCCAAACTTGTGCTTGTATTAAAACAAAATGCATACTTTAGAAAAATGCACTTTTAAAAAAGTGTGTTTTGGGGAAGATAAGAATTTTCACATTTTAGTTAATAGGTGGAAAGTCCATATTTGGGTGTGCATTTAAAAACTTCACACACCCAATTGTGGACTTTTCCAGTTCAAAGAACAACATTGACAGTTTGCAATCTGCAATGGAAACAAGGCAAACTGAGTTCCAAGTTGAAAATTGGAGGAGCCAGACGAGATATTTCCAACCCTGTGGGAAAAGACACTGTAGACCTATTGCTCACTAGAGAAGACAGTTCTGGGCTAGATGAACAAATCATCTGACCTAGAAGACATCTTCCTAAATTCCAATCACTATTAATGTCAGATCTAGTTTACCCATGCATGTTCATCACTTAGTTCCTTATCACTTGATTATTCAATGTTAAATGACTTTCAGCATTGTATACAGCTGCCCCATTAAAAAAACACCATTATATGGATATTTTGTACATGACGTTTGATACATGATGGCTCATTCTCACATGTAAGCCATTCTTTAATGCTGTGTTTATGTGGAAATGATCCCGTAGTTGAAATGGCCAATGGTGTTGTGGTGTTAACAAATTGCAAGACCAAACAATACATCTGCTCTCTGTTCCAAGACAGCCTTAGACGTGAGGCTAACTTGTCCAAAGCCCTTTAAAAAAAAATCTGTTAGTTTAATTTTACTCCATTACACTGGTTCTGACACACGGGCCAGATCAACACCGAGCAGGATGTAACACTTTGAAAACAGTTTGAAAGTGGTATCTGTAATGTGTCCTGGGCCCGAACAGTTGTCAAAACTGTTATAAACCGTTATAAAGCAGTAGTGTAGATCCTGCCATGAAGTCAATGGTGCCTGGTGTGCACATGAAGCTCTAACTGAGCAGAGCCTTACCGATTCTTTTCAGTGAGCCCTGGTGGCCCCCAAGTGAGTGTTGGAATGTATAATCTTATTTCTTCCTGACAAATATAGCGTATAGTGTTGAGATAGCTTTAACTATGCTTTGAAAATATCCCCAAAGTCAACAGTGCTAGAATTGCTTGAGCTAGTCCACGTTCTCTCATTTTTCTTTCCAATCCTGGGCAAAGACACATATGGTTAACAATTCAGAAAAGATCAGTAAACAAAATCTCCACACCAACTAGTGACATTTGTGCATCTTTCTCTCTGTACTCCTTAAGGCTTTCATGTTTCTCTGATAAGATTTGGCAGGTTGTGCTGTTGCTAGTGCTATAGCCACTGGAGATAATAGCCCTCATCAGAAATAAATGTGACACCATGGTAAAGCCTTTCTGTGAGCTTATCTTAAGGGACTTACAGTGCAATCCTATACATGCTTACGCAGAGGTAAGTCCTACTGTGTTTAATGGATCTCATTCCTAGGAGGTTATGCATAAAATTGCAGCCCAAGGGTGGAATCCTCTGCATGTTTAGATGTAAAAAAGTCCTACAACTCCTAGTATTCCCCAGCCAAATATGCTGGCCGGGAATTCTGGGAGTTGTAGGACTTTTTACTGCCAAAATATGCACAGCACTGTGCCCTACGTCTGTTTCATACCTGTGCCCCATGTATTTTATGGCTAGGGCTGGAATGTCCTGACTTAGTTCAACAGATACATTTTCAACTTACTGCTTTATAGTGGTACTGAAGTGCACTGACAACTGTTGGGGCCCATGACACATCTACACCAAGCAGGATATTCCACTATGAAAGTGGTATGAAAGAGGTATATGGTATGTGTCATGGGCCCCAACAGTTGTCAGTGCACTTCAATACCACTGTAAAGCAGTAGTGTGGCTCCTGCCTTTTATATACCATTTTCATACCGCTTTCAGAGTGGAATATCCTGCTTGGTGTAGTTGAGCCCCAAATATCCTGAACTAGAAGTTGACCATTAAAATCAATACAATATTAGTCATTGATGAAAGACTTTTTGGACATGCCTCTTGCTTCTTCTGTGCTGTCCTATACCTTTGATAATCCATCAGCATACATATTAATGGATAAAAACTTGGCTGAGTAATATTTCTCCTCATATCTACTGAAATCTGAATGACCAAAAAAGGAAGAAAGAACTGCAGAGTGAGTATATATTCCCTGTGCATTACGATGGGTTTTTTGTTACTTAGAACCTTTCTACAACGTGGTGATTGAGTGAGTTGGCAGAGCTCTTAGGCTGTACCACTTCAGTTTGCATTGGGGAGGGGGCTGCGCTTGGAATATTTTTTCCATATAAAAGCTTCCTGTATGTAATATACTAGAAATGAGGAAGAGGGTTATGCCATGCTGTTATGTGCAACTTACATGGTGTGTGTGTGCCATTGAATTCTGTGACTACACATGCACAAACTCATACATACCACCACCTCATCAGCTCTCTAAAGTGTACAGTCCAGAAATCTACCACTGTAGGGCGTATTCCAGCACATCCCTTCATTCCCCTTCCTCACTTGCAATGCCCTCCCCCCCCCCGGGTGGTCAGGAAAACTGAAGCACACAGAAGAATCCACCTCACGAGAGGAGGATCATGATTGCGTACCACAGTTACCTGATTTCCTAGCACAAGAGGAGTCTCTCTCATTCATTTTCTTCTCGCTATTTAAATGTGCCTACTATTTTCTCTTCTGATCAAGCAGAAAGCATATGAACTCCCAAAACTTGGCCAACATTTTTGTAGTCTCTATTCACACATCTTTCCTTTGCCAAAACCTCTGAGTTAAAACGAAAAACTGTTGTTCTATGGCTAGACAACCCACCTGATGTCAAAATACATGGAAGTTTTATACATCAAACAAGAGGTCTGTCATGATTTCTACAAAAGTCAATTTTATCAGAATTTTTGCAAATATTTCTGGTCTAAATCAGTGAAATACGTAACAGAACAGTTTATACCTCTTTTATGGACCATGTTTAGCACAACGAATCTGCTTGTTAATCAGGAAAGGGTCAAAAGAAATGAAAGAAGCAGCAGCTCTGAAACAGAGTTTCATATGCTCATCTTGGCACCTGTGTACATTTATGTTTGTGTATATGTGTGCATATATATTTTTAATCAGGAAACAAAATGTAGGAAGGCTACAATTGGCTACAATCCACAGTGCCTTGATTTAGACAATATGTAAAATGGTTTCCCATTCACTTGTGTGAGAGAAGAGACCTCCAGTAATATGCAACCATATGAAAAATTTCTTTGCACAACATTTACTTCTCACAGATGTGGGGAAAACATGGAGAAGAATATATCCTAGAAATATATCCTAGCTAGCAGGAATTTGTTATATGTTAACCTTAGCTGCATAAAGGCCTTTTGAAAAGGCAGAGAGACACACAGAGAGATAAGGTAATTAACGATTGCATGCCTTTTAGTAATCTGCCTGTTATAATTCAAGGAGTTCATTGAATTGAGACAGAGGTCAGCTCATAGGAATGAGTGTCCTGGACCTTTTGTTGGTGCATTTGATCTAGTCAATAGCTCTCACTGCTACATTCTTTGCAAGGTAGCAAGATGGGGGGAAGAATGCATGTGGTTCTCCCTGGGTGTTTTAAAATTCTTCTTTTTATTTTCTCCATGTTATTTGTCTGACATTTTGGTGCGTCTGTTTGATAACAGATTTATGAACCGATATGCTCGAAATCTCATGTGCTTCTAGATGTGTGTGTGCATAATCTTTGTTTTCTGTCCTTTTAATTCATGCCAGCATTGAAATTACCTCCCACACTATCTATATACTTTAAGAACATAAGAGGGGACCTGCTGGATCAGACCAAGGGTACACCAAGCACCCTGTGTCCATCAGCTTCTAAGCCTTGCACTGAGCTGGTTAGCTATGGCTGACAGAAGCTGTTAAACCTTATCCCCCATGAAGTTGTCCAATCTTCTTTTAGCGCATTTAAGTCTGTGCACAACTTTGTGACAGCAAATCCTGTAAGTAAATTATATACTGTGTGAAGTACTTTCTTTTCTCAGTCCTGACAGTCAATCAGTTTCATTGCGTGACCCTGAAGCCTGCATGTGTGTGTGGGCCTTACTAGATGAGGCCTTAGCGCGCCTTCTGACCCGGTTTCCCTGCTGTGCATCCAGATGACGCACAGGGGAATCCGGAGGCAGGCCGCGCTGAGGCCTCCTTCAACGCTCCATAAGCGAATGCGCTTATGGTGCGCTTTTTCCCCAGCTCCGGCCTCAGACCGGAGCTGGGGAACGCCTAGCGACTTCTTTGGCTTACTCGCGAGGAGCTGCGAAAAGCCATGGACCTGCCTGGCACAGCACTCATAGGAGCGCTGTGCCCATCAGCGGGGAGGGAAGAGAGGGGAGGGCGAAGGATGGCAGGGTGGGTGGCACGGGGGAGGGCAGGTGAGATCGCGCCGTGCGCCGCCCAAGCAAGCAGCCAAGCGGCTGCTTGCTCGGGCGGCGTGATCTCCCCCACCCTCCCCTGTGCCACCCACCCTGCCATCCTTCCCCCCCCCTTTTTTTTAAAAAAAGTAAAAAAAACCCTTACCTTATCCGCTGTCTTCGGGCCACATGCGGCCCCTTTAAACAAAAACAAAAAATGGCGGACGACTCAGGGCTTGCGTCCTCCCTGCGACTCCACCGTCTGGAAGCCCGGCGGAGGCGCGCTAACGTTAGCGCGCCTCGGCCCCGCCTCCCTGCCGGTGTAAGCCGGTAGGTCTAGTAAGGCCCGTGTGTCTTTGTGTGATATAGCAGTGGGAGTGGTTGGGGGTAGAAAATTTTCACCATGTACTCCATATCTTTCATAATTTTATACAACTCTATCATGTTTCCCCCTCTATTCGATCACAACTCCCAGCATTCCTGACCATTGGCCATGCTGGATGGGGCTGATGGGAATTGAAGTCCAGAAGCCACAAGGTTAGGAAAGGCTGCTACAGAAAAAGAAAAGAAAGAAAAACCTCTGGCCCATTACAAAATAAGGACTCTCATAAAGTAAAATGTACAAGAGAAGTGAAAGTGCTATGTGCAATGTAATACCCATTGGTGCACCCGGTCTAGAACATAGTGAACTCCAGGGTCTAATGAAAGACTCATAAAAATGTTCTTACTCCTGCTTCCAGGGACACTTGGGTGTTAAAGGAAAGAGATAGCAGGAATGGTCACAGGGAAGGCTGTCAGGGAGGTGAGTCTAGTATGAATGAAGCTTACTTGGCAACAGTTATTCATGGCATGATGATATCACATTTAGACTGTTATAATATGCTCTATTGGTAGGATATATGGCAGTTGGGCTGATAACTGGTACATGGCATCAGGGCTGTATTACAACACTTTTGAAAGACCTGCACTGGTTGCCAGTTGCTTTCGAGGTGCAATTCAAGGCATTGGTTTTAATGGATTATGAATGGATTAGCACCTAGCTGTCTAAGGGACTGCTTGTTCCGTTATGAACTGGCTTGGGTATTAAGATTGGCAGGAGAGGGAACTATTACTAACAGAGCCCCCTTTCGGGGGCACAAGTGAAGGCACTTTCTTCTGTGATGTTCCAAAATTGTGGAATACAATCCCTGAGGAACTACAATTAAACCCCACTCTCTTGGCTTTTTGAAAGGAAGACACACATGCTTTTAAAAGGAGTAGTTCTTTTTAATGTTCTAATGTTATACTGTTTTTAATGTTCTCATTTTTAAAATTTTAGGCTTTTTGTTGTTTTCAATTGCAGTTGACCACTTTGATGGCGTTTTAACAAATAAGGCTAACGTTATGAATAAACAAATCAGAATAAATTATTGAACTTCTGGACTCTGTTCACCATTCCACATCTGCACAGCTTCACTGAACAACAGTAAATTTAAAAAGCATTACTTAAAGTATGAAAACCCAGGTTATCTCTGACATTCCTCAATAAAATCATGAAGGAAATGAGTTTCTAGGGAGAAGGCCAAAATTGTAACTTATCTGCAATGATACTTAATGCATGATTTCCAATGTAATCAGAAATTGGAGACTGATTCAGTGATTGTGTCTAATTGACAATCTTCGCAAAAGTACATTATGTAACACTTTTTCTGCTCTATAATCTCTGTCCTCCTAACACTGATGCAAGCAGGCTTTCAAGCACAAAATTAAGGACTTGCTCACAAAACTAACACTATGTAATTGATGGAATGAACCTTACGTTTGTTCTATAATTGGAGATGCTGCTCTAATACTAATGAAACACCAGACACTTTTCTATATATACATATATGTGTGTGTGTGTGTGTGTGTGCGCGCGCACGCTGTGGAAATTCATTTAACTGCCATGTGATAGCGAAGAGCTCAGAAATCCTAGCATCAATGACCTCAAAACTCAATTTCAGGAAGTGGGAAAAGTTGTTTAAACTAGGTGACTTTTGCTTTATATCATTTATGTGGTTTAGGGGGTAATCCTATGTAGAGATGTAAAATTTCCAGAAATTTTGAAGCCATGGAAAAAAACTGTATTTTTCCTGTTTTTTTTTAAAATGGAAATTTCTGGAAAAAATGAAATAATGCGAGCGGGTTTTTAAAATATTTTTTTATTGGTTTCACATCTTAAAATACAACAACATAATACTAATTAAAACACATAAATCAATACATAAATTGCTTACAATTCCACATTTATAATTATCATTTTACATAATCACATAACATAACATAAGTGCTCCTCTCCACCCTTCGGGATCTATTCCTGCTTCCAAAATCTCATTGTTTCTTCTGGTGGTGGTTTTCCACTCCCCTTAGAGAATACATATTCTAGGAACTGTTTCCAAATTCCCTCAAATTCATTTACATTTGTTACACCTTTTCTTAGCTTTATATTACATGTCAATTTATCATTAATAGCTATATCCCAAATTTCCTTATACCATTCTTCAATATGATAATCTCCTTGAACCTTCCAGTTCCTAGATATAATTAACCTTGCTGCTGTCAACAAATTTGTTATAAATTTTTAGTCTCTTTGTTACACTTTAAATTTCCATATAATGATAGTAATGCCACTGTAGGTGTCTCATATTCGTCTCTCTCAACCAATCTTTTAACCTCATTATTTTTTTCTCTATTAAAATAATGCGAGCGGTAAAGCAGCAGTTTCTGCAGCTGAAAATCTCCCCATGGCCTGAGTTCGATCCCAGTGGAAGCTGGTTTCAGGCAGCTGGCTCGGGTCGACTCAGCCTTCCATCCTCCCGAGGTCGGTAAAATGAGTACTGGGGGAAAGGTAATAATGGCCGGGGAAGGCAACGGCAAACCACCTCGCTATAAGGCCTGACAAGAAAATGTCAGCGAAAGCTGGCGTCCCTCCAAGAGTCAGTAATGACTCAGTGCTTGCACGAGAGGTTCCTTTCCTTTCCTTTCCTAGCACTTTTTACAGATTGAAAGTCACCTTGTTACTTTAGCAACATAAAATGTAATTATGTCCAAGTTGGTTTGGCATAAAATTATGACATTTGGTATATTAAAAGTACAGTGTATTCAAACAATTACATATTACAAATTTAATTTGCTTTTTTACTTTTTTTTTTTTTTGGTAACAAATGGAGCTACAAGCTCCTGAACTGTAAGGAACTTCTTTGGTTCTGCCAGTTTATGAGCAGGCAAAAAATCAATTTAAAACAACAATAACAGAAGAAACCACCAACATTAGTAACAAAGAAAATTATTTATGTTTCCCCTAGTCCTCCAGTGTCAAGACATAAAGCACCCATTCCCATAAAAAGAACCAAGGGGGAACCAAGATTCA
The DNA here is from genome assembly GCF_023053635.1 of Elgaria multicarinata webbii. Classification (NCBI taxonomy): domain Eukaryota; kingdom Metazoa; phylum Chordata; class Lepidosauria; order Squamata; family Anguidae; genus Elgaria; species Elgaria multicarinata. The sequence continues at coordinate 63,169,165 of NC_086179.1, read as the reverse complement.
ATGAATATACATGAAATTTAATCAGACTCATTTCCTGACCTATAGCTATCACTATTAGTTTCAGTCTCTGCTTCAATGGCAGTGCCCCCTAGAGGCAGAATGCATCTTGCTCTTGCATTTGAGAGTTGTAGTCTCAGTTTGCAACCCAGGACTTGCTTGTCCTTGGTGCACAGGCATTGTAATAATCTGATACTGTACAGTTTTTAGAAATCATTTGGAGAAGTAAATATCTTAACACCTTGTCTTAAACATTTTATTCATCATGCTAAAATAAACATCCCGTAATTCATTTTTTCTTCATTTTTTTTTCATTTTTTTCATTTTTTTGGAAACCCCCCAAAAGAGGTTTTGGAAAAAAACCGGGTGGGGGGGGGACACACGGTATTTTTCTGAATTTTTCTGGTTTTTTTCCAGGCCTTCACATCTCTAATCCTATGAAAGTTTAGACAGAAAAAGTCCTACAACTCCCAGGGAATGCTGGGAGTTTTAGGATGTTTTATGTCTAAATAATGCATAGGATTGTGCCCTTAAGGGCTTTCTATAAGAATTTGGAATTATGTTATTAAAATGTGAGGAAAGGAGAACAGTTAAGAGTTGAAGTAGAAAGAAAGTCCACAAGGATAGGTAAACGTGGAATGTGTTGCTACATTATCTGCATTTAGCTCAAAACTATGTGTTGTTTAGCTCAATTCTGGCTTGTTTCTTTGTCTGAATCTGACCAGACTCACTAACTATGGTTTGTTTGGGGCCCAACATACTCGAATCTGAAACCATGGTTTGATGTTGGTTTGTTAATTTTCTTAGGAACACCTAAGAACAGCTTTTCAGTGTCTCTACTAATGGTTGTGTCAGGCTCTCATGAAGAAATTCCAGTTTATACCTTGCTCTTGGTACTTGGCTTCAGCAACATTCAGAAAATAGAGTCTAAAATGCGTTTACCATCACTTAAACTATGGATTATTTTAAAAGAGAATTATACAGGCAGATAATTCTTTATAAAATTGTTTTGTATCTACAAGGAAATATCTGAATCCAGTGCAATAGCCCTTCTTAAAGACAAATGATCTAATTTGACCCTGCAGGTTTTCATCTGCAAGACATTTTATTTTTGCTGTAGCCAGAGTGCTAGCTAAGCGTTTCCATTTTACAATCATGTTTTCCATTGCTCTTCATTTTGCAGAAATGCTTTCTCACATTGGGCTGGATTTCTATTATTTTGCTTCTTAAAAAAATTATTTGGCTTGACAGTTCTATCCCTTTTTGCACACCCGTATTCCACTTTCATGTGTATATAGCTTATATGGTCGTGTGACCCCCTTTTTTTTGTAAGGCAGGTAAATGTGGGGGAAATGTGTGTCTAAGGACACTTGTTGACATTGCTCCAATCATCGGGAGTAGGTTTCTTTCTAGGCAGTCTGTCTTCAGAATCAGAAATCAGGCAGATACACCAAAGTCTTGACAGAATAACCACCTGCATTCCAACTACAACACAACCTAGAATAGCCTTCCCCAACTGAGTGCTCTCCACTACAACTCCCATTAGCCCCACCCACAGTGTAAATAGTGGGGGATGATGGGAGTTGGCATACAAAACATTTGGATGGTACCAGATAGGAGAAGATTGGCCTTTGACTGAAAAGAGATGAGATACTCAGACAGATTGCGTAGTGAAGCTGTGCACAGATCCCTCCCCGATCTGCTCCACACCCAATCCGCAAATTCCAGATCACGCCCGCTCCGCCACGCATCGAATTGGAGCTCCGCAGTGGCAGTGGCAGCAGGTAAGGCCCCCTCCCTCCTTACCTGTGTCCATCACGGTCCGGCGGCTGCTTCAGGGACACCTTCTAATAGGCCTTTGATACTCTAGCTACCTTATATGTAACAAGAATACCTCCCATTTCTTAAAATGTTCATTTCCTCTTTAACTGATGTATATTTAGGACTAGATCTCATACCCCAGACAGGGAAACATGATCAAACTTACCTTGGATGTAGTAAATAAAACATTCTCACAAAACATGGAGTGTTTGAAGAATATTTAGAATATTGAAGAATATTGATATTTACATTTGAAGGACTTATATGTTTGAAACATGAGCCCAGCCCTCTCCTGATCTGCAGTACCAAGTAAGCTGTTGCACTTTGCGAAAAACAATGCATAAATCCAGCACCAGAAATGATCTAGTATCAATAGTGTGCATTGTTAACTAACCAAATTATATTCAAGTAATTCAGCACCTGTTTAATCAAGCTACAAAATATTAAATTAGATACAGGCCACTTCAACTTCAGTGATTTGATTATGTAGAAGAGAGTGAGATTGGTGCATACACATGATTCCGGGGAAATTAAATCATGAGAATTAGCTAAAGATATTCCTAAGGGGGTGTTTGGTGTCTATTTGCATAAAATTCTGAGCTGCCTGCTTTTTATTTTTTGATGAATGGGAAATGGCTGAAGGTATCCAAGCCTATAACATGCCCAAGATTAATTGTGAAGAGCCTCGGAGTGATTAAAAAAAAAATACAGCCTTGAGTTAAGTGTAGATGTTTTATGAGAAAATGGACTTTCAAATGTTCAGAAGGTTTTTTCGAAATTGCACACATCTGTCAGGGACCTCTGATGTAAAAGTGTATAGGAAAAAAACCTCTGCTTTAAAACACGACCTCTTAATTGACGTACACAGTGTCTCTACTCTGGCCCTCAAATTAGTTCAGGCATATCAAGTTCCATAAAGGACTTAGGTTAATTAAGACATAAGACCAGTGTTGTCAACCATGACCAGCAGTGCCTTTCCAGAGTTTCAGGCCGGAGTTTTTCCAGCCCAACCTGGAGATGTTGGGGATGGAACCTCAGATCGTCTACATGCAAAACATGTGATCTACCACTGAGCTGCAGTCACTCAACTTAATGAGGGCAGAGCTCATGACACATTGGTTCATTGCCTATGGTAACTATGCATCCTTTTCAGGACAATATACCAACTGGGATTTCTGTTGTGCATCATGCAAGACTATTGTTTATTGTCACCCCTAATCAAAGTGCTGACTAATTTCTTTTTCACTTGGCACCCAGCTGCTGGTCAGATATTCGGACTATGTATCACTTTTCTTTTTGTGTCAAATTGGCTTAATTGTGTGAGGTCACCACTTTTTCTGTGGCTTTGTGATACCTGTGCTTTATTTGAGGGCATGCATATGCTTTTGTAAAAATAGACCTTTTTGGTTTGGGGGAGAGATTCATCACATACTTGGCTCTATTTTTTTTCCAAGTGTGTAAAATTTCGGTGAATAGGTCATTTTTGCTTCAGGAAAAAACTAAATTTTAACTAGGGCTGTGTTCCACTCCGTTTCGGGTCATAGAAGCGGTAGCGGAGTGGCCCTATTCGCCTCCCTTAAAGGTGGAGGCGAAGTGAGTTGGGGGTGGGGCGAAGCATCATGAAGCGGATCGCTCATTTGCAGAGCGATCTGCTCACTCGCGGAGTTCCACCCGCCATTTTGGATCTTTTACTCATAGGATTGCATTGGGCAAAGAAACACCTATAATTTATGTTTTTAAAGCTATATCCCTGAAACTTTGGCCGTTGCTAGACCAGGGTTTAGCCCCTGTTTGTCCAGATGACACACAGGGGATCCCGGGGTCAGGCAGGGGTAACCCTCCCTTGCCCTGGGGTATTTGGCTACAATTGTAGCCCAGTATTTCCCACGGTCTCAGGCTGAGCCCAAGACCGCAAGTGTGTAGACCGGTCCACCCCTTTTCCCGGCTACCGCAATTACTCACGAGTAGCCAGGAAAAGCGATGGATGGGGCACTGTGGCCATCAGAGCAGGGCAGGGAGGACGGAGGCAGGGCAGGGAGATCAGAGCCAGGGGGGGAGGTCGGGGCAGGGGGGGGAGCGAGAACATTTTTTTTAAAAAAAAAGACTTACCTTTGCCGCTGGTGTGCTCCTGCACACCCGGCCCTTTAACACTACAAACAAAATGGCGGATGCAACGGGGCTTTCCTGCAGCCCGTCGCATCTGATGTGTGGATTGGAGTGACATGGTGGCCAGTTGCAGGTGTGTATCTGGAAAAATGACAGAGACGTATGCAGTTTTGTTTATTGGGGTTATGGTTGAGAGTTTAAACATTAAAATTTTCCCCCAAATCAGGGCATGATTGCATTTCTTTCAAAATGGGCATGAATAAGGATGTATGTGGAAACTCTCATGTTGGCCAGCTGCAGGTGTGTATCTGGAAAAATGACGGAGATACATGCATTTCTGTAAATGGGGGGAATCTTTTAAATATTCCCCAGAATTCAGGGCATGATCGGACTTCCTTCAAAATGGGCATGAATAAGGATCTATGTGAAAGCTGTCATGGTTCCCATTTTGATGTTTCTAAGTTGTAAACTAAAAAAGTTATATGCATTTGACATTTTCAATGCAAGTCTATGGGGGGAAACTCGGCGCTCTGATCTGGATCCGGAGCCCCGCCGTGGAGTGGAGCGGAGGCGGATCACCCCAAAGTGGAGTGGACGTGATCCAAAAGTTGCAGATTGGGATCCAGAGCAGATCGGGGGGCGTGCACAGCCCTAATTTTAACAGTGTTTGACAAAAGATCTCATGGTGGTGATGCAAACACAGGGTCTCTTTGGTTAGGTTCTGGTATCACGGGGTGGTCATCTTCTGGGGGTTGGTGGGCCACATTGCCCCCTTTGTAACTTAACAGGTTCTTCTCCCCACCATGCTGAATTTGCTGCTGCCGCCAAAATGCCATTGCTGAAACCACAGCACAAAGTGACAGTGGCTTCACTGATAAACACACACACACACACACACACACACTGGCATCAGTAACAAACAAACAAAACATTTTCTTAATTCCCTGCAAAATCGTAGTTCCAGGAGCCTCTGGGAGGCCTTTTTTTTTTTTTAACCACCAATGCCACTTCCATTTTGCTTGGCTGTTTTGGCACTGTGATTGTAGTTGTGGGAAAATGGGGCTGAAAAAATGGCAAACAGAGTTGCCTGTAGGCCATGGCCTGTGTGTTGCCTACCTCCGCCATATCAGATATTTAGTGGTAGCAATAATAGTTTGATCAAGAACAGAAAGGGAGAACCTGCTTGCAAAATTTCACGAATGGTTGCACAAACTATGTTTACAATTTGATATATACTACAAATTTACAACCATTTGCAGACTGTGCCTTGATTTTCTTTCTGCAAGGCTCTTTTCTGTATTTGGCAGCAGTTCTCAAATGCGGCCGTTATATTTCTGCAGTACTTGGCCTTCTTGGAAGCAGGTGATGCCACAGTGAACTATGAATTCTTTCAATCTATAAAAATAAAAGCAATTTGTGAAGTGTCACACTTCAGGTAGTTGGATAAGTATTGCTAGAGCCAATATTTATACTGCCATTTAGAAGCTAAATATAGGATCAGTTAGAATTGAAAGTTTCTCATCAGATTCACATGGTGCTAGCTAGAATATCCAAAGGCAAATCTGCCCAGAGAGTAAGTGTCATCTATGAGGCACATGCAAAAGGGATGGAATCAGAAGGATAAAATACTTTAATCTCCGGCATAATTTGATTGGAATGAGTTTTGACTGCAGCATAATAGGCAATGTAACATATGCATCCCCTGTGGAAAATGAAGTGAAAATTTGCCAATAATAGTTCTTTCACAAGAGAATGGTGCAATGTTTGCTTTTAACTTTTCTGTCAGAAATGTTCAAGTGTTTGGAAGACAGCGAACAAGAGCTCTAACATTCCTTGCATTTTGCGTGCCTTGTATGTAGAGGCCAATTCAGGTTTGTTGTAATGAGTCCCCCTCCCACAACTCAATTGCTGCTCTACTTATCAGAGGTTAGGATCATGTTAGCTGACTCTCCCCCCCACACACACACACACAGGAGTGACTTAAATGCATGGGTCCACCAGTGAGCTCAGGGCCGTTTTTGCCAAATCGTCTTGATGTGGGAATTGAATACCCCGGGACATCAATTTGCATTAAAGCTGCAGATAAAAAAAATCAAAAAATCAGCCACAATTGTTTTATATTATGGAACAAAATGCTTTGTTGGGCGCAGTGGCCAGATTCCCTGCTTTACAGAGGACAGTCCTTTATATTGGAGAGCTGACAGGGGACAGTCCTCTATTTTAAGATGTCCTCTATTTGATGGACTGTCCAGTCCAAGTCTGCTTCAATGTCCAAAAACCACATGGAAGGAGAACAGGGGCCCTGAAACTGCCTCAGCAAATACCTAGGTCACATAATCAGTCTTTTCCACTTTGGTGAAATGTAATTCTGTTTACATACTCTTCTATAAAAATACAGTAGTGTAAGGCTTATTAATCAAGATCTACCTGACCAATTTTGCTCATTTTTGTTTTAAATTGAAGCTGGAGCAGTGTAGATGTGCAGAACATTTTGAAATGTTGAAAAAGGTCAAAGCTTGAGCTTTAATAGCAATTTATTTCTTCCACACCAAAGCCCCTCCACCAGCCCCTCCACCAGCAAGATGACAGACAGCTCTACTCAGCCAATCAATGTAGTGTGAAGGCAGGCCCTGGCACAGCCATGTGGTTAGGTTGTTGCCACCAGCGGGGAGGGGGAAGGGGAGAGAGGTGGGTGAACGGGGGGGGTGAGGGAAGGAGAGGGGCCACAGCACATGCAAATTTCAGAGGGGGGATTCCTTATGCATTATTCATGAGCCCATCTGTGGAGAGGGGAATGAGGGTCAAAAAAGTGGAAAAGGACTACTAGCATCCATGGCGACTTGGGCTCTACACGAATAGTTATTATTTTGGCACCTATGCAAATAAATTTCATATGCAAATATTGTGCCAACTGGTGTCCTCTTTTGTGGCAATGTAGATCCTCTTCTCTGAAGATGTATATGGGATCACCTTACTCCCAGGAAGGTGATGGCTGGCTGTGAGCCAAGCAAGCGGTAACTAGGGAGAAGGGAGAAGACCCTTCTCAGCTGTGCTGCCCCTATTATGGAAATCCCTCCCCAAATAAACATACTTGGAGCCTACTTTGTGGGTTTTTCGGCCCCAAGCAAGAAGGCTTTAATTATCCCAGGCACAAACTCAATCACTGCTTTTAAAACTCAGCTAAAAACTTTTCTTTTCCCTATAGCCTTCAAACATTGAGTTTGTTCTGACTCTATACTGTTTAGCTTCACCCTACCCGGTGCCTGTTTACACTTCCCTGTGCCTGTTCGCACTCTCCTTCCCTCTTTATTGTTTACTACAACTTATTAGATTGTAAGCCTATGCGGCAGGGTCTTGCTATTTACTGTGTTATCTGTACAGCACCATGTACATTGATGGTGCTATATAAATAAATAAATAATAATAATAATAATAATACCTTGTACATGCTTTTTAAACACTGAGAGATTGTGTAATTTCCTTGTGTCATTTTAAGGGATTTTAGCAGTTCTGAATTTTTTCTGTGGTTTTCCTCTCCACAATTTTTTACTGGAAACCCTATCCATAAATAAACCAAAATGCATATTGCTGACTCGTGTGACCCAGGTCTGAGTCTCTTGAATTTCTGAGTTTAATTTTTCTACAGATGGGTTCGTTTTCTTTTTGTAAAGAATGGAGCTTTTAAATATTCTGACAACTCCTGAGTCATCTTGGCTTTTGTTTCCTTTTTAAACTAATGGAGGAAAAAAGATTGCTGTGGTAGACGCGCATGTTTGGTGCATTTGGAACTGAGGCATGCACATGCTGAATTAAAAGCACAGGTTTCTGCCTCGAATTGGGCTGTTTAATGGCTCTTCTTTTTCTGGAAGCTTCTATTGGATGCTATCCCTATTTAGCTAACAATTACCAATTGCAAATGGAGGTATATGAAAATGTCTATTTGGAGACAGCTGCATTAGGACCATAGGAAGCTACCTTAAACAGAGTTAGCCCATTGGTTCACATAGCTCAGTATTGTCTACACCAGTGGTCTCCCACTGGTCCAGACCAGAGAGCCACCTCGGACTCCCATCCTGCAACATGGGATCTACTTTCACAATTTTCTCCATGCCCAACTTGGCAGCAATAGCTTTGCTGCGACCCATCTGGACTGATCTGGACTCATTTTAGGAGGACGACCCACCATTTGAAGACCACTGTTATACACTGACTTGCAGATGCTGTCCAGGGAATTTTCCCTGTCCTTCCTATGGGCACCTGGGATTGTACTAGGACCCTTTGCATTCAAAGCATGTGACAAATAATGTGAGTTGTTGCAGTTTTAGGTGTTTATTCCAGGTGATATTTAAGATTATAGGTTGCTGCAGGCACAGAGCCTCTGATGCAAGTACTCAACATGCTTGGGAAAAGAACACCCTCATCATTTAGCCGGGAGTGGGCTACATTTGGTCTTCCAGCTGTTTTGGCATACAACTTGCAGCTGTTATGGCAAAGAACTCTCATTATTGGTTAGGGCTGCTGGGAGTCATCACAAGTTGCCAACCTCCGATTTAGAGAGAGGCATTGTGACAAGCCACTATTGATCCTTCCTTTATTTCCTCTATAAATCAAAGGATCCCAATCAAGAGGCAGGTCATCAGAATGCTGCTCACTGATTCTGTGAGTCACCAACTACATTTGGCCCCACAACAACCAGCCCAGCACCCTCTATTCAACCTTATCCTTCACCTCTGCCACCATTTAACACTGAACCCTACCTCAAGTTCTCCAAGAATCCAATTCCATTTTCTAAAACAGAATATCTTTTATTAAACAATGAGTGTACAAAGTTTATGGCTTCATCAGGTTCAATACTTGTTTGTTTCAGTACAATTTCAAATGCAACCCTGCCTACTCTACCCCTAGACTACACTCTCTGCTCCCTCTCCCTCTTTCCCCCCAAATAATAAAACATATGGTTCCTACGCTTGCTCTAGACCCTACACAGACAAACCCTAGACTCTGACTCTCCACACATAAATCCCAACTGCTTTCTTCCCTAACTCCTCCCTCTCACTGCTAGCTGCCAAGAGAAACCTTTGTACCACCAGCCAATTGGCATTCACCTGACACATTCTACTCACTCACTTCTCCTCTCAACAGCATTAACCACTTAGCATCCGGTGTCCACACCACTTACATCTTAAACAGCAATAAGCAGCAAATCATTGCAAATACTTACATCATAACATTGGCAACATATAGTAAAATATCACAGGCATCCCTTTTCAGCTGACACTGCCTGTACTTGCAGCAATTCTGTGCAAGTGGCGTGCCTCTACATGCAAGAGCCTGTCCATGGAACAGTTTTATGTTCAGATTTGAATGCCACCCAGGTCTCTAGCATGCAAAGAGAAGGAACTCTGGGAGCAAGTCGTAATCCTTTATGATTCTTTATTTAAGTAGTCAATTTTTATACGGAACAAGCTGTTTAAATATTACGTAGCTTGATTTTAATTCCCAATTCACTTTCTTATCATCGCAGTTCTCCAGCAACTGTCCTGTTTTGAAGTATCTCCATATTTTAGACAGAGGGCCAAAAATGGGACAGGCTGCCTGAAATGAATTCACCGCTAAGGCGGGATTTAAACCCAGCTGCAAATATGGTGCTCTATCTCAATGAGTATAGTTAGGTAAAGCAAAGCATTTATGAAATGCCCCATGCCATCACCATTCTGATTCCACTTCTTTTCACATTTTACTACATCTGGATTTTGATTACCTTTTTCAGATCTCTCTTGGGCTTTTACATGCCCGTGCTACGCATATACTCTGGCCTCCAGGACGCTGGCAGAAGTTACAGCCCAAGCTGCTTCCAGAACGCCAACCTCTCCAGAATGAGCAGGAATGACTGACATATATCTATGGGGAAACGATTGAATCTTGTAGGAACCGTACGAAATGGGTTGGTGGCACATCTCGGCTCATCAAAGTATTGCCAGCTGTACAAAGTGGGTGCAAGCAAAATGTCTTTTTATTACTGTAAATCCAAACAGAATTTTTTATTGAATCACATGAAGTGGTGCACCATTTGTTCTGAAGCAATTGCCGCTTTATTTGAAATTTTGTCTTTCCAGAAGCTGTACAGTGCTTTAATGCTTGTGCCTATGCTGGTACCTCTGTAGTGAAATGTGTCATTTCCCCCACCTATTACATCTTTTAATCTTTTTTCCAGGAGATTTGATTTTTCAGCAATATGTCAGATCTTAACATTCGTATTGGATTGTGAAAATGTGATGTCAGCTATATAGCTCATCATTCCTGCCAAGAGTTTGGATTGCGGAATAATTTGTTTGTATTGAATGAATAGTATTTCTAGTCCAAAAAAAAAAAGTTGTTTGATTTGGCTTTATATATATATAATTTAAAAGAAGACGTTTCATTAAATGCTTTTCCTTCCTTGCATATTATTGGTTTCATGATTAAATTGAAAATACATTTGTTTTTAATTGTTTCATATAAATACTTCTGATATATCCAGTTGCTGATAGAATAAATACATTTCCAATTGAACTACTCTACAGCCTGCCTGTAACAGTTATTTTAATCAGTGGTAAAGTATAATCACAGCTGATAATAATTACTCCATTTCTTTGAAGATACATGAAGAACTTCTTTTATTCTATAAATACTTTTCTCTTCACACTAGAATGTTATTCAATACAAAAAAAACCCTTTCAGTTTAGCATGTTATGAGAAGGGCTTTCTATAGTCATTCAAGTTCCGAAAAGCCAGGAAATTGCAACTGTTAAAAGCAACATGCTTAACAGGTAGGTTATTTAGGCAACATAGCTATGGTGTGGTATTCTATGCTGTAAGTAGTTCCAGTTTCAGCACTATCCTGGAGCTGGAGGACTGTCAGTGGCAGAGTAGTGGACCAAAGTCCCAGATTTGTCTATTTGCTGAAATAAACACATGGAGTTTATGCAACTAAACCTATCTTTTTATTTATTTATTTTATTTTATTTGTTACATTTTTATACCGCCAATAGCAACTGAAGCTACCATTCCACATTATTATGATCCTATAATAAATGAAGCAGATTTGACTGATTTCCATTTCTAGATTATATATTTACTATCAGACCTCAGTTTGTGCTCTATATGTGTAAAATCATCCTCATTATCTCTCCAAATATATTTGCCTAACTGAAAAGTAACATGGCGCATTTGGGACATTTATAGTGCAATCCTAAACAAGTCTACTCAGAAGTAAGTCCCACTGGATATCAAGGGACTTGCTCCCAGGTTAGTGTGTATAGGATTTATTTATTTATTTATTACATTTTTATACCGCCCAATAGCTGAAGCTCTCTGGGTGGTTCACAAAAATTAAAACCATAATAAAACAACCAATAGTTTAAAAACACAAATACAAAATATAATCTAAAAAGCACAACCAGGATTAAATCCACACAGCAAAAATTGGTTAAAATATAGAATTAAAACAGCAAAGTTTAAATTTAAGTTAAATTAGGTGTTAAAATACTGAGAAAATAAAAAGGTCTTCAGCTGGCGATGGAAGGAGTACACTATAGGCGCCAAGCGAACCTCTCTGGGGAGCTCATTCCACAGCCGGGGTGCCACAGCAGAGAAAGCCCTCCTCCTAGTAGCCACCTGCCTCACTTCCTTTGTCAGAGGCTCATGGAGAAGGACCCCTGTGGATGATCTTAAGGTCCGGGCAAGTACATATGGGAGGAACCTTATTCTGAAAAGCATACCTTTAATTTGAGGAAGGGTGGGATTTTCCAAATTATGAGTTTGCATACTGACATAAGGCCAATGAAGCATGGGAGAGCTAAAGTCAGGAGGGGATGTGGACATACCTGCAAGCTCCGGCCACAACAGTCCTCTTCACCTGGCTGCTGTTAGGGATCTTTGTGCATTTAGTGCGAAGATGTGAAAGGCAACTGAAAGCATATTTGGTGTGAAGCTCTCGAACAGCAGCTGGGGGCACAGGAAAATTGTGGGTGGGGCACACCACCCACACCTTCCCGAGTTTAACTGTGGCATGTTGCAGGCAAACAGGAACACATGGCTATCTGTATTGAAAATCCTATAGTCTTGAAAGCAGACATGACAGAAGTTACTACAATTGTCAATTCATATTTGTAGGCAGGTCTCTTGAATGAGGTGACATAAAGATGGCAAGAATGTATTGTTTTAAGAGAGAAAGGAAATTAAGCATGACATTTGGTTTTAAAGCATCTAGCTTTTTTACTTTGTTCAGTCTGTCTTATGGCACCGGGACACAGAGTGAACTCTTATTTCACCTTTCATCGTTAACATTCACGTTTGGCACATGTGAGTTCTAGTATCTTGTCTTTTCTTATGAAAGTTTATCCTTTAACATCTGACCCAGGCCTGAACTCATAGCAGTTCTATTAAGAAAACATTCACTGGAACTGGTGCTGCAGCTATGTACAATTGCATTGAAAGGATGCATACAAAAGAGCTGAAGAGCATGAAAAGAGTGGGACCGGTCAATGGCACCCTAGAATTCTAACTAGCATTTCAAGATTTCCCTTTTTAAAAGCTTTTCATGTTCCAGGCATTCGGCCAAAGCTTCCTTGTTATATTTCTTCTTTTTGTAGCATGGTGGGCTATTCTGTATATAAAGGTGAATCTGGCCGTGCACTTCAAGACTTCTATGGCCTCGGTCTTCAAGCCACAGACAGCAGTCAAACAAATGCTAGGTTACCCTTTCTAACCTAGTTTACTAGTACCCAGTTCATCAAATGTCCATAATCCATAAGGCAAATGACACTCCCCACAGTTAGCAATGAATAGTAATCAATACATGCAAAGTGTATTGATTGCAAACTATTCAGAAAATCTAAGAGGGAAACCAATAGGCTTATTTCATGTCTTTCATTTTCTGGTTCAGAATTTCTTTCTCTCCACAAGAACTCCAAGGACTTTGCAAACATCCCTCTTTCATTCTTGACATGCACTGCTAAAGGAAAATCCATGTAGGATACAATTTGCTTGTGGAGCAGTACTCCAGCCATTCATCTACTGGTACTCTTCAAAGACCTACACTTTTGATTACATGCTTGATGTATCCACCCCCATCCCCCCATTGCACAATGTCATAGTAATTATCCAGAATGTTGCCTACACCATCCTATGCTAGTACAGGATTTTATATGGCTTGCATAGGTTCATCCAAGAATCCGGGCTAGCCAGATAATCAAACTGTCAGGAAACAATGACAACATAACAAGAATGGTGGCTTCTTGGTGTATGTACACTATTGATTTTCATACGATTAGTTGGTTCAAATATGTTTTTTTCCTACACAGTAAAAACACAAACAAAAGGATTTTTAGGAAAGTAATGAAAGCAGGATAGTATTAGTATCAACATCCGCATGGTTTACTTCTGAAAGGAAGCCCAAAGCAGCTAATAGCATCATACAGAATACAATAGTATTAAATACGATATCGAAAGAACAATAAAAACAATCTAACAATACTACAATAAACCTATAAACAATTTCAGAACTTAAAGATCAGGCCAATTAATAAATACAAAATTCATAAATATATTGAACATACAAGGGCATAAGACAATACTACCCATATTTTAACCAAAAAAATACACACATATACCCCATTAGTTTTTTTTTTTTTTGCCAGATTCTTCTCATGTGAGGGAAAAAAATGTTTTTTGTGGAAAATCATATAGAATTTCTGTTGCAACTTCACATATTCTTGAAGGACCTCCTGGAAAGGTATTGCCCCAGGGAGGGGGAGAACTTGACACCGTTTCTATCAGAACTGGCCACAACTCATGGTGAAAAGGAGAAAGATAGGTTTTTAGAAATCTGGTTACTATAACCTATGTAAATACTTTAGAATGTTATTTTTCCATAGACAAAATTTACAAAAATATTTAAAGTTGTAGAGAATTATCGTTCATAAAAAAAGTAACAGTATATTGCACTGGATGCCACAAAAATCTTGGTTTAAACATTGAAGAATGATCAAGAAAAACACTGGATTTGAAAGGATCAGACATAAAAAGAAAATGTCTGGAATGGTTTTAAGTATGTTTTATGGCAAGTACTGAGATTTCTACAAAAAAAAATGCATGGCCTAGCATAATTTACTTTAATGCTTATTTACTTTCTGTAGTTATGTGCATAGCTCAAAGTTAGTAGATGGTAGCTAGAAAAGTGCTAGAAAATGAAGCGTTAGAAAATAAAGGGCTATTTCTTCCTCCGGGCAACTGCTTGAGTGGATGGTAGCTTGGCTAGTGTGTACAAAATACTTCTAATAAAAAAAATCTGAAAATTATTTCGTCCTGATTCATGAGACAGTTGGAGAAAACAGGACACCACAAAGACTGTTGGTGACTATAACTGGTCTACCCAATTGAATTTTAAGATGCCTTTTAATAATGTGCTGCTTTTAATAATGTCTTAGTTTTAAATGTTTTAACTATATGTATTTTATGGCACTTGCATTTATGTTGTAACCTGCCTTGATCCAGAGGGAGAGGCGGCTAACAAATAAATAAATAATTATTTTTATTATTAGTGCAAAAAGTATATGATTTCATTTCAACTGCATTCCCACAAAATATCAATTGCACGGATTTTAACTGAGTTAAGTTTACATGCTGCACATTTGTGTGGTTCGTATGGCTGTTAGGTGTCATTTCAATGTGTAGAGCAGGGAACTGGTGGACCTCCAGATGTTGTTGGACTCCAGTATCTGTCAGCCCCAGCCAGCATGGCCAATGGTCAAGGTTGATGTGACTATTGGTCTACCAACTTTGGGAAGGCCACAGGTTCCTCACGCCTGATGGTAGAGATCTCTGCTTCTTATACTATTTCAGATCTGGGCCTATTTAGCTAGAGAAAAGGTGAGTGAGGGGAGCCACGACAGAGGTGTACAATATGATGCATGGTGTGGAGTGTCACATTTCTCTCTCTCTTTCTCTCTCCTAATACTAGAACCTGGAGTCATCCTATGAAGCTGATTGGTGGGAAATTCAGGATGGATAAAAGGAAGGACTTCTTCATACGCTGCCTAGTTAAACTAAGGAATTCGCTACCACAAGTTTTAGTGATGGCCACCAATTTGGATGGCTTTAAAAAGGGGTTGGGCAAATTCATGGAGGATAAGGCTATCAGTGGCTACTAGTCCTGTTGGCTACATGTTACCTGCAGTATCAGAGGCACTATGCCTATGAACACCAGTTGCTGGGGAATACAACTAGTAGGTACTATTTCACTCATGTCCTAACAGGCAGCTATTTGGCAGAATGCTGGACTAGATGGCCCCTTGGTCTGATCCAGTATGGCTCTTATGTTCTTAATCATGCCAACTGTTGTGGGCAGGTTTTGTATTTCCCTGCTGAGATATGTCCAAGGCAGTTTCACTTAGGTGGATTAGGGTGTGGAATATTATGGGAGCTTCTTGGTATCCTAGACCAGAGGTCAGCAGATATCTGGCTTCTTTGTAATAGATTGGCAAGGATTTTTGACTCCCAGTTACGTAAAAAATAAATCCTTGTAGCTGTATCAGTTTGTTCACACTTTAAGATCAGCCATAGAGGCCCTTCTTCACTTTGCCACAGGGTAGTTAAGTGACCAAGTGCATGAGAGAGGGCCTTTCCACAGTGGCCTCACACTTCTGGAATAGGTTGCCACCAGGGGTCTGTCAGGCCCCATCATTGGAACTTTTAGGGAGGAGCATTTCCTTTCCCACTTGCCCACTAGGTAAGTTCTGGGTGGCACTGTGGCACAATGGAATAGTGTAAATACACAAGTGAAGAAAGTGTTTTCTTTCACTTTCAGAAATACTGTGCTCTGCTCTAAAAAACAAACAACCTCACTGAAAGTGCTGTTTAAAAACAGAGGCAAAACTGGGAGTCACAATATCGTTTAAAGACCTGTAAACAAACGTGATTAGGGAATGATGAGTGCACAATAAATGTCTTGTGTAGAAAACCTCTTATTCTAGAGTAAGAAACCAAGAGCTGTGTCAGCTACATGCTATGTAATGAATGTAATGTGTACTTTGCGATAAAGTGTATGTCTTTTGCAGCCGGATCCAGTGGGTGGATCTTGGGGTTATGGTAAAATAAGTAGATTAAGGCTGAAATTTGCCCAGACCTCTTCTAGAAAAACCAAATTGGCCCAAGTGTACCACAAAACTGGGCCTTGTCTTAAATAAAGAACATGTAATTTTCTCCCTTGGAGGTCTTCTGTAGGAATGCACATCTAAGACAGCACTGTCCATACGTGGTGACTTTTAGGGAACAGCCTGAATTCTTTTTTTACTGGAACATTGATAGGCATTGCAAGGTTACATACTGACTATTTCATTTTAAGTAGCTCTCAATATTTAGAAGATATTTATAAATGCAGATTTTTCTTCTTTTGAGACATTAGATTGCCTTAATGAACAAACGCTCAACATAGGTTCCCAAGGTGATGCTGTAGCAAATGGGGCTAATATAATCACATGCTGTATTAGCAAATAATTAATGAGAGCAAGGGCTCAGTAAACAGAATTGATTGCATAGCTTCTGTATTACAGTCTCTTATGGCACCCATGTCTTAAAATTAATGATGATAATACAAGATAAAGCACCTTAGCTTCAACTACAACAACTCCAAACTATGTTTAAGTCGCTACTTAATCATGCCAGAAATCACAGCATTTGCTATTGGGGAAGGTGTCCATCAAGGGGAAGAAAGCAACAACATACCCGACCAAGTGAACTAGAGAAAATGGCCAAGGAAGTAAGGTAATGCTGGGCAGGGAATGAACCTGTGCTGGAAATTGGTAATGGGTTGGATGAAGGCCAGTATACTGAAGCTGAACAATGACATGTCGGAGACACTATGAGTAAATGGTTCTTAGATCCAAAGCAGGTGTTCAACCTGTGTTGGATGGAATTACACTCCGCTTGAAAAAGCAGTTCCAAAATGTTGGGGTAAGCTATATTTAGTAGTGCAGTGCTGTGTCAAAAATTTCGACCATTCCATTTTTGGTATTTCGTGGGGTGGGGTGGGGTGGAAACAAAAACTCAGGCTAAAGAGGCTGGGAGAGGTGAGAATTTTGAAGAATTTTCTCCTTGGGGATGGGGACAGGTTTTCCACATACCATTTTAAATTTAATTATTTATTTATTATATTTTTATACCACCCAATAGCCAAAGTTCTCTGTAGGCAGTTGTTGAAAGGTCTTCTTTCTTTCTTTCTTTCTTTCTTTCTTTCTTTCTTTCTTTCTTTCTTTCTTTCTTTCTTTCTTTTTAAAAAACACCTCCGGCATATTCAGTAGCCCAGGAGTGCTTACTGGATGCTTATTGGAGAGGAAGAGGTCACATGGCCTCCAATAGACATTCACTAAGGATTACTGGGCTCATCCAAATGCTGGAGGAAGAGGGTGGTATTTTTGAAAAACTAAAAAATAGAAAGAAGGCTCAGAACTGACTACACTTAAAAAAGGTGTGTGGAAATCCTTCCCCACTCTCCAAGGGGGAAATTCCCTGAATTCCAGAATAAACAATGCCTCTTTTGCATGGAGAGAGAATTTTTTTGAAAACAGGGTGCCCGGCACTGATTAAGCTTTGTCACTAGAAGCCTGGGTGGTCTCAGTGGCACAGATAATCTTTTACCAGCTTCACCAGCTGTGACCATTCCTGGAAAGGGATACTTTGGACATGGTGATTCATAGTTTGATGACTTCCTGCTTGGTTTACAGTAATGTTGGAGTGTCCTTGAAGATGACTTGGATGTTTCAATCAGCAGAATTCTCAGTTGCCGCAATTTTAACTGGTGCAGCCAGTTAATTAGTGCAGCCAGTAGCTAAGTGGGCCACCCGAAAAGATAAAGGGGTCCCTCTCTGTAATTTGAGCATCTCATGCCTCACAGTGAAAATCTTTGTTAGTTGCTTTTTGCTCATGTTGCTAAATTATTGTGCTCTGGCATCTAAATAAAACCAATAAATACTGTATTTGTTTTATATGCTCTTTTAACTAATTTTATGTATTATATTTTATTTAGGGTTGTTCCCCGCCTTGATCCAGAGGGAGAGGCAGGTAATAAATGAATGAATGATGATGATGATGATGATGATGATTTCTCTCTAGAAGGTTGATTATTGTATCACATTGTGAGCACATTTTTGTCCAGATTAAATAGTTTTCTACCCCACCCTCCACCACACAGACAATCATATACCAGCCCACTGAGTCAATTCTATGTCTAGGGGGTGTTGATGGCCGCATTGATGACACTTTAGTTGAACTATGGAAGAGGAGGTTGACCTTAGTTATCAACATCACACAGTTCTATTGTTCACAACTTTGTATACATGAAACTGCAGCTGGTGCAGAGTGGGCTGATCTGCCTCCAGATGGGAGTGATCGTTATACTCATGTTTTAGAGGTTAATTCAGTGAACGTCCTGGCATACACATTTGTTTTAACCTCACAGAGTTAAGTCTTCACCATACTTCTTGCTATCAGACCATCAGAAAGAAATGACCTTCTTGACTTTCTCTCATGCATCAGTTCTGGCAATGAGAACACGTAGAGAACGGCACTGTTGCTCTCAGATATTCAGCAAACTCTGACCCTAAGCATCTTTAAAAAGAGAGAGAGAGAGAGAGAGAGAGAGATGAAGAGGATAATGTGGAAACTTAAGTAGGAGGAAGCCCATGAGTATTTTGGGGATTCTGTGGGGTTTATCTTGATTTTTTTCCTTCTAATATATTTGCAATCATTTTGTTTATTCATTTTCCATATATTACAAACTGCTCTGAGCCTCAGAGATACGACCAACATGAAGCAAGCATTTCAGCCAGAAGGCAATGTCTCATTCTGACCAATGAAAGAGTTCCAATATCTAACCTTTAGCCATCTCCAAAAGTCAATGGCTGTTAAGTATTCAGTACATCACTTGTCGGAAATCATGGAAATATGACTTGTGCAGTCTTCCATTATGAAATTAGAATTTCTTTGGGAAAAAAGTCAGATCAGCAGAAGTGGAAAGCCTCAGAAAAGAAGATTTGACACTGCAACCTTGACTTCAGTGCCACAAGAGTACTATAGGCAGGGTATTGTATTGGCATCCAGGCAAAGATGTGAAATTACCAAGCATATGCTGTGGTGTATGTATATATATATAAAAAAATTGCTTTGGGAAATATGAAATATTTTATGCCATTTAGCCCTCTGCAAAATGTTGGTATGTGTCCAAGACACTATACAACCAATATAAAATATTAACAGAGTGTCAAGTGACCTGCTGAAAAGAACTAGTAGGATCTGTATCAATGTCATGGACAATAAGGCTACAATCCAGAGCCCCGTAGGTGGACAAAATGACTCCACTCCTGACTACAGCTGATAGGGTAAGAGCAGTACATGATGCTTTTTTCCTTGCCAGCAATGGCCGAGCGCCACTTGCACATTATTGCCTTACAATGTCATAGTCAATGTTATGCATCAAAATGACCGTTCCTCCGGACAATGAAAGCTGTTATATTTCACCAAAGTGAATGAACAAATCAATCTGAAAAGAGAAAATGGAAGAACTTTAAATCAATAAGCTCTCAAACTACCCAATCCACATTTCACTTAAAAGTGAAGCCCCTTGATTGAAGCCCATTCAGTCCAATCAAAGTCAATGGTCAACTTCAAGTTTAATTCATGCTGGCTCTTCTAAGCTGGAGCTTTTTTTGGGGGGGGAAGTTTGATGCAAGGTTCCCATTTTCACCATTTAGGAATGCCTTAAATGTTAGTTTAGCCATCATCAGTATTTCCTTCTTCTGCAATTATTTTGAGGTGTCGGAGGATGGCTGAAAATGTCCATACATCCAATTGCTATAAAAAATGTCTTACAAAATGGTCTTGCAAAATGTATATGGAAGCAAGGAGAACTGTTCTTGTGCTTGTGTCACATTTTAAAAGTCATTCTATGCTTTATGATTTGGAAAAAATAATGAGATTATTTCCTTCCCTACATTCTCAATTTCAGCTGGACTGACGATATTTTCTCCCTCATTCTATGGTTCCCTGGAACCCACATATGAAATGTTTCTAACATTCATCAAGGACTCATGTTGATCTGCTCAGATGACTGGTTTGCTATGTGGACACTGAGTTCACTTCAGAATGTCTGCACGTATTGAAAAAAATGTTGTCAACTGAACTGATTGTGGGAAGGTGCCTTTAATATAACTAGATATTTATTATCCATGAGCCTTCCTCATTGAGACTGGGTGTGGAGAAACAGATCACATGTGACTATTGATATATCATTCATCGTTAGCCGATCAGTAGCGATGCTACCAAATTTTGGAATTAGTCAGCTCATTCAGTGAAACTCATCTGTTCGTAATGCTTACCTTTGTAGTGAGCCTGGATCAATGTATTACGAAGTTGCTATTAAGTTTGGAATTGATTGTGAGCTTCAGAGCATGTACAATAAAATAGTACATAGATTCCACTCCCCAGCTTTTTAGTCACCATATACCAGGTGATATCCCGGGGATCATCCCAGGATCGTCCCTGTGCGTCCACATAACACACAGGGGATCCCTGGAGCAGAGAGGGATGATATCTTGGGATATCTTGGGATATCTTGGGACACCTTTAGCCTGATTTTTCCCGTGGTCTCGGGATCATCCCGAGAATGCAGGAGGTGTGGCGCCCATCCTGGTTTCATCCTGGCTCCTCACCAGTAAATGCGAGGAGGCGGGAACCGGGCACAGAGCTCTTCAGATGCTCCATTCCCATCAGGGGTTGGGTGAAGGGAGCAGGATTGGTTTGTTTTTTTAAAAAAACTTACTTTTCCATCGGAGCGCACATGTGTTCATCTTCTGTAAAAAGAAAAAAATGGTGGGCACGACATCCCTCGTTCCTCCCAGGATGTCGTGCGTGCACCTGTACAAAGGGGAGGATCTTGCAAGCAGAATATTGCGAGATCCTCCCCCTCCCCCTCGCTCCCCTGGTCTAGACATACCCCTTGACCCCCACACCCAAAACTTACTTGAACCTGTTTCTTACTCCATGCTGTTTCTTACTTCATGAGGAGATGACTCTGCAGGGTCCAACTTCATTCCAGTGATTGGTGACCACAAGTAAACATCAAATAACATCATTATGCAGGCAGAACATGGGGAAACAACCAATTAGAAAGGGGTCATAGCATGATGATGCATAGCTTCATGCTTCAGTACGGGATTCCAAACCACAGCTCTCAAGATGCACCTTAACATAGTGCATGCACAAAACTCCATATACACAGAACGAGAATTTGTAGTAAAGGAAATACTCTCATTTGTAGTAAAGGAAATCTGAGCTTATATGGGCAAATTTGTTCCTGTCTGAGTAAATAATGAATTCACTCATGCTACATTTCCCCATCACTACTCATCAAAAATATTTTTTTCCTAATTGAGCCATTACAGGGTTTTATGCACACACATTCAGGCCAAGGAAGAAGAAAACCCCACCCCATCTCTAATGGGGTGATACTCCACTCCACATTTAGTTCTCTCTAGGAGGCTGTCAATGTCATCCTTGTCTGTCATTACAGGAAAGGAAGTGTGAGCCTCACTTAGTTGGTTATTAGTCAGATCAATTTCACGATGTTATCAAAAGCCCCAGAGCACACTTACTAAAAATAAGGTTTTCATACAAGGGAAGAATTAAACCAGATTCTGTCAAAGGGAATGAAAAACTTACGGCATTTTCTCACCATCTGCTGACTCATTCATGGAACCTTTTTATCATACTCACAGGAATCACCAAGCTTTCATTTGAACCTCTCAGTATGAGCAAATTAAGCTTCTGGTTTTGAAAATTAGCGTTTGTTCTTTGAATTCCATCTTTCAGGAACCACTTACTTCAGGAACTTGGTTTTGGTGTAGAGATTATATGTATAGCAATTTTCAGGCCCAATTGATAGTTTCTAAGAAAACCAATCTTGGCTTTACACATGAATCTTTAAATTAGGTTGGATATATTCTGCCCTGACATGAATTCATCATTGCTCTCTGTGTGCAAATAAACCTGAAAAGGCAAACAGGCTGGTTAGGAGTTAACAGGTGTTCCAAAAGTCAAGGAAATTAGTAGGGGTGTGCACAGACCCCCCGCTCCACTTCTCTTCCAGATCCACGATTTGCAGATCGGGCTGCTTCGCTCCACCCCCGCTCCGCCTATGTCTGCTCCGCTCCGCTGCGGAGCTCCGGATCCGGATCGGAGCTCCATTTCCCCCCCCCCCCCCATAGGCTTGCATTAAGCTAAAAAAGTATACAACTTTTTTTCTGTTAAAGTTAGAAACCTCAAGTTTGGCACCATGACACCTCATGGAGGTATACACACGCACGCCAAGACTCAAGGCAGTCCCATCATCCCCTGATTTTTGGGGAATTTATGAAAATTGGGCACCCCATTCACACCCCTTTCGATAGCTCCGTCAATGGACCGCGGACAGAGGCAGGTAAGGGAGAGGAGGGCGGGGGGGTTTCCGGGCCCTGCTGCCGTCGCCGCCCGTGCGGCGACGGCGGCAGAGCCCGGTAAGGGACCAAGGGGGAGGGGAGCCTTACCTGCCTCCGTCCACGGTCTGTCGGCTTCTTCAATTGAGCCAGCGGTTCAACCAGGAAGTCTGGGCCGCAAGTGCAGCCTAGACTTCCTGGTTGAACCGCAGGCTCAATTGAAGAACCCGACGGACCGCGGATGGACGCAGGTAAGGGAGAGGAGGGGGGGTTACCGGCCCCTGCCGCTGTCGCCGCATGGGCGACAGTGGCAGGGCCCGGTAAACCCCACTTACCTTTCTGGCGGAGCTCCGGATGGAGGCGAAGGATCCGCCTTCACCTCGATCCTCTTTGCCACGCTCCGCCGGCCCCCCAATCCTCTTCGCCTCTGCCTTAAGGGCAGGCGAAGCCCTCCGCTCCGCTTCTAATTCGCCGGTCCGATTAGAAGTGGAGCACATCCCTAGAAACTAGTAATGTTAGTAGATTTTAAATCTTTTGTGTTGGTAATTTTTAAAGTGTTTTCTTTCTTTTTACACATAAAAGAAGTCAATCAATAGGGCAATCCAATGACCCTGTTCAGGTGATTTGCTAAACCAGGGTGATTAAGCATTTTGAGCTAAACATTAAGGCTTAGTGTGTCATATGAACCATTCCTAACTATGGTGGCTACATAACCACAATTTAAACATACTCACTAACCATTTGCTGCAAAAGGCATAGTGTACTAACCATGGCTTAGCATGTTAACTGAACTATGTTTATTCAGAATTAAGCTCCATTGAGCTAAATGGGAATTGCTCCCATGTATAGGATTGCAGCCTCACGGTCTTGGTTTTAACCAATCTCTTGATATGTTTTAAATTTATATTACAGTAGCTATGCTTTTATAGAAATTGTTAGTTATGTATTTATTAAAAGGTTCATATACCACCTTTCTTTTAAAATGAATCCAACACAGTTAACCTCCCCAAAGAGATGCAGCCGGCACCAATTTTGCAAGCATTTTAGTGCAGGGGGGAAATGTTACTGTTTGCCAAGGCATTTTACATTGGTCAGTCTATCTTACTGTATTTTTACTGCCTTTTACTGCTCTTTTATTACTGCATTATTTTTATTGAATTTTGTGGTTGTATGTCCATTGTTTATTCACCACCGCCTTGATTTCTTTTGAAGAAGTGCAATGTAGAAATATCCTTATAAATAAATAAGTCAATAACCTTAAATTAAAAGACATTTACAACATCAGACAAAACACTAAAACCACAGGCAGCACAAATCCGCAATGCTTACTCAAAATTCTTTTCTCTCTTTTTTTAAGTATTGGAATTTACTCATAAATATGGACGCATAGGATTTCAGCCAAAAACTATTTAAAACTTGCAAAAGCAAAGCAGCAAGAAAAGTTTAGTAGTGACCACCAGCAATAATAATCTGTTTTTTAAAGCCCTTCCTAAAAATAACAAAAGAGCCATACTGGATCAGACCAAAAGCTTACCTGGTCCGATATTCTGTTCATACAGTGGCCAACCATTGTTCTTCAATGTTTATCTTGCACTATTTGGAAACATGGAAACACCAGCTGTTTGTGTTTCTATGTTTCCAAATAGTGTAAGATAAACCATGAAGAATCTGAGAAGGGAACTCCATAACTTGTGCCACCATTGAAAAGTCCCTGGGCATGTCTAGACCAGGGGAGGGAGGGGGGAGGATCTCATGATATTCTGCTCATGAGAGCCTCCCCTTTGTCCACATGCGAGTGCGACATCCTGGAAAGAAGGAGGGATGTTGCGCCTGGCATTTTTTCTTTTACAGAAGATGAGCGCATGTGCACTCCAATGAAAAGTAAGTCTTTTTAAAAACAACAATAACAACACAATCTCGCTCCCCCCACCCCCGATGGGCACGGAGTGCCTGAAGAGCTCTGTGCCTGGTTCCCGCCTCCTCGTGTTTACTCATGAGGAGGCAGGATGAAGCTGGGACAGGCACCCACATATTTCCCATGGTCTCTGGATGATTCTGAGACTGCAGGAAAAATCGGGCTACGAGTGGTCCCAGTTATCCTGGGGAAATGGAGGGATCATTCCTCCCTGCTCCCAGGATCGCCTGTGTGTCATGTGGATGCACAGGGATGATCCCCGGGATAAACACTGGTCTAGTCATGCCCCCGTCTCTCATTGCTCTCTTCCAAACTTTAGAGTTGGATTTCTGGGGTTAACATAAGCGCAGTGTGTATGGCATATGTGAAGAGATTGTTCTGATATCAGGGTCCAAGACCATTCAGTTCTTCAAAAGTAAGAACTAGCACTTTGAACTTAACCCAAAGTAACAGGCAAGTAATAGCATAGTTGTATCAAAACTGGAGTATGCCATCTGATTAACCCCTGCTAGTAAACAGGAATTTGCATTTTGAATCCACTTTTCAAAGGCAGCCCCAAATACACCATATTGAAGTAGTCAAGGGCCTTAGCTAGATGGGGTGAAATCCCAGGGCAATCCCTGGGATCATCCCTGTGCATTCACATGACACACAGGGGATCCTGGGATCAGGGAGGGATGATCCCTCCCTTGCCCCGGGATCTTGCCCTAGCCTTTGAGCCTGTTTTTTCTGTGGTCCCAGGCTAAGCGCAATACTGCGGAATGTGGCTGGGCATCGGAATTTGTCCTGGTTCCTCGTGAGCCGCAGAACTCCTCAGGAGCACTCTGCCCATCAGGGGTGGGGTGGGATGAGTGGGGAATTATTATTTTTTTTTTAAAAAAGTGTACCTTTTGCACATGAGCACTCGTGCACATCTTCCCCTTTAAGAAAAACAAACAAAATGGTGGGCGTGATGCCTCTCCCTCTGAGGTTGTCGCATGCCATGTGTGAACAGAGAGTGAGATCTCGCGATAAAAATATTGTGAGATCTTCACCCATCCGTCCCACTAGACTGGTAGGTCTAGCTAAGGCCAAGGTGTTACTAACGCATGGCTTATGGGCAGGTCAGTCTTCTCTAGGAAAGGTCACAACTGGCAAACCAGTTGAACCTGGTAAAAAGTACAAGTAAGAAAAACTAGCAGTCTCTCAACTAAGTATTAAAGACAAATACTTGGGATTTGAATCATAACTGTACATGTGTTGTCATAATTGGTATATACACAAATGCACTGTACAATGCTGAGCTGTCAGGGTTTTTTTTTTAAAAAATTAAAACCTCAATTTTTTAAAAAAGTTCCTAAAAATCAAGGGATGAACAGATCTGCTTCAAATTTTGCATGGCTAAAGCCCTACCTAAGAGCTATCATCCTGCCATATTTCACCTCTTTATCTTAAAAAATGACAGAGATATAAGGATTTTTGTGAATTCCCATTAAAGTAAAGCTGCCCTTTGGCTAAGGAGGATGGGAAAAATCTGATTTTTTCTTCAAATTTCATAATTCCCCCCTCCCTGGATTTGCTACACTGCTGGTTTCTATTTATCTAGGAGCTCTTAGTGGTGTTCCATTGTTGCCTGGCAGTGCCTTCTCCCATATGGGCCTTCCCAGGTCTTAAGATCTGCAGAAGAGGTCCCTCTTTTGAGACCGCCATATTCCGAGCCATGTTTAGTAGTGATGTGAGGAAGGGCCTTCACAGTCGTTACTCCCAGGCTGTGGAACTTCCTACTGAGGGAGGCTAGGTTTGCTCCCTCTCTGCTGTCCTTCCAATGACAGGCTAATACATTTTTATTCAGGCAGGCCTTTGGCATTAATTGATTTATTGGGCTGGGGGCTGTTTTATTCTGGTATTGTTGTGTTTTTAATTGTGTTTCAATGCATTTGTTTTAATCAAGTTTTATTTGTGATTGTGAGCCACCTCGAGGAAGGCAGGGTGCAAAACAAAATAAACCTCTTAAAGGGTTTAAAATGACCTATCAGTACCACTGCAAACATCGTGCACATGAAGTAGCTGCTATAGAGAAACAGCATATTGGGGAATATCCTCCAAATGATTAACCATGATGGAGATGTACAGTTCCTGATATCTGGCCACCCTGCATCTTACTCAAGTTCCAGTTAACATTACAAGACAAATCTTATACAAACGGAGAGGTTTCTAATAGCTTCCCCTCTTCCCCTCATAGGATGACACTATTACCCTTATACATAAGGCAAGCTGAAGAACATTAACCTCCAGTCTGATTTCTCATCGAAAACTGATAAGCACAGACAGCAAAATAAACAACCAGAATCCTCTCACAATAGAAGGAGCAAAGGTTATGAATTCACATGGGTTGAACATGCCTCAGATGAAGGAAACGATTATTTCTTTCCTTCTAATCCTGCTTCTTCATACTCATTATTTGCTCTTAACATCAACACTGCCCTTCCAAAAGCAGTTCAGTAGAACGATAAACATTATTAACCAAATAGAACTGGTAAGTGAATCTGAAGAGAAGCCGAGAGAAGAAAGAGGAGCCACAAGGGGAGGACTTTTAAAAAAACATGTGTGGACAGAATGGATGGCTGAGTGAACTGGAATTTTACATCTTGATTTGAACCAATCAGCTAAATCTTGGGTTACAGTTCTTTCCCTATAACATCTAGATAGATAGATAGATAGATAGATAGATAGATAGATAGATAGATAGATACCATTAACTCCAAGAATTCCCAGAGCAGGGAACGATATAAAAAACATGGAACAATGATAATAAGATGCAATTAATTCTTATCCCAGCTAGTATCCGATCACGATCCTAGCCCTGAACGTGTCTTCTGCCCCTGCGCTGTTGAATTCCTGCTTGGCTGTCACGGAAGCTGATCGCTGGACTATTTGTAGCCTTCAGCCCTGATGCATCTTGATAACATGTAAAAAGATATGTTTTCTTGTTTTTCTACATATTCTGCATTTTCTTACTCAGATGGCAAGTTTATTTCAACCAAAATCTAAGCAAATGGAAATATTCACTTTCATAGAGCAAAGCAGCATATAGAGTCAAAATCTTTAATTATAGGTTGAAAGGTTTAAAATTGCAGATAATTATCAAAGCTCACGTTCAGCACTTTTTCTGCTCCATCTCTTTGAAGAGCATCCCATTAGCTAAATTGGCTATACACTGGACAGAGGATGAACAGTGTTTGTTTACAGTAATATGCACCCCCACACACACAAGCATTTGAAAGGGTTCAGAATGCCTCTTTCTCCCCATTTTGCCTGCATGGATGAAAGGTGACTATATGAATGAAGCTAATTAGCTATCAGGGGAAAATCTACACTGTAACATTGCAATCAAAGTTGATGGGCCTCATCGAAGGCTTAGCATATTACAAGGCCTGCCAATGCTCGAACAGGACTTATGTAATTCCCTTAATTGATGTAGATTGTTAAATATTCTGTTTTGAAAGTAGCAGGCTGCAATGGAAACTGAACAGGATTGGCTTTTTTCTTGGCAAGAAGAATATACAACGTTTATATTGAATACACAGCTATTCCCATTTATATTTTACCCCAGAATTTCTGTAGCAGGATAGGTCTAAATAGTATCACTTAGCAAGTCAGTTTCCCAATAATAATAATAATAATAATAATAATAATGTAAAAAAAGGAAAATACACTTTTTTAAAAAAATAATTCTGAGACTATTATTATTATATCTAATCATCATCATCATCTCAGATTTTTTTTTTTAAAAAAAGCTTATTTTCCTTTTAAGTTCCACTTGGAAGATATCCTGTTCTCTATGGAGTTATATCATGATAGAATTTCCTCAAATTTGGCTGACGTTTCACACTGCTAAACAGTAGCAGCTACAGACATTGCAGCATCACATGATATCTAGTAAATATGTTAACATTATTTATGATATACATATGACAATACTGGTTTTTACAGCAAGAAGTTGACACCTTTCAAGGAAAACACAACTACATTTACACTGTTGTTGTTGTTGTTTTTTAAAAATGCCTATTTTCTCTTTGATCTTTTGTATGACCTTTGAAAATGGTAGCTGTAGTATAGCTTTGCCTTTCATAAACTGTTCAGAAATTTCATGGGAAAGAATGGTCATGTATACCCACCAGCCTTAGCTAGCAATGTGAGCTACAGATATCCATGAGGCTCTGGGACGTAGATAGATACCTGGATCCAGCAATGGCAATCTGAGCACAGATCATGCCAAGCTGTGCATCTCCAAGTTCATAAAACAGAGATCTGCTGGTTCCCTTACTCAAGACTAAATCCCATCGATTTCAATTGCATTTACCTCCATCACACTAAAATCCCAGGTATGCTTACCTTTGAGTAAATCCCATTTTACTAAGTCTCTCTCTGTTCAAAACACTCTTATCTCCTCTTAATTTTTTTAAATTGATGTCCACATTTGCCTCATGATGAGCACTGACAAAACAAATTGGTAATTTACAGCTGTGCCCACCTCCCAAGAGATTTACTGATTTTAAGAAAATTCTTTCCGTGTTTGAGGAAGGCCTTCTGAATACACCCTGGATTTTACTTTGGGAAACATTTGGTAGAACTCTGGTCCAGAGATTGTTAGTAGTGCTCCTAGGATTGCAATATTATGTAGGGGTGTGCACGGACCCCCCGCTCCGCCCCACGGGCCGATTTGAAAATTTCGGATCGGCCTGCTCCGCTCTGCGCCGCTCCGCCCATAGTCCGCTCCTCTTCGCCGCGGAGCTCCGGCTCCGAATCAGAGCTCCGCAGTGGAGGGGAGTGGCGCCAGGGAAGGCCCCCCTCCCTCCTCTCCCTTACCTGCAGAGACCAAGGGGGAGGTGGGCCTTACCTGCATCCGTCTGCGGTCCCTCGGCTTCTTCAATTGAGCCTGTGGCTCAACCAGGAAGTCTGGGCCGCAAGTGCGGCCTAGACTTCCTGGTTGAGCCACAGGCTCAATTGAAGAAGCTGAGGGACCGCGGACGGATGCAGGTAAGGGAGAGCGGTTTACATGGCCTTTCCACTGCCGCCGCTCATGCGGCGACGGCCGGAGAGCCAGGTAAGTGACCAAGGGGGTGGGGGCCTTACCTGCATCTGTACGCGGTCCCTCGGCTTCTTCAATTGAGGCCGTGGCTCAACCAGGAAGTCTGGGCCGCAAGTGCGGCCTAGACTTCCTGGTTGAGCTGTGGGCTCAATTGAAGAAGCTGAGGGACCATGGATGGACGCAGGTAAGGGAGAGGAGGGAGGGGGGTTTACCGGGCCCTGCCGCTGTCGCCGCATGGGCGACAGTGACAGCGGCAGGGCCCAGTAAACCCCACTTACCTTTCTGGCAGAGCTCCAGATCGAGGCGAAGGATCCGCCTTCACCTCGATCCTCTTCGCCATGCTCCGCCGGCTTCCCAATCCTCTTCGCCTCCGCCTTAAGGGTAGGTGAAGCCACAGCTCCGCTCCTGCTTCTCCGGTTCGAGGAGAAGTGGAGCACATCCCTAATATTATGCACATTTATCTGAGAGTCTGATGCTTGATGTAAGTGAAGGATGCACAGTGCAGTTCTCCTATCAGCATTCTGACAGTGGAGAAACAGCATCAGGAAACTAATTCAATAAATAAAAAACCTACGGTTTACAAAACAACGTTAAAGGCTCTACAGTTTTCAACCAAACTTCAAAAAGTAGGGAAATTGGGAGTTAAGGCTCACAGGCCTATAACGCCACATCCTCCCTAAGGGGGCAGAAAGTGCCAGTGAAATTATCATTCTCCCAAAGCAGATATAAACCATGAGGACAGGATGGAGAATAGGATATGCACAGGTGACTGTGGGGTTGTGGAAAACTGATGACGAACAACTTAGGGCCACTTACTTCTCTCTTTTTGTTTAGAGCAGCCCTTTCCCAACCTGTTGTCCTCCAAAGGTTTTGGACTACAACTCCCATCATTGCAAGTCGGTATGTCCCATGGTCAGGAAAGCTGGGACAGCAGGATAGGGAACGCTGTTCTATATCCTTACCAAATACAGGGGCTGCGCAATATTTTTTTCTCACACACATCTCGCATAGAGCAACACGATTGATAACAGAAGGGGCACTATTTGTTGGAGATGTAGAACCAGAGCAAGGGCTGGCATTTTCAACTTTTGGTAAATACCCTGCCCTTCAAAGAACCAATCTTTTTCTTAGAATGTGTTCATACAAAATATACTGTTCACTCCCCACAATCCCTCCACAATACATCATCTCATCAGAGTGACAGAGGAACAGAAAAGGATTAGTTTGGGTGTCTTGAACTCCTTTCAGATGAGATTAGTTTGCAATCCTATACCACTTGGGGGGAAGCCCTAGTAAAATCAGTGGCACTGGCTTCTGAGAAGACATGTACAGGATCCAAGTATAAACCATCCTTCTCCAGCCTGGTACTCTCCACATGTGCTGCGCTGCAACTCCCATGTTATGGTGAGGACAAAAATCATTTTCATCAATAGTTTTTAAAATAATCCTTACACATCAATCTATTAGGTGGTAGCTCTGCCTTTGATCTCACACTGCTGAACACGTAAGAAAAATCCTCTGCAGTCACAGCATTTGCAACATTCTTGATCACCGTTGAATGCCAAAACATCTAGAGATATACATTTTGTCTGCCCTTGCTCTAGAACAGCATTCCCCGATCAGTTTTCTGAATTCCCCGATTCAGTTTCGCCACCCGGAAATAGAAAAGAGCCATTTTGAGCCAGAGAGGTTTTCCCCATTTTGGTACTTTGAACTGCCATCCTGCCCTCAATATTTCACAAATCTTCTTGAAACACGCAGGGTATGTAAAACCAGCATTTCTTTCTGGCAGGTCTCCGTTTCAGAAAGATTGGTGAAATATTTTCCATTTTATGAACGTCAAAATGACTCACCCCCAATTTCGGCCTTAACATGGTGGAATGCTCTTTTTACTGATCGCCTATAACACAGGGAAACACTCCCGTGTTTCCCTGTAATAACTGAGACAAATGTGAGGTAATTTGGGGGGCTGAGGGAGTCATACTGCCTGACAGACCACTGATGAAAAGAGTGAGAGAGAAAAAGAGAAAACTATGCTGGAATTCTGTGCAGGTTCATTCAACACGTTATTAATTTGTACACATCTACCCAGTTAATGACTTGTTTGTGTTTTGCTTTTTAGTTAGTGTTTTTTTTTTAAGGTAAGGCTGATGCTTTAACATCTGTTAAAGCATCAGCCTTACCTTAAACAAACAGATTTTTTTTTAAAATAAAATCATAAATATTCTAAAAATTGCCCCACTGACTGCAATGGAATTATAGTGAAAGTACAGGGATTGGAAGTTTGTTTTGATCTGCTCTAGCTTCAAAAAGCAAAATGTAATGTTTCATGTACAGTAAGAAATGTGCAGAAGAATGATGGCAGCATTAAGATGACATCATTTTCTTTAATCAGGTTTACAGATTGCCTACCAGAAAAGAGGAGGTTTTACACTATATATTACATACATGTTTTTCTAACATTTAGATTTTAATCCACATCCCATTTAGGCCAGAGTAACTGGATTTAAATTTGCTGATGGTTTTGTGCTGCTAAACTGTTTTAAATCTGATTTGACTGGATTGAGAAATGGGCTTTGTGTCCCCATTACAAAGAAATTACCTCACATTTGTCACAGAAACGCAGGTCCCTGTGTCTCCTAGCTATACTATAATGCCTCTTCATTCCAAATACAGAGCTTTAAACACAACCAGTTACACCAATGTAGGCCAATGTTTTCCACAGTGCAAGTAGGCCCTCATAAGAGGAAGGTGACGGTTCAATTCTCTGCATTCTCTTTTGTTCGTTTTGAATAATTGTACAGACAGTCACTTTCCCTTTTGTACTCAGCCATTATGATTGCTGAGTGTTTTTTTCCTGTTCTTATTTATTTATTTTATTTTATTGCATTTGTATACTGAAGCTCTCTGGGTGGTTTCCTCATTGTCCTTTGTCCTACAGCCCTAGCTATTCATTAGTTGCAAAAGCTGATGAGACATCAGGGCAAGCTTATTTTTCAAGTGTTTTCAGGTTGGTTTGTTGGTCTTTGGCATCCCAGTATTGTGCTAAAACAAGTTCACTTATTTCTCAGCAGTGAAGTTAAGAGTTGATGGTCAGACTGCAAATCCATCTTCACTGACAAATTTGAGCTGTAGCAAGATGCGGAATCACTGCATGTCCTTATTATGCCATTATATCATTATGTTAGCATATTGTGGTTTCCAATAATCAGAATGACATATGTATATAAAGAGATGACACAATGCCTTCTATGAATCATAGAGTTTAAAGATCCTCAGAGATCATCTAGTCAACCCCTTGCAGGCGCTGTCCATCCTCTGCTTAAATTCCTCCAGCAAAGCACAACCCACCATCTCCTGAGGCAGTCTGTTTCACTGCCAAACAATTCTCACTATTAAGAAATTTCTCCTAATGTTTAGCCAAAATCTGTTTTCCTGGAGTTTTGCTTGTTGGTTCTAATCCTGCCCTCTGGAGCAAGAGAGAACA
The DNA here is from genome assembly GCF_023053635.1 of Elgaria multicarinata webbii. Lineage (NCBI taxonomy): Eukaryota > Metazoa > Chordata > Lepidosauria > Squamata > Anguidae > Elgaria > Elgaria multicarinata. Next base: position 63,136,262 of record NC_086179.1, on the reverse strand, counting down.
ACTCTGTGCCATCTTCTGCATGAGAGCCTTCCAAATATTTGAAGACCATGAACATGTCTCTCCTTTATCTTATCTTCTCCAAGCTCTATCAACCATTCCTCATAGGATTTGGTTTCCAGTCCCTTCACCATCCTGGTGTGCTGCTCTCGATGCACTCTAATTTGTCGATGTCTTTCTTAAAATGGGATGTCCAGAACTGGACACAGTTTGCGAAATGCAGCCTGACTAATGCAGAGTAGAGTGGAACTTTTTATGTCTTCACCTGGACACTGTGCTTCTGTTAATGCAGCCTAAAATTGCATTAGTTTTTATAGCGGCTGCATTGCACTGCTGCTTGATATTCGGCTTGTGATCTACTAACACTCTTAGATCCTTTCTGCTGCCAAAGCAGGCAGGGCTGGCTTCTGCCCATTGGGGCTGGTGGGGTCACAATATTTATTTTATTTTATTTTATTTATTACATTTATGTACCGCCCCATAGCTGAAGCCCTCAATATGTAAAGACACTCTATATGGAGTCAAGGGGTTGCTGTAGACTGAGCCAAAGGGTCACCTTCAGCAGAGCCAATGAGAACTAGTTGCATACCCATCGTCTTCTCTTAAAAAGTCACCAAGGATACTTAAGCAATGCATTCCTTTCCAGCAATAACCACCCTTGGACTTAAGTGACTTAAAGGTCATGAGTACAAAATGAGGTGCGGGTAATCCACACAGCAAATCAGAAGTAATCCTTTTGACTAACAGTGTTTTGTTTGAGCCCAACAGGGCAAAACAGGAAAAAGTAGTCATACCCACACATACCCACAAGCTCCTTGTGTTTGCCGCTCGCCTAAGTAAAGGCAGGAGGCTTTCAGCCCACTCTGCCCTTGACTTGCGAACGAAACTGCTTAAAGAAGAAAGAGGACCAACCACTGATGCTGGAAGGCAGGGTTTGGAGGACTGCAGGCTTCTGGGCTCTACTTTGCTTTTCACTAGAACCCCAAAATTTACCAAACAGAGCAAAAGAGATACAGTTGGCATTAAAGACTTCTGACAGAAGTGTGAAAAAGTGTTATCTTAAATGAAAACCAAACCAGAAAAAAAAAGTTTAAGGAAACAGATAAAAACAATATATCAAATTTTGGTATAATAAATTACAATAAAATCATATTATTAGTAGAAAATATTTTAATCTTTAAACAAATACGTACATTTAAGATTTAAACAGAATGGTCCACATACAACAAACATCAAACAAAAATCCCAAACACATTGCAACCATAAAAGGTCCATCAGTGGGAAGAAAATGATATGTGGATTTTTAAAAACTTATTATACAAATGTTTAAAACAACTGTTTGTGCCCCAGATATAGCACCCCAAAGTTGGCTCCTATAAATTTTCAAGAATATGCCAAAAAAAATGTGGGACTAGGCACTCCCTCCTGTCTTCAAGAGGCTTGATTCCCAAGTAATATCTGGTTGCATAACTATTATCTCAAATTTATGTAAACAGGTATATGCAGGATAAACTTGGGCAAAGAGAGCAAAAGAGATACAGTTGGCATTAAAGAATTCTGAGCCTGGGCATTTGTTTTGGGGGCCAGAACTGAATGGAGCACACGGACCTTCCATACAAAAATCCATTCCTGGTTACCCTGAACATTCTTTAGGTCAGCAGTATAATCTAGGACCAGGTGAAGGGGAATGATTCTGTTGTTGCTATTAATGAACTGGGAGTCAGGAATCCTTGCTGCATAGCACCCAGATCTACTGCAAATCACCCAGAGATTTATTTATTTATTTATTTATTTATTTATTTATTTATTTATTTGAAGTATTTTTATGGTGCTCCCCAGCCAAAAAGCCTCCTAGAACAGTTTCATATAACCAGTTGAACAAAACTGTCCCTGTTTACAATCTAGAAAGACATGACACACAAGGAAAAAGGGAGGTGGGGGAGAGGGAATTTCTTTCTTTCTTTCAGCAGGGCTGGTGGAATGGCCCCTCCTCTCTCCTTCTCATCTCCCTCAGTACAACCTGCTGGAATGGTGACAACTGAGTGAGGAAAAGCCTTCATGAGGGAGGTCTTCAGCAGGGCTGGTGGAATGGCTCCATTTCCCACTCTCATTTCCTTCAGGACAGCTTGCTGGAATGGCTGCTGGCGATGACAGTTGGAGAAGCCTTCATGAGGAAGGCCTTCAGTTTCAGCAGGGCTGGTGGAATGGCCCTGCTCTCCCTCTCTCAGATACTACATCCACATCCACATCCCCTTCCCCAAACCCACCCAACCGTTGTGTGCTTGTAGCAGACAGATAGACTAATCATTAGAAATGTAAGTTAATTTTTTTCTCATTGTCACACATTACACATATATACTTCGTTCAAGTGATCCAAACAGTGCATTCCCCTAAGCAGATCCATAGTCAAATGTTTCTTTGAAAGCACCTCCCTTCTTTGATCTGGCTGATAGTTGGCAAGCTGAACTCCCTCTCCCTGACACTTTTATTTAGATGACACCCAATTCCACAAAATAAATGCTGGGGCTTCTACAGAAGACCCAGTCATGGCCACATTTGTGTTCCTCATAGACACCCTGCCTTCCCTGCCCCTTCTCTGCTTACAAGTATAATAATGGAAGTATTGTGTTGGGGGGGATGTTCTGAGCATGCCGAGCCAGAAAGGACAGGAGAAGACCAACATCAAGAACATTTTCAGTAATCTATCTTTCTACAGATGGGGCTGGTGGATCTTTTAAGGACTGGGAGAAAAAGGGGGTCACCCTCCCTTGTTGTTATAGGACTACCTTTGAAGGTTAGGCTCCTTTATCCTATACTCACACCTTTGATTTTTTGTTACCTAAATGCAATAGTTTACATTAAGCTCTATTGTATTTCATCTTCTTAGCTTCAGCCCAGTGTTCCAGGCTGTCAAGCTTTTGAATCTTGGTTCTGTCTTCTGTGGTTCACTGTTGGCTACCACCCCTACTATTGTGTCATCTGAAAATTTGATAACTATCCCTCTAGAGTGATTAACCAGTGTTCCAGATCATATGGAAAGCCCCCATAGTCACCCTCCACGCATACAAGGTGATGAGAGTGATGAAGAAAGGGGTGGGGCTGGAATGCTCCCTCTCCTCAAATGTTTAAACCACACAGTTTCTCAAAAACCTGAATAGGGCTTTTCTTGCAGCTATATGCCTAAACTGTGGGTTATCCATCTAATTTGCTTGTGTTTTATTTTTGATTTATGTCTTTATTTCTCATGGGAACTGTACTCTTTGACATGTATTTTGAACAAAAAAGTTAATAAGTAAAATGTGTGTCTGCGTTTTAAATAAAAGGAACCCTGTTCAATCAGCGATCCTGTCCAATGGAGGGAACCCTACGCTTGTGTCCCTTAGACTGATGCCAAACATCCAGTGACAGATTGTGTGTTTCTTCTCATTATTCCCATTCATGTGTTCAGTATGTATGTTACTGAATGTCTGAATAGGGCTTATGTCTATAAGTCAGGATGAAGAACCTCTCTCAGGGCTGAATTCAATTTCTGAGCAGCTCTCAGGGGCTGCATTCCAGTGGTGGCTGGGGCTGAAGGGAAGGGGTGGGGTGAAAATACCAACAATATCAGTGTATGTTAGCTTGCTACCAATTAACTGAGCCATAGGAGAGGCATTCCAGCCTTTCAGGATGGAGAAAAAACAGCATAAGAGCCAGAGAACCATCAAATAATTAGTGGCTGGGGGAAGTGGCCCTCTGAGAAACATAGGAGGGTGAGATTAGGACCCCAGCAGAGCCAGATTTGGCTCCTGGGCCTATGGTTCCCCACCCTGGCATGATGTATTTGTACAAAGGCCTCCTAAAAACAGTAGCTAAAGCAGCCACTACAGAAGTTACAGTGGCCTGGCTGTCCTGTAATTTGAACACTGTTTGCTTCCCCGTCTCTTCCAATATTTTGTGGCATTAATTAAGGCATGAACTTTTATCACTGTCTGTTATAGATACGCAAGCCAGGCAGTGGAAAAAGGTACCAGAAATAAATCACTGAGCGCGTGCACTTCAGGTTGGGACACAAAGCAAGCCGTGTTTTTCATTTCGTTTTCAGAACTAGCCCCTCCACTAATGTAAGTGTCATAAAGTTTGGTGTAATACATTCTAAGAAAGAAAGAAAGAAAGAAAGAAAGAAAGAAAGAAAGGACTTAGAGCTCTTGAGTGTTTCAGGCAGTGACTAAAGCAAAACTAAAAGGTCACTGGTTGAAGTTAAATATGACACTGAGTTATGTGTTTCACATACATTGAGTTAAAGAATGAAATATATGAGTTGATGAGTGATTTTTCATTGGCTAAGGAGGGTCATTGTTAACTGCAGGGTACAAAAACAGAGCGGGGATAAGAGTGATTATGTATGGATTGTTTAGATTTTGACCGATATTAAAACAAATGAAGCAAAAGAAACTAACAGCCTCAAAATGAATACAATGAGGAGTTGATATGGCCTTTACGGAACCCGCTGAAAAAGATTTCTGCTCTTTGGTACATAATGAGCCCATGCATCATCATTAACGGATGCAATGCAAGTAGACGTTTGCACTGCAGAAGCTAAGGAAGCAACAGGGATGGGAGGAAGCACCAGAGAGCTGCCTTTTTTATCCTGCACTTGTCATCAATTCTGCATTTTACAGGACGGCTCTTCCAAGTTATAGAGCTGTTCTTGGCCCTCGGGCTCTTAAAAACACCTTTCAGGCCTACACATATAACATTTATTAGCAGTGATGTCAAGTGCTGATTTGTGCGTGTGAACGAACCCTTATTGATCAAACAGCACAGGCAGATCTTTCACATCTCTTTTAAACACTATAGGAAGGAAAGGAACATCTTGTGCAAGCACTGAGTCATTACTGACTCTTGGAGGGACGCCAGCTTTCGCTGACGTTTTCTTGGCAGGCCTTATAGCGGAGTGGTTTGCTGTTGCCTTCCCCGGCCATTATTACCTTTCCCCCAGCTAACTGGGTACTCATTTTACCAACCTCGGGAGGATAGAAGGCTGAGTCAACCCGAGCCGGCTGCCTGAAACCAGCTTTCGCTGGGATCGAACTCAGGCCGTGGGGAGAGTTTCAGCTGCAGAAACTGCTGCTTTACCGCCCTGCGCCACATGAAGCTCATTTTAAACACTTTAAATTGCTTTAAATGCTTTTCAATGGAGTCAAGTTACATTTCTGGGCCTGATTCAAAATGCTGGTGTTAACGTTCAAAGCCCTAAACAGTTTGGTTTACCTGAAGTCGGATTACCTGAAGGGTTGTCTCCTCCCATATATACCTTCTCAGATCCTGCGATCATCCTCAGCGGTCTTTTTCCGGGAGCCCCTGTCAAAAGAAGTGAGGTGGGTGGCTACTAATACAGATATTGTGCATGTCCAAGTGAATCCAGTAGGCCGATGGAGTCCCCCATGTCTTCTCCCCCAAAACCCAGTTGGGCACCCATGGCGCATTCATGGACCCATGCTCCAAATGCCTGTGAGGTCCGACAAGCACTCAGCAGCCATCCGCCCTCATCCGTAACAACCATTGCGCGCCACAATGCAGGCTCCGGAATTTACATATTTCCCCTGTTCTGTAAAGGCCCCATTTATGCAACGGGGGAAAATATGTAATTTCCAGAGCAAGGGCGGATGACTGCCAAGTGCTTGTTGGGCCTCGCCAGGCCTCAAAAGAGTCTCAAATGGCTGAAGAGTGGGAGTGGATTGTGGCAGAGGCAGACGAGCTAGGGATAGGTAAACCGGAGAGTTTACCTATCCCTAGCTACTAAGAAAAGGGTCTTTTCAACTGTGGCACCCCAGTTGTAGAATGAGCTTCCCAGAGAGGCTTGTCTGACCCCCTACATTGTGCTCTTTATTTTCCCAGGCATATTAGACTTTTACTTCCTGTTGTTTTAAAAATGTTACTTTATTTTAAATCTTTGCATTGCTGCTACGTTTTGTTTATTTATTTTACTTTTAATTCATACTGTAGCTTTAAACTTTTAAACTTTTATATTGTATCTCATGTGGTATTTTGTGGGTTTAATTGTTGTGAACTGCCCAGAGAGCTTCGGCTATTGGGCGGTATAGAAACGTAATAAATACATAAAATCTGTGAATCACCAAAGTTCAATTGGTATGTCATCACAGTGGTGTGGGAGCTGCTTCTCTGTGGCTGCTTCCCACACCACTCCGGTAGATATACAAACTTTAGAGATGGAGGAACTGTTGTATTTCCTTCCCAAACCAGTGTTGCCTTCCCTGCTGGGTTATCAGAGAATGTGCATGCATGGGCAGAAGATAACAACTGTACAGGTATACATCATTCCTATGTTAAATGTGGGTTTCTCCTAACTGGAATGCCTTGTAAGAGAAATCTTGTGATTATTTTATTTATGGTGACCATATGGAAAGGACAGGGCCCCTGTGTCTTTAACAGCTGAAAAGGGAATTTCAGCAGGTGTCATTTGTATGCATGCAGCGCCTGGTGAAATTCCCTCTTCATCACAAAAGTTAAAGCTGCAGGAGCCCTGCCGTCTTTTGTATCTGGTCACTCTACAAAAGAGGGCAGGGCTCTTGCAGCTTCAACTGTTGTGATGAAGAGGGAATTTCACCAGGTGCTAATGCATGCATACAAATGTTACTTGCAAAATTCCCTTTTCTATACAACTGTTAAAGATGCAGGAGCCCTGTCCTCCTTTCCATATAGTCACCCTATTTTATTTTAAACTTGAGTTATGTCACCTTCTTACTGTGGCTAAAGCAATACTCAACAGTAAAATTTTGGACAGTAAAAATAAAAGTTCTATAAGATGAGAAACAAGCTTAAGAATGGAATGAACACCTTTGGATTTTTAGGTTTTTTAAAAAATGAATCTTTATGGGGATATTAAGCAATTCTTGATTGTCTGGTAAACAGAACTTGAAGACTTCAAATTTGAAGACTTCTGTATCTTATATTCTTACTCTACATGTAATGGTCTTAATTTGTTGAAGATGCTTACCAGCATAGTTTATACATATTCCTGTTGTTCATGAATCCAAAAGTCCTGGCTTGAAGCTTACATATGAAGGAAATGATCATTGTGAGTATCTAAATACAGTTGCAAGTGAACCTGACTGCAATTGGTGCTTAGTGCTGATTCACACACATTTTTAGATGGCAAGATGACGAAGCTTGATTTTCTTCTACCCTGCCATCTTCTTCAAACCAAGAAATATTCAGACCCTCCACAGAAAGATTTATGTTTCAGTTTCCAGTGCTCAGTTTGACCCTGAACTGACCCAAGAGACTTACAGTGCAATCTTATTCATGTGTAATCAGACATAAGTCCCACTGAGTACAATGGGTCTTACTCCCATGTAACTGTGTATAGAACTGCAGTCTAGGGCTGCTATAGAACTTATTTATGAGTAGATATATGTACAGGATTGCACTGTAAAGCTGCAATCTTATATGCGCTTACTAGGGGTGTGCACGGACCCCCCGCTCCGCTTCACTTGCAGATCCGCCATTTTTCGGATCGGGCCACTCCGCCCCGCCCCCGCTCCGCCCACTTCCGCTCCGCTCCGCCCGGAGCTCCGGATCCGGATCCGGAGCTCCGTTTCCCCCCCCATAGGCTTGCATTGAAAGCTAAAAAATTATACAACTTTTTTTCTGTTCAAGTTAGAAACCTCATGTTTGGCACCATGACACCTCATGGGGATATACACACGCATGCCAAGTTTCAAAGCAATCCCATCATCCCCTGATTTTTGGCGAATTTTTGAAAATCGGGCACCCCACACACAACATCCCTGCGAGGTGTGTTAAAAAACACGTGGAAAAGCCCGTTCAGATGAAGAAAGAGAAGTTTCCCAGAATCCCAAGTTACCTGTTTTGCCTATGCCCTCCTCCAACTTTGGGATCATCATGACCGGGAGCTGACTCTGCCCCTCAGCCCTTTGAAAAAGGTATTTTTCCCGCCGATTTTTAAAAAACTTCTAGCCCGCGACCTGTACGATGCAGAAAGTTGAGAGTGGTCTCAAAATGACCCCCATCCACGACTCTCTGTGCACAAGAATTTTCAGAATGATAGCTTAACCCCCCCCCCAGTTATCCCCGATTCTTTCCCTCAATGCAATCCTATGGGCGAAAAGCCAAAAACGCAGTTTGAGCCGCGCGGTTGACCCGATTTTCACAAAAATATAGCCCGCGACCCGTACGATGCAGAAAGTTGAGAGTGGTCTCAAAATGACCCCCATCCACGACTCTCTGTGCACAAGAATTTTCAGAATGATAGCTTAAACCCCCCCCCAGTTATCCCCGATTCTTTCCCTCAATGCAATCCTATGGGCGAAAAGCCGAAAACGCAGTTTGAGCCACGCGGTTGACCCGATTTTCACAAAAATATAGCCCGCGACCCGTACGATGCAGAAAGTTGAGAGTGGTCTCAAAATGACCCCCATCCACGACTCTCTGTGCACAAGAATTTTCAGAATGATAGCTTAAACCCCCCCCCCCAGTTATCCCCGATTCTTTCCCTCAATGCAATCCTATGGGCGAAAAGCCGAAAACGCAGTTTGAGCCGCGCGGTTGACCCGATTTTCACAAAAATATAGCCCGTGACCCGTACGATGCAGAGAGGTGAGAGTGGTCTCAAAATGACCCCCATCCACGACTCTCTGTGCACAAGAATTTTCAGAATGATAGCTTCAAAAACAACGTAGTTATGCGCGATTATTTGCCGCAATGCAATCCTATGGCGAAATGTTTTCAAGATGGCGACCGGAGCGCTCCGCCTGAACTCGGAGTTCCGAAAAATGGCCGCTTCTCTTCGCCTTGCTTCTAGGGGGTCCGCGGTCCACTCCTACTCCGCCTCTGGATAAGGCGGAGCAGGCCAATCCGCTACTGCTTCTACGCTCCTAATCGGAGCGGAGCACATCCCTAGCGCTTACCCGGGATGATGATGATAATTTATTGCATTTTTATACCGCCCAACAGCTGAAGCTCCCTGGGTGGTTCACAAAAACTAGAGACCCATTGCACTCATTGGGACTTACTTAAGAGTAGCCATGTATACAATCATGGTGCATACAGAAAAAGAAGAAGAAGGGCACCTAAGATCTATGTGGTCCTGTGGTTATTACACAAGGAAGGGAATACCAAGAATCCAAAACACATTTAAAAAGTACAAAGGCTGTTTCTACGCATGCCTTTTCCCCAGGGATCATCCCAGGAACATCCCTGTGCATGCAAATGACCCACAGGGGATCCCGGAAACAGGCAGGGATGATCCCTCCATTTTCCTGGGATAATCTTTAGGTGTAAAAAGGGCCAAGGAGAGCAACACTCTCTGCAAAGGGACAAAGACCTGTCTATATTCTGTTGAAGGGGTAAGTGTCCCTTAATAACCTCTCCACAAAACCACACTTGGGCAATTTGGCAGAGGTGTAATGCTTGTGCCTCTTTTGGCAACTATTTCTGTGATTTTGGCAACAATCTCACATTTTGTGAACAGAAGATCAAACCAAAATATAATACTGCACTTTAGAAATCCTAGTTTGGAGCAAAAATTGGAATTGTAAATTTGGGACTAATTATAAAATGCATCACTACTTCAGCCTTTAATGGGTGCAAACTGTAGCAATGCTTAGCACACAGTTGATGAAATGCAGCAACAGAGCCTTTCTTAAGTGATAGAAATGTTGAAGTGCCCTACAAAATAATTACACTCTGAAGTGTTCCCTAGAGTTGAACCTAAAAAAAAAGAAGGAAGCTAAAAAAAACAACAACCCCTGCATAAATATCCTTTGAAAGGTGTTTTTTAAATCTCAGTTTATATTAGAAAAATGATAATTGTGGTTTAAATTATTAGCGCTACACTTTCTGATTTCAGCTGAATGCCGACATGATTCAGAAGCACAATCATATTACAGCTGAGAATAAATTGTTCAATATATCCTGGTGGGAAGAAAATTGTCTTACATCTTGCAGGGGTCATAATAGTTTCCCCCTGTGTCGGCAAGAAGCCCACTACAAGACATAACAGATAATTGAAAATGTTCCATTTGTTAAGTCTACTCATGTGAAAGTTAAAAGAAGTGGAATGTAACTCAGGTCAACTTATAATATTAATGCAGCAACATCAAATACAATCCTTTGAATCCTTTAATATTTAATGATACCATAACTTATGCCTAAATATTGCATTAATCAAGTTTTCTGTTTCAGAAGAGAATGAAAGCTAAAAGCAAAGCAAAGAGAGTGAGGTCACATGGTCTTCAATAAGTCATATGGTCTCCAATAGGCATTCAGGAAGAACTGCTGGGCTCCTCCAAGTGCTGGCAGGTTATTTTTTTAAAAAATAATAATAATAGAAAGAAGATCTTTCAGCAACTGGCTACACTTTAAAGGGGTGTGTGGAAACGTTGTCCCCTTCCCCAAGGAGAAAATTCTCTGAAATTTTCCCCCTTCCTCCGAAAGAGGAAGGGGGAAAAAAGCCTCTTTCACAGGAAAAGAAAAAGTTCTTGAAAATAAGGGGCAAGGTTTGGCAGCACACTAGTTCAGTTCCAATCCTCCTCCAGTACTAAGTCCTGCTTCATCTGCCAGTGTACAAATTCAACAATAAATTCCTTTCATAAGTAAACAATACCAACTTGATTCAATGGAGAACCCAACACAGCTCCTGCCTATCTCTCCTCTCTCATCTCACACTATCGCCCCGCTCGGGCTCTCCGCTCCTCTGATGCCATGCTTCTCGCCTGCCCAAGGACCTCCACTTCCCTTACTCGGCTTCGTCCTTTTTCTTCTGCTGCCCCTTACGCCTGGAACGCTCTTCCAGAACACTTGAGAACGACAAACTCAATCACTGCTTTTAAAACTCAGCTAAAAACTTTTCTTTTCCCTATAGCCTTCAAATATTGAGTTTGTTCTGACTCTATACTGTTAGCTTTACCCTACCCGGTGCCTGTTTACACTTCCCTGTGCCTGTTTGCATTCTCCTTCCCTCTTTATTGTTTACTACAACTTATTAGATTGTAAGCCTATGCGGCAGGGTCTTGCTATGTACTGTGTTATCTGTACAGCACCATGTACACTGATGGTGCTATATAAATAAATAATAATAATAATAATAATAATAACTGTTGCCCTAACCCCAAGCTCATTGGAGGATTGGATATGGACTCTCCGTCTTAAGAACCAGGTTTGCAGTTTACTAAGAATTGTTGCTGGATGTCCAGCTGACATCTGTAGCTTACAGTGCCTTTGATCAGCTTCAGTTGGTGCACCAGCTCCATCAGTCTGTGAAGGTGAATTATCTGCCCACTCACAATTATCCATGCTCTAGTAATATCCAGCCTCATATCTTTAGAATAAGGAATGGACAAATGGAACAATTGATGAAATGGAAAGCTTCGCATAAAGAAAGCACTTTATACAAATTACATAACTCTTTTGTTTTCCAGTTCTTGTGACCTACCATGGCCACAAGAACTGGAAAACTCTAAAGCTACCAATAATTTGGAATACAATGTATATTTTGATCATAGCTTTGTATTTATGAATGTTTCAACTGAACTCTTTGGCTCCAAGCATGACTAAATTGGCACTTGGAGAACATCTAGTATTAAGTACATCTGGAAACAGTCTTGTCATGGCTGTTTTCACACAAGAGGCTAGAAACAGTTCTTCCTTCAGTTAGCTTGGCAATGCAAATGTAAAATCTATCCCTGGACTGCCAAGGGGTCAAACCTATTCACCTAGGTGACACACAGGGGATCCAGTGCTCAGGCAGGGGTGCACCCTGGATGATCCCAGGATAAATCTGGGATAAACCTTAGGTCTAGCTGTGGCCTGAGAATGCTCGTTCAATATTACACAAGCCTTTCTTCTGATTTTTGGTCTGTATAAACTATGGCTAACATTTAGTGATCCTGCAAGCAAAGCATAGTTTTAGAACCCAGGTTTATTCAATGAAGTTAAAGGGGGGATTTAAGGCAGATTAAAACTAAGTACTGCTTCTCACATAGCAGTTTGTTCAAGTATAGAATCCGCTACCACAAGATAGAATCATGGCCATTTTGGATGGCTTCAAAAGAAGATCAGACAAATTTATGGTGGATAAGACTGTCAGAATTCAAATCCAACACGTTCTTTGTATGTTTGTCTTTTTTAAATTGATTATTTTATACCATGATGCACATTTATATAATTTAGGTGATATATAATGGTGGACATGTGAGCGTATGAACATTATATATTGTCTTTTTAGAGTATCCTGAGAGTCCGAAAGTCATCGGAGCTAGCAGCCTTTTTTCTACTCCTTTGCCCTTGGCTTTTTTTTTTTTTTTGGCAGTATCAGAATCCAAAGGCAGAAGTGAAAGTGTTCTCAAGTGCCAGAGAAAGTAGCTTAAAACAGAGGAAACATTAGCAAGATGTTGAAAGATATATGCGGATAAAGACAATTGGCCCCAGAGGAAAGAAATGTCTTACCTAAACACATCGTGCTTATTAAAGTTTTTTCTGGCACTTGAGAACACTTCCTTTTCTGTTTTTCGATATCAGTGGCTAATTAGTCATGATGGCTCTATATTACTATCAGTATTGGAGGCCGTATTCCTCTGGATACCGATTGCTAGGGAACACTGTTGGGCTTCCAATGGGCATCTAGTTAGCCTCTGTGGGAATAGAATGCTGGACTTGGTAGGCCTTTGGCCTGATTCAGCATGTCTATGATTTTAATAATGTTAGATGGGGACAGGGTCCATCCCAATTGTGAGGGTTAGGCTAGAAATTATTTTCGTCTTGAAGTGGCTGGTGTTGGAAGTAACCATTCTGGAAATAATACAATGCGTCAACCAATCTACCTGTCATAATGCACCCTGAGTTGAATGTAAACTAATGAGAAGCACTGAAACTGGGAATAATTAAACCTGCCAGCTGTACCGCAAGCTATAGAAGCGAAAGGGTACCATTCCATCCTACATAAAGCGAATGAAACTGTAGTTTTTAATGTACTCCCTCCAGATAGATTTGGTCAATTAAACAGAAGAAATGAGCAAGATAATAAAGGTTTCACAAATTCAGCTCTTTCCTGGGCTTTGGAATGTCTGAGGTATTCCCCTGGTACAATAGCTAAGGAAGCACTTGTAATCTACATTAAAAAATATACCTTTGCAGTTCTGTGTGTGTGTTTGTGGGGTGGGGGTGGGAGTGGGAGTGGGAGTAGGGAGATATTGCTAAAAGATAGATCTCCTCTTTTGTGATAAAAATTGAAGCTGCATTACAGTTTGTACGCATGAATCTGAAGTTGTCTGGGACAATGGTGGCATTTTACTAAGGGGGATGGCCTCACCTCATCAATGCACATCTTTTTGCCCCAACACCAGGTCAAGGATGGCTTCTTGACACACACCAGGGCTGGTGGCAGTGCCTGGAATCTTCAGAGAGCTTCCAGGATCCCAGCACTGCAGCAAGGCCTGCTGGTGCTAATGTCTGTCTTCAGCTAGGCCCCCCTCCTTCCTTGGAAGGGATAGGCCAAGTGACAGCAACGGGCAGCAGTTGGGAGGCCATTTTGCCATTTCTACAGTGCACCATAATTATGCTATATAATGTAATATCGTCTTGTCTCTTATAACCCCATGCAAGAAGTTTGTGAGATGGAATTCACTGAAAGTTGCTGAGATTTTCTGTGCTTAAAACATTTATATATATATATATATATATATATATATATACACTCCATACTTCCTTTTTAACATTTTAACTGAGATTAGGGATGAATGCTGTGAATTTTGGTTTCACACAGTTTTTCCAGTCTTGAGTTTGGTTCATTTCAAACTTTGAGAATTTTTCAACTCTTAGATTTGGTTTGCCCTAAACTTTTGAGTTTTTTTTAAAAAAAATTACATGTAAATTTATAAACATTTCAGTGCACGTATCTCATAGCGCATGTATTTTTGTATGCATTTTTGCCCAATATATACTTTTTTCAATATAATGCATTTTTGAATGTTTTCCCCGCCACAAATATATGCATTTTTTGGTATGCATTTTCTGATTGAAGAACTCCATTGCAAAATTTGCAGGTGTGTGAATTTTGAAGGATAATTGAGGTTTGGTTCACATAGTGGTTTGAAAGCGTAAAAATAGGTATGTTCACATTAAAATGTGAACTGAATAGATTTACCCCATCTTTACATGAGATTATATAGTAAGTGGTTAGGGCTTCAGAAATCTGTTTTTCAGTTTTGCCAGCATTGAATGTGACCTTTAGCATAAAGAAATTTATGTTAAAAGAGAGCTGAACTAAAAGGCATGAAGTCATCAGATAAATTGCAGATGAACTAATATTAATGCTGATGAAAACAGTATGTAGAACTTGATATAGTGAAAACATTTGCCACGGGACATATTAGGCAGTAGCTTCTGGGAAGTAATAGATAAAATAAATGTATTATTGATGTCTCAGTTTAACAAAAACTGAAAATGGAAAGAGTAATATCAATATTCAGACCAGTTGACCTCAAGGGCATGGCAGAAAGTATGTTGATCAGAAGATGGCATGTAGCATGAGGAGGAAAAATAGCCACAATTATTGGGAATACTCACTCCCAAAGTTTTCAAATTATAATCTAGACAGAGAAAGTATTAAAAGTTTTGAGTTCTTGGTAAACACCCGAGATGTCTGCATTTAAAGATCCATTTTGTGTCATTTTCCTGCAAAGGAAAGGGTTTCAATTTCTAACCTTTTGACAAATCTAAAAACATCCCACCAATACCTGTGCATGGATGAGGGTAGAGAAGAAGAAAAACGTTTTACATAGGTTCCTTTGATACAACCAGTGCCTTGGCATTTTATTGTGTAGGTAGAATTTGAAATGGCTAAAACAGAGAAGAATTAGCATGATATATATGTCCTTCCCCATGATCCCTTATAAAATATGCACACTAGAAGATCCTGAGCATGTGGTATTTTCCTTCGCTTCAGTGACGAAATGGTCAAATGCATATGTGCACCCCTTTGCACATGGGTGGGGGGAGTCCTTTCAAGTGGGGGAGATCCATAAATGCACTTGAGTCCCTATCACCTTAATGTATTTCTGGAGTAGAATAAGTAAGCTGTAAGCTAGAGTTCTGAGAATGATAGTCATGTGTTCAGGATGCTGTGGGCCCTTGGCATTTCCCAGTGCAGACCACTCCACCATCCCCTAAACCTGACAGGCAAATTCCTCCTCCTCTTCCAGCCTGCCTGGTTTACCTTGAGGCACTATAATTGGCTGTGTGGGATCATACCCCATAATGTCTGTCTGGCATTGGACATTGCATTGTGGTGCATACAATATGGTGGCCACTCTGTTCTCTTCCAGCTGATTGCTGTCTTTAGGTAAGTCAACCCATTCAGAGGTGGTGATGGGTGGGAAGTGGCAGCAGGGGACCAGCAGGCAAGGTAGCATCCCCAGTTGACTCTGAAAGGGGGAATAGGTCCTGAGTGTTACCCAACCATGTTGGGTGCAGATGCCAGGCTGTGGGAGCTCTATGAATGGTCTTGAGTTCACATACCCATGAAGAATCACAGCAGTGGGGTGATAGCTAGGCTGTGATCCAGAGACCTGAGTGAGATAGTCATGTGTGCCACTGAATGTTTTTACTGCTCCCTTAAACTTGAATGTATCCCAGTCCTGCATGCATTTATTTAAAAAACCAAAACTGGACAGAAGGGAAGGAAGAGAATACTGCTCCTCCCTGACTTTCACCCTGTCAGCAGCAGCCCAACAGACTTTGGATATGTTGCACCCTCTGACCTCAGAGCCTTCTGACTCCATTGTTCATTCAGATTTTTATTATGCGGTCACAGACCCAATAAAGGGTCTGACTCCATTGTTGTTGTTTATTTGTTCAGTCGCTTCCGACTCTTCGTGACTTCACGGACCAGCCCATACCAGAGCTTTCTGTCAGCCGTCGCCACCCCTAGCTCCTCCAAGGTCAAGTCTGTCACCTCCAGAATATCATCCATCCATCTTGCCCTTGGTCGGCCCCTCTTCCTTTTGCCTTCCACTTTCCCTAGCATCAGCCTCTTCTCCAGGGTGTCCTGTCTTCTCATTATGTGGACAAAGTACTTCAGTTTTGCCTTTAATACCATTCCCTCAAGTGAGCAGTCTGGCTTTATTTCCTGGAGTATGGACTGGTTTGATCTTCTTGCAGTCCAAGGCACTCTCAGAATTTTCCTCCAACACCACAGTTCAAAAGCATCTATCTTCCTTCGCTTAGCCTTCCTTATGGTCCAGCTCTCACAGCCATAGGTTACTACGGGGAATACCATTGCTTTAACTATGCGGACATTTGTTGTCATTGTGATGTCTCTGCTCTTAACTATTTTTTCAAGATTTGTCATTGCTCTCCTCCCAGGAAGTACTCCATAGGTAAGATTAACTTGTATGAATACAAATCCATGGTCTCCCCCTGCCCGTCACTCTGCTGTGATAGATTTCTCCTGAAATTCTCTTGAAGCTTTTTCTTCCAGATGAACATATAAAGGAAAGCTTTAATTCTCTAGTAGTAAAGAAAATTGCTGTCAATTGCCATTCACAGACATGTGCAGCTTTCATTCGATGCATTTTATGAACATCCTTATGGAGAAAGTGAAAAGGTTTTCAAATGAAAAAATCTTAGTTGTTCCATTGAGGTAGAAAGTTGGTTTTCTTTGGTTGGTCATTGGTCTGTCATCCTAGATTTTCTAGTCATAAATAAGCATAAATAATTATTAAAAAAGGAAATAGAGATTTTTTTTTTAAAGCTGGCTAGTTGCCTTACCAAGAATAATTTTAATATACACCTTTATTCGGAGAAGTGAGTTCCTTAAATAACATCTATTTGCTCTTTGAGAGGATGCTAACAATGTCATGCAGCACACTCCATTAGCATGGAAATGGATTTTTTTTCCTGTCTGTAATTTACTTTTCTGCTACTGTATAACATTATAGCAGCTATTCTCAAGAAAAGACTAGAAAACTCACAGTGCACTTTAAAAAGTGTGTGGGATTCCAATTGTTTTATATTGTAAATAATTCTAATACATTTGACAGACTAATGACAGAATATACCATAGTTATTTAAACATCTTCCAAATTTTGAGAGAGGTTTAATACATCAATCCACAAGTGTGAAACGTTGGATAAGTGTATGTGCATGCATAATTCATGGGTTAATCTGAATAATGCAGATGAGTGCGGAATTAATATTCCGAAAAGATCAGTGAAGTGAAAACAACACAAGAATGTGGATCTTTTTGGACTCGACAGTTCATCATAGAAAAAGGCTTTGAAAATGTGTATACTACTGATTTTTTTTTATCAGTATGGCCCTATTCAGAAGACACTTTAAACCACAACTTTAACCATAGTGAATAAGGCAAAAAGCCTTATTCATGGTGGTTAAAGTGTGGTTTAAGGTGTCTTCAAAATGGGGGCCTATATGTACACCTACCTGTCATAAAATTGCTTATTTATGACAAGGAGTTATTTCTCTGAAAATGCTGATGAATATTAAGTATTCACAATGGCAGGTAAACGGTTGAAGAAAGGTGGGGAAAAACAGACAGAAGGGAGGAGAATGCTGCTCCTCTCTCACTTCTCACCTGCTGCTGGGAACCTGGAAGGCCTTTGGCCATGTCAGTCTCTCCAACCTCAGAGCATAACCCTTAGTTAATTCCCACAGAGCATATTCCAGTAGCAGTGGATCAGCTTTCTCATAGCTTCATTCATGTTTGTGTAGTTGCTAAATAAGTGCCTGCACTATGGGCATGATCCAATGTTGCCCATCCATAAATAGGGCTCACCCCCCCTTTGATTCTGCAAGCGGCCTACCGCACCGATTCCCTTCTGCAAGCAGCAACCACTGCTTGAGGAATAGAGTTATAGTACTTCTGGGGACATGCCCTGAAATAAGTAGAAATGTTCATTACTGGAATGATGCAAGTCGGTGGTGCTCTGCCAGCTTGCCATGTTCCAGAAACAAGGGTTTCCACTCATTTCGCAGTGCCCTTGGAACCTCTAAACCTCCACTAAATCAACTGCTAAATCAACTGCGAGGTTGCTGAGAGCGCCGTGTGCCTTTTCTTTCTATTACACAACTCTCCATTGTTCTGAAGCCTCCCAGGCTGCCTGCAGGAGGAATAGGAATTTTCTTATTACAAGTTGGTCAAAATATGTATATGTAACTGGTATTTCTAATCTTGTCGGCAGATTTTCTTGTATAACTAATTAAATTTCCTCAGTTTACTTCATGTTACGGTCTTAACAGCTAATGAAGCAGTTTAAAAGAAGGACTAGAATGTATTACATGTTTGAAAAAGAGTAGTTTATGATTTTCAATTTGTTGTGTATTACTTGTTTCTTAAATATACTACACGTAGTTTTTAGATAAATGACAGTAGATAACTAGTTTTTATCAAGTTTTTTAGTAAAGAATCTGCTCAGTAGGAGCCAAGATTGATAGATATGCATAATACTGTAGCTACTAGAACAAAAAAGTATAATATCTCAGATATCCAAATTTCAGTTATATTTGTATGGGTGTTGTTCTTGTTCTTTATCTTTTATATTAAATAATGGTTCTGTAATCTATTTGTTTTAGCTCCTGAGGAAGGATTCCTCTGAATCCGAAATGTCGAGCATTTTCACATCATTACAAAAATAAAAAGTCCATTGTTTATCTATACACTGCACCAGAGCTCGTCTCTCTTTCTTCCACCTGCAGGAGGAATAACCTCAGGATTTTTCCTCCTGGATTTTAATTGAAGCGTAGGAAGCCAAAGATGCTACAGGCTGCCAGAGATATGACAGTACAAACAAAAGATAAGGCAATCAACACATACTCAATGGTCTCTTCATAACTAAGGTAAGCTCAAGAACCTTGAAACAAACATATAATGTTTACTCCAAAATTTACATCTCTGAGTTTCTTTTTGAAGCATTCCCCCCATATCAAATACAATGATTTTATTTTTAAAAAAATAGATGTGGAATTTTTTTCCGGCACACCACTAGTTTATACGTACTCTCCCAACTACAGTGTTTTGACTAACGGAATGGATGTGGGCATTTGGACATCAGGAGAATTAATGGGTGGAGTTATTTTGACAACTATACTAGAGAAATGATAGGGTGAGGTTTCAGAAGAACTGTACTTGCACATTGACTGATTTACATAGCATTAACCAAGGTATCTCCCATTCATCACAGAGTGGAGAACTTTGAATTTGCATCATGATCAGCAAGGTGAAGCCGTCCACTTAAGACGATTCCTTTCATTTTCTTATCTGTAGGACATAAAAAATTTCTGAATCACAAGTTCACTTCACAAAGAGATGGAGCCTGGGGCGATGTCTTCAGCTCCGTGCTCCAGACAATGAAGAAAACGATCGGTCTCTCTTAGACCTTGTAAGGCTGCCAAGGTCAGCAATACTTTGAGGTTACATGCTGCTGTAAGCCAATGGCTAAATAAGTTAAAAGAAACTTCTATGTATGCATGTTTGTGAGCTATTTATTTATTTATTTATTTACCCTTTACCCAGGCAGAGAGCTCTTGCAACTGATGTATATGTGGGGTATTTTCTTTTTCTTTTACACGTTTTCAATCTATTTACCTTGGAACATCTTCACTTCCATGGAAATTAATATAAGAGCAAGTGTGAGAGAGAAAAATACCCCCCAATTGTTAATTATTAGCTAACAGTGATAATGTTAGACAATGCGCTAAGCCACAGTGGTAAAGCATTTTGAGTGAAACATTATGGCTTAGCATGTTGTGTGAACCATTCCTAACCATGGTGGCTACATAACTATGGATTAAACACACTCACTAACCATTTGCTGCAAAGGGGTTAGAGGCCTAACCAAGGCATAGGAACCAAAGGAAGTGAGGCAGGTGGCTACTAGGAGGAGGGCTTTCTCCACTGTGGCACCCCGGCTGTGGAATGAGCTCCCCAGAAAAGTCCGCCTGGCGCCTACACTGTACTCTTTTCATCGCCAGCTGAAGACCTTTTTATTTTCTCAGTATTTTAACACTTAATTTTAACTTAAATTTAAATTTTACAGTTCTAACTCTGTATTTTAATCTTATAACAATTTTGCTGTGTTGTTTTTATCCTGGTTGTGCTTTTTATATTGTATTTTGTATTTGTGCCTTTAACCTGTTGGTTGTTTTATTATGGTTTTAATTTTTGTGGCCCGCCCAAAGAGCTTCGGCTATTGGGCGGTATAAAAACGTAATAAATAAATAAATAGTGTGATGTCTGAATAGGCCCACTGTGACAGCAGTTGTTACTTTGCATCAACAAAATTGAGAATCATTAATTTAATTGAATGCCCCTTTTTTGGTTCTGTTTTACTACAATAGAACAGTATATGATCATATGTATTCATTGGGCAGAGTCTTTTTTTTTACCCTCTGCTTCAACAATACTGGTTCTTTTTTTGCTGAAGCATTTCCTCTTTTTGGCAATGCCTAAGTAGCCATCCTACAGCCATGCCAGTATATACTCACAATATACTCCCACTCTACTTTGATACTTTGATCGCCCTATATCAAACAATGTTCCACTCTTATTTGTCTTCATGAGAATGGTTCCTAACAATGGACTAAAAAGTGGCAGAAGAAAGATAGGTAATTTAAAGAGTGAAGTATGACTTATAGCCATACCATATGATGTATACTGCCAGGACCAGAACTTCACTTCACATTTGTTAGGGGTGGGCTGGAAAGCCAGAAAAAGCAAACAGGAGTCATGGGATTAAGCTTGTAGCAGGGCCAAACGACAATATGGGAGGCATGACAGGGCTCCTGTATCTTTAACAGTTGAATAGAAAAGGGAATTTCAGCAGGTGTCATTTGCATACATGCAGCACCTGGTGAAATTCCCTCTTCATCACAATAGTTTAAGCTGTATGAGCCCTGTCCTCTTGACCAGATACAAAAGAGGGCAGGGCTCCTGCAGCTTTAACTGTTCTGATGAAGAGGGAGTTTAACCAGGTGCTGCATGCGTACAACTGACACCCGCTGAAATTCTCTTTTCTATACAACTGTTAAAGATACAGGAGTTCTGTCTTCCTTTTCATATGGTCACACTAGGCATGACTGATAAGCAAGTGAGATGTCATGTTTTAGGATTAAGTCTCCAGGGCTACAGTTCCCACCCTTCTTTGGAAGCAATGGACTGGCTGTCACACTTTTGAAAGCCAGCTATCTATCTATCTATCTATCTATCTATCTATCTATCTATCTATCTATCTCTATCCTGGGTTAGGATGAATAGTTGGAATGTGGCAGTTTTTGTGAATAATGCTTGAAAGGCCTCGGAAGAGGGCTGATGATAGGTGCAGTTTGGTTGAATATTTCAGCTAGTTTGACAAAGTGAAATTTGGCCATTGCTGTCAAGGTTTAAACTGTGTGTGTCTGTGAATATTTCTACTGCTGAAAGGATATTTAAAGATAGTGCCTGACTGTTCATCAAAAAAAAGGTCATATGTTTTGATCTGCTTGATTTGAAACTGTACCCACATAATCTTAGGGCCAAACTGAACGTTCTCCAAATTGGTTTATTTCCTTCAGAGTAAGAATGTGTGGCCCTGATTCATATCGGGACCATGGCGCTCTGGGAGGGGGTGAAGGTTAAACTCCCCCCCCCATCTGTTTTCATCCTAAAGATTGTTGAGCTTCACTTTAACATAATGCAATGGAATCTGCTGTGCGAGATTAGAAAGGCATTTTAGAAGAGCATTTAGTTTGGCCCTTGTTTCCCTATTTTATGCCTTAGATGCATCTGCAGAGTTAGGATCATCTATGCATTCTTATGACAAATGTGTGGGCATCTTTGAGTGGAACTTGAGAAGGACTCTCATCTATTCATTGATTTCTGATGTTGCTGGTCTTAGTATGATAAGATTTCAGCTATAACCACCAAGTGTTACTTTGCCAAAGCTTAAACTGCTCTGATATGGAAAAAGAAAGAATAAGATTAACGTCCTGATGAGATTAGAAAGGTCTCCTTCACAGGATTAAGGGGAAAAAGCAGTAATTCGTGAAGTTTTGTATGTGAATGTCAGCTGCTAAAGCTCCTGTCAATAAGAGATTGGGTGAGAACCCAGGATCAGAGGAAATCTAACTCTAAATGTGAATGTCTTCAAAGCTGTTTACATTTTACTCTAAGGTGTCATTGCTCCCCCCACCCTTTGGCTCTAAACCAAATTGTCTCCTAAGTTTCAATGGCTTGTCTCCACAGGACTGTGCCATTATCACATCCCCAGAAGTTATTTTTAAGTAGTTACCCAGCCACAACTAAGGGCCAGTTCCTACGAGTAAGTTGTCACCTGTGAATAGACCATGTGACTACTTCACCAGGTTTGCAGCTCAACATTTATGTTCAGCTTATCATGGTAAAGCTTTTAAAATGAGAGTTAGGCTTGCTAACACAAAGCCTCTGTGCTATATATATATGAACCAAAGAAATATGGAAACATTTCACAGTTTGGGGGATGGATTTATGGAGCTGTCCATGCAGGGCCAGTGTCAAACATACTTATGGACGGACACCTACCAAGGGCCCACCCTCGAGCAGGGGCCCACTGCCAAAAGCACCCCGGAGTTGCTCCTTCTCTTCATCCTTGCAACCTGCTGGTTCACCTGTGTCTCATTCTAGCCCAGACAACAATGGTGGTGAGAAGCAGCAGCAGCAGATGCCACTGCCTACTTGCTCATTGTCTCTCTGCCTGTCAAACAAGGAAGTGGTAGCAATGATGAGAAAGAGAAGGAGCAATAGGTAGACTCACTAAAGAAAGGGTTCCATTGAGGGTGTCATTCCCAAGGGCCCTCCAAACCCTGGAGTTGACATGGTGAACATGGACTAGATGCTGCCTGGATCACACCAGAGGGGTATGGCAATTTTGGGAATTTTAACAATAACTCAGGAGCTTTTTGTATGATGCATGCTACACAGAGAGAGAGAGAGAGCCAGTGTGGTGTAGTGGCTAGAGTGTTGGACTGGGAGTCTGGAGATCTGGGTTCTAGTCCCCACTCGGCCATGGAAATTCACTGGGTGTCTTTGGGCCAGCCATGGGCTCTCAGCCCAACCTACCTCATAGGGTTGTTGTTATGCGGATAAAAAGGAGGGGGGAGGAGGATTATATATGTTACCCTAGGTTCCTTGGAGGAAAAAAAGGCGGGATATAAATATAATGAATAAATAAATACTTTTTGTTTTAGTTATTTAATACTATTTTTAAAAAATCTTGGTGTGTGATGGAGAGGCAGGGATAGAGGGAGAGGGGATATGTGGAAAGTGTGTTTATGTATACAATCAAGAAACATTTCCATAAATTGTTAATAATAAAGAATAAAATTAGTGTAAATAGTACTCTGGGTAATTGAATACTCTGGGTAACTGAAATACAAGCTATATGGCTAAAAAAATCAAGTCATATTCTCTATATGCTGTTTTGCTTCTATCCATTAACCCAGCGCCTCTCCACAGAGTATTAAAGGAAAACCAAAGCAATAGAATGACAAGTTGCAGGGAATTTAAAAAAAAGAATGAAGAAAATAATTATTGTGAGGCGAGTGTATGCATCTTATGTTAAGCTGAGAGCCTGAAGAACTATTACTAAACATCCAAGTAGATTCCAGATGGACTACATTAATTGCTTTGTATATTTTAATACAAATAGATTAAATAGACAGTGGATTAAGATGGACTATATTAATTGCTTTTACTTCTATTTTATGTAGACCATGTTATAGCACAATATATATTTCCTCTATATTATGTGTATAAAATGGAAATAAGAACAAAGTCTATACCTTTATAGAGCAGGTTTTTCCAGCAGGTTAGATGATGACCACATTTAACCTATAATATGTGTCATCTGAGTTCACATTGCAGAATTTACAGTACAATTGGGCTGCCGTTACTTCTTGGTAGATCCTTACTTTGACACAATCCATCAAACACTCTGAGATACAGAGCAAGGCCAGAGTTCTAACGTAGGCCAGATCTGCAGCAAGCAGGATATGATAGGGTGATCATATGAAAAGGAGGACAGGGCTCCTGTATCTTTAACAGTTATTATTATTATTTATTTATTTATATGGCACCATCAATGTAAAGGGAATTTCAGCAGGTGTCATTTGTATATATGGAGAACCTGTTGAAATTCCCTCTTCATCGCAACAGTTAAAGCTGCAGGAGCTATACTAGAGTGACCAGATTTAAAAGAGGGCAGGGCACCTGCAGCTTTAACTGTTGTGATGAAGAGGAAATTTCAACAGGTTCTCCATATGACACCTGCTGAAATTCCCTTTTCAATACAACTGTTAAAGATACTGGAGCCCTGTGCTCCTTTTCATATGGTCACCCTAGGATATGACACTTTGAAAATGTTTTGAAAACAGTATAGGGAGCGTGTCATGGGCGCCAACAGTTGTCCTTACTGTCATAAACCATTTTAAAACAGTAATGTAGATCCTGTCTTAATGTCCTGAACCTGATTATCACAGTTCCTTGTTGGGTTTTTAGCTTTATTTGTAACACAACCCTGTGCATGTTTAGTTTGGCAGGATCTGCACTACTGCTTTTAAACAGTTTATAACAGTAGTAACACCTGTTGTGGGTTTGGACACATGCCTATACAGTTTTCAAACCATTTTCAAACGCCATGTCTACACCAGCCTGCTAGTCCGGGCTTGTTACAGCCGAGTCCCTGTGCATCCAAATGATGCACCGGGACTCCCAGGGTCAGGTGTGGGGAGACAGACATGGGTTTTCGCAGGGATAAAGAAACCCTGGGAAAAACCGATTTTTCCCACGGTCTCGGGACTGTCCTGAGACTGCAGGGAGTGTGGGCACCCATCCCGCCTGGTGCCTCGCTTTCCCGCAAGTATGCACTGCACAAGAAAAGGGCACTGCTCCGTGCCCATCAGGGGAGGGGTGGCAGCAATTTCGCCACACCTGGCAAAGCAGGGAGGGGGGTTGGGGGCAGTTTTTAAAAATACTCACATTTTTGATGGAGAGGGGCCTCGCTGTTGTGCGACTTCCCTCACTGCTTCAAAAAATAATAATTGGCATCCGCGCCATCCCTGGACATGGTGTGAGTATGTGAACTCAGGGGTAGGATCTTGGAACCAGGAAATCCTGAGATTCTCCCCCCTCCCTCCTGGAAGGCCAGTAGGTGTAGAAAGGGCCAAAGTGTCAGATCCTCCTTGGTGTAGATCTGCCCTTTGAAATAAGTTGTGTTGTATTCAATGGAGCTTTGTCCCAGGGTAAATATTTCAGCTTTAGAACCAGGGAGACCTAGGCTGAGCCACAGTTTTCTGGGTGAACTTGGGCCAGCCATTCTTTCCCAGGGTTAATCTACACCTGCAGCCTTTTCACAATGGAAGAGGCATGCTCCCGAAGGTTGCCTGCTTCTGTGATCACCCCTCACAGGGCACATGCGACTGATCTGTACCACAATTAGAGGAGTGCCATTGCGGGAGCATGTGTGCCCCATTACAGTGGTTCCACATGTGTATCAGTAGAAGTGGGCAGGGCTAAAGAGATGGCTACGGGGCACAGGCCTTTTTTTAATTACTCATGAGGGATGTGCAGGAGCACAGATATGCAGAAACACAGGGTGTGTGTGTTAAGAACTCTGTTGAGTATGTGATCCTGCGCAGAGATATGTTTGTAGTTTAAAATAATCACTCAGCAATGGAACACACTGATACCCATGCACTCACCCCTCACAGCTAATTGGCTGTTCGCTATTGCTGGAACTCACAGCAAACAGCAATGACCTCACAAAGGGAGGGGGTGGCACACCACCAACGTTCTTCACAATGGAAGCAAGAAAGCCAGAAAACTGTGACAAAAGTAGTCAGGATATTCCAGTAAAAGTCAGAGGTGGAGCCGAGATCACCGTGGGAGCAGGTGAATGTCATGTGGCCTGTTAGTGATGACTACAACACAATCCTGCAGTAAATGGCTGGTGCAGACACCCCCTCACAGAGTCATTGTGACTGGGGTCCACTATACAGGGCTCCTTGGAAGAACAGCTAGATAAAAATGTAATAGAACAAAAGTAAATAATAATTTAACAACCTGAACAATTTTGTTTTATTAATATTTATGTAGGTCTGTCTTTTAGGGTCAGGACGAGATGGAGGGGACTCTTATCACACTGTAGTCGGAAAGGCAGGGGAAGGAATGTACTTTTAGTTTCTCTTATACCACACCTTTTTTTCAAATTAATTTTGTCCAGCATATAATGCAGACAATATGAGAAGTTACCTCAGCTATTGCCAACTACAGCAGATGGTTAACAATGCTGGATTTGTATGGGCAGCTGTTCTTGGAAACCCTGGATGGGATGAGGGGAGCGCACTTGGTCTATTTTAGAAGGTAAACACATATGTTTTGAGGCATTCTGTAGGCGAATAAACAAAACAGCACTTCAAGATAATCTTTGCTTGTTAGATATTCCTATTTTTGTTGGTGTTTGGAGAGGCAGTGGGTTGATACAAAGGAGGCATGACTCACACTCAGTGTACCATCGTGGAAGCCCATGGCTATAAATCTGAATGCTGCAAATGTGATACCCACTTTAGGTTTTATTGTATCTTTTAATTAAGAAAAATAAGGAATCCAGTGAAATTTTGCCTACTCCTTACTGGTGTATGTGTGTGTGTGTTTGTTTGATTTGGCCAATTGGCTTTTCTCTGGTCACAATATGACAGGTTATGCAGGAACCCAAGCAGCTGAGTTAGTTTACGTTGCTAAGCACCATGAGGTACTAGACAATGACGGGTGATTGAGCCAGCCTACAACTCATTGCCAGCTGGCTTGAGGCATGTGGGAGGGAGCCACCCTTACCCTATGGAAGCTTTGCCCCCAGTAGGGGTGAGTGAAGCAAGCAGGAATTCCTTGCTTGCCTTCATGGCAGGCAGGCAATGAATGGTATGGATCTGACAGACATCAGATCTGATGTCTGGAGCCAGGGTGGAATTGCCCAATTGGTTGCTGTTGGTTTCTCTCTAGCAGGCTTGCTTAAGGAATAATTGCCCACACTTGGACTTAGGCATTTCTATTTCTTCTTCTTCTTCTTCTTCTTCTTCTTCTTCTTCTTCTTCTTCTTCTTCTTCTTCTTCTTCTTCTTCGACTCAAGGTGGTTTACAAGATTAAAACATGTACAATTAAAATATATAAATATAAATGACAAAAATTAAAATAGAATTAAACCTACAGTAAAATTAAAAACACTGTTGTTTTAAAACAATAACAGATTAAAAGGGTGGGTGGGAGGAATCCAAAAAAGTTTTTGCCTGCCTCCAAAACTGTAGCACAGAGGGAGCCAGCCTGGCTTCCCTGGGAAGGGAGTTCTTGTCAATCTGGAGTTGTTATTTAATAAAGTTGGGGCCAAATACATGCTCTAGCATCTTCCTTCAGTGGTGGTGAAGGCAAATACTTCAAGTAAGAAAATATAAAGTAAGGACTTACTTTTAGTGCTTCCATTCAGGGTGACTTTTATTTTATTCATATGTTTCATCATTCTGTAGTCAGATATTGAAATTCTGTTGACATGTGTAATGCATTGGCCTGTTTCATATATTCCTGCCCCCTTTCATGTCCAAGATGTGACATTGAGAATATAAGAAAAGTCATGCTGGATGAGACCAAGGGTCCAGCACTCTGTTCACATAGTGGGTCAGTGGCCAACCAGCTGTCGACCAAGACCCTACAAGCAGGACATGGGTGCAACACCACCCTACCACCCATGTTCCCCAGCAACTGGTGCATATAGGCTTACTGCCTTGGATTCTGGAGGTAGCACATTAGGTGGGTGCTTCTTTTCTGAGGGGGAATAATTGCTCAGATCAGTCCTAAGAGTAGCATGCTGCCGCTCAAATGGTGTGATGTGTGAGCCTGCTCTGTCAGAAGGATTTTTGACCCAGTAAGTGTGAGGATCTGTCCAGTGTGTTCCATCAAAGCACCACCAGCGCATCTCCAGTGGCAGTTCAATGAGGCATCATGGTGTACCTCTTGCCACTTACAGCAAATCATATTATGTTAACACAGGCACGCCCACAAAATGAAATGCATCTGTCATGGCTCTGTTGGAGGACTCCTCCTCCTCCTCCTCCTCCTCCTCCTCTGAGGTGGATGATGCCATTGAACCAACTATATCAGGAGACTTGGGACATGTCTACACCTAGGGACGGAACAGGGAGGATCTCGCAATATGCTGATCGCGAGATCATCCCCCTGGGTTCACATGCAGCATAAGACATCCAGGGAGGAAGCTGGACGTTGCACCCACCATTTTTTTTAGGAAGGCAGGAGCTGCAGTGCACTTGTGCTCCAGCAAAAAAGTAAGTAAAAAAGAAAAGAAGAAAGCCCCCCCTATGTCCCTGGATTCCCCTGGCCCAGGTCCTTCCCTATGCTGACCCCCACTACTCGTGGGGAGGTGCGAAGAAGCCAGGACAGGCATCCACACTGCCTGCGGTCCTTGGGATCGTCCCATGACTGTGGGGAAAACTGGGCTAATAGTGGTCCCAGAAACCCCAGGGAAATGGAGGGATCATCCCTGCCTGCTCCCGGGATCCCCTCTGTGTCATGTGGATGCACAGGGACAATCCAAGGACAATCCCCAGGGAAAAGACTGGTGTAGACATGCCCTTGGGGGAACCTGAGCCCTCAGGAGAGAGGACCATGGGTCCATCCCCACTGGAAGAGTGGAGCTGTGCTTCAGAAACAGAGAATGTCATTGCCTTAGGACTCTAATCAGCAGGGCTCCTGTTAGGAATGGCTGAATGCAAGGAAGGACTCCTCAGGAGAGAGCAAACATTTATTTATTTTATTTCTAATCCACCCAATTACTAATGTTAAGTCGGCCATGTTAAAATCTTGCACCTATCATGCACCCTGCTGTTGTTTTAAACTACCAGTTGCTGTAACTGTTCTTAGTTTTAGTTAGTTTTTAGGTTATATTATTAACTTATTTGTATTAAACAGATTTCATGTGAACTGTCTGTGAATCTTTTAGTAAACTGGTGGGAAACATTATGACTAACTAGTGAAAAAGCCCGTCATACGACAGGTGTATTTATTTTGTTAGGACTTCTTTGAATACAATATTTTTGGCATACACTTTTGTAAGATTTTGAACCAACTGCCATCATGTTGGCAACCTGATGTCGTTGACAACCTTGTGCAATCTTGTGAGGAGTCATATTTGCCCCACAATGGCGAAGGCGGTCACGTTCCCTTTGTATATCAGACAAATTTGCATGTTGGGCTCTATCTCGCTCTGCCTTTCACTTTTTAGCTGCTTCCCTCATTGCTGCAACTTCCACAATAGTTCATTTACGTTTTGGGGGCATATTCACAATTTTGTAATTAAAATATTGCTTTGCATGTGCACTTGAAGAAAGTCAAAAATTTGTAATTAAAATATTGCTTTGCATGTGCACTTGAAGAAAGTCAAAAATTTGTAATTAAAATATTGCTTTGCATGTGCACTTGAAGAAAGTCAAAATTTTGTAATTAAAATATTGCTTCACATGTGCACTCAAAGAAACTCAAAATATAAATGAGGCGAGTAAACCTATTAATATAAGTAAGCACAAATTGACACGAAACATTAAAGTAAAAGCCTTGCTAACATTTTTATAACTGGTGAGGAGGTTAGCCTTCTATCAAATTTACCCTCATGAGACAAATTAGTTACTGAGAGTGTTATGGAAAAATAACTGATTTCCCACCACTCCCTTTGCCCATCTCTTCTCTCCCGTCCTTCTTCCACGATCCCTCATTTCCCTTTCCCAAAATGCCACCCTTGGGTGATTTCTAAGTGATTTAGATGAGTAGAATAGACCCCCTACTCCCAGGTAGGAGAGAAAAGTCCCATTTACCTATTTGGGCAAGGTCGCTTACTCAGGGGTAAGGACAAGCCCTAGCTGCTGGTTAAATCACCAGGCGCTTGACACACACACCCACACACCTCTTATTTCCTTTCCCCACATCTCAGTGGGAAACCAGGGAGAGAAATAAGAGGTGGGAGGCTCCCCCATCGAAAGGAATGTCAGGCACCAAGGGAGGGTGAAGCAGGAAGGTTTCTGCCACGTGGGCAAGGTGGGACAGGAATGTCCCAGGGGAAATTGCGAGGGGGGGAACCAGGGAGGGAGTGGTGGACAGGGATTAGTTAAAGACAACGGACTACGTGACAGGAAGGTCCCAGGATTCATTACTAAGGGGATCATGTGATAATGGAGTTTGCAAAGTCAATAGGGTCTCTCACCCATCTGAGCATGTCAAGAAAACAGGGAGGACAATCAGCTGTGACGATCTGAGCAAGCAACCAATTATTTGCATACAATGTTTCCCCCCTGTATAAAATGAAACGTAAACTTCTGTTCCGGGTCTTTTCCCTTACATTGACAAAGGAGAGGGACCTTTGTACAAAGATATTTTTTGGTACCTGAGGTGGAAATAAACTTTCCTTTTGAAACTGCATCCGGATGCCTTTTTATTTGATTTAATTGGGTTGTAATCCACATTTTTTCTAACAAGAGTGGGTTTTGGCCCATCTGCTAGGCCGGAAGGTCCTGGCAGTTATTTTTTTGGAACTTCCCTAGAAGGCTGCAGTTCCGAGAAACGTCGCTAGATAGCACCAAAGGGCAAAAACTATAACTGGTGAGGAGGAGCACTCTGGCATTTTATATATAGGATAATACTAATGATGCTGGGCTGGGTATAGGCTTGGTCTGTAGTTCTGCTTATCCAGTGATGGGAAGTCACAGTGTTTTGGATAGCATTTCCCTTATGATTTGGGAGTGGTTGTGGACCCAGTCTTGCTTCTTCATTGGCAGGTGGCAGCAGCAGGAGTCCACTTGCCCAGTTTAATCTGCTGTGCCAACTGTGTCCATTTCTGAGAAGAAAATGCATCTATCCATGGTCACACATGACTTAGGGCACAATCCTATGCATTTTATGTGCAATCCTAAATCTCCCAGCAGGCCCAAGCCAGCATGCTGTCTAAACATGCATAGGATTGCGCCGTTAGTCACATCAAGGCTTGATTGTTGTAACATGATCTCTGCAGGGCTATCTTTGAAGAGCATTCAAAATTGTTCCCTTCAGTTGTTTCAAAACACACTGGTGGGACTATTAAACAGAGTCAGGCTTTCAGAGCATGTCTCTCCCAATATGCCATTTCCAGGCTGCTCCTTACATGGTTGGTGGGGAAAGAGAAATGGCATTTTCTGTTGTGGCAGCCAGGATATGGAGCTCACAGCCCTGGGAGATTCACCTAGCTTTCTGCAATCACTCAAAGGTTACTTGTTAGTTTGAATAGCCTTTGGCCTAACTTTCGTGTGATTTCTTCTGCCGCCCTGGACTAATTTACAATGTTAGCTACCTTGAGTAAAAAGACAGGATAAAAAACCCTTAATAAAGAAATTCTTAAATGTGGACTAGGTCTAGGAAAGCTAATGTGTGCTTTATGTTGGTGCCACAAGATGGATAAGTGTTCAGAAACAACAAACAAAAGTGAGACATTTTGGCACTTTTCCCTTTGGATTTGAATTAGATTCCTTTGTACTTTTTTTTTTTTTACCCCTTTGAAAAATTGATTCATTAATTCAGTAGTAAGCAGCATTAGTCCTTTCGGAATGCTTAACTGGTTGGCACTGTGCAAAGACTTATGATTCAGAGGGAGCATTCTTTTCTTTTCAGTAGTTTGGAAAGAACAGTCATATTCATTATGGGGGTGTGGGTTGAAAATAACACCTCTAGAAGACGTTCTTAATTAATAAAGATCTCCCAGCATGGTGTTAAATTATTCATCTCACTTTTTGTATTTTAAAAGTCATTCCAACTGGGATAATGCTAGGAAATGTGCTTACCACTAAGTTTGGTACTGCAGTGAAAATGCACAGTAGAATGGATCACTTCTTACTATTAGTATATGCTGCTTTCCAGTTTGCGACTTGGCATTTCACCACCATATGATTAAATCCAACACCGCGCCCATGCAAGAAAATACAACAGTACCAAACACTGCAAAAAGAAAATATAGAGAGCGCGCGCACACACACACACAGACAGACACACACACTGCACTCTCTCACACACATCTGCCGTATGCTTGTTTTCCTAACAGAACACAACAATAAGTTCTTGTCTGTTCGTATCACTGTTCTAATTTTCCAGTTTGGTCTTTGAAGTTGGAAAAAGAATAATGCAGAAAAAGTTTTTTGTAGGATTAGAGTGCCAGTCAATCATGTTTGGATAACTTGTGTTCTAGTTTCGATTATTTCTGCTATAGTGTATGAAGTCTTGTATGTATTAATCTGTCAGGAGTAATCCACAGAATATGAGGCAGTTGCCATGCTTTCGTAGAGTACCCCATCTCTTACCATTGGCCCCCACATTGTGAAGCTGGAGTGCTTTCAAACTATTTTTCATGCCACTGCACAATCTTGTTAAGCTGCTGTTGCTCCCAAGTGATATGAAGAATGCATTTTTGGTCATAGATAGATAGATAGATAGATATTCCCCAACTTCCTAATACAGAGGATGTCATATGTTTCACAGGGAAAAGCCATTGTTCTTTTGAATGGGGCTCCTAGTAATGCATTTAGTTAATTTTATAGGTCTGGTGAGTGCATGAATGCAAGGATGGCTCCAGGTTTCAGGGTGGGGGGAGCTCTGGCAAAGGCCTCTGATATGCCAGTGGGTCACCTTGCAGACTTAACTGATGGAAGTAACAGCAGGCGGTAGCAGGTCACAGTAATTTAATTAGTGTTATGTGGCAAACACTGTAATTTCCCACTGTGCTACTCCATTAGAGGCATTGTGGAAAATTAAAATGGTGGGCTCTAGACACAGCCATCCAGCATTAATTGGTGGGCTCCAGACAAGGGTCAATGATGGGCTCTGGTAGGGCAGTGTGACCCTGGGAGCTGCCCAATGATGCTGCATGCTTATTCTGAGCTCTCATATTTGATTACTTCTGTCAACACTCCTGGCTTTTAAAGTGTATATTACTGACCATTTGCCATAGAGAGATACCCCCTCTCTCTTTTGGCATAGTGCAGGGGTGAACAACGTATTGTCCTCTGGTTGTTTTGGCCTATAATTCCACTCAGCCTTAGCTAGCATAACCAATGGCAATGGATGATGGGAATTGCAGGCCAAAGCATCTGGAAGGTTCATGTGGAAGGGAAAATCTTCAAATTTGGGGTGTCTGATTTCCTTCTCCTTCTCCCCCCCACCATTTTTTGAGCAGGTTGTATGAAAATTGGACACATCCTAGCAGTGTCCCCAAGCAAACCTGAAAAATTTTGGAAGGATGGGTGTAGAGGCTAGGGAGATATAATGACTGAACACCGGTTTACAACTTTTTTCATAGTGAAGTCTGGTGGCATTGGATGAATGGCCATCTCATGGTCCCATCCTTGCCCTCCTCCAAAATGATTGGAGCCTCAAGTAAAATGGAGCCTAGGATTAGAAGGTGGACCTGTTAGTCATTCGGACATAATCCCTCTCTTGCTCTGCCTGCTAACCTGCTCAGCATTGTAGAGAAATGAAACTAAAAGACACTATTTGCAGGAGTCTTCCGCATCTCTGAAACATGAAACTGCAATGAAGCCTCTATCAGGAGTGGCTTCAATTCTGTTGGCTTTGGAGACAAACTGCAACAGAACCAGATTGTAGTGTCCTAGTTCTGCCCAGGCTTCATATGAATCCTATGCATATTGCTAGTTTTGTTACATTGGATGGATATTATGAATGCTTCAACGTGTATTCAAACTGAGACTTTCCGTTTACTAGATCCAGCCACTTTTTGAAGCTCCATACTTCCAGAATGTGACTGACCTGTCGGGCCTATAACATTGAAAGGATGTGATGCAGCAACTTTGCTAAACCTAAGCAGGTTTGGTCCAGTCTGTAACCCTTTGTAAAACATTTACCTTGAGTTCTACAGAAGAATGCTGGGATATAAATGTGACAAATAATGAGCTTTTGTTCTTTTTTTAAAAGAGGGTGACCTA
The DNA here is from genome assembly GCF_023053635.1 of Elgaria multicarinata webbii. Classification (NCBI taxonomy): domain Eukaryota; kingdom Metazoa; phylum Chordata; class Lepidosauria; order Squamata; family Anguidae; genus Elgaria; species Elgaria multicarinata. The sequence goes on along the minus strand of NC_086179.1, from coordinate 63,102,203 downwards.
ATCTATGCCTGCCATTTATTCTGGGGTCAGTTCGAGGTCATCTCTGTGTGTCCAAGGCAATGGCTAGACATAGGGGTTGGAGGGCGACGATCTCGTGATTTTATGATTGCGAGATCGTCGCCTTCGTCTAAACGTGGTGCACGACATCATGGCCGCCATTTTGGAATTTTTTTACAGGGAAGGGAGTGCACAAGCGCTCGAATGAAAGGTAAGGTTTTTTTAAAAAAAACTCGCCCTCCCCCCACTCCACCTCCGATGGGCACAGAGCTCCTGAGGAGCTCCGAGCCTCGCACCTGGTTCCTGGCTCCTTGTGGTTACTCGAGAGGAACTGGGAGAACCCGCAACACCCAGCCACACCTTCCGCAGACTCGGGATCATCCCGAGACCATGGAAAAAGTGGGGGGAAAGGGTAGGGTGATAGCCCGGGGTAAGGGAGGGATCATCCCTCCCTGCTCCCGGGATGCCCTGTGCATCATGTGGATGCACAGGGATGATCCCCAGGCAATCACTGGGATATTGCGTGGTCTAGCCATGGCCCAAATGATGCACAGGGGATCCTGGGGTCTACCAGGGATGACCTCTCAGTTGTCCCAGGATAACTGGGACTATGGTTTTCCTTGAGGCCCGGGACAACCTCGAGGACTATCTGTGGTGTGGTGCAGGCTACCATTTCCTCTCTCCTCCGCATGAGTAGTGGGGCTCTTCAAATGCGCATGGAGCCATGCCCATCGGGGGGCAGCATTTTTGCCAGCACCAGGATGGCTGTTGGTGTTTTCTGGTGCCAATTTTTTCCATTTTTTTTTAAAAAAAACTCAACAAGGTGCTGGATTGGGGCACCACAATTGTGTGAACATCTCCTAAAAAATCAAAATAAAAAAACCGCAGCACCAGGAATGTCCCTATTCACTTCTGGGATGGCATGCTGGTGTTTAGATGCAGGGGGATGATCGAGGAAGCACGTAAGCCTGGGATCCTCCCCCCCCCCCCACCCTGGAAGGCCTCTAGGTATAGACGAGGCTGGTGACTCCCACCCCCTCCATGTTTATACACAAATCAGTAATATTTGTTCATCTTAGCTTGGTTTCTTTTTCTATGCATCTTCTCTATAAACAGCTTCCTGGTTTACATCATGAAACTTTACCTCTATATATTTAATAACGTGTTGGAACAACTTATTAAACGAGTAGTCAAATTGCTTCATAAGTTTAATTCCCCCTAAATCTCCCTTGGGATCCATTTCTTTTTCTCTATAAAAGTGATGAGTTCTTCCCTCCCCATTTCATAGAAGCATAAAGCTTAATTAAACCTCAACTACTTTTTTTTCCTTTTTTTATTTTTAGCAAAGCTGGCATGCAAGTTTAATGATTAAATTAGGAATGATGTAAACAAAGGTGATTGTGAAAATATAAGAGAGAATATTGTAAACTATGGGTTTCCAGTGGTTATAAAAATAATATGTCTTCAGGCGAAGATCTACACTGGATTTCATTTGCTCGCACCACGTCTAAGGAAGATTTCAGAGGACTGAGCATTAATGAACATTATAAGCAGCTGAAAGTAATATCTCTCCACTAATTACAGCAATAAAGAAATATAGTCTAACTACATCTGAGGAAGTTACAAATGTTAACCTTCTGTATCGGACAGATGTAGGCAGTATCCCAATATGCTTTGCATGCATAATTCAGAATTATTTGCAGACACTGATAATGATCTTAAATGACGTTATGGACACATCTCATTTTATAATGACGGTATCTGGAAAATTTGCATGGCTTTCTAAGTGCAGAAGATTTTGTTTTTGTTTTGTTTTTAATGTATTGCATCTGAAGATGTAGAGAAGAAGTCCGAGACACCTTCCCAATGCTGTGCAGAAAGAGGTTCCCTGGAACTATGAGCAAATGTCTTAAGCCCTATGCAAGCATTAGCGGGAAAGGGAGCTGAACTGTGAGTGCTGGCCCCAAATCCCAAGGTCGTATGCCCCAGTGCCCTCCAAATCCACCTAGCTCCACCCCCTGACAGTTGTGGGTTTGGCAATGGTCTGAAGGGGGGCCTGGCTGTTCATGTCTAGGTTCGTCTATGCAATAGGGGCTCCTTTCTGTGTGGAGGAGCCTATGGAAGTGCAGCGAGCTCTCCGTCCAGGGCATCATTGAAAGCACGCAGGTCAGAGCACTGACCCCAGAAGCATGGTTCCCTCTCCCTTTCATGCTCATGGGGGTGGTGGTTTACAACTTCATATGGCCACAATGTAAAGGTGATCTACAAAGGATGATGCATATACAGTGCTGTCCTTAAGACCTGGGCTAGGTCTACACCTTGCGTCAAAGCGTTTTGACCCCATCATGGTGACGCATCTTGCGCATTTATACCTCACAAGACACGCAATGACATGTGTTGCAGTTTTTTGGATAATGCAGCGTAAAAAGCAGGAAATCACATTATGGGATTGTAATGCGCCCCAATAGTCATCTATGCACTCCCATTCCGCTGTAAAGCCATAGTGTAGTTCTAGCTGTGCATGGGGGCAGGGGGTAGGACATCTTTCAGCCCAAGGAGGGAATTCCATTTTGGAGAAATGGAGGGTGTGAGGCCAAGGGCCAAAGGGCGCAGTGTCAAAATATCAGCATTTGCTGGCAAATACCAGCAAAGCTCTTCTTGCCAGTAACTAAGCCTTAGGAGAGGCCTTTCAGCTTTCTAGAATGTGGGGGTAAAATGCATAAAGGCTGGGAGACCACCAAACAATCATTGGTTGGGGAAAGGGGTTGGGCTAGGGGAAGGGGATATGAGCATCTGGGGAGCCTTGAAGGGCCAGAGGTTTTGCCCTGGGCCTGAGGTTTTGCCCCACTGGCATAGAGGGAAATGGTACTGATTGCTAAAATTAGAACATACAAACAGAGCTATGTCATTTTCCTGCCTTTTACACATCATAGTGGAAGTTCTTACTGTTAGAGGAGAACAAAGGAATTGAAAGAATCACATGGATGTTGCCTATCAGGGTGGAACTACCAATTGTAAGAAACCCTAGCCCCGTGCTTCTTGTAACACATTGCTCTGCACAAATTGAACCAACGAATGCCTTAGGCCATAGCTAGATGAGGGCTTATCCTGGGGATCGCCCTGGGATCATCCCTGTGTGTCCAGATGATGCACAGGGGATCCTGGAAGCAGGGAGGATGATCCCTCCATTTCCCTGGGATTTTGCCTTACCCTCTTAGCCTGGTTTTTCCATGGTCCCGGGCTGATCCCAAGACTATGGAACGTGTGGCCGAGTGTCACGGTTTGTCCCAGCTCCTCGCGAGTAACTGTGAGGTGCCGGGATCCATGCACGGGGCACAGAGTTCCTCAGGAGGTCTGTGCCCCTCGGGGGTGGGGTGGGGTGAGCAGGAAAATCCAACCTCCTTCCTGATGGTGCTGTGCTCCCTTCCTCAACTAACCCCCAGTCTTGCAATATCTTCAGTCTCGGATTGCTCTGCCTTTCCCACATCTCTGTACATGATTGGCCAAGTTTTGCTGATGTGTTACGGTAGCCTTACTCCAGCTGGTGCTGTCCTGATGTGTTGGGCGATGGCTCCTATCATGTCTGTTTAGAATAGCCATGTTGGCTGGAGGATGATGAGAACTGTAGTCCAACACATCCAGAAAGGATCAGATTGGGGAAGGCTACTTTAGGGTCTTGGAGGATCTGAGTTGGAAGAAGTGTTTCCAGTCCCGTTCCCAGTTTTTGGGGAGCTAGTTTTCGAAGTAGTAACATGAGTAGGCATACCCACCCCATATCTACTCATCTCTTCCTGTTTTGCCATTATTGTCACTGCCTATTTGTAAGCCTCTCCCTCCGGACCCAAGCGGCGCCATCTTCCAGAAGAGAGAAGGCATGTTGGGGTTACTGCTTATTTTCCTTATTCCTTTCATTGTCCTCATTGAAAGTGACCCCCCACTACTGTGGCATGGACCCCAATCGGTGCCCAGTCAAAACCTACACAGAATTGCAACTCCAAGGTCCTTGAACAACTTTTCATAAATCACAATATGTGTCAGACTTTTGAATACATGTTGGCCTAGACCAGGTGAGCTGTTTTAATGCCGTTCTGTGAAACAACATTTGTTCCTTATGCTACGTGATGTTACAAATAACCTCCTGGCTATTTATGTGCCATCAAACCTGAAGTCATATTTGTCTGCCTAATAGTAAATGGAATTGCCCAACGTTTCTCTGCGGGTTCTAATTTGCATTTTAGAAGTTGCCCTTCGCTAAAAAGTTCAGTGTTCTTTCTTTTGCATATGACTTTGACATTTATTCTTGGCAAGGTAAATAATTGTTATGTCTTTCATTTTTTCATTTTTTTAAAAAAAATCTGCTGTGAAGGAGCAAGACACAGTCAGAACTGACCTGACCTTTTGGTGCAATACTTACAGCTACTTGGTGCGCTTGTGAGCTGATCTTCATGCTTCACAACAGAAATTCTAAGAGCTGAAGGAATAATAGAACATCCCTCTTTGAAAGATTTTATAGTGCATTAATTTTCATATTGAGCAGAGAGACAGCCAAATTGAAACCACATGCACCTGAGCTGGGACAGCGCTAACCTGCACATTTTGTGTAGCCGTAATATTAACATGGGCTTCAAGTGCACATACCAAGAATTAGGGTAAAGTAGGCTGACCATATGGAAAGGAGGACTGGGCTCCTGTATCTTTAACAGTTGTATAGAAAACTGAATTTCAGCAGGTGGGATTTGTTTGCATGCAGCACCTGGTGAAATTCCTTCTTCATCACAACATTAAAGCTGCAGGAGCCCTGCCCTCTTTGGTCACTCTAAAGAAGAGGGCAGGGCTCCAGCAGCTTTAACTGTTGTGATGAATAGGGAATTTCACCAGGTGCTGCATGCAAACAAATGGCACCTGCTGAAATTCTCTCTTCACCACAACCGTTAAAGATATAGGAGTCCTAACCTCCTTTTCATATGGTCACCCTAGATAAAGCTTTCTCCTGATATAATGATTAATTGTCTGTGAAGCATCTGCTCTACAACTGAGCTATGGTTCTTCTACAAAGAATTCCATACTTCCCTTAACTGTAACATTTTTATTGGTTTTCCATTTGCAGTCTGTCACGGGTTTTCTTGCATGGATCACCACAAGGTTTGTGCACCTTGTGATTCACTAAACCACATGCAAGCTATCAACTGCGTTTTCTCATGCCTCTGACAACCTTCCTGCTTTGGCAGTCTGACGCAGATAGTCAAACTAGGCAGTTTATCATATGTATGAAGGGATGATACATGGCAGAATGAATGGATTCCTGCATTGAGCAGGGGGTTGGACTTGATGGCCTTATAGGCCTCTTCCAACTCTACTATTCTATGTTTCTATGAATGCATGTGGCTCAGTCAATCACTAACTGAGCAGGCTTAAACTACTAATTATGGGCACCTCTCTTGCACACCATGACAATTTATTAATGGACAACTTCCCATTTTGCATCCACAACATTTTCTTAACATTCCAAATGTGCTCCTGGCTCAAAAAGGTTGGGGCCATTGAACCACACCAACAAAATTGAGTAAGTGTTCTTCTGGGTCAAACGGGGATGGATAGATGGAATCATGTTTTAATAAGGAACTGGCAGCATATCAGCCATTTAAAGTCTAGGCACAATTATGAGGCCTAGATTATCAATGGCTATAGGCTACTTCTGGGACCAAGGGCAGCTTGCTTCTGCACAGCACTTTCTGGGGAACAACAGCAGGAGAGGACTATTGCCCTATCTGGTTGGCCACCATGGAAATTAGGATGCTGGACTAGATAGGCCTTCTCTTATTTTCTTATGAGAAGAACCAAACTCAAGACAGCCATGGCCCCTCATATTTTATTATTACTCCAGACTGAGGTACTGATGAATTATCTGGGATGTATTTATTTATTACATTTATATCCTGCCTTTTTTCCTCCAAGGAACCGAAGGCAGCGTACATAATCTCCTCCTCTCCATTTTTATCCTCACAACAGTACTCCTGTGAGGTAGGTTGGACTGAGTCTGTGACTGGCCCAAAGTCACCCAGTGAGCTTCCATGGTTATGTAGGGACTAGAACCTGGATCTCCCGAGTCCCAGTCCAACACTCTAGCCACTACACCACACTGGATTAACCAAAGAATATACTATTTGAGTTATTTTAGCTCTTAACAGCTCCTATCCAGAGCTGTGAGCAGTCCAAATTAGGGGTGTGCACGGACCCCCCGCTCCGCTTCACTTGCAGATCCGCCATTTTTCGGAGCGGGTCGCTCCGCCCCGCCCCCGCTCCGCCCACTTCCGCTCCGCTCCGCTCGGAGCTCCGGATCGGATCCGGAGCTCCGTTTTTGCCCCCCCATAGGCTTGCATTGAAAGCTAAAAAAGTAAACAACTTTTTTTCCGTTGAAGTTAGAAACCTCACGTTTGGCACCATGACACCTCATGGGCGTATACACACACACGCCAAGTTTCAAGGCAATCCCATCATCCCCTGATTTTTGGCGAATTTTTGAAAATCGGGCACCCCATTCACACCCCTTGGGATAGCTCCGTCAATTTGCATGTTACAAACCTCAAACTCGGCACCAGGGCAGCTTATCCATGTGTCCACATGCACGCCAAGTTGCAAGCAAATCCCATCATCCCCTGATTTTTGGCGCGGCTCTACCCTCTAACGCACCTCCCATAACCCTAATTCACACCCCTTTAGATAGCTCCGTCAATTTGCACGTTAGAAACCTCAAACTCAGCACCATGATAGCTTATCCACGTGTCCACATGCACGCCAAGTTTCAAGGCAATCCCATCATCCCCTGATTTTTGGGGAATTTATGAAAATCGGGCACCCCATTCACACCCCTTGGGATAGCTCCGTCAATTTGCATGTTAGAAACCTCAAACTCGGCACCAGGAGAGCTTATCCATGTGTCCACATGCACGCCAAGTTGCAAGCAAATCCCATCATCCCCTGATTTTTGGCATGGCTTAACTCACCCCAAATTGTCCCATTCTACAACTACGTCAATTTGCACGTTAGAAACCTCAAACTCAGCACCATGATAGCTTATCCACGTGTCCACATGCACGCCAAGTTTCAAGGCAATCCCATCATCCCCTGATTTTTGGGGAATTTATGAAAATCGGGCACCCCATTCACACCCCTTGGGATAGCTCCGTCAATTTGCATGTTAGAAACCTCAAACTCGGCACCAGGAGAGCTTATCCATGTGTCCACATGCACGCCAAGTTGCAAGCAAATCCCATCATCCCCTGATTTTTGGCGCGGCTTAAACTTTTTAACTCACCCCAAATCAAGTCCCATTCTACAACTACGTCAATTTGCACGTTAGAAACCTATCCTTTGGTCCCATGACAGCTTACCCATGTGTCCCCATGGACACCAAGTTTCAAGGCAATCCCATCATCCCCTGATGTTAGGGGAACTTTTGAAATTTGAACACTCCAGTATGTCAGGGATTTAAAGTTGCAATTGCAGACAGCTCAATGGGGCCAGTTCCAAGGCAATCCCAACATGCCACGAGATAACCCTAAATCTTCTGGCACATTTGAAAAAGGGATTATTGAATTTGATAAAGTCTAAGTGAGCGCAGGAAGGACTTCTCCCCTGAGTCAAAGCAAGACACATACACCATCGCTGCAAGGCGGGAAGGGGAGAATTATTATTATTATTATTATTTATTTATATAGCACCATCAATGGAAAGCAGGCAGGCAGCATGCATTGTAGTGCCGCAAGGATGGCTTGAGCACTAACGCATAGCAAACCAACCCATAAGTGGGCGCAAAGTGAGGCAAAGATGGCTGGTTGTTTCTTTCTAAGCCAGCAGTTACGCCTTGAGGGGCACAGAGGAGGACGATTGGGAGCAAACCAGGCACCAGGCGGGCAGAGAGGCAGGCAGAGTAGGCGAGGAGTCAGTCCTGGCAGATGCCCCACCACAGCAGCACCCCGGGGGAGGCGGGCAGGCAGGCAGGCAGGCTGCGGGCATTTCTGGGGGCACAAGGAAGTGATGGCTGGTTTCTAAGCCAGCATTGCAGTTAGTCACGCATTGCAAACGCAAACCATCCCAGCGAGTCGGTCACCGAGGAGGACAGGCTAGCAGAGGGGCAGGCAGAGTGACATGTCATAGATCTAGTATTGGGGAGGAGTCAGTCCCGGCAGATGCCCCAACACAGTAGCACCCTGGGTGGGCATTGGAAAACGCCATCTTGTGGGTCAATACTTCCCCCACCCCATGTCCTGCAGGGTTGCCTGCCTAACCCTTGTGGGGATGGGAGATGGAGAGCTTAGAGTGGCAGTGCCAGCAGCAGCCTTCGGCTTTCCCCTGGAACCAGTCGCCTTGCCCGCCTCTTTCCCCAGCAAGATCGCCTGGTGCTGCCTATGAAGATGCATCTTCATGCTGCTGGTTCCATAATGCCCTGTCGATGAACCCCTGCTTAGGCTGAGTTTGCAGTGGCGACAGACAGCAAAGCGGGGATCCGCTCCCAACTCAAAGTGGTCCCACACGATGCTTGTCTTTCGTTTCTGTGGTGACACCACCAATTGCCCGCCTGAGCTCTCTGGTGTTGCCACAGAAACAGGGGTGTGGGATGAGACTGGGGAGAGAGCCTCGGCCTGCTGCTGCTCCTCCTCAGCCCCCACATCCTGGAGGCCCACCGCCTCCTCCTCCTCCCCCCCCTCCACTGTGCTGAGGACCTCGTCTAGGTCCATCAGCGGGCTCGTGGGCTGAAAGGAGAATGAAGGAGTTGGGGATACTCCTCCTCCTCTAATGGCACTGCTGCCACGTGCCTCTTGCAAACGGGCACTTTTCCCATTCCCACCCTCAAAAAGAGAACGCCGGGCACAAGTTGCAGAAGAGAGTGGCTCTGCCTGCTGCTTGTCCTGCTTCTGTTTTGGAGCAGTCAGCCAAGGAGTTGCCCGTTTGAGTTTCACAGGAGGAGAGGAAGCCCTGCTGGCAGACTGAGCCTTGCTGCTTTCAGCACGCCTGCTTTCTCTTTTCATGATGACTAACAAAATATTAATACTACTAATACTATGTATAAGGTACTACTAAGAATATGTATAAGAAGAATATAATATGTTTAAATGTAGGGAAATGGGACAAGAACAATAAAATATACTACTACTAATATGTATGAGAATATACTACTAAGAATATCTACAAGAATATAATAATATGTTTTAGAATATTACTAATAAATGTAGGGAAATGGGACAAGAAATGGGACAACCACTACTATAAGAAGAACAAAATATGAATACTACTACTAATATGTATGAGAATGTATACTAATAGACTACTAAGACTATGTCAAAGAATATAATAATAATATGTTTAAGAATAGGGAAATGGTGTGCGTATGCTTTCCCCAAAATGCTCAATCTGTGGCTGCCTGTTGAACTTGACAAAAGCAGCCCACTCCGTCGAAGTTACACAGAGAAGAAAAAGAGAATCCAATTTTTTTGGTATATTTGGTATATAGAAGATAGAAGGAAACACAATCAGGATTTAAGAGAGGGGAGGGGGAAAAAGAACCAACCACTACTATAAGAAGAACAAAATATGAATACTAATATAATATGTATGAGAATATATACTAATGGACTATGTGAAAGAATATAATAAAATATGTTTAAGAATATAAATGTAGGGAAATGGGACAAAAAGTGTGTGTATGCTTTCAAAAGAAAGCTTTCACAAAAGCAGAACAGTCAGGCTTTAATACAGGGAAGGGGGGGGCAACCAACCCAACCACACACTCCAAAATTCAAAAATAAAGTTTATATTAAATCAAAGTAAGGGGAAAACACAGGGCAAACTAAGCTACAAGTCAGAAAGAAGCAAACAAACACACACACGCGCCAAACTAAACCTATATTAAATTAATCTATCTCCAAAGCAGGAGCACTAGCTAAGTAAGTGTTCCCTCCACGAACGCCAACCCACAAAGAGACACAAAACAGAAAGTTCTCAGGGTGGGTCTGCCTTAGTCCCCCCTCCAACGCTGGGATTGGAGGAGGATGCTTTCTGAGGAGATGAATTCTCATCAGGATTGGGAGTTGAATGTGCCTGTCATCGCTTCCAAAATAATAATAATAATAAAAAAAAAAAACCCAAACCCCGATTTTTAAAAAAATATTGCACGTGAACCACAGCACGCAGAAAGTTGAGAGTGGTCTCAAAATGACCCCCATCCACGACTCTCTGTGCACAAGAATTTTCAGAACGATAGCTTAAACCCCCCCCCAGTTATCCCCGATTCTTTCCCTCAATGCAATCCTATGGGCGAAAAGCCGAAACGCCGTTTGAGCCCTGCGGTTGACCCGATTTTTAAAAAAATATTGCACGTGAACCACAGCACGCAGAAAGTTGAGAGTGGTCTCAAAATGACCCCCATCCACGACTCTCTGTGCACAAGAATTTTCAGAACGATAGCTTAAACCCCCCCCCAGTTATCCCCGATTCTTTCCCTCAATGCAATCCTATGGGCGAAAAGCCGAAACGCAGTTTGAGCCCCGCGGTTGACCCGATTTTTAAAAAAATATTGCACGTGAACCACAGCACGCAGAGAGGTGAGAGTGGTCTCAAAATGACCCCCATCCACGACTCTCTGTGCACAAGAATTTCCAGAACGATAGCTTCAAAAACAACGTAGTTATGCGCGATTATTTGCCGCAATGCAATCCTATGGCGAAATGTTTTCAAGATGGCGACCGGAGCGCTCCGACTGAACTCGGAGCTCCGAAAAATGGTCGCTTCTCTTCGCCTTGCTTCTAGGGGGTCCGCGGTCCGCTCCTACTCCGCCTCTGGGTAAGGCGGAGCAGGCCAATCCGCTACTGCTTCTACGCTCCTAATCGGAGCGGAGCACATCCCTAGTCCAAATGTAACCAGCACCATTAGAGTGAATGATCTGCTTAAATAAAATATTGCATTCCTTTCAACCTGTAACCAAACATGAGGTTCTGCACCCCAGCTTTAAAGAGGGAGTGGCAAGACAGGCAGGTGCCTCTCCTGGAATGCATTGTACTTGTCAGCTGAACAACTGTGTTCCTTTCCTGCCCTTCCTTGAATTGGTCCTGGTGGTACCATCACTCCCTGTAAGATCCAAAGACTCTTCATGCTGCCAATTGCCAGCTGTGATTGGTATTTGCATTGCCAAAGGAGATGTAAATTTGCAGCAGTGTTCCAGGGTATTTCAATGCAGGGCATTTCTGTGACACAAAGGTACTATGAAGTCATAGGCATTATAGCAGCCAGCAGATATTGTTGCAGCAATGTTTACAGTCTGCTAAACAACTTGGTTATTTGTTCTTAAGAAGTTGTTTGCTATTTATTAATAATAGCTTCAAAGTGTCAGTTATACTGCTCAGCTTGCACATAAGCAACATAATATTTTATATTTTACTTGAGGTTGAACATAGCTCTTGTTAATGTTTTTATGATGCACTTGGAAAATGAAATTTGAAATTTCACCTGTTGAGAAGTGTAAATGCATTGCACCCATCTCATATTGGATCCATAATCTGCTTGCCTACTATAATTAGGGTAGACAATAAAAGTGGTAGCTTTAATTGTTCTCATGCAGAGCAAATGGTTACCAGTTTTGTTAAGTAAACATTAGGGGTGTGCACGGACCCCCCCGCTCCGCTTCTCTTCCAGATCCATGATTTGCGGATCGGGCTGCTTCACTCCGCCCCTGCTCCGCCCATGTCCGCTCCGCTCCGCTGCGGAGCTCCGGATCCGGATCGGAGCTCTGTTTCCCCCCCCATAGGCTTGCATTAAGCTAAAAAAGTATACAACTTTTTTTCTGTTAAAGTTAGAAACCTCAAACTCACCACCATGACAGCTTATCCAGGGATACACATGCACGCGCAGACTCAAGCCAATCCCATCATCCCCTGATTTTTGGGGAATTTATGAAAATTGGGCACCCCATTCACACCCCTTTTGATAGCTCCGTCAATTTGCACGTTAGAAACTTCAAACTCACCACTATGACAGCTTATCCAGGGATACACATGCATGCCCAGACTCAAGCCAATCCCATCATCCCCTGATTTTTGGGGAATTTATGAAAATTGGGCACCCCATTCACATCCCTTTCGATAGCTCCGTCAATTTGCACGTTAGAAACCTCAAACTCACCACCATGATAGCTTATCCAGGGATACACATGCATGCCAAGACTCAAGGCAGTCCCATCATCCCCTGAATTTTGGGGAATTTATGAAAATCGGGCACCCCATTTGCAGATGTGGACTGTTCTCTGACATTTGGACAGATAAAAAAAAGGGAAGTGAGCACACTCACAGATGCCATCTAGACCCACAATCATGCCAAGGTACAAGGCAATCCCATCATCCCCTGTTTTTTGGCGGGGCTTAAACCTGCAGACAGCTCAATGGGGCCATTTCAAAGGAAATCCCAACGTGCCATGAATTGGGGAGTAGAGATAAACCTATGAATCTTCTTCCACACTTGAAAAATGGATTTGGAACTTCCAAAACTCTAAGTGAGCGCAGGAAGGACTTCTCCCCTGAGTCAAAGCCAGACACACACAACATCCCTGCAAGGCGGGCAGGGGAGGAGGGAGGGAAGGCAGGCAGGCAGCAGATATTTCTGGGGGCATAAGGAAGTGAGCCAAGGATAAGCCAGTAATGCATATAAAATGAAATAAATAAATAAATAAATAAAGGAGGGGTGGAATTAAAAGCAGCAGTGTTGCTGAATAAACAACAAGAAGAACTTTTTTAAAAAGACTATATCTGTCTTTTACCAGTAATAGGGGGACGTGCCCAGGGGAGGGGGAAGCAGCTGCAAATTTGACTGGTCCTAGTGACCAGTGTTTTAAGAAGCAATGCTGTCAGTTCAACTCATGAAAGCCATTGCTCCACCACGAGAGCTCAACTAAGAAGTCAAGCTCTCACTTCAACTCATGATAGGCATTGCTTTACTCTCTTTGGAGGGCTCTGATAACCCTCCAAGTACAGGAGAGAGTGGGGGCACGTCCACATGGGATGCCCTAGGGGAGCTCATCCCCTTGCACCACATCTTTTCAGTTGTTCCCCAAAGTTAGGGTGGGTAGCAGTGCTCTCTTATTATTGGCTTAGTATATGATTTCACAGGTTGTGTTTGTGCATTTGGTGGGGCTACTGTTTTAAAAAAACACTGAGAAAAGTCTGTTCAGACTAAGAAAGAGAAGTTCCCAGAATCCCAAGTTATCCATTTTGCCTATCCCCTCCTCCAACTTTGGGATCATGTGATCATGACCGGGAGTTGACTCTGCCCCTCAGCAATCGAAACAGGTAACCTTTTTCCCGCCTTTACCCTACTTTTTAAAAAATTCTGGCATGCGAACCGCACCACGCAGAGAGCTGAGAGTAGGCTCAAAATGACCCCCATCCACGACTCCCTAAGCACAAGAATTTTCAGAAAGATAGCTTCAAAAACAACACAGTTATCCCCCTTTCTTTTCCGCAATGCAATCCTATGGGCAAAATGTTTCAAGATGGCGATCGGACCGGACCGTGGAAAGAGAAGCGCTCCGAAAATGGCCGCTTCTCTTCACCTTTCTTCTAGGGGTCCACGGTCCGCTTCTACTCTGCCTCTGGGCAAGGCGGAGCATGCCAATTCGCTCCTGCTTCTACGCTTCTAATCGGAGCGGAGCACATGCCTAGTAAACGTATCGAGTGATATGCACAGCACTTACCTTTATTCAATTTCGTGTGATCATGCTAATATTAGCTGGAAGGGAGTTGTGAATGGAACCAAATGCAATAGAACATGCAATATTTCTGGTAACGCACTCCCTAGGGCATTCAGTCACTACAGGTATATGCTTATGTCAAAGAGGCACTGATAACTTTTCATAGACAGAAATAACCAAAAAATATATATCAGGATCTAGCATCACAGACTGATTTTCAGTTGAACAGAGTGGCCCAGAGGTGAGTAGGGGGTCACCAGTAAAGATACCAACATTTATGTAATCAGTTTGTCATGAATTTCAAAGCTGGAAAATTCAGTGCAACCCTATAACTTTGTTCCCTAGATTTGTTTAACTAGGGATGGGTGAATGTGTGATGTTTGAGAATGCTAGGATTCTCCAAACATCTTATTCCTTGTCTCGTTCCTGTTCCTGCATCCTGTTCCTGCATGCAGTCACTGCTTGCTCTGCACAAATGAAGGATTTGTGCAAACTGAGCAGTGATCAAATGGGAGATTTGCACAAAACTCCCCAAATTTGTGCACATCTATGAATTTGTGAAAATTTCCTTCATAGACTAAAGTGGGACTGATCCAGTCTACTGAGAACATTTGCACAAATTAGGAAATTTGCACAAGTTCAACTGGGAATCAGGAATGAGACAAACACAAGCCCAAGTTTGACAATTTACAAATAGTTTTAGCAGACTCACACTCACCTTTGAAGCTTCGAACTGGGCATGCTGGCTTGTTTTGCGAGCAAAATCTAAATTCTCCTACTTCCTTCACTTTAACATACATACCCAAGGTTAGTTGAACAGGATGGTTGTATTACAGTTACCAACTAGTATATGATGTAACTGAAGTTTAGTTGGATTTGAATCTCTGGCTATCAGCTGTCCATGCTGTCTATCTTTTGTAGCAGTTCATCAAACTGTGACTTCTTCCTAATATTGTGTCTTAGCAGAATAATGATAGGACAGCCCTTCCCAATCTGGTACCTCGAGTTGTTTTGGACTTCAGCTTACATCAGTCTCAGCCAGCATGGCCAATGGTCAGGAATGCTGTGCGTTGTACTCCAAAATACCCTGAAGGTCCCAAGTCAGAGAAATCTGGCCTAGATGTTTTAGAAGGATTTACTGATTTGTAGTTAAAAGAAGAAGAAGCTAGTACCATTAACCCCCTTCACAGAAGTGCTGAGTGTGCTACACTGTCTGCTCCAGGTTTGGGGAGTCTCTTGGGCTTCTTTTCTGAGCCTTTGCCATCTCTGTGCAGAGAAGTATGTGGAATTTGTTACAGTTCATCTTTGACCAGAATTTAACCACTTCACATCTCCCAGAAGCAAACACAAACTCAAATGCAATCTGTCAAAGTCCATACATTTTCAAGCTTGAGATGTGATTGGCGTACCAAAGAAAATGCAATGGACAACATGTGAAACATGTGCATGTGAAAAAAGTACAAAATATGTAGGTTTTTTTGAAAATGAGCACAAGTGTGCGCATTTTAAAAATGTGCACAATTGGTGCATACATTTGGAAACATGTGCCTGAAAATAGGAACAAATTATTCTGAAAACAAGAAGAAGAAGAAGAAGAAGAAGAAGAAGAAGAAGAAGAAGAAGAAGCAGCAGCAGCAGCAGCAGCAGCAGCAGCAGCAGCAGCAGCTCACAATTGGATAAGGATATGAGTTGAAAACGTTGAGGTGGAAATTAGAGAACCTAAATGAGCTCATATTTTGCTGATTTGCTCATCCCTACCTCTTCTCCTTTACTTTCTAACACACTCTAGGCCCAGTCTGCACAAGTACCTAGAAGGAAAGCACAAAGCCAGTGGAGAATGTGGATCCATCTCTTCGCTCTTGTCATGGTTTCATTATTTTTGACTATAGATGATAAGTTGGATGCTAGCTGTTTTGGTAAGCACTTAACCTAAGCCATTGAAAAAAAATGTGCAAAAATGAACAAATCTTGGTGGTTTTCTGGTTGGAGGCTACTTCAGTTTTTCAGTTGTTGGGAGTCACCTGGGTGCAGCCAACAAGTCCATAAACATGTTGAGAACCAAGGCCATCTATCACTGACTATATATTGTACACCTCATGCAGGAACACAGCTCTACATATTCAAAAGCGACTGCTTTCTTTGCCTGCCATCTTCCGTCCTGTCACGTTTTATGAGATCATGGTAGTACTACTATGTTTAGACGATTGTGTCTGTTTTCCTGACACACATTGCTTGATGTAAACATAATATGTGATGGCTGATCTTGGACAGAAGCCCAAATTGAGTTGTACAACTGTATTTAGACTTCACGTCTGCTTGCATCCCTGCTGATGCTACTACTGAAAACAAGCTGTTTCCCTGCTTGTATGGCCAAAAGTCTATCGAACTCCCAAACCCCCTGAACACTTCTAGACATGACTCTCTGTCAAAGAACCTCTATTTATGGTCAGTTTATAACTGATTTGGTGAGTTGTTTCTAATAGCAGAAATGGATATAATTGGTAGCTTGATTTTCTTAACTTTATTATATACCATATTTTATGTAATTGAAACATTTTTAAAAAATCAAGAAACCTCCTTCAACCACAAAGGGGATATTATTCAGTGAGGCTTTCATCCTCCTATTATGAGACGGTCCCTGACCTCTTCCTTTTTATATGCAAGCCTACTTTACAAGCAGTATATAAAAAGTAGTTCTCCATTGGAAACCTATAAAAGAATATATATATATATATTATATGTACTCTTTTACTACACTATTTATTATCTCTTATTATTGCTACATATACCTTAAGGGAAGTTACCAAAAGATTCTATAACTTCTAAGATGGCTGCTGCACAGCTGCTTATAACAATGTACCCCCGTCAATGTCATATCCTCAGGCAACAGAAACTTAATTATACAGTAGTTATATTTAAAGAAAAGTAAGCACAGATGCTATTGTTTGAAGAGGTTCTCTCCATTCTATTACAGAAGACCCTTGACACATGAAAACATCAACATGCTCTCTTATATTTGGTGCTAGTTCCCAAATATCTACCACTGTTTTTATTCAACTACATTCCCAGCTGCTCAGTGTGAAATACCACCGCAGGGGTTTCCAGGCACAGGGCAAACAGCATTGTTGGGTAGAAGAGGGTTGGGTTGGGCTTTATTGCCTAGCCCCCATGACAGCCCCAAAATGGATATTTCTATTGGATCAAGGTGTGAAAGAACTAGTAATATGTAGGTGCTGTTTTATTTTCTATTCTGTGTGGAACTGTTCTTACATGTTCCCTGCTCTTCTTTTCTGCATCATCATCATCATCATCATCATCATCATCATCATCATCATCGATTTAAAGTATTTGTAACATGTTCTTCATCCAAAAAGGCTCCCAGAGAGGCTCACATATCAAAAAGGCTCAAGCTTATAAAAATTGCAACACAAAAAGGAGAAAAAAGTAGGGGTGTGCACGGACCCCCCGCTCCGCCTCACGGGCCGATCCAAAATTTTTGGATCGGCCCGCTCCGCTCCACGTCGCCCATACTCCGCTCCTCTTTGCCGCGGAGCTCCGGCTCCGAATCGGAGGGGAGTGGCGCCAGGTAAGGCCAGGAGAGGAGGGGAGGTTACTGGGCCCTGCCGCCGTCGCCGCCCTTGCGGCGACGGCGGCAGAGCCCGGTAAGGGACCAAGGGGGAGGGGGGCCTTACCTGCCTCCGTCCGCGATCCGTCGGCTTCTTCAATTGAGCCTGCGGTTCAACCAGGAAGTCTGGGCCACAAGTGTGGCCTAGACTTCCTGGTTGAACCGCGGGCTCAATTGAAGAAGCCGACGGAACGCGGATGGATGCAGGTAAGGGAGGGTAGGTTTTTTTTTTTACCGGGCCTTGCCGCTGTCGCCGCATGGGCGACAGCGGCAGGGACCGGTAAACCCCACTTACCTTTCCAGCAGAGCTCCGGATCGAGGTGAAGGATCCACCTTCACCTTGATCCTCTTCGCCACACTCCGCCGGCCCCCCAATCCTCTTCGTCTCCGCCTTAAGGGCAGGCGAAGCCCCCCGCTCCGCTTCTAATTCGCCGGTCCGATTAGAAGCGGAGCACATCCCTAGAAAAAAGGGCAGAGGAGGAAGGGGAACCTCACAAGTTGGATCTTGTGTCCTTCCAGGTGTTGGGTAGAGATGCGAGGGACTGGGGGGAAAGCTGAAAAAATGGGGTGTTTCCCTCATGTGGCGTAGTAACAAAAGTGTTGGACTGGGAGTCATGAGATCCAGATTCTAGTGTCCACTTGGCCATGGAAGCTCACTGGGTGACTTTGGGCCAGTCACAGACTCTCAGGCCAACCTACCTCACAGGGTTGTTATTGTAAGGGTAAAATGGAGAGGAGGATTATGTATGTCGCCTTGGGTTCTTTGGAGGAAAAAAGGTGGGATATAAATGCATTTTTTTTTTTGTCTGGGTCCCTCCATTTTTGTCTGCCCCCCCCAGGCCTTCACATCTGTAGTGCTGTGTCCGTGTGATGTGCTCCCGAGCTACACATTAAAAAAAAATGTCTGTGTTGTGCATGAGGTTTGAGCAGGGCATGTTATGAAACTTACATATGTTTAATGCTATAGTGTGATTAGCAATTGTGTTGATGTAACCTTGTATGTAGTGTAGTGTATGTGATGGGAACATACACTAACTCTCTAGTGTGAAGAGTTAGTCAAATTTCTATCTTTCAGGTTGCTTAATGGAGCTTTGGCTGGACCTCTTTATTCCCTGGAGCTGTTCTGTGTTTTTGATTATCTCCCCTCCCCTCCCCTGGTTATATGAAGCAAATCACATCAGTGATAGTTCAACATGTCTCATTCCTTGTGACATGCCATGTAGCTACGTGAGCATCATTTGGTGACTTGCTGCATTGTGCCAGAGTGAAGAGGATCTGTGTGATGTTGTCATCTTTGACTCAGCATCACCTTGAGCAAAGGGCAGGCCCACATGACAAAAGACAGAAGATGATGGTTTTAGATATGTAGTCCCCTCGAGCCCTGTGGGGGGTTACCCAAGAATACAAAAGATGTTGTTCATAACATCTCTTTTACTATATAAAATCGTGTGCTCACTAACTGGAACTTCAGCTGCTATTAGAAAAAAACAACAACTGCCGATAGAGCAAAAGGGCAAAGGGGTGACATCTGGCATAACAGACGTTTGGAGGCAATTTTGGCATAGAGCCTGCATTAAATAGACGAAACAAGGGGGAAGGCTATGGAGACATAAAAAGTAAGAGAACATAATGCAAACCTGACTTTTAATCTCGAACAACTGCAAAGCTGACAAAACTGTTTTTAAATGGGTGGTATCTTCAAAGGATATGATTACCTGGCTTCTGTCTAAATAGCCTACTTCAAGTTCCAGTGATTTCTCTCCTGGGCGACTAGATTTCTCTTTATAAGTGCATTGCAACTAATTTCTGATGAGGCAAATGCCAGGACTCAAGCCTTCCCTTTAATGCCAAGGATTCAAACATGACCTGTACCACAACAGATTACTTGTCCCTCTAACCCAGGCATGTCTATACCTCCCGGCATTCCGGGAGGGAGTGGGGAGGATCTCACAATATTCTTCTTGTGAGATCCTCCCCTTTTGGTATGTTTAATGCCATTTTAGTTGTAGATTTGTGTACACAAAACTGCTGACTGTGCTCCAGACCCTCTTTTTAATATATGTCCATCTTCTTCACCAATGAGGAGAACAGTTACCTATAAAACTATCTACCATGGGGAACTCTTTTTGTTAATGTAATGAAGAGGTGATTTGTTCTTGACCATGGGTCAAGATTGGCTGGATACCACCTCTTGTCCTGCTATTAGGCTCCCTTGGGACCAAATGGGATTCCTTATTGTTGTTATTAATAACAGCAACAATGCCAGTGAGTCCACTCCAGGATTTAAGATTATTTCCATTGCCCACCTAACCTATTTAGAGACATGGGTATCCCTATTACCATCTGTGAAATTTTTTAAGATATGTGAAGATGATGGCTGCTGCTAAATATCCGTCGTATCTTGTTCCCATCACTACAGCAGCATTTTGTAGAAGCAAAATACATCATCCTGAATGCCATGGTGGTGGTGCCATCTTGGACTGAGATATGGAAACCCTAGTTTCAAATAAGTGTTCTCTTGTGAGGAAGTCTGTGTGTGTGTATGAGGAAGGGAGCAGGGAGGGGGAGATAGATAGATAGATAGATAGATAGATAGATAGATAGATAGATAACAGCCTTTAGTAGGCTTCAGTGAAAGCTATCACCCTTTCAAACTTTCTGATATATTGTCCTGTCAGATGAGCACATGGTTGCTGTGCTTCATACACCATCTTCCTTCAGTCAGCCCTTGGATGATGTGAAACATCATGAAGATGTATTTTCCAATTCTCTGTACAAGCTCTGTGGTTATGAGTTATATTTTATGAAACAGGAACAGAAACAGTTCAAAATGGACTGTTTCAATGGTGTCTGAAAGTACACCATTCGTTTGGGGAAAGCGAAGTTTATCCTCTGTGAAAGTTAATTTATAAGCCCCATCTTTCAGCATTTTTGTGGACAACCATGTGCCCTCTGACCAACCATGGCACAAATGTGTTCCTGATTAATTCTTCATCCCTACTAAAAGGAGACAGAATGGACTGCTGTGTTTTGTCAGTAAATGACACAAATGCCTTTTTTTCCTTTTTAAAATCACTTCAGTGGTCTCTCCAATTACCTAAATTTACACAAAACAATCTGAGTAATGCTGCCAACAGAGTCAGCATTAAAACCACAGGTACAATGCACCCGTATTTCAAATATTTCCCATTGATTTCACTAGAGGAGAACTAAATTCAATCCCACTTTCTACTAAATTCAATGGAAAGTGGACAATATTTATTTATGGCCTCTCCAACCTTTCTTCCAAGGTGTTTAAGGTGACCTGCATGACCCTCCTCTTCCCAATTTGATCTTCGCTACAAACCTGTGAGGTAATTAGGCTGAGTGGCTGGCCAAAGACTACCCAATGAGTTTCATGGTTGAGTGGGGGTTTAAACTTTAGCATATTCCTAGGGTTTTGAGTGTGGTGCTCATGGACACCTCTCTTGTCACTTGCCAGGCTTCCTGACCTTCCTTATTTTTATTTCATTAGGTTTAAAAAAGATTAAACATTAAAAATGGGAATATGCCATGTTACAAAGCCAAGTGCTGTCTTCCAGTACCATCTTTAAGAGTGGGTTTGTATTTTAGAACTCAGCTCCCCACCTGTGCCTTCCACTGAGGTTCTTGGGCAAGTTACTTTTCTTCTAGCCTCACCATTTTGCCTTCTGGGAAATGAGTGTTTTGTAACTGGCCATGCCCATGAAGGCAGCCATTTTATGAGTGGGCAAGGCCACCGTGACAGCCATTTTGTGAGAGTGCCCATGTTACTCTCTCAAAATCCACAATGGTTTGGGGGAACCCTAATCTATTCTATTCTAGTCTAATGCTTTAGCTACTATACCACATTGAGTCTCAATGCCTCTTGTTCTTTTTTTTTTGAGGGAGGACGACAAAGACAGAACTTGTGTTTGGTTTAGCATATTCATAAGAACGAATGAATTCCTTTGCAATCTTTGACCCATCTATTCCAGCACACTGTTTCGCAAAAAGCCCAGTTTGATACCTTTGTAAACCCTTATGTCATCCTTTCAAAAGGTAATCTGCCTCCATTTTTCAGTAAAATTCCATAAGGGTGTGATCTTGTGGACTCTGGGAGAATGTCCCAGACACCACAGGATATAGTAGATCTCCCTCTCTGTGGAGAGAGGTATCCACCTTCAGATGCTTCCCCATGGCAAACCTAAAGCCTTCCCATCCCCCAACATGCACCCAGAACAGGGGGTGGGGTATGCCAGGCCTGGAGTTGGTGTATGTATTTTTCCCTCTCATTGGGACCGATGAGAAGGAAAATGTAAGGAAAAAAGCAGCTGGGAGGGGGGAAGGAAAAATGCTGCCCCTTCCATCATGGCAGTGCAAACCCAGCAGGGCATAGGAAGTGGTGGTTTATCTGCTGTGAATTCTCCTTTGGGTATTCCCAGTGAATTGCTCCCTAAGTATGGAATATGAGAAAGACTTCCTTCATCTATCTTAAATGCCCTGCCAATCAAATTTATTTGATGACCACTTTACAGTCCTATTTTATAAATCTCTATCTTGTCCTCCCTCCTTTTGCTGCTTTCTAAAATCCCCAATTGATGTTGCCTTTGATCATATATCGGGATGCTCTGGGCTCTTGCCCATTTTAGCTGTCTTTTCCAAATGTTCCATTTGTATCTTTTCCAAATGTTCCATTTGTATATTTTTATGAGATGGGGTGACCAGAACTGCACACATTATGTGTGGCGGTACCATAATTAAGACATTTTCATGGACATTCTTGACAAATATATTACTAAGTTTACCCTTCCCACTGGCATAACCAGCGGGATGCCATTTGACGCTCATCAAACTAAGATCATTTTGAAATTACCACCGTTCATTTAAAGCAGTGGTGGAGAAAGTTTGGCCTTGGCTTTGCATAGCCAATGCATGGTGACGAGAGTAGCAACAACGGAAGAGGCATATGTTTTAAAGGCAGATAGTCTCCTTTTGTACTAGTACCTCCTTTTGATATTTCCTCCTTTTAGCATAGTGTTCCATCGTTGTTTTTCAGTTAGCATGAGAGAAATGATCGACAATGAGACTGCTTGAGCTTGCGTAGGAAGCAGCCTCATTCATGGTGCATGAAATGGACTGTAAGTTTCTGGTGCTTAAACAAATAACATTGAGAGCATCAAGGAGTTCTTCTGTAGCTGTCCCCACTCCAGTGGTCCTTTAAGCTTCCTAACAAACCGAATTAGCTCTTGTATTCAATGGGTAACTACAGGGCATGTTAAATTTATGTGCTAGTTGCAATAGTGTGTTATAAATTCTTAAGAATTGTGCATTTGATGTCATGTAGTCTGCAGGGAGTTTGGGTGGGTGGGTGTTCATTCAATACACACACACACACACCCTCTGGTTTTGGTTCTGGACCCCTGAAATAAGGAGTAACATTTGGAAACATACAAATAAATGTTTTTGTTATTAATGACTGTGCCGCTAAGATGCAGGATTGCATAGAAAGAAATGTAAAGTCAACATAAGAACAGGAACAAATTATGGGAAAAGAACAGAATTTTTCCACACAACCCAACCCTTTGAAAGTTAGAATCTTCACTTTTTAAAAAATCCTGTTCAATTCTAATCTTACTGTTTCCGCTCTATTTTTCCTCTTCCCAGCAACTGCTTCTGCCAATGTTTGCATTTTATCAAAGTCAATTGAGAAATTGACCAAGAAAGGGAAATATAGATCAATAGGCAAACATTTTCACTGTCATTGCAGAGATATAATTGAAAGAGAGGAATGGTGGGGTTTTTTTAACACTATTGGAAAATTTCTGAATCGTTTGGGCTTAACCCAAATAAGTAATAATGTGCTATTGTTACAGAAAGTAGCAGTGAAATAAATATAGATCTTGAATAAACTGAGGGTCAATATCATGGGATAGGAATAGGACTGACCTATTCTCACCATGATCTGGGTCAAGATCACAGCTTTTACTGTAGGCAGAAGTATTTCCCCTCCCCCCAGTTCTGTTGGAGGTGAGTGTTATTACATCTTCTTCCATGATTTGGAGGGCTTGGAGCATGTGAAATAGAAAGCTATACTAGAAGCCTCTTGGCATAATGGAAGCCTCTAATCCATCAGTGCAGAAACATTGATCTATCACTAGATCAGGGATCTTTGGGGTGACAGGGGTGGCTGTAGCTCTTCTCTGTCATCCTGGTATGCCTATGATCAAGTGCATACTTTTATTTTAAAATTTCCTCCTTCTGGATTGGAGAATGTAGTGTCTTCCTCCTTGGATGGATACCATGGGGGGGGGAATCCACTCCTAGAGTGGATTAAATAATGGAAATGATTTTGGGTTCTATGAGACACCCTGAAGTTTTGATTAGTGCTGTGCCGAAAATTTCAACCATTCCATTTTCAGCATTTTTGGGGGGTGGGAAATGAAAACTCAAGCAAAAGAGGCTGAGAGATGTGAGAATTTCAGAGAATTTTCTTCTTGGGGAGTGGAACAGGTTTCCCACATACCTTTTAAAATGTAGCCAGTTGTTGAGGGGTCTTCTTTATTTCTTTTCTTTTTCTTAAAAAAAACCATCCCCAGCACTTTCAGATGCCCAAGACTGCATATTGGATGCCTATTGGAGAGGGTGAGGTCACATGGTCTCCAATAGGCATTCACTGCTGGGCTCATCGAAATGCTGGAGGAAGAGGGTGTTTTTTTTATTTTGTTTTTAAAATAGAAACAAGGGCCCTCAGCAATTGGCTACACTATAAAAACGTAGGAGAACATTCTCTGAATTCCCCGCTCCCTGCAAAAGAGGCAGAAAAAACAATGCCTCTTTCACAGGGATAGAGAAAGTTCCCAAAAATAGGGGGCAAGTTTTGGCCAAGCACTAGTTTTGATAGAGCTGTTTTTCCTTTCCTGCTAAAACTTTGCAGAATCAATCCAGATGGCCTTTGTTCATACCTAGTTTGGGAATTACCCTTTGAGAACTTAGGCTGTTTCTACACCTGCCTTCCCCCCTGGGATCATCCTGGGATCGTTCCTCTGCATCCAAATGACACACAGGCGATCCCAGGAACAGGCAGGGATGATCCGTACATTTGCCTGGGATAATCCTTAGGTGTAGAAAGGGCCATTGCCTTCCACTGAACAGGTATGGTTCTGTAAATACATAAATAAAATTTGTGATATATATATACCATAGCATCATAGAATAGTAGAGTTGGAGTCCAACCCCCTGCTTAATGCAGGAATCCACCCTAAAGCATACCTGACAGATGGTTGTCCAGCTGCCTCTTGAATGCCTCTAATGTGGGAGAGCCCACAACCTCCCTAGGTAACTGGTTCCATTGTTGTACTGCTCTAACAGTTAGGAAGTTTTTCCTGATGTCCAGCCGGAATCTGGCTTCCTGTAACTTGACCCAGTTATTCAGTGTCCTGCACCCTGGGATGATCAAGAAGAAATCCTGGCCCTCCTCTGTGTGACAACCTTTTAAGTAGTTGAAGAGTGCTATCATGTCTCCCCTCAATCTTCTCTTCTCCAGGCTAAACATGCCCAGTTGTTTCAGTCTCTCTTCATAGGGCTTTGTTTCCAGACCCCTGATCATCCTGGTTCCAGACCCCTGAACACCCTCCAGCTTGCCTGTGTCCGTCTTGAATTGTGGAGCCCAGAACCAACTCAGCCACAATCTGTAGTGTTTAAGCCATAGTTATTTTATTGATTTTATTTAGAAAAACAGTATTAGAAGTGTAATAACTACAAATTAATATTAAACATCTTCCATTGGAATCATTCAAATTCTGCCACCACTGCATCCATCTTGTCATCCAGGTTATAAAAAATTTGCAAGGGATACAACTGGTTCAGTTTTTGTTTTGTATTTTTGCACCGTTGCACAGGATTATGTGTGAGATAAAGCTTTCCCTTGTCCAGAGGAACGTCTAGCATAAGGCCACAGCTGGAAATAGACGCTAGACAAAATAGGCAATTAGCCAGTACTCACAGGGCACCCTGCTTTTATTCAACCTCCGACCATATTTTCAGCTATAGAGACAAAATCATCCTTTTTTGTCAGCGGAAACAT
Organism: Elgaria multicarinata webbii; assembly: GCF_023053635.1. Taxonomy (NCBI): domain Eukaryota; kingdom Metazoa; phylum Chordata; class Lepidosauria; order Squamata; family Anguidae; genus Elgaria; species Elgaria multicarinata. The sequence goes on along the minus strand of NC_086179.1, from coordinate 63,076,763 downwards.
CACACATTTTCAAAACCAGAGATCATCACTAACAAGTTCTGTTGGGAAAATGAGACTGGGTACAAAGAATGTACAGCACACATCTTCAAAACGAAGACAGAAAATGAATTCTGTGGAAAGGGATATAAGGGATCAAAATCTTCTTTGAGACTTACCCAGGCTCCTAGTTGCTTTGGGAAAGGAGCTCATTTCCAATGGAGTGATCAGGTCAAGTATTGAAGGAGAGCAGAACTTTGGCTCTGTGTTATGCCTGGTGTAGAATTGTGGCTAAGGGTGAAGTATCCCTTTTTTACCTCACCTAGTCAGGTGGCTGTATACAAATTAGGGATGTGCAAGATTTTGTTGTTGTTAAATAGTTACTCCATTCATTTTCATTCTTAAATGTTTCATTCATTTAATCCTGTGTTCATTTGTTCAACCATTCATTCCTTTTCATATGTTCTCCTAGTCCTTATTGTTGCTAAGCCAAAATCAGTCTTATTTAAATAAACTTATATTCTTACCCTGCTTACCCATGCCTACATGGGCTATTGGGTGGATTAAAAATAAAATAATTAACTATTAACTAAATAAAGAAACAAAATCCCCCTTCCTCTGTTACTTCCCTCTGTCTTTTTTAAAATTGTCTTTTTTAAAAAATTGTAATCCCTTTGGACCTGTAATTCTTGTTCTTTGGTAATTATGTTAATTCAGCCAGTAAGTAACCAGCATGTACTACGTGGTTTGGAAGGCACTGTGGCTTATTTATCACTCTGCAATTGTGTGATCTGGTTTATTGAGTTACAGACATGTGCATTCATTTAACACACACACACACACACACACACCCTCCAGATGTTTTCGCCTACAACTCCCATCGTTCCTCACCATTGGCTATCTGGACTAGGGCTGATGGAAGTTGCAGTCCAACAACAAATTCCAAAGGAAAATTCCATTTGTTTCTCATTCATTTCTACTGGGTTTTTTTTAAAAAAAGAAAAAGTTTGGAGCAGGTTCCATCTGTTACAGAAGTGTTGTGGAAAAGGGTGGAGGAGAGTGAGAACATGCCTGTATATCTTTATTTTACTGTCTTTAAAATAGAGACATTTATTTATTTATTTATTTATTTATTACATTTCTATACCGCCCAATAGCCGGAGCTCTCTGGGCGGTTCACAAAAATTAAAACCATTCAAAGTATAAAACAACAGTATAAAACCATAATATAAAATACAATATAAAAGCTCAACCAGATAAAAACAGCAGCAATGCAAAATTACAAATTTAAAACACCAAGTTAAAATTTATTTATAGACTGTTAAAATGCTGGGAGAATAAAAAGGTCTTCACCTGGCGTCTAAAAACATATAATGTAGGTGCCAAGCGAACCTCCTGAGGGAGCTCATTCCACAGCCGGGGTGCCACAGCAGAGAAGGCCTTCCTCCCGGTAGCCACCTGCCTCACTTCCTTTGGCAGGGGCTCATGGAGAAGGACCCCTGAGGATGACCTTAGGGTCTGGGCAGGTACATATGGGAGGAGGCGTTCCTTCCGATAACCTGGCCCCAAGCCGTTTAGGGCTTTAAAAGTTAATACCAGCACTTTGAATCGGGCCCGGACCTGGACTGGCAGCCAATGAAGCTGGAAAAGGACTGGCATAATGTGGTTGCGTCGGCCAGTCCCTGTTAGTAAACGGGCTGCCCTGTTTTGTACCACTTGAAGTTTCCGGACCGTTTTCAAAGGCAGCCCCACGTATAACACATTGCAATAATCCAAACGAGAGGTTATCAGAGCATGGATAACTGTAGCTAGGCTATCTCTGTCCAGATAAGGGCGCAGCTGGTATATCAGCCTAAACTGATAAAAGGTGCTCTTTGCCACTGAGTTCATCTGTGCCTCAAGTGACAGTTCTGGATCCAAGGGCACCCCCAAACTACGGACCCGATCCTTTAGGGGGAGTGCAACCCCGTCCAGGACAGGGCAAACATCACCTTGCCAGACAGATGAACCACCTGCTAACAGTACCTCCGTCTTGTCTGGATTGAGTTTCAGTTTATTAGCCCTCATCCAGTCCATTACCGTGCCCAAACACTGGTTCAGAACAGTCACTGCCTCACCTGGGTTTGATGAAAAGGAAAGGTAGAGCTGGGTATCATCCGCATATTGATGACACCTCAGTCCACATCTCCGGATAAACTCCCCCAGTGGCTTCATGTATATGTTAAACAGCATAGGGGATAGGATAGAGCCCTGTGGAACCCCATGGCTTAGGAATCATGGCACAGAGCAATAATCCCCCAGCACCACCTTCTGGAATCGGCCATCCAAGTAGGAGCGGAACCACTGCAACGCAGTACCTCCAACTCCCAGCTCAGACAACCTATCCAGAAGGATACCATGGTCGATGGTATCGAAAGCCGCTGAGAGGTCCAGGAGAACCAACAGGGTCTCACTCCCTCTGTCTCTCTCCCAGCAGAGGTCATCCCACAGGGCGACCAAGGCAGTTTCCGTTCCAAAACCAAAGCTGTGATGTCCTCTTCCTCCTGGGATGTCACGCGCTGCATGTAGACTGAGGGAGAGGATTTCACAATTATCACATAGCGAGATCCTCCTCCTCCACCCCCCTCGTCTAGCCATGCCCCAAGACTTATTTCAATCTGTTGTAGATTTCTCTGACCTCCCTAGGCAGGAGAGAGGCAGGGGGTCCTATGAGGCCAGGGTAGGCGGCACGCAGCCCATGAGCTATGTGTTGTCCTTCCCTGATCTATATTACACCATTGCAGTCAAGATCCAAAGATACATGCACCCTTCCTTTCAGAGATGCAACTTTGCTAAGAATTAAACAACAGCAACAACATTATTTTTTTAAAAAAGGCTTTTCACAGGGTGGTAATGAAAGTTGCCTCCTTTTCTTTATAAAAGGCAATGAAGGAGGGTGCAAGTGCATTTAACTCCAGGCATGTGTACGCATTCCCATAGCATACTTTATTGCCGATGTATGTGAATTGGCTGTCACTGCAATTGTTTCCGCCCCCCTGCCCCCATACCATGAAAAGATATTTCTTTCAGCTGCGTGGGAGGATGTGGAGAAAACCTGTGGTAACTCATTGCACAGAGAGATTTTCTTTTTCTTGTAAAAACAGGAAGAGGCCACCCCTTATGAACTTTTAGGATCAAGGCATAGGGAGAAGGAAAGCTCTACTCTCCAAGAAGAAACACACAGTGCAACAAATACCTGCAATTTGACTCTGCGCTAAGGATGAACCATCACTTTCACCTACTGCTGCTGCTTTATTCGTCAGGAAGTGACAGAAGGAGCCTTGTTAAAATAGATTTTAAAAAAACAAGCAGCCACTGGCTTTTATCTCTGTTGCTCTTTGCTTATTGTCACCCCTCCTTTCTTAACTAGAAAACAGAAAAAACAAAGCAAAATTCCCAAATCCATATTAGTGTAATACCTTTATGAGGCAAACCAAAAGATTACAAAAAATGCACATTTTTGTGTGTCATCAGATGGGGGGGATCGCATTTCCCCACCGTCACTCCCCCCTCACTTCTGCCCCACAATACTTCCTCTTTTTTTACATGGGGAAGAAAGAGGAAGCAAACAATGACCATGAGGCCCATTCAGTGTGCATTTTTATCCTGCTCCTTCTCCTGTACACAGCAGGAAATGGTGGGACATATTGCTAGAGCTGAAAAAGTCAGATTTTCTTGTGGGGGCGGGGCGGTTTGTGATGGGGAAACAAGGGGGTGGGAGGGGCAGAAGGGGTGGGAGATGCATGGGAGGCAGACAACATAATGAAAAGGTCTGCGAAAAACTGAGCGGCCAGTAATGAGCATGAAATGAGAAGCTCATCTGATGATGCTCTTTGTCAACTTCTGCTTGACCTAATAAAGGTCTTACACTAATGTCAATTTTGGGTTTTTCCTTAACTAAGCTTTTTGATGCTTCCTTTTTCTATGCTTATGCCACTGCTGATTCTTTTGCACCTTGTTGATTCCATTTCACAAGCAGTCCCTACCACTTGAACAATGGCGCTATAGTGCTTCTCAGGGGAACTTGCATAGGTGTTCACAAGGGGTGTGCTGGGTGTGCCTAGGCACACCCTAATGTCTCAAGCAATAAACTGAATTAAGGGAACCATTGAGTAGGAATCCAGAGGGGGTTCCAGACTCAGCAGAAATGGCTTCTCTGCCACCACTCCAAAGAATCGCTGCTTCTGAGAGAGCACCATTGTTCCTGGCAGCAGGAGTGAAAAGGAATCACTCTGCTGGGATCCTCTCTGAAGAGAGCCATGCTTCAAAGAGACCAAGAGGAGGGGCCCTGAATGCTAATATTGCCTTGTAAGCCCCTCCTCTGGCCAGTGTCACCACAAAGCCCCACTAATACTGAGGCTTGAGGAGCATGGGCTGGGCTGAAAACAACAGAATCAAATTTAATAGGGATAAATGCCAAGTTCTACATTTGGGAAATAGAAACCAAATGCACAGTTACAAGATAGTGGATACTTGGCTCAGGAATACTACAAATGAAGGATCTTGGAATTGTTGTAGATCGCAAGCTGAATATGAGCCAACAGTGCGATATGGCTGCAAGAAAGGCAAATGCTATTTTGGGCTGCATTAATAGAAGTATAGCTTCCAAATCATGTGATGTACTGGTTCCTCTCTATTCAGCCCTGGTTAGGCCTCATCTAGAGTATTGCATCCAGTTCTGGGCTCCACAATTCAAGAAGGACGCAGACAAGCTGGAGCGTGTTCAGAGGAGGGCAACCAGGATGATCAGGGGTCTGGAAACAAAGCCCTATGAAGAGAGACTGAAAGAACTGGGCATGTTTAGCCTGGAGGGGAGAAGATTGAGGGGAGACATGATAGCACTCTTCAAATACTGAAAAGGTTGTCACACACAGGAGGGCCAGGATCTCTTCTCGATCCTCCCAGAGTGCAGGACATGGAATAACGGGCTCAAGATAAAGGAAGCCAGATTCCAGCTGGACATCAGGAAAAACTTCCTGACTGTTAGAGCAGTACGACAATCGAATCAGTTATCTAGGGAGGTTGTGGGCTCTCCCACACTAGAGGCCTTCAAGTGGCAGCTGGACAACCATCTGTCAGGGATGTTTTAGGGTGGATTCCTGCATTGAGCAGGGAGTTGGACTCGATGGCCTTGTAGGCCCCTTCCAACTCTGCTATTCTATAATTCTATGATCTCCTCCGTACCTCCCCCCACCCACCTGCAATGGACCTCTCATGGTCAGGCAAGCCAAACGTGGAGTAAGGCATCAATGTCTATGGTGTTTAATAAATAAATGAATAAATCCCTGGGTGCACAACCTAATGAAATATGCTGCACACGCCTATGGCAACCTGAAATGAGTGGAAATGCTTGTTTCTGGAAAGGGGCAGGTCAGCATTGCTCATGTAAGGGAGCTCTGCCGATCTGTCCCGATCCAGAAATAAGCATTTCTGCTCATTTCAGGGCTTCCTCTAGGAAGAGCTAAATCTCTGCTGTATAAGTGGTAGGTCCTGCATGTGCAATTGAATTGGTGGGACCCACTGCTTGCAGAAGAGAATCAGCAGGGCAGAAGGGAATCTGTATGGGCTTGGGGAGGGGGGCACTGGATAAGACCCTGTGTTCCTTCCTGGATGCTTTCTAATTTCTTAAAACTGAATTCAGTTACAAGTGAATTCTGGTCTCTTTCCATTCTTTTTCCTTCTCATTTTTTTTGTTCAAGGTAATTCTCTTTTTTTGGCCCTCAAGTTTATAAACATGTGTTATCTTTCATGATTCCCTTACATTCTTCTTATAAATCTACTCAGTGCTAAATCTTGTTCCTTTCATCTTGACAATGTCTATAAATCATCCTCCCCCACGAACTATGGGTCAAACTACATGACATGTCAGGAACTCCCAAGATTAGATTTTCCATGATTTTTTTTAAAGTTAAAAGCCCCAGGAGTCACAAAATCAGATTAGGACCATGGTCCTGGAGCCATGCCATTTCCCAATAGACATCTCTCCCAACTACACGCCTGAAGACACTATTTCTCTTCTTGGGGGTAGGAGGTGGGAACATACAAGTATCATATAGGAAAATACTGCCTGGACACACACAGAACGGCAACGTAGATCATTTCTAAATTGGATTTAACAAAGAAGTAGATCTAATAAAATGTGAACTTCTGACAGATTTGTCCTTGGCTTAGGATATTATGCTATAGGATTTGAGTCTTCAGCTTTCATCATAGATCAGCCGGTAACCATCTTATGCATATTCCAGCTACAAAGGTGTCACCTAGGAACTGTATATTATGACATTCCTGCTAGATCAGGCATGCTTCCATCTTTTACTTAAATATTTCAAGCATTTCCTACATTTTGTGATATAAGAGCATTAAACATAAAATAATACATACTACTTGAACACCCTTCAATTAAAGCTTTTAAAGAATCATTTAAAAGCATTGCATTTTTAAAGATTAAAATACCTAACTCAATAACATTTCTAGCAAAATGGAATAGAATAGTTAATGAGGACTGGTGCCATTGTCCTTTTGAGGACAGAAGTAGGATCCTAAGAGAACCGATGTTGGGTACTGTAAGGAAATGTGTAGTGTGCTCTCATATTTAAACAATTTCTTAACTGCTTACATGTGTATTTCACAAAACAAGAATTTCTCTAACAATTAGTTATTCTACAATCCCGTCCCCACCCCAAGATCTCAGCCATGCTTCTGGGAAGTACTGTTTGTCAGCTTTTCTTAACTACACCTCTTTGTAAAACAAGATGGCACCTGCTTCTTTTTCATAGGTCCTCATGATCTTTTATGCTATTTTATGTTCACTTGCATCATAAGCTGGACACGTACATTGTTTAGCAGTTATTCATCCTTTCCCCAGTGTCCTTATCTGAGACATATTTCGCTCTTTTCCTGAGTCCAGCTGGAAAAATTTCATCTTTCCCATAGCAAGTTCCTAGGCCAGTGAAAGGCTCAGTCAAAAGTCACAGCAAGTCAGCACAAATGCTTCTGTCAGAATGCTTCATTAGAATCAAACTGATTCAACTTTCATAGGATAATACATTTTAATATATCATGTATTTCTCTATGAAAATTGTGAAGTTATGAATTAGATAGCACGTAAAAGAAAAATGCAGAAGACCAAATAACTCTATTTTGGATAAATATTTGCATGGTAGCTTAATATGAAGGTTGGGGCAGGAGACTTGCAAGATGCAAAGGCTTCTAGGGCAAACATTGGTCGACCTCTACAGTGACTTGGATAGTCTACTTGACAGAGGACCAAGAATTATTCTAAATGTGGTAGTAGGCATTTTCAACCACTTGAGTTTTATGTGTATGTGGATCAAAGATCACATTAGGCCTCTTGAAATTCTCCACCCTATTTGTGGATAGAAAAATCAGAGGGACACTTTATCTAGGGGAAGGACAAATTCTCCAACAGTTTCTCACAAGCTGGACTCCCCATTGTTAGGGTTTGTAGCACACCATTTTATTAAGGGTTTCTGTCTTTTTGGGTTTTTTGCCCTGCCATTGCAGCAACTGTGTTGTCCACAATCCCTCATATCTAGCATCATTCCTGGGCATTGGGTAGGGATAGGAGGAAAACATCCAGCACAATAAAAAATGGTGGAGAAAATTCCTTAGAGTGACATCATATTTCTAATTGTCATGTTTGTAAATTAAAATAAAATAATATATATATATATATATATATTATTTTATTTTAATTTACTTTAATTTTATTTTAATATATATTTCAAGGAGAGTAAGGAAAGAAAACTATCAGAACTTTTCTGAGAAAAATATGTTCTGAGAAGGTGTTTTATAATTTGTTTCAAATTTGATTTGGATGTATCATGTCAGCCTGCCGTGATTCGACTGCTTCAGGCTGAAGTGACCCAATCTGGTCCCAAACCAGATTTGGGTCAAGGTGAGTCAAATGGGCCCACTTCAACTCAGATTTGGGCTTCAGGACCAAGGTAAAGCACAGACTTACACTCATTTGCTCTGCAGCCTCCCAGGCAGCCCACACTTCCTGATTTGTAAAAGCCCTATGTGAGGAATTACCTCCTGATGTCTCCCCCTGGGCTTTAACTGAAGTGCAAGAGTTCAAGGAAGCCACATGTTGGAGAGATACATGAAAGACAGGACCCTCAACACAGTCCTCTGCCACCCCATAAATAAGTCAGGTACAAGAACCCAGAAGAACCAACCCATGAGAATTTGTTTAACATTTTCTTCTCCTTTGAATGTATTTTTAAAATCAATTTCATTTCTGTCAAATAAAATGAGATTTTTTTTAAAAAAAAGTAGAATAAATGATTGGCACAGCAGTAGTCCATCTGGAATACATACAACGAAAATAATTCTGATTGTGTAAATTCACACTTGATCTGTAGTAAATGCAAGCATATCAATAGCTGCTTTTGAAACACATGCAAATGGTTGTGCTAGCAGAAAGTAGATGTCCAGATGTTTTGGACTTCAACTGTCATAAGCCCTCTGCCAGCATGGTCAATGGTCTGGAATGCTGGGAGTTGAAGTCTAGAAGATCTAGAGATCTACTTTCTGCCCATCCCTTCTGTAAATCAGTTAGGGAAGTGCCAGTAAAAAACATTTTCTGGCCAGTTTCAAGAGTAATTTAGGGTGAAACTTATATTGTTTGGGATAGAAGGAAAATTAATTTATAAACCAGATTCTTCTCTATACACTGCAAACATTAAATTACTTTAACCTTGGTGTGGTGATAACACTGGCTCATTTCATGAATGGATGTAAGATGTTGCAGTGATTCCAAATTTTATTACCATCATAAAATAATTAATTGAATTAACATATAGCAGCCGTATTGGCAATAGTAAAATGGTGGTAGCACATTCTCTATTTAACTTCAAAATATCCAGGTGAAATACATGAAGATACACAGAGATGTTATGAGCGTTCAGTTGAGAATAGCCACTATATAAACTCCAAAGAACTAAGCCTACAGCTTATTCACTATTTTCAAATGGTTATCAAATAGAATACTAGTTCAGCTTGTAGCTAGATATGCTTGATTGTATTAGCTAAAAAAAAAAAAGTTATCTGAAGTCATAAAAAGAGACTGCACTATTCTCTCTGTGTGTGTTTTTCAAAGTGTCTAACATATTTCCATTTTTACTGTCTAGGTTTTTGTTTGTTTGTTTTTAAAAATATTGATTGGCTCTTATTTGAATTTGATTCTTATTATTTCACATGGTAACCTGTGCATTGTTTCCTGGGTCCTACAGAAAATTTTCATGTATCCTTGCTCAAAATGATGGAATACAAAGAAAGGAATGGAGGGCATATTCCTCTGAGACAGCAGGAACTACAAGAAGTCTGTGAATAGCATGCTACATTTGGATGAATCATTTAGTCCACCCTCATTTTTTGAATTGTGACATTGAAAATCAGCCTTCTCCAACCTGACACCCTCTAGATGTTTTGGATGACAGCTCCCATAATCACTGATTATTGGATATGTTATCTGGAACTTATGGGAGTTGTAGTCCATAGGAACAAAGAAACTGCCTTATACAGAGTCAAACCAACAATCCATCTGGCCCAGTATTGTTGACACTAACAGGCAGCAATTCTGGGTTGCCTACCTGGACATACTGGAAACCTGGGACCTTCTGCATACAAAGAGGGTGCTGTGCCACTGAACTGTGGCCTTTTCTTGGAAACATCCAGACCAAAACTTCTCCAGGGCACCAGGCTAGGGAAGGCTGTCCCAATCAACACCAAGAGATCTTGGAAATACCACCTTGTTGAAGATACTGATGGCAGAGGAGTTTCAGGAGCCAGCATTACCACCACTTTCTTCACCCAGGGAGGGAACTGTGTTCTCTTCTTTAGAATCCTCAGCAATGTGACAGGACATGTTGCCTCTACCACCCTTCAAATTGAGCAACAGAAGGCCCACCGCCCTAGACCTGCAAGGGTCTATGTCTGTGGGATAGGGTACAGCCCTCTTAAGTCACAGCCGCATCCTTATAGGTGACAGAGCCAGAAAAAAAATCTTGACCAGAAGACTATTTCAGCTCATAATTGCCTTCAGGCATTTGTTCAAACAACATGATTAACTTGCTGTTCTGGGTTGTCATGCTTTTTCTGAGACTTGGGGCATGTCTAGACGATACCTTATCCTGGGGATCACCCCGGGATCAACCATGTGCATCCATATGATGCACAGGGGATCCCGGGGGCATTGGGGATGATCCTTCCATTTCCCCGGGTTTACTGGGTCGGTTTTTAGTCTGATTTTTTCCCACAGTCTCAGGATCGTCTCGAGACTGCGGGACATGTGGGCGGCCATCCCGGCTCCTTGCAAGTAAATGCGAGGAGCCGGGAACCAGGCACAGAGCTCTTCAAGTGCTCCATGCCCATTGGGGGTGGGGAGGGGAGTGGGGTCGGGGCTTTTTAAAAAACATACCTTTGTTCTGGAGCACAGGTCCTTTTCGTTTTTTAAAAAAGAAAGGTGGGCGTGGCTTCCTCCTTCCTCCCAGGACATTGCACACCGCATGTGGACTGAGGAGGAGGATCTAATGATCAGCATATCGCGAGATCCTCCCCCTCCCTTCCCCTGGTGTAGACATGCCCTTGGTTTCCCAGGGTGCTGTCCAGGGTGCTGATCTCATGAACCTTGCCTGCCTATTTGCCATGTCTCATCAGTACTCCAGTGTTGTAATTGACACATCCATAATTCAGGCCAAATTTCCTTTCCAGCAAGTCATTATTCTTGTAATATTTATTAAGGTTATGTTTATTTAACTGTGAACTGTGAAAATGTTTTATGTTAAGAGAGCAGCCTCACCGTTGAATAGCTGCTTCATTTATTGATGAAGCAGCACCGATGTGTAGCACAATATTTCTTGAGTTTTAGATAAGCTCTCCTGTCAAAGGCATCAAGATAGGAAGAATCAATGTGCACTGTCATTTTGACAGCACATACTTTCTATTACTAAGTTGATGCATCTGCTGAAGAAACAGAAAACCATAAGATTCTTGTGCTGATAATAGCAAAGGTACGAAAAGGTGTGTGTGTGTGTGGCGGGGCAGGGGGAGAGGGAGGGTACTTGCAAAATGTTCTATTACAAGACAGTTTGACAAGAGTCTTTGTAGATATAGCCAAATCACTTGCTGATCCACGACTGCTACTTCAAATTCAAGTAATATTATTGCTAATGCCTACCATAATTCTATATTTGCTTATTATGGTGTAAGTCTTCTACCATTCACTCATGACACCTTCTATATTGATGGAATGACTAAGTGTAGAAAATATAATTATGAATCAATTGGGTGCTCCACCCCAGCTGTGTAAAAACTCTACGAAGCCTGTTTTAACTATATACTTAAAAAAACAGATATGGATTTGTTCAGTTAGTTTTATAGCTCCTTGGTCTTTTATTCCTTTTGTTCTGGCTTGTTCACAATATGGATTTTCGATAAGAGGAAGGGAATTCTTTCATTGTTGTTCCTTCCACACCCCACCCAAGCCAGTCCACCATTTGACTGAAGTTTTCCTTGCAAGCCAGGCCTAAATTGCATGTAACATTTTATGTGGCTTTGCATCTAACATGCAAAATATAAACAGCTTCAGCATGTGATAATCAATGGAACCAGAAGAGGTGTAAAGGAGGAATTTAATATTTTATGATTTTATTTATTTATTATTCTTACAGTTATATCTTGATTTTTCTTCTTCTTTCAAGGAGCTCAAGGCGGCTTACACGATCCTCCTCCTCTCCAGTTTATTGTCACAACAACCCTGTGAGGTAGGTTAGGTTGAGAGTCAGCCAGTGGTCCAAAAGTCACCCACTGAGCCTCAGTGGCTGAGTGGGAAATGGAAACTGGATTTCAAGAGTTCCACTCCAACACTCTAACCACTACACCACCCTTTCTCCCCTGGGGGTGGTCTTGAGGAACTGAAGCTAGTATTTACTTTGGGGAGAAAACCCTCTTTGGCATATAAAAAAACAAACAAACAAACAAACAAACCCAAAGCTAGCTGTAGAAGGATTTTCCTTAGGACAACAGCTGGGACAGAAAGGGTTACATTTTCCCTCCCTCCCTCCGTGTTCTGATTCCATTGATTATTAGCCCCCATTCTCCATTGATGCAATTTGCTTTAAAATAAATAAATAAATAAGAAGCAACAGCAGCAACAACCCACATGTTAGATGCAAAGATGCATTTAAGATCATTGGATGGTGGGCCCCACTAACTCCTCTCTAATGGAATTCCTCCCTAAATTACATACACAATTTGCAGTTGATTTCCCTGAAATGTCTTTGTTTTGACTTTAAGTTTGAATCTGATTTGTGTTCACCCTACATTTAAATTTAACACTGACAGTTATCTTGTCCCTTCTTGCATTTGTCCAGAATGGAATTCTCCTAAGAGGAAGACGTTACCTGTAATTATGCTCAACTGGGAAACAGGCCAACCAGGGCTAGATCTACACTGCTGCTTTATAGTGGTATTGAAGTGCACTGATAACTGTTGGGGCACAATCCACATTCCATATACCTAAGTGACCATATGAAAAGGAGGACAGGGCTTCAGTATCTCTAACAGTTGTATTGAAAAGGGATTTTCAGCAGGTGTCATTTGTATGCATGCAGCACCTGGTGAAATTCCCTCTTCATCACGACAGTTAAAGCTGCAGGAGCTATACTAGAGTGACCAGATACAAAAGAAGGCAGGGTTCCTGCAGCTTTGACTATTGTGAAGAGGGAATTTCATCACGTGCTGCATGCATACAAATGACACCTGCTGAAATTCCCTTTACTATGCAACTGTTAAAAACACAGAAGCCCTGTCCTCCTTTTCATATGGTCAGCCTACATATACTGCTTTCATAGTGTTATATCCTGCTTTTTATTCCGCATTCATAATGATTTGACACAAGGTGTAGGTCTGGCCCTGAAAAGAAAGAGGAAACTAATGGAAAGATGATGCCTCTTTGCGACCTGTGGACAGGCACTCAGGGGGGAGATTTTGTGGTGGGGGAAATGATGATACAGAGATAAAACGCATGCATCACTCACACTGGATATACTGAAATTTCTGTGCTGTACTGTTCTGTTAAAACTGTTTCATGCAATGTAAATGTGCATCTTTCTTTGTTCACAGTCTGTTTGCTTCCCCTAAAACCTTGACATTTCCTCATCTATCTTATCCCATCTATAAGTAAAAGCTTTGACGCATCTTGACTTTTTCTTAATCCCATTGATTAATGATGATGCCACCTACATTTTATGAGGATTAATATCAGTCTTGCACTTTCTGACTCATCCTAAAATACTCCAGATTCCCCCCCCCCCACCATTACACATGCCCTCCACACTAGTTGCCTGCACTCATCTTTCTGGAACACATTGCATAGTTTCTGAAAATGCACCTTTTAAAATTTGATATCTGATAGCTCCTGTCTTTTGTACCAGGAGTAATCCAAAATCATGCTGCAGCTCCATGAATTCTGCATAAAATAATTCATACTATGCTCTCAGAGCAGATCCCTGCCAACAGTCCATGAAGTGCATTAATACCATTAATACATTAACATGATTTTTTTTTTTTGCACCCATCTGCAATGAATTATATTGCCAAAGGACATCACTCAAAAATGGTCACCTGTATAAAATAAAGCACATCTCAAATTCTGAACTAGGTAAAGTACTTATTCTTCTAAAACATAAAAGAGCTATAAGGGAACAAAATAATATAATACAGATGGGCACACTGCTAATGATATTGCAGCAGGCATCATATAGCACATTTACAGGACACGTATTACAAGGACACAAGAGCACGCAATTTATCTTTAAGCATAAACTCTCCCGGGAAGAGCATGCTAAATAAAGAAACACGGTTCTGTCTGTGTTTCCTGCCACAATCTGAAATGGAAAACATGTATTTGTATCATAGCCAGAGGTCTTGTAAACACAGAGGATGCAACGCAGCCAGAGTTCAGCATTTTTATACCCCACTAACATCAACAGAAGAGTTAAGCAAATGCTTACATTTCTCCCATTGAATTAAATGAGCCTTTGTCATGGGAACAGCTCATGAGTGGAAGGGAGACCAGGCCAAACAGAATACATCACTCCTGTTTGCGCTTCCCTTTCTGCTGCCATCAGGTGGAATTCTTGATTTGCCTCTACAAAACAAACCCACTCTCTTGTAAAGACCTTTGTGTGGTGTGGGGTTTGGCTTTTAGGCACAGGGTGAGTAATACAACAACAACAACAACAACGACCACAAGGTTCAAACAACAACATTTTAAAAGTTTAAAATATTTATTTAAAATGAAATAAATAATAATATTACTGGAAAAAAAGTATTAATATTAGGAAAACGATTTTAACTTCTGAATGGTTGCAACATACACACACACACACACACACACACACACACACACACACACACACACCAAAACCATAAGAGCAAAAGGGTAGAACAAAACCAGAGTAAATGCACCATCTAATTCCTAGCTAGACTGTGTCTATATTTCAAGTTTCCTCCAGCAATATCTTATTGTCAAAGTTCTCAGCTTTTGCAAGCTTTCAGCTTCTTCCAAGTAGCTCTTTTGTTCTCTTTGTGATTTGTATTTCCTTCCAGGTTTCTTCTACATTCTCAAAACTCTTTGTGGTCTCAATGTTCTATAAGTTAAAGCTAGCTGGTGCTCTTGTAACTCTTGACCAATCAGAAAGGCTCACCCTTGCTCCAAATTTCTTCTTCTGAGCTGTTTGCAAAGATTTCTGCAGGTACGCCTCCTTGCAACTTCCAGACTATGATGTAAACCCTCTTCTATTGGGTTTATATCTATGTGACTTCTTAATGAGCCTCCTGTTGCTCAGTGGCACCTGTTGGTTTTAACAAAAAATGAACTTTAACCCCATACCATCCAAACCAAACCAAAATACCATGACAAGAGGAATACCAGCCTGGCCCTGGCCATCAGCCAAAGAACAAGCAGCTATAGTGATCTTCTTCTACCCTCTATTTTAGAAAGAACCTGAATCCAACTGCTAGTTGTCCTAGGTTTGGCAATATCTCAGAGAGGGGAAGCACACTTTGGTCTAAAATCCCAGAAATGTGTATTGTTTTAATGTAGGGTGACCACATGGAAGGGAGGACGGGGCTCCTGTATCTTTAACAGTTGTATAGAAAAGGGAATTTCAGTAGATGTTATTTGTATGCACTCAGCACCTGGCGAAATGCCCTCTTCATCACAACATTTAAACCTGCAGGATTCCTGCCCCCTTTGCATCTGGTCACACTAGTCAGGGCTCTTGCAGCTTTAACTTTTGTGACGAAGAGGGCATTCACCAGGTGCTTCATGCATACAAATGACACCTGCTGAAATTCCCTTTTCTATACAAAGATACAGGAGCCCTGTCCTCCTTTTCGTATATTCATCCTATTTTGATGTGTTGTAAGCCACCCTGAGTTCATTAAATTGAAAAACAGGGTTCAAATACCTAAAGCATATTAAGTAATTAACAATGATGAACTGGCTAGCTTGTGTCTATTATATTAAATATTACTATATAACATAGTAAATATATTATATTACAATACAATATAGTAATAACATAATAACACTATGATATAGTGCTATAATTAACTTCTTCTTTTTATATCTAAATTATATCTCACTATTTATGTCAAATTAGCTTGTCTAGATATTTAAAACATGTAAATTTAAACATATTTTTGCTTTGAGCTTCATCAGACAGGGGAAAATCATGGTTCCCTGCTGTCACTTCTCTGCCCCCACTTCTGATGCACAGTACTTCCTCTTTCTCAATTGAGAAGAAAGAGGAAGTAAACAATGTCCATGTGGCCCATTCAGTGGGCATTTTTATTGTGCCACTTCTCCTGCACACAGCACTCCTTTTCTAAAAGGAAATTGGACTTAGCGGGGTCTTTTTTTGTCATGGGAAGAAGGCCAGAAAGAATGGAAGACACATGGGAGGTGGACAGCATCGTGAATAGGACCCACGAAAATCCATTAGTGCCCAGTAATGTGCATGCGATAAAACACTCATTTGATGATCACCTTTGTTTACATCCTGCTAGCTGGTGTTTTCTGTAACACTGAAAAGCATGCGTAGCATATTGTGAATCTTTGTTAGCCTTGGATTTATTTTTAATTTTTAAAGGCCAATGAGTCTACCTGATTTTTTATTCTTTGAGTCCCCATGGTATGATCATTTACATTTCATTGGGTCTTTTTCCTTTATTCCCCATGGTTAAAGACGTGGTTTAAAGTGTCTTCTGAACACAGGCTGGCTTCCTGGCTTAACCATCACGGTTTAAGCCATGGTTTAAGGTGTCTTCTGAATGGGACCATTGCTTCCTTGCATTTCAGATTCATTGTAGTTTGAAATTGGCTAATAAAAATGCCTTAACCACCATGATTTAAAGTGTCTTCTAAACAGGGCCTCTGTCTAGAATCTCCATCAGATGAGTATTTTATTGCATGCTCATTACTGGGCACTCATGGATTGTCAAGGGTCCCTCTCATGAAAGCATCTGCCTCCTGCATGCCTCCTGCCCCTTCTAGCCTTCTTCACATGAAAACAAAACACCCCAGTAAGTCCAACTTATTTTTAAAGATGGAAGTCGCCGCTGTCTCCTGTTGTGTGCAGGAGAGGTAGCGTGATCAAAACGGGCCACTGAATTGGCCATGGCCATGTGCATGGCGAGATAAGGGTTACCTTTGAGGCCAACCCTTCTCACCCACCCAGAGCCCTGCAGCCTGGGTTGGGGGTGACACTGGAAGCTCTCCCTACCCCTAAAGGGGCAGGCTCATGGGAGGGCAAATTGCCCTGTGCCAACCTATGGGTTATGAATGGCTTGCCCGACTCAGAAAGGCCTGTTAACAGGCCAGGCTGGATACCCTATAGGATTACCCTTTTGCAGATCTTTAATAAATGTGGGCCTATTGAAATCCAATGTTCTGTGTCTCATCTTGTTATTTATCGACCTCTGTTCTGCAAGAGTCATTCTGCCACGCCCGGCCTTGGCCTGGGGAGGCCTTTGCGGGCAGGGGAGGAGAGAGACGTGCCCTCCCGCCATTGGCTGGGCCTGCATGGTGCCACTGGACTGTGAGGGAAATTACAGGCCTATAAATAGGCACTTACCCCTCCCAGCCTCCTCTTTGTTCACATGGCTCCCTCCTTGTACAGTGTGAGCTTGCTGGTCGCCATTCGGAGCAGAGTAAGATGGGTTTTGCTCATGTTCTTAGTTGTTCATGAGTTTTTTGCCTACTCCACACTATAAGACAGCCTGAGAATATAAATAGGTTGATTTGGCTATGGTTCTACAATTTGGTCACATTTGCTGCTAGGCAGGTAGCAATGGGCATCCAGAGAGGGATTTTGGAATGGTGAGTATTCATAGGCATTGTTTTGGTTACTGGTAATACCTGAGGTTCCCAGCTTTTATTTATTTATTATATTTATTTATTTATTTATTACATTTATATACCATCTCACAGCCGAAGCTCTCTGGGTGGTTTACAACAGTTAAAAACAGTAAACATTAAAAAAACTATACAATTTTTTTTTTTTAAAAAAAAAACCCATCAGAAACATATAGACAACAATATAAGCTAGGCATGTGCTTCGCTCCGATTAGGAGCGTAGAAGCAGTAGCGGATTGGCCTGCTCCGCCTTACCCAGAGGCGGAGTAGGAGCGGACCGCGGACCCCTAGAAGCAAGGCGAAGAGAAGCGACCATTTTTCGGAGCTCCTAGTTCAGGCGGAGCGCTCCGGTCGCCATCTTGAAAACATTTCACCCATAGGATTGCATTGCGGCAAATAATCGCGGATAACTACGTTGTTTTTGAAGCTATCGTTCTGGAAATTCTTGTGCACAGAGAGTCGTGGATGGGGTCATTTTGAGACTACTCTCACCTCTCTGCGTCGTGTGGGTCGCGCGCTAGAATTTTTTAAAAATCGGGTCAACAGCGCGGCTCAAACAGTGATTTTCGGCTTTTCGCCCATAGGATTGCATTGCGGGAAAGAATCAGGGATAACTGGGGGGGTGGTTTAAGCTATCGTTCTGAAAATTCTTGTGCTTAGACAGTCGTGGATGGGGGTCATTTTGAGACTACTCTCGCCTCTCTGTGTCATGTGGTTCGCGTGCTATATTTTTTTTAAAATCGGTAAACAAACATTACAAACAGGGACAGCGCGGGTCAAACGGAGGTTTTCGCCCATAGGATTGCATTGCGGAAAACAATCGGGGATATCTGGGTTGATTTTTAAGCTATCGTTCCGAAAATTCTTGTGCACAGAGAGTCGTGGACGGGGGTCATTTTGAGACTACTCTCACCTCTCTGCGTCGTGCGGGTCATGCGCTAGAATTTTTTTAAAAATTGGCGGGAAAAATACCTTTTTCAAAGGGCTGAGGGGCAGAGTCAGCTCCCGGTCATGATCACATGATCCCAAAGTTAGAGGAGGGCATAGGCAAAATGGGTAACTTGGGATTCTGGGAAACTTCTCTTTCTTCATCTGAACGGACTTTTCCCAGTGTTTTTTAACACAGTAGCCCCACCAAATGCACAAACACAACCTGAAATCATATACTAAGCCAAGAATAAGAGATAGAAACACAGCACTGCTCCCCACCCTAACTTTGGGGAACAACTGAAAAGATGTGGTGCAAGGGGATGAGCTCCCCTAGGGCATCTCATCATGGACGTGCCCCCACTCTCTCCTGCACTGGAAGGCCATTAGAGCCTTCCAAAGAGAGTAAAACGGTGGAGCGATGCCTATTATGAGTTGAAGTGAGCGTTTACTTCTCAATCTCAGAGCTGTTGGTGAAGCAATGGCTGTCTTGAGTTGAACTGGCAGCTACTTCCCCCTCCCCCGGGCACGTCCCCCTATTGCTGGTAAAAGACAGATATAGCCTTTTTAAAAAAATTCTTCTTGCTGTTTATTGAGCAACACTGCTGCTTTTAATTCCACCCCTCCTTTGTTTATTTATCTATTTATTCCATTTTATATGCATTACTGGCTTATCCTTGGCTCACTTCCTTATGCCCCCAGAAATGCCAGCTGCATGCCTGCCTGCCTTCCCTCCCTCCTCCCCTGCCCACCTCGCATGGATGTTGTGTGTGTGTGGCTTTGACTCAGGGGAGAAGTCCTTCCTGCGCTCACTTGGAGTTTTGGAAGTTCCAAATTTTGCAGGTTTAAGCCCCGCCAAAAAACAGGGGATGATAGGACTGCCTTGAGTCTCAGCGTGCGGCATCTGTATCCCTGGATAAGCTGTCATGGTGGTGAGTTTGAGGGGGTTTTTTAACGTGCAAAATTGACGGAGCTATGGAAAGGGGTGTTGGATTTTCATAAATTCCCCAAAAATCAGGGGATGATGGGATTTGCTTGAGTCTCGGCGTGCGTATGTATCCCTGGATAAGCTTTCATGGTGGCGAGTTTGAGGTTTCTAACGTGCAAATTGACAGAGCTATGGAAAGGGGTGTGAATGGGGTGCCCGATTTTCAGAAATTCCCCCAAAATCAGGGGATGATGGGATTGCTTTGAAACTTGGCGTGCGTGTGTATACCCCCATGAGGTGTCATGGTGCCAAACGTGAGGTTTCTAACTTGAACAGAAAAAAAGTTGTTTACTTTTTTAGCTTTCAATGCAAGCCTATGGGGGGGGGAAACGGAGCTCCGATCCGGATCCGGAGCTCCGAGCGGAGCGGAGCGGAAGTGGGCGGAGCGGGGGCGGAGCGGAGCGGCCTGATCCAAAAATGGCGGATCTGCAAGTGAAGTGGAGCGGGGGGTCCGTGCACACCCCTAATATAAGCCCTGCGGCCTGGCTGTCAAGTTAAGGGTTACCTTTCAGGCCAACTGTTCTCACCCACCCAGAGCCCTGCGGCCTGGATTGGGGGTGACACCAGAAGGTCTCCCTACCCCGAAAGGGGCAGGCTCATGGGAGGGCAAATTGCCCTGCGCCATCCCATGGGCCATCCCATGGGCCAACTCAGAAAGGCCTGTTAACAGGCCAGGCTGGATACCCTATAGGATTTCCCCTTTGCAGATCTTTAATAAATGTGGCCCTATCCAATGTTCTGTGTCTCATCTCATTATTTATCAACCTCTGTTCCACAAAGGAAATAATGAGGGACAAATGCATGGGCGGAGAAGTGACGGTAAGCAAACGGGTTTTTCCCCTTGTGATGACACTCTAGATCTTCTCTCAGCTTCCACCTGACTTTTTCTTTTGTTTTGTTAAATTGACTTGATCTATCAATCTTCTTTTGCCTTCATGGTCTTTTTTCAAGTTGAATTACTATGTCCAGCATGATTCTGAGTCAAGGTTGATTGCTTAATGTACTGGAAAAAGAGCAGACTTTTAGCACATCTAGGAGGGGGGAAATGCTCACTTAATGATTCTACAATTAGTGTTTCAGTCAATCTTTTAGGTGATAACCCAAATCCCCTAAGATCAATGTTCTAACTATGCTTTAGTCCTCTCCTAAGAGCATTCACATTACCTGGTCTACCTCCCAGTCCTTCTGGAATTAATAGCATAGTTTGTGGGCAAAAAGGAAGACTGACCAAGAATATTTAATAAGTTAAAGTGCTCTTTTGTGCTATTTTATTCCCTTAAATAATGTTAATCTTATTTTAGTTTGGTCATAATTGGTTAAACAAATCCTTATGTGCTGAATTCCATGCGCACAAAGAGAGTTCAGTTCTTTATGTGTTCTGATGTGCCAATCCTATATGCAATTACCTGGGAGTAAGAGCTATTGAACTCAGTGGGGCTTCTGAGTCAACATGTATAAGATTGCACTGTAAAAGTTCAATTGATTTCTGCAGGATTTCCCAGTATGTGTTCTGCTTATAGTTAACTGGTTATGCCAGACTAAGGCCATAGCTAGACCTAAGGTTTATCCCTGGATCTTCCAGGGGTCAAACCTGTTCACCTAGGTGACACACAGGGGATCCAATGCTCAGGCAGGGGTGAACCCTGGATGATCCCAGGATAAACCTTAGGTCTAGCTGTGGCCTAAATGTGGGTGGTGGTGGAATCACATAAAATTGACAACCAAAACTCCCAAATTTCTTCACCTATCCATTTTCTTGTGACATCTGGGATAATGGTGCTGTAATATTGGAATGGCATGTCATGTTTTTGTCCTTCCCCTGAAGAATGGCTGAGAGATGGTCAGGACTGGAGATGGACAAACCAAACTATCAGGCAAGGGATCAGCTGTGCACCTTCTGTAGCTTAGCACCATCACAATATACTGCCCCCAGAAGACTGAGCTCTCAGAGAACTGAGCCATCCCTTTTCCTGTTCTCCACACTCACCAACAAGGGGAGCATCTTGACTGAAGAGTTGAGGTATCTGAGGAGTACCTTCTTGCTTCCCCCTCAGATTTTAAAGCAAGAAGTGCCAAACAGAGCTGTAGCAGAAATACCTGTGGTATCACTTCACAGTGAGCCATTGGGGGACACACTGTGATTTCTGTTCTCTAGCTACCTTCTTCATGCTTGTATGTGTGCTTCCAGCCATGTGCATGCAACATGGCAAAGAGGCAGATGTCACATGATAGAGTGACTCCTACATTATTTTATACACTCTTCTTACACCGTAATATGATCCTCAGTGTATGAAAAATTAATCTGACAGTTGGCACTGAGGAGATGAGATGAAGCTTTGGAAATGCCTGTTTAAGTTATCTCGTTTCACATCTTTGAGCCGTACAGGTGTGCTTTTGTTTTCCTGAATGCATGATGGTTTATCATGGTAGCAGCCTGTTGTCAATACTTCAGTGTCATTGTTTGTTGGCTGAGATATTTTGAAGGAGCCGAACATATATACTAGTAGGTCCTCTTGGGAACAGCCATCCAGGATTTGTCTGTCAGGAACAGTACTGGAACTTTTCCACTTAGGAGGAGGACTGCTTTTTGACTGTCAGGCTGTCATTTGCCATCTTGTTAGCATTTCAAACAAGTGAGATGGTGTATTTCTTCAACATCTGCTTAAGCCAACAGCTAAGAACAGACAGTGACTTGTCTTACATGCTTCTCATTTCTTTTCTCACCCTCCCACCATTTTGATGAGAATTGAATCATTAGTGCTGAAGCCTTGAAAGGAAAGCACACTTCATATGTCATACTTGTGTTGTTTAATTCCTCTAGGAACCTAGAAGTTCCTAAAGTTCCAGTGTGTTTTAAACAAGTTATTCTATCATTCAGTTATACAAGTGAACCTGCAAGAAGCTGTTGGAGAGTGGACAGCTCCTATTTAGGGATCCAACCAGTTGGTCATGCCCCCTTCCAGGATACTCCATTCTTCCGCTCCAAGTTTTCTGGGATCTCTCCCACACCAGATGCTTAATTTTCTGTGGCCAGCAGGCATGCTCAGTCCTCACTGGAATGTTTTTGTTTTTTTTTGCTACAAAGTCTTTGACACCACACAGTTGAGTTCAGTATTAAAAGGAACAATGTTTGAATTAAGGATGCAAAACTGAATTGATTATTAATCCTTGATTAGAATTGCACACACATATCCACACATTCAGGTTTATAAAACCTGCAGACGACAAATACCCTCTTAAGCAGGGATTCTTCATTTTCTCTCATCCAAGAGAGAATGCCTGTTCTTTGTTGATGCTGGCTACTTCATGTCTGCATCTTCTGAAACAGTGGCAGGTAACTTGTTGCCCTCAGATGTTCTGTATTACAATTCCCATACCCCCTGACCATTGACCATGCTGACTGGTGCTGGTGGGAATTGCAGTCAAAACATTAGGTGGGCAAGTTGCCAACTCTTGAGCTAAAACAAAGAAATATTGTTTCCCTCGTAGGCAAATTTAATCAACAGATCCATCGACTCAACTTATATGATGAGTCAATTAAATGTTCTGTAATCAGGTGCAGCACTAGATCTAATGGAATCTGTATTGCAGCTTAATGCTACCATTCGTGTTTAGCTCTTAGAATTATAGAATCGTAGAGTTGGAAAGGGCTTCTAAGGCCCTCAAGTCCAACCCCCACCCCACTCAATGCAGGAATCCACCCTAAAGCATACCTGACAGATGTGTCCTTAGCAAACATTTATCTTCTGAATGCATGTTTTCTCTCTCTCTCTCTCTCTCTCTCTCTCTCTGTGTGTGTGTGTGTGTGTAGCATTTCTATATACCACAGGCATAACTATGCAAGAGACCACTGGCAAAGGAAAATGCATTTCCTTCCATCATTAGATATGACAGAGGGAGTATGATTAGTTTCATGCAGGGCCATTCAAAGTAAGCAGGGACAAAAAGGGGGGATTTTTTTCTGTAAATAAGTGGAAGAAAAATGCACCATTGGGTTTACTTTTACAATATACAAAAGAACTAAGAAGTATATAAATTAATAGAACACATACCCATCACATGCATTTTGTTCTTCCTCGTGAAATACCTGGCTGCAACACCAAGTGGAAATAATGACTTTTTGTTATTGGAGAACTATCCATAATGCTTATTTAAAACATCAGTTGTTTCTCATTCCAACAAGTTCTGTGAAAAAGAATCCAACTTTTTCTGTTTGCAAAATATTTATACTTCAGAGCAAAGTGTAGGCAATGATTATTCAAAGTCTGAAAAAAAAAATAATTGGCTATTGACAAACAGGAACCCCAACTTTCATCCTGTTAATTCATGAAATTCAATTTGAATTCTGGGTTGTGGCAAGCAAAGTAGGAATCAAGTAAGAACAAGTGACAGACTAGACCACCACTTGCAGCTGACTGGTCAGTTCTTAGAGACCATTTGTATTATTTTTAAGATTTATAACCTGCCTTTTAGGGTAAACCTTCGCAAGGCATTGTCCAAAACTGCAAAACACAGTAAAACAATGATAAAAATCAATAAGAATAAAAGATCAAAATGAACAATTTAAACAAGATTGCGCCATATATACAATGGTACCCAAGGAAGTCCAACCTCAATTCTAGGCTAAGGTAAACAGATAAGTCTTCAGGGTCCACTTAAAGGCCTGTAATGATGGAGCCATGATCGACATCAACTGGAAGATATTTATGCTGTTCTAGAAGCAGAACAGCACCAGGTTCTAAGTGGACAGCATGGACCCATGCTGTCCATGGGTTCAAATTATTGTATAATCTACAAAAACATCCATCTCCCTATGTGAATAAACCTGGGACAAAATGACAATTGGAATGATGTCTTGCTACTATGTTCAGGCATTCCAAATCTTCATAAAGGCCTATCCAGTGGAATTTTAAGATGTTTTTAAAATGTTTTTAGGATGTTTTTTAGGATGTTTTTAACAATGTATATTATGTTTTAACTGTGTGTTATATATTTTATCATTTATTGTTGTTCCCCGCCTCGACCAGAATGGAGAGGCGGGTAAGAAATAAATTATTATTATTATTATTATTATTATTATTATTATTATTATTATTATTATCATCAAAGAAATATGAATGAGGATGTACATTTGGTATTTACCTTGTTCATCCCCGCTCCCTGCCCTTTCGGTGATGCAACGGATGCTATTTATTTACCATAGGCTCATCACTTAAATCGTGATTCATATTTTGCAAACACATTCAAAAATACTTTTGTCACCGTTCTCTCAAAGATATAGGCTAGGAAAAGATGAAAATTAAACAAGAGAATTAGGTGGCAAAAGGGAGACGGTGGGGCCCGCTTGCATATCACGAGGAACGGAGGAGCAATTTAAGAGGTGCTGTAATTGGATTAAAGACTTGCAATCTCTTCTCACTTTCAGTGACTCCCTTTAGGATAGGAACTTGTTCAAGTGAGTTTGAAGGAGCTTAATTGTTTCTCCAGAGTTCACTTCTGTGTTAAACAGCACACTGCCGCTTTACATTTAAAGTGTTTGGCGTGCTACCTCTAGAGATTTAAAATATTACATACTACCCCTCTTTGAACAGACTGAGAAATTCTTATAACACCTTTGTTTATTCTCACTTCCTAATTAATACTTTAGACGCTGTCTTGAGGCTCTCAGCTGTATTCGTTTTTCAAAGGGAAAAAGGTATTTTAAAATATCTGTTCGGCCATGCATTCTGCTTAGGTACTGGCAGTGTGAGCAAACATTACTCCTGTCTGTCTAGAACTGGGGTGGGGAAGTTTGAGAAGTCACCCCCACTGCAGGCTGCTAGGTGCCCCCCACCCTCCCAAAATAAACAAAAATTAAACAAAAATGGTATCTGAAGTACAATGGAGTGGCAAAAAAGGTCAATTTTTTCTTATTTTCAAGCTAAATTTGTTATTTTTAGGATGCAATGTGGGATGGGAATTCTCTTAGCTACTATCATATGTGTATTTTTCCAGAGCTTCTCTCAAACATTTTGGATTCTGCTACCATGTTAAACTAGGAAATAAGTTAGATCACTCAAGACAGAGGCAGGAAGAATAATGGGATGGCTCTGTTGATATTCTCAAAGGAAGACTATGGTCTGTTCATCAATTAATATACAAGGTGGCACATAGAATTAGGACACTAAAAGTACCTACTCTAATATGTGGGATGCTTCCAAACAAACCATAGTACTCTATGAGAAAACTGAGGTGGTATAGTTATGTGTGAAAACTGTGTTTGACTGCTCAGCAGGGACAGGTAATTAGAAGTGTGGCAAGGGGCCTCTTGAAATTCTCCAACCTATTTGTGGGAAGAAAAATTGGGTGACAATTTCAGTGAATTTCTACAGCGGGAGGAGAAATTCTCCAACAATTTCTCACTCTTAGGCATTACCACTGGCAAGTGTCGTAGTACAGCTTTTCCTCTGATTTTTTTCTTTTTTTTTTTTTTGCACTGCCACTGCAAGTGGCAGCAGTAGCAACTGTGTTGGCAGCCTGGTCTCCATTTTGCATCTTCCACAATGCCCCATATACCTAGCATCACTCCAGTGCGTTGAGGGAAAGGAATGCAGCCACCATAAAAAAATGGGTTTTTTTTCTAGGAGATAAGAAAAGTCTCAGGATTTTTCTGAAAGTTTTCTTTCCCCATGAAAGGGGCTTCCATTTTTCTGCCTCATTTTCAGGGCATTTTATAATTTATTTTGAATGTGTGTGTTTTTGATCTTAACTAATCGCTGTGAGGTGGCTGAGGGTGCTGCCTATATTTTTCTTTCTATTACACATCTCACCATTGCTCTACAGTCTCCCAGGCTGCCTGCACTTTCCGATCTGAAAAGGACCTCTGGGAAGAATAAATTCATGAAGTTTCCCCCTGGACGAGAACTACGGGAGGCCAACGAAACTACAGGCTGTCAGAGAGGTGCCCTTACAATGAAAAACAAGACACTCACACACACTTATGACACTCATCTCATAAGTAAAGTAAGCACAAGAATCCTGAACCAAACCCATGAGTTTCTCCAAAATTTCTTCTCCTTTGAATTTCTTTTTGAAAGCATATTCTTTTCTATCAAATTGAATGAGAATGGTTGAAATTTTCACGGGAGAAGTTTTCAACCTAGCACTAGTTTTAATCATACAACATGAAAACATCTACTTTCATTTACAAAATTTCATTTTTCCTCTAGCTACCATTTTATTTCCAAACTATCCCATACCAAAAAACTTTTTTGCCCGTCCCATACTCCCTGCAATGTACATTTAATTAAAGATTAACAAAGTCATACACACTAATTTAAACAACACAATTCGTCTCATCTTCTGAGGTGCAGCCTGATTCCAGATCCAAATATCAGTTCTTGTGATCAGCATTAAACTTAAGCTTCCTTCTCCTTCCTTGTCCTAGTTCCAGCTTCAATCTTTATCTGGATTGCTAAAAAAAGAACAAAGATGGAACGAGCTAAGAATTTTAGCAACAAAAATCCTAGCAGTCTCTCCTGACTATGTTTTTCCCCCCTTTTCTTTTACCAACCACCAGGGCATCTATTTTCTTCTCTTTAGCTATTCACTTCTTGAGCCAGGTGTGTGAGCGTGTATGCACATGTGTGTGATGTGATATCTCTAGGCCAATCTACACATTAATTTAAAGGCATGGCTAGAAACTATAGCCTTTTACCTTTTACCTCTAAAATAAGAGTAAGGGACCCAATCCAGCTCAGGACTCTAGCATGGGTGGTAGGGGGGCTTTAATGCTTTATGAACTGCTATAGGCTCGATCTTTATTGAGGAGATGTGCCTGCAATTTATATTGTCAAAAAGTGATCCATTTGCTTGTTGTCAATTTCAGGTGAGGGGAGCACCCTACCCCTTGCACAAGGCTGGTGTCAAGGGTAGGTATGGCTAAGCACCTGCCCAGGCCCACACATTACTTATTTGTTTTATTATTGCATTTATATCCCGCCTTTTTTTCCTCCAAGGACCCAAGTTGGCATACATAATCCTCCTCTTGACCATTTTATCCTCACAACAACAACCCTGTCAGGTGGGTTGGGCTGAGAGTCTGTTACTAGCCCAAAGTCACCCAGTGGGTTCCCATGGCCATGTAGGGACTAGAACCCAGCTCTCCTGACTCCCAGTCCAACACTTTAGCCACTACACCACATTGTAGTGGGTAAAGTGCTCACTTGCAAGAGCCCCGAGCCCCTTGGACTTGCTCTTCCTCTTCATCATTGCAACCAGCTTGCTCATCTGCCTCTTGCTCTGGTCAATTGCTCTGGACAATGGTGGCAATGAGACCACTGCCTATTAGCTCACTGGCCTTATGCTGTGGAAGTGGAAACAATGGTGAGAAAGAGGAGGAGGAGCTATAGCAGTTGGCTGACAATGGTGGTGAGAAGAAAGACCCACTGAGGGAGGTGGGTGTTGTCCAAGGTGCCTCAAAAATGTAGGAGCTGGCACTGCCCTCATGCTAGGGCCCAAATCTGGATTTGGCCTTCTGCACTTAGTGTAAAGTAAAAAAAGAATTATTTTATTTATTTATTGCATTTCTATACCGCCCAATGGCTGAAGCTCTCTCAAGGGTTCACAAAAATAAAAACCATAAGTACAATTTAAAGTATAAAACTGAACCTACAATGTAAAAACACAATATAAAAGTGCAACCAAAATACAACTGAGCAGCAATACAAAGATTCAAAAGACAGATTTTAAAAGACAGATTTAAAACAGGAACATTAAAAGACCAAGACGATTAAACTTTTAAAATACTGGGAAAATAAAAAGGTTTTTACTTGCTATCAAAAAGAGTATGACATAGGTTCCAGCCATATTGGCAGCTATATCTTGAAAGTAATGTGTACTAGACAGGCCCTTCTGATCTGTTCTGTTCAAGACTTTTTATCAGCACATTATACCCTGTTGCAACTGCTGATCTAACTGTCAAATCTGCTAGGTAAATGTAAGAACCTCTACTCAGTGCCTATTGTTCTTGAGCTGCCTGCTACTTTTAATCCCTGATTCCTCTATCCACTGAATTCTCCATTCCCATTGATTGCCATTTCTAAGCTTAAATTACTTCTGCACCTTGTACAGCAATTAGCCCACTGATGGCACACAATAAAAGCTAAACACTATTAATAGTAACTATTGCACAAACTATAATGCTATGCCAGCATTCAAAGGCAATATACCTATGATTTACAAATGCAGGAGTCAAACAATGGGAAGCTTATTACCATTGTTTCAAGGACATTCACCTGGCCAGAGACTAGACTTGGTGGCCTCTTGGGTGGATGATGTTCAGTATGTTCAAATTATGGCCATTATACTGGGTTATTGGGCTAGAAAAGTGCATGCAAATTATTAGGATCAATATATCACATGGCTGGAGGTTTGCTGCTTTGTGAAACTACCTGAATCAGTATACTTCACCACTATGCCCATTTTTTTTAAAAAAAGTTACATGGCTATAATTTTGTTTCTTTTATAAAACTCCCAGTTTGCAGTAAGTTATTTCCTAAGTTAAGGGGTTGCTTTGTATGTTTAATCATTAGATTCACATTTATTCTGATGCTTAGATATTCATTAACATTTTTATAATAAAGAAAAATAACTTCCCTCTTAAAGACTGTGCTATAAAGCTTTAATTTTCACAGTTAATATGGATGTTTTTCTGCCAATTTTCCATGGCATTTTATTTCTCCCCATCCATCTGGCAAGAGTTCAGTATACAACTGATCCTTCTATACAAATTCCAAAATCTTTTCTTTATGCTGCTCTCTGTGGCTAGCAATCAATGGCAGGATTATTATTTGGATTAATTCGTTAGAAAATGTCATCATAACTTTATGAAAGATTCTCCCCCTATGAGGCTCAGCAAAAAAAGAAGATCTTTGCATTTTTAAGATAAACGAAACCTAAAATGTGGAATGAGGTTGGGGCTGAGAGTATTATCAGGCACTCTGTATGAAGTCATGCTGCATAAATAGGATTAACCCATGAACTGGACTAATAGTAATGAAGAAACAAATAGCGAGAGAATAAGAAGGTCTTCACCTGGCATCAAAAAAAGTATAACATAGGTGCCAGGTGAACCTCTCTAGGGCCGGGACCTGGACTGGCAGTCAGTGAAGCTGAGAAAAGATTGGCATAATGTGGTCTCATTGGCCAGTCCCTGTTAACAGCCTGGCTGCCCTGTTTTGTACCAGCTGACCGGACCATTTTCAAAGACAGCCCCATGTATAACACATTGCAGTAATCCAGAGAAGAGGTTATCAGAGCACAGATAACTGTAGCTAATCTATCTCTGTTCAGATAAGGGTACAGTTAGTATATCAGTGTGCAGGGAGGAGAGGATTAAACCACCCAGTCTATGCATGCTGAGATGGGGCGGGTGGATGTGTGTCTGTTTGTGATGTGGATCAGTGTCTCTCTCTGTATGAGAGAGACACTGAGTGCTTGTGTGTACCTATTGACCCACCACCCATCTCTGCATGCCCATCCCTGCATGAGGCCATTCAGGGCAAAAAGTTTGCTCTCCCCTGCTCTAGATTATTGTTCGACCTCATTTCATTACGATGCCCTCTTTCCCTGAGACACACTGTCTATTACAGAATTCAAGCTGATAGACTAGGAGTGGGACATCGCTATGATGTCCCCCAAAGTGCCATCAATAGGCTTTATTGCCTTACTGAGCTCTTTCATCTTGCCACCCTGACTATATCTGGAAATCCAGTGCACGATATGCCAAATGCATGCATCAGGGATAGGGAACTTGGTGCCCGCAAGGTGTGTTGGACTACAACTCCCATCAACATGGCCAATGCTTGGGGTGGATTATGGCATTGGTAGTCCAAAAATTTGAAGTGCAGCAGGCTGCCTACCTTGGCCATGTGGCTGTGCCTTATCTGGATTCAAACTATTGTCCCATAGTTATATTAGGGATGTTGTGGGCATCCGCTTAGGCCCAGCAATTTCCTGCTGGGTCAGTGCCCCAGAAAGCAGTCCATGGAACTTGCATTCCCAGTCAGGCACAGTAGTCCCTGCTGCTTGCTGAGTCATGCTTTGCACCTATAATGTTGCAAAAATGGGCCTATTTATGGCTGCTGTTTGCACAAAGGAGGCCTTTGTGTAAAAGGAAGAGCTACCAGTTTCTACAAAATGGAAGCTTGCCAGAGAGTGGGATGCGGCGTGCTGTTCACCAGGTCCCCATGGACTGTTTGGTGGCAAACAGGGGTGGGAGTTTGGGCATCCCTAATTAATATCATTCTTTTTTGAGGAACACTAACAGGGTTCTTTCTTGTGCGAAAAAAGTTTTTTTCTGCACAATCCTATATATGTCAACTCAGAAGCAAGTCCTATTGACTTTAGTGGGGCTTAAGTCCTAGTTAAATGGGTATAAGGTTGCAGCCTTAACTACTTCCAAAGGCAGTGAATGAGACATGTTCAGAGAGGAGAATTTTAGGAGCTTACTAGGGCAAAAATGGGCAAACTCAGAAAAGTTTTCATTCCATGTCCCTATTCCGGAAAGCAATAGTCCAGTTTCCTGTGAAGAACAAGAAATCCTGTGTTTCAACTGTTGCTTTCCAATCCAGGCTTTTCTTTAAATCATTACATAAAACCATTAGTAACTATATCTTCTATAAACTTGCTTCCCTCATGTGGAATCATTTTCACTTGCTAATGGGTCATTTGGCAACAAATTTGGGAATTAGGCAGGAGTGTCAGTGAGTTAATATTGGTGGGGTGGGGACTGTAAAATAACTGGACTCTTCACATCATCCAGACTGTGGTTTAACCCAAAATGTGTGTAGAGAAAAGCCAGGTCTGATGATGTCAGCAGAAGGAGCCTCGCTGTTAGCTGACATATGATATTCTGCACATATGATAGGTTTCAGGGGAAAGTTACATGGAGTCCCACTCCCTCTCTAGGGGGCTGGCATGGTTTAAAAGGAAAAGGGTGACAAAGATAGAAGCTGAAGAGAACGATCCAAGTGCCAAGTGTATTTCTAACCAAAGTTGCGCTTTAACCTTTATATAATGTGTGGCAATTTATTTTAGGCCCTTATGGGTATTGTATCTAGTAAATCGGATTTCATTGGGAGGGAGTGCAGAGGTGAGAGGAGAGGTTTTTTTGCCCTTATGATACATCTTCCCAAGCAGAGGTAGTATTTCTGCACTTAAAGGGCTCACAGAGCATTTTTGAAAGCATTTCTGGTGGTGAAAACCCCATTTTGCAGAAAAGCAACAGACAGCAATTCTGATAACATTGACTTATCTGTTATGGGTTACTGTGATATTGTGTGTGTTTGTGAGAGAGAGCTATCTATACTGTTGTTTCATTAATATTGATTCCAGTGCTGCTATTTACGGTATTTATAGCTGAAACATAAATTTGCCATGCAAAGTGTCAGAATAGCAGCAGTGTGTTCCAGCGGCTGATTGATGTGCTATAAATTTCATTTAAATACATTTGTATGTGAACAGATATCCAGGTATATCCTTTCCAGCCATTTCAATATGACAGAATCATCATTCCTTAAAATGTCTTTTATTGCAAGACTGTAAGTGGACTGTTAAACTTTGGGCTCAAGGGCACAATAACCCTCAGATCAGCATAATTTAATCATCAAAGTAAGCTAATGGAAAGTTAAACTTGATGTACAAGACACTGTAATTTTCCCCCATTTCATCCATTCCATGCCTATAGATTTTTCTAAAATGGGTTAATTTTATATATTGAAATGTCAATCCAGGCATAAATGCTTTTATGCATTTTTATAACCTTCTTATTTTGTGGGTTGGAAACTATTCTTATTTCCTCTTTATCTGCTTTGCAAATGATAATTTTATTGGCCTGGAAAATAATTTCAGGGGTGTAAAATTCAGACATGCTATGCATATATTTGTTCTCATTATAAGGACTTTGATAAAAACATATCTCCTTGCTATTATACAAAACCATCTGCAGAACTAGACTGGGGAAAAAATAAGTGCTTTTTTTGATACAATTTGCCCTATGAAATAGTCTAGAAAAAATTCTCCAAGCCAAGAAAAGGTAATGCATTTGTATATCACATGTATGTGAATTATCATTAGCAGCTAATTTATTTATACATGTGTATATCATATTCACAAATATTGTTGGCATTATTTGACTATTAAGAATATGCATTTTCTGCTTATGCTTCCATTCTATAATTGTCACCCTCAGATATCTAAAAGATAAAACAAAACTGAGCCAGCCTTTGGAAAAATCTGTAAGTTCTTCAAAATCATGAGGGATAGGCTTCTGTTTGTTTCCAACCTTTAGCATTTTGGCTGTCGTATTTTCAAATCTATCTCTGTGATCATAACAGCTAGAGATTTCCTTTTAAAGCCAACAATGACAGCTGGAGAATTTCCAAACTTCTGATGGGAAGGTTGGTCACACAAAGGCTCAGTTCAGACAGCACGTTTCTCAATGGTGGTTTCAGAACTCCATGATGGAGTTTTTACACTACCATTGAGAAATGTTTATTTATTTATTTATTTATTTATTTATTACATTTCTATACCGCCCAATAGCCGGAGCTCTCTGGGCGGTTCACAAAAATTAAAACCATTCATAATAAAAAACAACAGTATAAAACCATAATATAATGTTTTATCTGACGGGAAAACTTCACGCAACGGTGGGGCTTTTTTGGAAAACACTCCAAGCAGAATATCCACACTGTGCAGTAGAGAGTTCCTGCACAACCGTTGTGTTGCGTGTTGTGTGGCGGGCTCTGTGGAGTTTTCCGTTGCATTGAGTTGACTTTTCCCACTGGCTACAGAGTTCCCTGGCAAGAGCAGCAAAAGGAGGGAGTGCCACTCTAGGAGAGCCACTCACATTGGTGGGTTTTTTTTTGCAGCAATGGCTGCTGGGATATCACCAGGAGGACTGGGGGAGGAGAGAGGGTGGAGGAATTGTCAATCAAACATCACAATGGATTTTACTCAACTCCACGCTAACCCACAGTCACACAATGGTGGAGTTAGAACATGTGTGGGGAGTACCTCCTAAAAACTCAACCATTGAGTGGAGTTTTCATACTGCATTGACTAATGTGTTGTCTGAACAGAGCCAGAGAGTAGTGGAAGTTGCAATGGCTTACATACCAATAAAAATACAGGGCCAGCCCTATCATGAATCACCATGAACTACGTAGCTCAGGGAGCTGTTTGGGAGAGGTGGTGGATCATGCTTCCAATCCAGCAATCACAGGGCTTTTGGTCACTGCCATCACCATAACCTCCAGATGCTGCCACCATCATGGAGCACTAGCACCATATAGTGAAAAATACTGTTTTACTTTAACAGTATTTGCCACTGAGTGAAGCAGCTGGTGCACTCTGAAGACCTTGGGGGCCATGTTGTCCTTCAATGCCATGTTGAGGAATGGTTCTTCCTCAGAGCAAGACATTGTAAGAGAGGTTGCCCCTGAGAAAGCCTGCACCATTGTCACTTTGCTGTGATGGCGACACATGCTGTTAAACGTTAAGTCTTAAAAAATATATTTGGTGGCATTGTGGTGAAATGTGACAATGCAGGCACTTTTGGGGATCACCTTGACCACTGAGACACCTTCCACTGAGTGATGAGATGGCCCCAAGAGTCCTGGGAATCTTTGCACTGCTGCTGTGGTGGTGGCAAAACTCTTTAAAAAGGGAAGGAGATGGAGAGGAGCAGCTGGCAGGTCATTTGTGGGGGACGGGAAGAAGGTGGTGCCAGCAGCAGTGCAATGTTTTATGCCAATCCTGGAAATAAGGGACCCAGTCTATACTAAGATTTTATACTGGTGCTATAACATCTAGCGCATTTGAGTGACATATGGCAACCCATTCTTCTAATGATATTTCTCCCTCAGTATTTTGTGTCCCTCCTTCCTTTATGCCTCTAAATATCCATTGTTAGGGGACAAACAATGGGATAAGATTGTGGCCTTCTTATTCTTTTTTTATAAGCTTTCCAGAAGCGTGACTAGTCACTATTGAAAACATGGTGCAGAATTAGGGAGGGTATTCTTATGTGCTGCTATGTAATAGTAGGATTGCTATG
The DNA here is from genome assembly GCF_023053635.1 of Elgaria multicarinata webbii. Lineage (NCBI taxonomy): Eukaryota > Metazoa > Chordata > Lepidosauria > Squamata > Anguidae > Elgaria > Elgaria multicarinata. The sequence continues at coordinate 63,042,284 of NC_086179.1, read as the reverse complement.
TTTGGCTTTCCTGCTGGAAGGAGCCAGACACAATTAGAAAAAGAACTGATAGTAAGAAGATAAAGATGATTGGCTAAGGACCCTCCATTTTACCTGCTACCTTAACAGGTTCTCAAATGAGCCAAAATTATTTTCAAGAATGTTAGCAAAGAACCAAAAAACAAACAAACAAACAAACAACAACAATAAAAAAAACCAGGAAGCAAAAGTGCTCCACGTAGGTGTATTTCTCAGTCAAAGATCTGGTAGGCCCAGTTTCTGAAGGTTTGCTGTATGTTTTTTTGATATGATGCCAGTGACTGATGTGACTAATGGAATAATTGTGACCTTTTCCTGTTGCCATAGTTCTTTAACTTTGTTATTTATTATTATTATTATTATTATTATTATTATTATTATTATTATTATTATTGGACACCTTTCAGGGAAGGAGCTTTCCTAAGGTGGCGTATAACATTGGCCCCATTCAGAAGACACCTTAAACCTTGGCTTTAATCATGGTGGTTAAGCCAGAAAGCCAAGCCATGTTCAGAAGACACCTTAAACCATGGCTTTAACAATGGTGAATAAGACTTTCTGGCTTAACCACTGTGGTTAAAGCCGTGGTTTAAGGTGTCTTCTGAACACAGCTTGGCTTTCTGGCTTAACCACCATGGTTGAAGCCATGGTTTAAGGTATCTTCTGAATGGGGCCAATGATACAAGCTCATGCACTGTTAAAAGCAATAAAAACTGCAGCAAAACAACAATAAAAAGCAGTAACAGAAAGATATCAGGGGAAGGCCAGAGTAAAGTTGTGTGTTTTCAGGGTTTTCTTAAAAGCCTGAAATGATGGGGCCTGCTGGACCCCCAATGGCAACTTATTTTAGAGGTTTTGGGGCACTACAGAAAAGGCATGTGGATGCCCACCAAACTGCTCTCACAGGTGGTGGGAAAACTATACCTGTTCAATAGAGCTTATTCTCAGGTAATTATAGGGATGTAGCCTTAATGCATAAGAAATGGCATTATAGAGTTTATGTCTTAAAAGCATAAAAGCCAAACAAAATGTTATCTGATGGGCAATATTCATATGCTGTTGATATTAAAAAGATAACTTTGTTTAGAAGGTATGTATAAAGGTCTCTACTTCCCTTGCTCGGCTTCGTCCATTTTCTTCTGCTGCCCCTTACGCCTGGAACGCTCTTCCAGAACATTTGAGAACTACAAGTTCAATCGCAGCTTTTAAAGCTCAGCTAAAAACTTTTCTTTTTCCTAAAGCTTTTAAAACTTGATGTTGTTCGGACTTTATACTGTTAGTTTTACCCTACCCTGTGCCTGTTTGCATTCTCTTCCCCTCCTTATTGTTCTACTATGATTTTATTAGATTGTAAGCCTATGCGGCAGGGTCTTGCTATTTACTGTTTTACTCTGTACAGCACCATGTACATTGATGGTGCTATATAAATAAATAAATAAATAAATAAATAAATAAATAATAATAATAATAATATTAAAAAGATAACTTTATTTAGAAGATATGTATAGGTCAGCCTAAACGCTGCTTTCTAAAGGAACGAAAGCTTCTGCTTACTTTAACCACGATTCCATCGAGATATCACAGCCTCTGAGGTCTTATAGAGGATAAACTGGTTTTAATTGTAGCCCTTAAGCAATTTAAAGATAGATGTACTTGGCAAAAAAAAAAATGGCCCTTCAGATTTATTATTGCTCACTAGGGAATTCAAAGAGGATAAAGCTTGCAAAGGAAAAAGCCAGGAATTGATTAAAAAGCAAACATATTTATTGAGCCTGCTATTTTATATTTTACATTTCCTCACAGTAGTTTATCTGCCTATATTGTTTATTCAGAACCTGTATGAATTTCCACCGCATTCCATATCCAATTTGGAGTACAAGATGTGTGTTAAGAAATATATGCAGGTGTGTAAGAGCCAGCCATAATTCCTTTGAGTACATTTTCAATACCAGTGTTTGTTTTGTTTTGGTTTTTGGCAGACCACGACATGTTGTGATCATGTGAAGGAGTCATCACAGTGCTACTCTGTTTCCTAAGATTTCAATTTAGCAAACTCCTATAAACACTTCAAAATGATTATTCATGACGAAACACTGAATTAGGTGGGTGGTCGGTTGCTTATATAATCAGCGAACATGATCAGTTCACCATGTCCACATTCAGCTTGTACTGACAAACAAACAAACAAACAACATTAAAGAAATAGCTACCTTCAACAGTTTTGTGATTTTGGAATCTTCAAGTAATTGGTACCTGTTGATACCCTTGTATCTCGGCAGCTTTTGAAGCTGACATTTGTGCTCCTTGCTGTGCAGATAATGGGAAAGAGCGTCAACGCGGTGAAGTCGAGGCCTTGCAGCGCAGACGTGCCACTGTCAAGACATGGCCTAAGTGGCGTGTGCATAATGCAGGCAAACTTTTCCAGTCCTTTTCAATGTTATTTTGATTGGATCACTTGCAACTTATTTTATGCAGCGCTTAAATCTCTCCCATTGATATCACTGTGACTTCAAGAAGTGCTTTTGTCTGGTTGGATTGGGTCTCTCTAGTTTCACAATGAATAATGACATTCTTTTCCTTATTAATCAGTACTAAAAGCCAGAAAACTTTGTTGTCCCCAGTTTGGAAATCTTGTAAGGAGGTGAATGCTCAAGGGACATAATGCTATGACAAGGTGCTTTGTTATAATGATTTTGTGGTAGGGGAATGAAACCTGCAAATTTGCTCCAGAGGGGATTGCCTAGCTACTTTTTAATTTTCACTTTGTCTCAGATAGCCTAAAATTTCACACATCCATAGACCATCACTTAGCTGCTTACTTAGCACTTTTTCCTTTCTTCCTTCTCCAGCATGATCTAAAAATAAGTTACACAACAGATGCAACTGCCTAAGTAACTCCTGAGGCCTTAGCTAGACCTAAGGTTTATCCCGGGATTGTCCCAGGGTCATCCCTGTTCATGTAAATGACACACAGGGGATCCCGGGAGCAGGCAGGGACGACCCCGAGATGATCCCGGGATAAACCTTAGGTCTAGCTAAGGCCTGAGTCACACCACCCCTGAGTGCTGAGAGCCTAGGGTACAATATTGTGAGATACACACAGAGAAAGCTCTTCTCTGTCTATCTCAGGGTCCTGCCATGCAGGGTAATTCTCTATTAACTGTTCAACAAGTACATGTGACCCTTTGGTGGTTAATAAGGACATATTTGCAGTGATGTCTTTGAACTCTCTCTCCATTCAGTCTCTATCCTTTGGCAGGGCAAATTTATTTGCCAGTGCTTAAAACTGGGTCATGCATCATTATGGACACTTTCATTTCTATTGAGATAGGAAACATTCCTTTCTTCTTTCCATTTCTTGATCCTCTTCTTCTATTTCATGACCGCCCCAGATTTTCAATGCCAGCAGTTCCTCCAGTCACTATTACTTTTTCAAGTACCAGTTTTTCTTGTATGCATATGTGCCATCCGTAGTCCTAAGTGCTCTGCATTTATGCATGCCATCCATAATCTTTAGCACTCTTAGTAAATGTGGCGTAATGGCCACATACCATCTGCATGTGCACCTGAATCTTGGATAATTTCTCTCTTATCAGCTATCCCTGGAGAAACCTCAAATTGCATTTTAAACTCTCCCAAGTTTAAATAACATTTGGCAAGGGGAAGCGCACACAATTTAAAGGGGAATCGGGAAAGAAACAGCATCAGCAGAAACATCTGTGATAGTTTCTCTTTGAAAATCTTCCATTCCAACCCCTTCAAAAGAGTTTAAAAATCAGAGAAGTTTTAAACATAGCTTAGGGGGTCTGTAAAATTAGATGACAAGAGAAACCCGTTCAAAATATTCTCAGGTTTATATGTGAATTTATACAATATATTCTCAGGTTTCTACAAAATAATCTCAGGTATATACATCTGTATCGTGGCCCTAACCCTAACCCTAAAACAGGCTTGGAAAATTGTTGTGCTTCTTTCTATGAAGACAAACAAAGGGTGTTTGCTTGGGCCTTTCCACCTTGACTATGGGCGCCTTCAGATGCAACCTCGTGATTTGTAAATGAAACCTTCTGCATAAAGGTAAATGAAACAGGACCATCTAGTAGTGGAATTAATCCTGCAATTATTTTAGATACCTGATTCTCTCTCTCTCTCTCTTTTTCTTTTTAGCAAGATTTCTGGGGGAAGGCATGGCAGACATCCTGGATGTTGACAGCATCATGTAATGGACCCACAAGCTTCCCCGAGTGACCGATCATGAGTGCGCAATTAATAGCTCATAGAGAGAATTTAAAAGTGGTCTTCCAGGTGGATTATTGTTTTTGCAGGTAGGGAGTAACCAGAAAGCTGAATAGGCACCTGTGAGTTGCATAAGGCATGATGGGTCAGAAGTCTGCAGTATTGACTAAAAGGCTAGTATTTCAGGATATTCCTGTTATACTGCATTCTCAGCTAGCAGACATAAAAAATAAAACATGGCTTATCTTGATGGGAATGAGCCTAACCTCCGTCTTGGATCCCACTTCCATTGCAGCCACATGGATGAGTTCAGAAGCATTTGCTTAAGATAAACTGCAGTTTGCCATTCCATTCAAACTTGCCAAACCAACAAAACAAGACAACTTCAAATTGTGGTTTGAAGATTAACCATAGTTAAGATTAACAGCAGTTTAGGGCAGAGGTAGGAACCCCTTTAGGGGCCATGGACACATATGACAATTTCAGAAACTGTCCTGGACACTACCACAAAATGGCTGCCATGGGAGGTGTGGCTTAACAGACAAAACTGACAGGAATCCCCTTTTCTTCTTCCCCTTCTTATTCTTGGTGATGGCCTACAAGTGCCCATCATCTTCAATTCCTAAGAATGGGTAGCCCAGAAGCATTCATGGGAAATGAAGATAGCAGCAACTCACTTTTCTTTGAAGCAATCCCAGCTGCTAGTAATTTAATTTGTTAATTAAAAAAAATCAGATTTGAAGGGCACTTCGGTGGGTGCAAAAATAGTTGTTGAAAGGTGCACTGGTTCCCATGGGCATCACATTAGGTACCCCTGGTTTAAGGTTTGGATGGAATACTAAACTGAGTCTAACTGACCATGAAAGTGAAAGCTTCCAATCTGTAACTGCACTATGAGAGGAGAGGTGAGAGGGAGTGTTAGAGCATGCTGGGAGGTAGGCTCATCTTCATCATGCTAAACCATAGTTTATCCATAGGCAACAAGAGAGAGGGCCTTCTCTGCGGTGCCCCCCCCAACTGTGGAACAATCTCCCTGACGAGGCCCACCTGGCACCGACAGTGTCACCTTTTCAGTGCCAGGTCAAGACTTTTCTCTTCTCCCAGGCATTTAGCAATATGTAATGAGCCTGGCTCTGTTTTTTGGCTCATCATTTTAAAAATTGTTATAGTGGTTTTAAATGTATGTGCACATTGCATGTTTTTGTGGTTTTTAATTTTTGTATATTGTTTTTAAGTGTTTTTATCTGACCTGAACTGCCCAGAGAGCTTCGGCTATCGGGTGGTATACAAATGCAATAAATAAATAAATACATAAATACATAAAAAAAAAAAAATATCCTATTGGAAAACCATAGTTCATCATGATCTTGGAACACAGCAAACTGATCACAGTGCATCATGCAAAGTGTAACTATTTCTCATAGTTTAACCTTAACCTATATATTATACCAACATCCAAGTGCGAATCTGCAGAAATTATACACATGAGAACCTACTCCTTTTGTTGTTGTTTTTATTTATTTATTTATTTATTTTGCTTACAATCTGAGAATCTACAAAGTCAATATATGGAGAGATGGTAAAGGATTGCCTCCCCCAAGCTGGTGTCCTCCATATATTTGGCATTTCAACTCCCAGCTTCCCCAACCAGCATGGGCAATGGTCAGGTATGCTGGGAGGGCACCAGGGAAGGCAGTTATAGGGCATTACTTGATAGGTTAAAGTGCAGGCAGGATCACAGTAGTGCAAAATGATAGCAAGTATATCTTGTTGGAAATATATGATGTGAAAATGAAACCGAAAGGAAGCAGTTACCAAGGAACTTACCATGGGGGCAGAAGTCTGATGTAATTCATTTTGGGGAGGAAATGATACCTGTGAATACACCCACATCTTTGAATGCCAGCAGCATTTGATTACTAGTATTGTGTCTAAATCCATCTCTAGGTAGAGAAGTGGTCAATTTTACTTTTTTATTCTTAAAAAAAAGAGTGCTCATATGCCAGAAGAAAATCTATGCAGGTGTTGAAAGCTTACCACAACATATATATAACCATAGCTAACCCCTTCACCATTTTTATTAAAACTCTCTCACCAATACCTACAGTAACCAAATACCTGGCATGATCATTAAAATATAAATGAATGTTTGTGGGGTGGAACAAATGGGTGTTTTTGAAACCAAATATACTGACATTTTCCAGGAATATTGATGTCAGCTGCAATGTTTGGCTACAATTCAGTGTTACTGTGCTTTAATTATTGGGAGTGGGGATGTAGAAGGCATTTAGGGCAGATCTACACCTTGTGTCAAATCATTATGAATGTGGAACAAAAAGTAGGAAATAACACTATGAAAGAGGTATATGGAATGTGTCCTGCACTCCAACAGTTATCAGTGCAATTCAATACCACTATGAAGTAGTAGTGTAGATGTAGGCCTTAGCTAGACCTAGCGGTCTAGCCGGACCCAGGGGAGGGGCTGATCTTGCACATTTTTTATCATGAGATTTCCCCTTCTGTTCCCACGTGGCGCGCGATGACCTCAGACGGAGAGGCATCATGCCCACCATTGTTTGTTTGTTTGTTAAAGGGGAAGATGCACACGAACACTCGTGCGCAGAAGGTAGGTTTTTTTAATATATATATATATATATATATAAAGCTTATTTCCCCTGCTCCCCCCACCAGTGGGCTCAGTGCTCCTGAGGAGCTCTGCTTGCCATGCGCAGGTCCTGGCTCCTCGCAAGGAACCACAGGGAGCTGGGACAAACCGCGGCGCCTGGCCACACGTTTCGTGGTCTCGAGCTCAGCCAGAGACTGCAGAAAAACCAGGCCTAAAGGGTAGAGCAAGATCCCGGGGCATGGGAGGGATCATCCCTTCCTGATCCCTCCCCTGTGCATCATGTGAACACTAGGACGATCCCAGGGATGCACTGTGATCTAGCTATGGCCATAGTCTTAATAAAATCTGCAAAACCACTGTCACTTTAGCCATATTGGGACCCTACCCCATTGTCTTATAAAAACAGTAGGTTGCTATATTTATTTCTTCCACTGACCTATACTGGTTTAAACAGGTTTGTTGGGTATAGCCTGCTTGTTTCCTTGCACAGATGGCAAGGTAATAGCTTATAGTTTTTATACAAAGGGAAATCAAGGTTACAAAAGAGTCTATAGGTTATATGCTTGTGGTAGTTTGTTCTGCTTTTCTGAAGAATAAAGATCAAAATGACAAGCTACCCAAAAAGGCCAATCATTTGGCTCTCAGCAACTTTTAATTACTTCTACATGGGGCTTGTCAGAAATGGTTTCAGACCATTTGCTACATTCTTAGGCTATAGGACTGTTGAAGTCATGCCAGAGTGACATTTTCAAGACCTCTGATCCTGCCGTGGGTCTCATGAAGCTTTATCTTCAACTAAGGGTTTGTCTTGAAAGAAATGCAGAGATTTTAATGTGACAACTGAAGTCTTTCTTTTTCTGTTTCTCTCCCTCCCAATTCTAGACACTGTATGGAGAATCTGAAAATGTGTACATTGCGGATGATACTATACAAAAATTAGGAGGAATGTAAAAAAATATATATACACATTTTCATGCAGATTTTCTTTAAAACTCTCGAAGTTTGAGGGAAATTGGACTTAAGATTGGAAAATTGAAAAACTGTGGGAAACTGAAATGGACACATCTGTCCATTTCTACTCCTGGACTGCTGCCCATGGTCCAGCCCAGACAAACTGCTAGAATATTCCTTACAAATGCTACATATTTATTTATATCCCATCTTTCCTCCAAGGAGCCCAAGGTGAGCCTCCCCCTCTTTCATTTTACCCTCTCAACAACCCTGTGAGGTAGGTTAGGTTGAGACTCAGTAACCAGCCCAAAGTCACCCACTGAGCCTCATGGCCAATTGGGGGACTAGAACCCAACCCGCCCAAGTCCCAGCCCAACGCTCCAACCACTACACCACAGTGGCCCTCTGCATACTGAGAATGCTTCTAGTAACTAACAGAAGGGGGATTGCCACACCCTGTGCTAGTAACAGCAGACATGCCTGTATTCTTCTTAGAGTGCAGTCTTGTGGGACTGACTATAGATGGAGGGCTCTGATCTCAGCCCCTGTGACTATCCTAAGCCCTGCCAGAGAGGGTGAAAGGAAAGATGGAGACATTTTTGCTTCAATTTCTCCTCTGTGAGTAGCCTGTTTGGCTTGCCTACCTTTCTGAAGGCAGGAAAGAAGTCTGAGAGGCTTGTGTGTATATAATAGATCCACAACTCTCCTCTTGTCTCCTCCCCATCCGCCATCATACCCCTTTCTTCCCTCCCTGACCCTCTTCTGAGGTAGCCATTTCTATTTGCAGTGATGAAGAATTTAGAATGAATTATTTAAATAACTCTTCCCCCCTCTTGGTGGATGAAAGCAATCGTTATTGTTAGTTGTTAAACTATAATGCAAGTTATGTGGCTATGTTGTTTCTTGAGGTAATTGCCCTTCAGCTATCCGAAAAGTAGTTTAGCTACTTGGAATTTAAGCAGTGCTCATCACAGGAAAAAAAACAACCTAAATGTTTTAATATTAGAATGTGTTTAATATAGTTTGAACGTTTGTATATCTCTATTTATAGGTTTTAAATGTATATGTTTTAAATTTTGTAATGCCGCCTTGAGGCCCAGCATTGGACATAAGGCAGGTTATAAATATAACAACAACAACAACAACCTTTACCCCATTCAAATTCAAAGGATCAATTGCAAGATTGTGTAGACCGTTGTGGTTTTATTTAGAATAAATATACATTGACATATATACAGCAGTTCACTATTCAAGAACTGGCATCCACTTATGCAAGCCTTATGCCGCTTAGTTAACTCCATTGCTTGAAACAACTGGATCTAGTATAACTTTCTGATTCCATTCTCATGGAATCAGGAATTTGCTGAGAATGAGCTCTAAAGAAAGAAAAGGCGCTCCAGAACCTTGCACCGCTCTGAGATCAATCTCGCCATCTCCCCTATCTTGTGGCTTTTACTGTACAGTCAGATAAACCTGGCTTATGCTTGTGGTGTAGATAAGATTTCATTTAAGTAGCGTGCATGCACTGGTTTGTTTTTACTGGGGCCACACTCCTGTTCATGACATTTTAAGATGTGAAGCTTGCCCAGAATGAAGCTTGCTTCAGCTCTAGCAAAGCAGCCACATTTTAATTGCTTTAAAGTAAGAGTGCACAAGATGCAAATACGCCATGGAATTCCTTCCCATCCCACACAAAACTGGTTTTCTCCCTAGACTCTGGGGTTCCACCTTACCAAACCTTGTTTCTGGAGTGGCACACATCCATCAGTGCCTCACCATGCTTCCATTTTAAAAAGTTAAACCTGCGGACTGTTTGGAGTCCAATTGAGTAGAGCCTTCAGTATCGTGGTCCCCTCTCTGTGGAATTCCCTGCCTGGTGAGTAATGCAGGCACCAACATGGTTCTGTTTGTGGTGCCTGCTGAAGATGTTTTTATTTAAACAAGCCTTCTTTGACCCTAACCATGGTTTTATTGCCATAATTTGACTTTAAATATGTTTATTCTGAATTTTGATTCCCTCCCCCCATTTTAATTATTCACTGCTTGGGAATCTTATTAGATATAAATTAGTGCAGAAAAGGGCAATTAAAATGATCAAGGAGCTGGTGCATCTCCCCTATGAGGGAGGGTTCCAATAGCTGGGATTGTTAGCTTGGAAAAAAGGAGGCTAAGGGGAGACATGATAGAGGTGTACAAAATTATATATGGTGTGGAGAATGTGGACAGGGAGACATTTTTCTCCCTCTCCCATAATGCTAGAATCTGGGGTCATCCCATGAAGCTGATTGGTGGGAGATTCAGGACAAATAAAAGGAAGTACTTCTTTACACAACACATAACCATTTATTTTCTGTTTAGTAGATCAGTATTTAACCACTGGGTTGTCTAACTCTTTTCCTAACTCTGCTTAAAAATGATCCATATGTCAAATGGAAAAGGTTCCACTACCTGAAATCTCTAGCAATAAGTAGAGATGGGCATGTTGGGACAAAAAAAAACCAGTAACTCACCTTCAAATATAACCTGATGGGATTTGAGCTGGCGGTTACCAACCAAGAAGGAGATCTTGGATTGTGGTGGACAGCTTGAATGAAAATGTCAAACCAGTATGCGGCTGCTGTAAGGAAGGCAAACTCCAGGTTAGGCATTATTAGAAAAGGAACTGAGAATAGAAGTGCCAGTATCATACTGCCTTTATCATGATGCTAGTGTCACACTGCCTTTATACAGATCTATGGTGCGCCCACACCTAAAAAATACATTGTAGAGCAGGAAAAAGTGCAGAAAAGGGCAACTAAAATGATCAAGGCACTAGAGCATGTTCCCTATGAGGGAAGGTCACAATAGCTGGGATTGCTTTGCTTGGGGGGAAAAGGAGGCTAAGGGGAGACATGATAGAGGTGTACAAAATCATGCATGGTGTGGAGGATGTGGATAGGGAGACATTTTTCTCCTTCTCTCATAATACTGGAACCCAGGGTCACCCCATGAAGCTGATTGGTGAGAGATTCAGGACAGATAATAGGAAGTACTGATTCACACAGTGCATTGTTAAGCTATGGAATTCATTACTACAAGATATAGTGATGGCCAACAATTTGGATGGCTTTAAAAGGAGGTTGGAGAAATTCCTGGAGCTGAAGACTATCAATGGCTACTAATCCTGATGGCTATGTGCTACCTCTAGTATCAGAGGCAGTAAGCCTATATACAGTAGTTTCTGGGAACATGGGTGGGAGGGTGCTGTTGCACCATGTTCCTGCTTTGTGGGTCTCCCATCAACAGCTGGTTGGCCACTGTGTGAACTGAGTGCTGGACCATATGGACTCTTGGTCTGATCCAGCATGGCACTTCTTATGTTCTTATGAACATAAGCATCTAAATTTTGTAAAATAGATAAATAATAAATTAACCTGCTACTCACTTGCAGTTAGTCCCAATGTTTGGTGTGGATCTTCTTCATTTTTACAGGATGCTGCAGCACACTAGCACATGTATTCCAGTTCTCTTCCCCAATGACATGGCAGGCAGGTCCAACATAGCCCTCTCTATGCTGGGAATAGCTGCACCCACAGAATTTGACTGCTGCAGACAGTGAGAACTTTGGCTTGTTTTTTGATAAGAACTTACCAAAATAAAAATTTACTAAATTTTACTTTTGTATAAGTCACTGCTCAAGACGTTATACTGTGGTATGAGGGATTTTGGCCAATTACTGATAAGAACACCCTTTATTAAAAAACAAAATCATCTACTGTTGGTGGAGGTAATTCTACAAAGAGATTCCCCCTCCCCATCCAGCAAGTAATTACAAGTATTAGGATCAATGTCTAAAAATGAGCTGCCAAAAGCAGTGACCTAGAACTCTTCATTGGGAGAATAATAGATACTAAACAAAGAGCAGCACAATTTAGTTATGATGTGGAAGAAAGGAGTAAATTACATTTTAATTTGTAGCTGTGTTTTTGAATGGCTTTGCCTGAAGAATTCTGTAGCTCAATATGAAATCAGCATTCAATCAGTTATCTATTTTTCTCCTTTCTGCATGGCAGCAATCAGATCCACTGAGATCAGTTCAGGTTGCCAAACAAAAATCATATCTGATGAAGAAAAATACATAAGGCTATGTAAAAAAAACCAAAAAAAACCTGAAAGTAATTATGCTTTGTGGAGGGAGAGGATATTAAGCACTCAAATGGAATCGGCAGTGGCTTATGGGAGTGAGAAGCCTGTCAAAAGAAGTTACAATGGCTAAATGGGAACTGAGGTCCTGCAGCCTTACTGATGGATGTTGTGGGGCAGCAGTACAGGCAGAAAATCTTATGAGCCATCACCCTGCTAGTGGAATGATGCTGATTGGCTATGCCTGTGCTACTAATGTCCACAGCCCTACTGGCATGCCAGACCAATGAACACCTTTGCAGCAGCACAATGTGAACCCAGACACCTCTCTGTCTCCTCTTTCTTTGCAGTGTTCATAGTAAATGTGCAACCTCTTTCCCCTAAAGCACGGATAAGTGGCTTCTTCTTACATGCCATACCTCTATATGGGCTGCCAAATATAATTGCTTTGAATGTTTTTCACTCTGGTATTATATTATCAGATTAAAATTGTGATCTTTAGAGGAGAAGGCATGTGCTTATTTAATCAAATCAGCAGTATCCATACAGAATAGAGAGGCATTGGCAGACTTGGGGAAAATCCTAGTTTGAAAAAATAGAAAAATGGGGGTTGAGCATGCTCAATTACCACAAAATGTTGACTGTGGGGTGAGGGAGTACAAAATAAGGTGGGAGGGAGTACAGAATGGCTTAAAATGGAAGATGGAAGAAGCAAAATATAGATATAAAAAGTTAGGGAGAACCAGCTAATTTTTTGGATAGGTCATTTTCTGAGAACCCTAACCCTAAATGTCCACAGGGACTGAAGTGAGGGATACCTATAGAATTCAGTGGATAAATCCTAGGTTTTAATTATCTTGGATTGGGCACCAATGTATCCTAGGGTGACCATATGAAAAGGAGGACAGGGCTCCAGTATCTTTAACAATTGTATTGAAAAGGGAATTTCAGCAGGTGTCATTTGTATATATGGAGAACCTGGTGAAATTTCCTCTCCACCACAACAGTTAAAGCTGCAGGTGCCCTGCCCCCTTTTAAATCTGGTCACTCTAGTATAGCTCCTGCACTTTAATTGTTGTGATGAAGAGGGAATTTCAACAGGTTTTCCATATATACAAAAGACACCTGCTGAAATTCCCTTTTCTATGCAACTGTTAAAGATACAAGAGCCCTGTCCTCCTTTTCATATGGTCACCCTAGAAGCTTATAATATGAATATGAAGCTCATTTGCTTTAAACAGCTAGGAATAATAACAGAGACTAAAATGACATTTCTCAGGTGTATCTAGAGTAAGCAAGCTCTAAAAATATGTCAAATGACTGATGGGAATAAGTATTTTTAATATAATAGTGCATAAAATTTATTTCATGTAGTCCCTTATTGTGGCATCCAGATAAATATGTATTGGCATGAGTTAGAAAAATAAAGACAGTAATATAATATCCATATAAATAAGAAATAGCATTACCTGAAATGCAGTATCTTTGATTTAAAGGCTCTTTCATTTTGTAGCTGAGGAAGAGTGTATTAAAAGACTCTAAAGCTAAGGAAAGCATGGCGATTACATTGAGCTTCTGAGCAACATGCATGTAAATGAGACTTTTACTCATGTTCTAGTGCATAAAGGTGCTGCAAAGGTCAGAACAGACAGAGACTAGGAAGTAAAAATGCCACAAATTTCAAAGGTTTTGGCAGCTGCTAGTTGCTAGCACTGGTCGGATGGCTAAGTAAAGCTCCAAGCTTATATGGTCTGTTTAGCAACATGACATGGGGTCAACTTACGTATGCAAATCTGGGGAAGTAGCTATTAAGAATAATAGCGCCTCTCTAGCAAACCTTGCAACTGCAAGTCCTGAAGAGATTACACAGAGAGATTTTGAACAGGCACTCATCCACAATTTCTCTCCAAACACAGAAATAGCGTTAATGAGAGCAGTTTTCTGCTTCTGTATAGGTTAGGGGTTGCTTGGGGGGCAATGCAAGCCGAGTGGCAGAGAAATAAAGGACTATGTGGAATACTCAAGAGTGGAATTCTAACTCAAGAGGAAGGTAATTCCTCCTCACCCAGATGACATAACATTCTTCCTTCATCATTAGGCAGCTTGTTTGCCTACCCTTCATCAAAGTAAATGGACTGCCAGTTCAGAAATGTAATCCAACACATTTTGTGAAATGGCACGGCCATCATACAACATTAAAACTAGGGCCAAGAGGCAAGCCAAACAGCAGAGGTATCACACACACACACTCATTTTGATAAAAAATAAAATAAAAAATAAAGCCCTGAAATATAATGCTCTAAATATTTCTATTGTTTCCTGTTAAACTAACCAAAGAATGGTAGCTTAAATACTGATACTCCATGATAATAATAACTAGGTAGAGTAGGATGGGGTGAGTGAGCCCACTCCACCTTTTAGTTCACTCTTTCAATAAAAGAGTCACAGTGGTCTACTTTTAGTTATGGTTTCTGCCATTACAAGGCTCAAACATCTATAGCTTATAGTTGAGTTACTATCTTGACAATTGGCATCCATGATAGACATGTGATGAGGTGCTGTATTTCAAAATGATATGAGCAAAAGGTTAGAGAATATTAAAGAGCACTGAAAGTGGCCACATTTACCATTTTTACTTCTATTTATTGGGATAACTAGGCCCTGAATTCCACCCCTAGGAATGCTGTCAAGGCATTCTGAGAGTGAAGGGCCACAGCTCAGTGTGATAGAACACATTTATTTATTTATTTATTACATTTTTATACCGCCCAATAGCTGAAGCTCTCTGGGCGGTTCACAAAAATTAAAACCATAATAAAACAATCAACAGTTTAAAAACACAAATACAAAATACAGTAGAAAAAGCACAACCAGGATAAAACCATGCAGCAAAATTGATGTAAGATTAAAATACAGAGTTAGAACAGTAAAATTTAAATTTAAGTTAAAATTAAGTGTTAAAATACTGCGAAAATAAGTCTTCAGCTGGCGATAAAAAGAGTACAGTGTAGGCGCCAGGCGGACCTCTCTGGGGAGCTCATTCCACAGCCAGGGTGCCACAGCAGAAAAAGCCCTCCTCCTAGTAGCCACCTGCCTCACTTCCTTTGGCAGGGGCTCACGGAGAAGGGCTCCTGTAGATGATCTTACGGTCTGGGCAGGTACATATGGGAGGAAGCGTTCCTTCAAATAACCTGGCTCCAAACTGTTTAGGGCTTTGAATGTCAATACCAGAACTTTGAATCAGGCCCGGACCTGGACTGGCAGCCAATGAAGTTGTAAAAGGACTGGCGTAATGTGATCTCGCCGGCCAGTCCTTGTTAGTAAACGTGCTGCCCTGTTTTGTACCAGCTGAAGTTTCCGGACCATTTTCAAAGGCAGCCCCACGTATAACGCATTGCAGTAATCCAAACGGGAGGTTATCAGAGCATGGATAACTGTAGCTAGGCTATCTCTTTCCAGATAAGGGCATAGTTGGTATATCAGCCTAAGCTGATAAAAGGTGCTCTTTGCCACTGAGTTCACCTGTGCCTCAAGTGACAGTTCTGGATCCAAGAGCACCCCCAAACTATGGACCCGATCCTTTAGGAAGAGTGCAACCCCATCCAGGACAGGGCAAACATCACCTCGCCAGACAGATGAACCACCCGCTAACAGTACCTCCATCTTGTCTGGATTGAGTCTCAGTTTATTAGCCCTCATTCAGTCCATTACCGTGCCCAGGCACTGGTTCAGAACAGTCACTGCCTCACCTGGGTTTGATGAAAAGGAAAGGTAGAGCTGGGTATCATCCGCATATTGATGACACCTCAGTCCATATCTCCGGATAACCTCCCCCAGCGGCTTCATGTATATGTTAAACAGCATAGGGGATAAGATAGAGCCCTGTGGAACCCCATGGCTTAGGAATCATGGCACAGAGCAATAATCCCCCAGCACCACCTTCCGAATCGGCCATCCAAGTAGGAGCGGAACCACTGCAACGCAGTACCTCCAACTCCCAGCTCAGACAACCTATCCAGAAGGATACCATGGTCGATGGTATTGAAAGCCACTGAGAGGTCCAGGAGAACCAACAGGGTCGCACTCCCCCTGCTCTCTCCTGGCAAAGGTCATCCCACAAGGTGACCAAGGCAGTTTCCGCTCCAAAACCAGGCCTGAAACCTGATTGAAATGGATCTAGATAATCCGTTTCATTCAAGAGTGCCTGGAGTTGTCCTGCAACCACCCACTCAAGCACCTTGCCCAGGAAGGGGATGTTCGCCACTGGCCTATAGTTTTTGACATCTTCCCGGTCCAGGTTTGGCTTTTTCAGGAGAGGTCTAATTACCACCTCTTTTAAAGAGGCTGGCACCACTCCCTCTCTCAAGGAGGCATTTATAACCTCCTGGACCCAGCCGACAATCCCCTCCTTAATTGATGTAATAAGCCAGGAAGGGCAAGGGTCAAGCACACAGGTGGTTGACCAGACTTGGCCAAGCACCTTGTCCACATCCTCAGGCCTCAATAATTGAAACGCATGCTTGGCATACAGAACTTCCCAGGTTCAATCCATGGACTCCCCAGGTAGGGCTAGAGAAGAATTCTGCCTGTAACCCTGGAGAGCCACTGCCAGTCAGTGTTAGCAATACTGGGCTAAATGGACCAATGGTCTGACTCAGTATAAGGCAGCTTCCTGTGTTCTTGTGATGCAGATATCAGTTGTTCTTGAGCCCAAGCGTTGCCACCATTTTAAGCTGTTTCTAAAATTACATGTGTTGGCTACCCTATTATCTTCCATTTTTGAGCCTCCAGAAAGGGGCTCAAGAATTCCTACCTACTGGGTAGAAGGAAGACATATAATGTTAGATCCAGGAGTGCCCTTCCACCACTGGAGGTGTCCTTCTGCAAATGGAAGGGCTTTTCCCAATTTAGCAGAGGTTCTTTGCTTGAGAAAAGAGAACTGAAATATAGTGGATTGTTTTTCTTAGCACAAGGCCTTGCACAGTCTCTTGCACAATGGCCCAAGATGTGTGCTAGCACAAAGGCTTGTGCAATCTCTTGCATAAAATTTTGCCCACGGTCTGCTAGCACAAAGCCTCGCACCATCTCACACAACAATGTCTTGCACGGCTCAAGAGGTCTGTTTGTGTTAAACAGTGTTCTGTGAAGTCTCTTGATCAATAGTTTAACCCCCCCCCCACCAACCTGGAGATGACAATCTGGAGCCTTTTGAGCCAAATGTCCTGGGGAACAAGACACTTCAGAGGATCCTGGGACTGGTCAAGAAGGTCCTAAGCCCCGAGGAGAAAGGACTTCAGACCACCCCTTTTGAAAGTTGAAAAGTTCTGCTTCTGAGTTGAAGGGGAATGGCGAGCCACCAACCAGCCCTTGAGAACACTGGTGCTTGCTTACAAAAAGGACTCTTAAGGAGATAGTGGCTCTTCATGAGTAGAGTTCTGGCCAGACAGCCCTAATATACAGCAGCTGAGCCTGGGTGGGGCTTAGAAAGTTCCGGTGATAAAAACATTCAGTGCCTGCCTAATAGCGCTGGAAATCTTACTGCCTTGTAGCGGGGACCTTGCTTTATGATGGACTGTGGCCTCCTGATTGACTCTGCTTCTGGACTGGTGTAATGTATTTGACTGCATGCTATCTTGACAAGCTGTGGTATGCCATCCAAATCTCGCCTCTATGTGATAGTTTGGTTTTTATATAATGTCTTCCTTAGAGGCAGAATGTGATATCTAGTTAGACTAATGTTGACCTAGTGACCCTATGCTTAATGATAGCTCCAACACAACAATGCTGCAATTACTGCTAGAAGCAAGGAAATTTGTGCTTTGCATTTGCTTAGTCTACACCAAGCAGGATTCAACATCTTGAAAGCAGTTTGAAAATGGTGTACGGACTGTGTCCTGGGCCCCAACAGTTGTCAATACTGTTATAAGCTGTTATAAAGCAGTAGTGTAGATCCTGCCTGAGTGACAGTGTTACTCAGAAATGGCTAAAGACACTTTGGTGTCTGAAGCAGAAATTAAAAATGCAAGAAATTAAATAATAGACAGTTTTCTGCTGTTGGCACCTCAAAATCTGTTTCCTAAAACAGGCCAATTCATCCTGCCTATTGATAATACTTATCAAATTTGCAGCTGACACATAATTGGGTGGGATAGCTAATACCCTGGAAGATAGAAACAAACTTCAAAGTGATCTTGATAGACTGGAGTGCTGGGCTGAAAACAACAGAATGAAATTTAATAGGGATAAATGCCAACTTCTACACTTAGGAAAAATAAACCATATGCACAGCTACAAGATGGGGGGGATACTAGGCTCAGCAATACTGCAAGGAAGAAGGATCTTGGAATTGTTGTAGATCACAAGCTGAATATGAGCCAATAGTGGCCCGATTCAGATGACACTTTGGCGTTGTTGGTTAACATAACAATGGCCAGCTGTAGTTATGCTAACCACATGCAAAACGGGTGCAGATGACACCATTAACCCTTTCGTGGTTATTTTTTTCTTAACCACAAAGTGGTTAATACAGCACCTGAGTCCTCCATCGGGCAGAAATCATAGAGCCTGAAGTATAGAGTGGCTGAAATTGCTGCAGCTGCTCTATGTTGTAGGCTCTGTGCCCATCGGCGGTGTGCTGGACGAGGGTTTTTAGCTTTCTTAAATGCCCATTGGGGCTGGGGGGAGGGGGAGGGTTTGGGTGTTTTTTTTTTTTAAAAAAAAACTACTCACATTTGCGCTGGTGCGCTCCTGCACTCCATTTCATTAAAAAATAATTCAAAATGGCGGCCGCAACATGCTCTGCCCTCCAGGCATGTCACACACCACTTGTAGAATGAGGGGGTGGATCCAGTGACCAAAAGATGGCATTTAACAACAGGATACCTATTTAATACAGAGAAGTAAATTTCCCTGGCAAGGGTTTTTTTGGGCCACTTTTCATTTGTGTTGTTTTGTGGCCATGTTATGAAACAATTGTTTGTTGAAAATTTAAGTCGATTGAAAAATCCTATTTTGATACAGCAAAAGGAAAAAGGGATGGAGTTACCTTGTCCAACACTCCCAACCACTTTAATATAGTCAAAATCTCTCAGTATCATACCTCACTGTTAGTTCCATAAACATTTGGAGAAAGTTGCCCTCCTTTTTGCCCAATAGAGGTCCTGTCCTTTTAACAACTATATGGTCATGTACAAATCCAACACTTTATTTACCTGTGAGGCTAAGCTGCATCTTTTGAATATCTACAATCATGCAGTCATGAAAGATGAAACAAAGCTTCTGTGGGGAGAAAAGATGGATACCGTTGTTTTAAAACTTGCAGTTCTCCAAACATTAAAAATAAATAAATGCAAAGCTACCATGAGCACTGCAAAGTGGCTTTTACAGCTTCTGAATACACAACAGGCCAAGAAAAAAAATTGGTTACCAAGTGTTTCTGTTGTAAATTAATTCCCATCAGATGAAAAAGCTGGATGCAGAGGTGGCAGCAAATAGTATACAGTTGACTATAAACCTCAAGGTGGTTATTTATTGAAAGCTACAAAATTATACACCAAGGAGTAAATTTTCTGAGCAGGTGTGAGACTGTGCAGCTGAATCCCCATTCATTCCTCTTTAAAAACTTACAAGTGATTACCCACATTTATAATAAAATTGATTGCTTTATGTCTCAGCCTGAGATATATTTAACTTCCAGAGCTGATACTGAAGTCTGTTTCAGTACAATGTAGTCAAATACATGGGGGGGAAATCCCTATTACACACATAGCAATAAGTATAGCTTGCATTCTGCACATAGTTGCCTCTGTAACCCTTTCCCCCAAACTCAAGATTCTTAATGGGCCTGTTCAGACAACACACCCTTTGCTGTGCTTTGCCAGGACCAGAACTTTGCTTTGAACCCCCAACTTGGCCCAAAACCTCCATACTTTTGAGCCCATCGCTGGAATACAACAGTGTATTACTGAACAATACTATTTAACGATGAGTAAAGGGGATAGAATACACTATAGAGTATAGACATATATTTTATTCTGTGGGTTTCACATCAGGCCTGAGCTGTCATGGGGCTAGGCCATGGGCAGCAGCCTGAGATTAGCCAGAAGCAGGGAACTGGGAGCTATGATACAACCAGTAGTGAGGACTAAAGGACAAATCAGAACCAAAAGACCAACCAGTAGGAAGCATAATTGAAGAACAAGCCAGTAGTCATGACAGATGAGCAACCAATTATACAGGAACAAGATAGGTCGCAGGAAGACCTTGTTTCTCAATCCAGACAGAAATCCAGACCCGTAAAGGTGCAGGTGCTTTGATGCTCATATAGGCTTCCTTGTTAACTTCAATGAAATGAACTGTTTGGTCACACAAAAGAATGAATGAGGACTGCCTATGCACAAGAGTTCAATGTTCATATTAGAGTATGAAAAGGATACTGGATCATGGTGAAAGTAAAAATCCATAGCAGGGATGGGTAAACTCAGAACTTTTGACCTGCAATTTGCATTAGCCCTAGCCAGCATAGTAATAGACAATAAGAGTTGTAGGGCAAAACATCTGGAAGACCATTAGTTGCCCACCCCTGATCTATAGGGAAATTGCCAATGTCAGGGTAGAATCCTACACTACAAATTGCAAGTTGTCTGTGTTTTTTCCTGTTAAAAGCTCGAGCCAAGAAGCAATATTTGGTTTACTGGAATTATTCACCCTATTCACACTTAATCAGAGTTAGCTGAGTACATCTAATATATGCATATATTTTACTATGTAGAATAGAAATATTTTACTTTGTAGAATAGAAAACAGAAAGAAAAAACAAACTGCAATGAATGCAGAAACTTACATATAATTTACAATTTCAGTCTCCCAAGCTTCACTATGAATATAACCTTAATGACACTGACCATTTTTATTTAGAACAACATATTAACAGCACTGAATATGATGCTAGTTCTGTGTTTTGCATTAACCCGTATGAGGGATTCTTAAAGTAGGACTTCTGGGGATGAAAACTATTCTGCAGCTGTATAACTCCCCCATCTGGCATTATCGTTGGCAAACATGTTATTACTACTTTCAAAGGTACCATAAAAGGAGGTACTGTACGCACACAGATGTCTGGGAGAAATTTGATGGTGGTAAACAAATGCTAGATTATCTGCTGGCTATCGGAGACCATAATGTTTGACATCGTTATCTCTAAACACGTGGCTGGGCATTAGATTAACCATGTGAAAATTTTAATCCATCATATTCTAAGATGGGTTGAAGCATATTTATCTAATTATTATTTTTTCTGGAAGTTCTGAGGACAATTTGAATAGATGAAAGGCAACAAATGTTTCAGTTGTTTAGGATCCATGAGTAACAAATGTGGTTGACAACCAGTATGACCAGTGGAATAAACTTTGAACACAGGGCTGAGAGAATAGTTGCCTTCTGTCAGGATCCACTGAGACACCTAATGCTACTGAGACTCCTAATGCTACTCCTTACTCTCAAAATGGGAGTGAACTGTGACAACCTCTATGGCAGATTTGGGCCAAGGCTAGACAGTAACCCAGTATTGATGGCTAAACTAGTACTGTAGTTTCATGGGGGCTGCCCATTTATGCTTACATTGTTGTTGTTTCTATTCCATCTTGTGCCAAAATGCACACAATTCTCCTCTATTGAATATCCTTTGATTTGCTGAACTATTCTGACCCCATATGTGTACCCTTAAACCAATCGTGCTGTCTAATATCAAATGATAACAAGATTTTTTTCCTCAGGTGAGATTGGCTAGCAACCATGTTCTTTATCCTTCCCCTATGGTATATGTTTTTACTTGTTCTAGAGTTATTTATCCTATGTAGGCCAAATTCTGGAGGGCCACAATTCCTTTCCATCTTTGGCAGCATATCCAATGGTGAGGGATCATGGGAGATGGAAGTCAAAACTTCTGGAGGGTTGCAAATTGCTCATCTCTGGTCTAGATGGTATACCCATAGGTAGGATATTGCAGTAGCTTCATGGAGGATCTGGAAAAGCATATCATGAATTTATATCCCTTTATGATACTTAGGGATGGGGGAGAAATTTGTTTAATTTGTATATTAATAGGAACCAAGCTATATTAAAATGAATTATCTAGCCAAACACATACATAAACTAAGGCCAGATCTACACCTTGTGTCAAATCATTACAAATGTGGAATAAAAACCAGGATATAACACCATGAAAGTGGTATATGGAATGTGGATAGGGCCCCAACAGTTATCAGTTCACTTCAATACCACTATAAAGCAGCAGTGTAGATCTAGCCCCCAATACTGTTATCTTTTGGTATTTGCACTTCTATACATTTTGTGATGCAGTTGTTCAATTAAAAAAATGTATATAAAATTGTATGCATTAGGATTTTTACTTTATTATTTATATATTGATTTTTTTTACCATTAGGGCTCATGAAATGATGGACACTAAAATACAATCATATTACAACACATCAAAACCAAAAATAGAACATTCTTAAAAACAACAACAGACTAAAGACAACAACATCAAACTAAAGACAATCTTAAAAACCAAAGGCCTGACAAAAACAATACAGTTATTCTTTCTGTCTAAAACTCAATAGGGATGGAGCCAGCCTGCTTGCAAAAAAGCATAGAGGGAAATGTGCAGAAAATGCATATATTTCTTCGTGCAAACTTTTTTTTTTTTTTTAAATCAAACTGATGCAGAAATGAGACAAAACTTGTGGTGTTATTTTTTTAAAAAATGAACAGTATAGACAGCAAAATAGACAGATTTCTCTATTATGTGTTAAAGTGTTCTGCTCTTGCGCATGACGATTTTTGTCTGTACATTTATCACCAATCGCTTTTCACTTCTTCATTTTGCTCATTTTGAGATGGTCCTGACATTTTCGGTCTCCCTCTCCTCATCCCAGGGAAAATGTGGAGGATAAGTCAATAGGTACATATAGAAATGCTTAAAGCTAAAACTTTACAACTAAAAACAACAACAACACCACTCTGGGATTGTCTATATTGCTTTAGGAATGTATGTAAAGTTATGTGTACATTCAAAACTTTCCCTCTGCATTTACCCAATCACTTCATGACCACTTGTTTTACTTCCTTCCCCCTCCCCTTACTCTGTCTTCTTTTAATTTTTTATCTTTGATGAATGTTGGCTCTTTGGGATTAAGCCTTCATTGTGTTTGTTTAATGTTTTACACAGTGCAAGTGCTTTTGCTGTAAATAATTCATAACAATAAAAATAAATTAGCATTGAGTGCTTTTGGAAATTACATCTTCTGTGTTCATTAGCAGCAGCATCTTTAACCATATGCTGTACTAAGGAATTAGTTGCACTTCTACACATGAAAAGGTGAGCACAATAGTAATGGAACATTAAAAGATGGACTCACACAACAGATTTGGATGAGATGCAAATGTGGGAAGATCAGAAGTGCAAGAATATCATGCTACTCTTACACAAAACAAACAAATATCATTCTCCCAAATTTAATTTTGCATCTCCCTAACTTGAGAAATGTGCACGCTATCTCAGCATCGTAAGTTTTAGCTACGATTGGACAGTTGTAGGAATACCATTTGGGAAGTGATGAAAATGTGACAGACAGGAAGTACAAAGTGTTTGCACTCCTACTTTTTCTGTGTTCACATCACATCCAGGCCTGCTTTTCGCCCTGCACTTGTCTCTTTACCTGTGAGCTGACTATCAATTATGAATCATAAAAGTTAATTTGCAAACAAAAATGTAGATAGAAACTAGTAGCAGCCTTCATGTCATATAAAGACTGTTTTGAGGAGTATAATTTAATAGCCCAATAAATAATCTACAGAGCATGACATTGTTTTAAATGACATTTCTGCACTATGAAATCATTCTGACAACACACACACCCATATGTCCCTAGAATATGAATAAAATAAGCACACAACTAATTCCAAATAATGAGTTACATTTTGGATTGTGGGGCGGAATGCTGTTTGGGGTTTTGATTGAAAAGGGGCAAGAGTCAAAGACCTGCTCTTGGCAGATTAAATTAAATTTGAAAACAGTGTATTTTAAGAGCATATGTTATGGCTATTTTAAAAATCTCATCTAAAATTATAGGTGCTCCTGGGGAATAATTACCTATGATCTGAAACATGGGGAACAATATCCCATTAGTTACATACCTTCCTTAAAAAGTGCCATTTACACCATGGGGGTAACTAATGGTCAGGGGAGAAGAGGAGAGATACATTCCTTACATAACAGAAGAATAAAAATATAATTTGTACAACTCAGATAAATTTCCAAGGATAAAAAAATATTGGTGTCAAAAGGCAGTTTTGGACAAGTAGGCTGAAGTATTATCTGACACGCTCCCATAGTTGTGCACAAGGGGTGTGCCTGGTGTGCCCAGGTACACCATAATGTTTTGAATAGTAATTGCCGAATTAAGGGGGCCATAGAGTAGGGATCCAAAGGGGAATCCAGACGCAGTTGGAATGGTTCTCTGGCTGCTTTCCAGTGGCTCTGCCACTGCACTGAAGAACTGTTGCCCCTGAAAGAGCACTGTTGCTCCTGGCAGCAGGAGCAAAAAGGAATCTCTTTGCCGGGAGCCACACCCCCTCAGCCACTAGGCCTCTGCTGGAGCTTATGACACTTATGACTGAGTATTCAATAAATGTTCATCTTCTAAAAAGAAATAATTCCCTGGGTACACACCCTAATGAAATGTGCTGTGCACACCCTATGCACACTCCCTAATGTTTTACACTGTCTTGTTCCTATGTCCCAGCCCCTTAGCAGTTGCTTTGGTGCATTCTTTTTAATGACTGATTTTCTTGCTAAGTGATTATCACTAGGGGTGTGCATGGACCCCCCGCTCCGCTTTATTCCTCATATCGAGGCAGTAGCTAAATCCTGTCATTTCTTCCTGTATAATATTGCCAGGATTCGACCATTTTTGTCTGTCTCTTCTGCCAAGACTCTCGTTCACGCACTGGTTATCTCTCGGTTGGACTACTGCAACCTTCTTCTCTCTGGCCTTCCCTCGTCTCACATCAGTCCGCTGGTCTCTGTCCACCACTCTGCCGCTAAGATCATCTTCTTGGCCCGCCGCTCTGACCATGTCACTCCACTTCTGAAATCTCTTCATTGGCTTCCAATTCACTCCAGAATCCAATATAAACTTCTCCTGCTGACCTTCAAAGCTTTTCACGGTCTAGCTCCTGCCTATCTCTCCTCTCTCATCTCACACTATTGCCCCGCTCGTGCTCTCCGCTCCTCTGATGCCATGCTTCTCGCCTGCCCAAGGACCTCCACTTCCCTTACTCGGCTCCGTCCTTTTTCCTCTGCTGCCCCTTATGCCTGAAACGCTCTTCCAGAACACTTGAGAACTACCAACTCAATCACAGCTTTTAAAACTCAGCTAAAAACTTTTCTTTTCCCTATAGCTTTTAAATATTGAGTTTGTTCTGACTCTATACTGTTAGCCTCACCCTACCCGGTGCCTGTTTACACTTCCCTGTGCCTGTTTGCATTCTCTTTCCCTCCTTATTGTTTACTACAACTTTATTAGATTGTAAGCCTATGCGGCAGGGTCTTGCTATTTACTGTGTAATCTGTACAGCACCATGTACATTGATGGTGCTATATAAATAAATAAATAATAATAATAATAATAATCCGCAATTTTCGGATCGGGCTGCTTCGCCCCGCCCCCGCTCCACCCATTTCCGCTCCGCTCCGCTCGGAGCTCCAGATCCGGATTGGAGCTCCGTTTTTTGCCCCCATAGGGTTGCATTGAAAGCTAAAAAAGTAAACAACTTTTTTTGGTTCAAGTTAGAAACCTCATGTTTGGCACCATGACACCTCATGGGGGTATACACACGCACACCAAGTTTCAAGGCAATCCCATCATCCCCTGATTTTTGGGGAATTTATGAAAATCGGGCACCCCATTCAGACCCCTTGGGATAGCTCCGTCAATTTGCATGTTAGAAACCTCAAACTCGCCACCATGACAGCTTATCCATGTGTCCACATGGACGCCAAGTTTCAAGGAAATCCCATCATCCCCTGATTTTTGGCGCTGCTTAACTCACCCCAAATTGTCCCATTCTACAACTACGTCAATTTGCATGTTAGAAACCTCAAACTCGGCACCATGATAGCTTATCCATGTGTCCACATGGACGCCAAGTTTCAAGGAAATCCCATCATCCCCTGATTTTTGGGGAATTTTTGAAAATCGGGCACCCCATTCACACCCCTTTCCATAGCTCCGTCAATTTGCATGTTAGAAACCTCAAACTCACCACCATGACAGCTTATCCAGGGATACATACGCCACATGCCGAGACTCAAGGCAGTCCCATCATCCCCTGTTTTTTGGCAGGGCTTAAACCTGCAGACCTCTCAATGGGGCCATTTCAAAGGAAATCCCAACATGCCATGAATTGGGGAGTAGAGATCAACCTATATGAATCTTCTTCCACAATTGAAAAATGGATTTGGAACTTCCAAAACTCCAAGTGAGCGCAGGAAGAACTTCTCCCTTGAGTCAAAGCCAGACACACACAACATCCCTGCAAGGCAGGCAGGGGAGGAGAGAGGGAAGGCAGGCAGGCAGGCAGGCAGCAGACATTTCTGGGGGCATAAGGAAGTGAGCCAAGGATAAGCCAGTAATGCATATAAAATGGAATAAATAAATAAATAAATAAACGAAGGAGGGGTGGAATTAAAAGCAGCAGTGTTGCTGAATAAACAACAACAAGAACTTTTTTAAAAAGGCTATATCTGTCTTTTACCAGTAATAGGGGGATGTGCCCAGGGGAGGGGGAAGCAGCTGCCAATTTGACTGGTCCTAGTAGTGACCAGTCTTTTAAGAAGCAAGGCTGTCAGTTCAACTCATGAAAGCCATTGCTCCACCGCTAAGAAGTGGAACTGTCACTTCAACTCATGATAGGCATCGCTCCACCACTAAGAGAAGTCGACCGCTCACTTCAACTCATGATAGGCATTGATCCACCGGGTTACTCTCTTTGGAAGGCTCTGATGGCCTTCCAAGTACAGGAGAGAGTGGGGGCACGTCCACAATGAGATGCCCTAGGGGAGCTCGCCTTGCACCACATCTTTTCAGTTGTTCCCCTAAGTTAGGGTGGGTAGCAGTGCTGTGTTTCTATCTCTTATTATTGGCTTAGTATATGATTTCACAGGTTGTGTTTGTGCATTTGGTGGGGCTACTGTTTTAAAAAACACTGGGAAAAGTCCGTTCAGACTAAGAAAGAGAAGTTTCCCAGAATCCCAAGTTACCCGTTTTGCCTATCCCCTCCTCCAACTTTGGGATCATGTGATCATGACCGGGAGTTGACTCTGCCCCTCAGCAATCGAAAAGGTAATCTTTTTCCCGTCTTTACCCTACTTTTTAAAAAATTCTAGCGCGCGACCCGCACGACGCAGAGAGGTGAGAGTAGTCTCAAAATGACCCCCATCCACGACTGTCTAAGCACAAGAATTTTCAGAACGATAGCTTAAAAATCAACCCAGTTATCCCCGATTCTTTTCCGCAATGCAATCCTATGGGCGAAAACCGCCGTTTGACCTGCGCTGTTCCTGTTTGTTGACCTGATTTTTTAAAAATTCTAGCGCACGACCCGCACGACGCAGAGAGGTGAGAGTAGTCTCAAAATGACCCCCATCCACGACTGTCTAAGCACAAGAACGATAGCTTCAAAAACAACCCAGTTATCTATGGGTGAAATGTTTCAAGATGGCGATCGGAGCGGTCCGCCTGAAAGAGGAGCTCCGAAAAATGGTCGCTTCTCTTTGCCTTGCTTCTAGGGGTCCGCGGTCCGCTTCTACTCCGCCTCTGGGCAAGGGGGAGCAGGCCAATTCGCTCCTGCTTCTGCGCTTCTAATAGGAGCGGAGCACATGACTAATTATCACAGTGCCACATAGTCAATAATACTGGATATGAGGTATCACAAAGACAAAACAAAGAGAGGGTGATGCATCCTACTCTCTGTTATGAATGTGAGAATCTTTTGCCTTATTTTGCAGACTCCCCCACCCCATATTATCACCAAAGTGGAGGTGTGATGTATAGGGGACAAAATTGTTCATGAAATGCTTTCTCACAACACCCTCTTTTGCCGTTTCCAGTGAGGTCATTAAGGTTCACAGTGAAAAACATCTCTGTTGGCTGTCAGGAATGTATACTGCTCTAAAATGGCTGCCAAGGATGATGAAGCCATTTATGATGGCTACCGTGTTGATTTTATAGATGGACATGTAAAATTTCTATTTGTTTGTCCATATCAACAGATGTGCATTTGGCATTTTCTCTATGAAATGTGCCCACCTATTTACTTTGAGAATTCCCCCCCTCCTCAAAGGTATATTTTAAGAGACATGATTTCTATAGGTTGAATGATGAAATTGCTAGCCTCTTCAAATACTCAACCCAACATTTTAGGAAAACAACTCAGCTTAGGAGAAGAAGAGCATACAGCTTTATTTTTAAATGATAAGTTTTCAAGTGATAAGCAGGACATTACCTTAAAATATGGGTGTAAATGATGGTGGCACCCAGTAATTCCCTAGGGACAGAAGCTGTTATTATCTTATCTTTAGCAACAGTTCAAACTTGGATGAAATACTTTACACTGGAGATAAAACACAATTATTATGACTGTCACACCAAGGAAATTGCAACCTTATTTTTGTTTTATTATGATTGTATTTTCTTGGTATATCTTTGCCTCCTAACCCAGAATGAAGACAAGAGACAGTTATGGAGTCAAACTAGGGCAACACTTTATTGAAGACCTATAAAATGAGAAATTTTTCAACAATATACGCAACTTTATCTAAGAACAGAATCTACCATCCTGCTCTGGGGGAGGAATAGACTTGGGAGCTGACTGTCACAGAAGTGGCTGCTTCAATAGCTCCCTCAGTTTGGCCCTTATTGCTTGAGACATGCCTGGCACACCCCTTGCACACACCTATGGTCAGCCAATCTCCCACTGACTGGTAACTGGGAGCATCATCACAAGGGGGAAATCACGTTTCCTTACCGTCGTTTTTCCACCCGTATATTTTCCCCTCATTACTTCCTCTTTTGAAAGAGGAAGTAAACATTGTGCACATGGCCCATTCGCGCTGCTTCTCCTGGTCACAGCAACTTCCATCTTTAAAAATAAGTTGGACTTACTCGGGTGTTTTTTTGCGGCACAAAGAAGTCCAGAAGGGGCAGGAGGCATGCGGGAGGCAGACGACATCATGAGAGGGACCTGCAAAAATCTGTGAGTGCCCAGTAACGCGCATGCAATAAAACACTTATCTGATGGAGCTTTAATTGGTGATCAGTCACCAAATGATTTCTAAATGATTTCTTAACACAGTGTCCTTAGCAGATATTGGTTACTTCATCAATTGACAGTAAATAATGATAGTCATTTGCATAAACAAGTGGATTGCCAGCTCTATCCCACTTTGACATTCAGAGTCAAAAAAGGCTGTGCGTTGCCTTCCCCCCCCCCCCCCCACGGGCAGTTAGCTTAACTTCTTGACTTAATTGAAAACAAAACAAAACCTCAGGCTGAAGTTTGTGTAAATTGTTGCAACCGCCATAGCAGCACCAGTGGCATTTTTACACCAAATATTATAGCAATTCGTCCATTGAGCAGCTGGGAGTCTTTTTTGCTTTTCTTTTTTAAAAACCCAACTGGTGCTGTTAAGTAGTTGGGAAGCACAGCTGATCAATTTCCCAGGACCATCTGGGACTCTTTGTGTTGGTACTTTCCTTGCCACACTTTGTAGCTTTTACATTGCAAAATTATGGGCTTCTCTGGACTGGAATGAACCTAAAATCATGTTTCTTAATATTGTTTGCTTCTTCTCCCCACCCCGTCTCTTCCCACCCCCCTCATCCCAGAAACACTTGACAACCTTTCTGAGAAGAAAGCCGCCACATTTCTGCCAGCACTGTAAATAGACTTGGCAAGCCCTTTGGCAATAATTGATCATATCCAAACTGTAATTGAATTCTGTTTGCTCTAGACACGACAGTAGTTCATGCCATGCAGCCACTTCTGTGACAGTCAGCTCCCGAGTCATCCTATTTGTTTCACTGCTGTGGTTTTCCCTCTTCTCTTAATCGGAAGCTTTTGGTTCCAGCCAAGCTGTCGTTGCTGACCTTTGAACGCTGTAGCTTCCTGTGTTTCAATATATTCGATATTTTCAGCTCTCTCTCTCTCTCTCTCTCTCTCCATCCATCCATCTATCTATATTAGCACTATGTAAAAAGCAAATAATTTGCAATGAAGACTGCTTGAAGGACCTCCAAAATTATTCCCTCTCTAAGGCCATTTTCACAAGACGCACGAAGCATTTCCCTTCCATTTTTGCATCTGAGAAATGATGTAATTTAGACAAACATTGCACACGCTCAAACATTGGTATTTTCAGGCTCTCTGTAATACAGGTCACATTGTTTTTTGTTATGAGCAATTTCTCCAAGAGGAGAGGAGCAGATGGCATGTCCCCTGGGATAAGTTACCCTAAACACTCTGTGAAAGAGCAACAAATAAATGTGGGGAAAATAAGAATGGCAATCACTGACAACAAATAAAATAAAATGTACATGTTTAAGGCCACATCTTTTTTCATAGGAAAAAGAAAATACACAAATTGATTAACTACTTTTCCAGCATTATAATTTGAATGATACAGCCCCCCATAGACACACTAATTATATTTATAAGTTCAACATTAACCAAAAAAAGAGAGCGAGACCATTACAGCTATCAAAGTAATCTTATCTGGCAATCGTATACTCAGTTACCTGGGAGTAAGCACCATTGAACTCAATGGAGCTGACTTCTGAGTAGACATGCATAAGGAAGGGAGAATCTGTCAGTTTTGCTTTCTCCCACATTTGAATTGTTTTAAATCTCAAGTTCTTTCTCTCTCAAATATGAAGAACTTTGTGAATTTGGATAATTCCTGTTACAAAATGAACTGAAATGGAATCCTCACTCATCTGCCCCTGCCAAATATAAAATATACAGATATTTGTAGCATGGAAAGGCTCATAATGCAACTGTCTGCCACATAGTTGTTAAAAAAGACAAGCCTGTCAGAAAAAAGCAGAGTAAAGGGATTCAACCCCAGAGCTTTAAGACCTTCTCAGTCAAAGACCTGGGCCTGGATGGACATACATACATATGCAAGATGCTTTTGCCAAGTTCTTTGTGGAGAACTTTCAAATTTTGGTAAATGCATAGGATCAGACTGTTAGCGTCACTTGTAAAATAACTCTAAACCCTTGCAATAAGCCAGATTGTCTTCCACCCTGCACCATAGCCCACCTTATTCAGTAGGGTCACCTGACACTCTATGTAGTCTGTTTGGGAGATGGAGGGATTGCTGTGGAAAGGGAAGGAGAAGTCCACTTTTACCAGCCCAGTCTCCAGCTGAAAGCCCCCCTCCCTCCTGCTACCAACTGTTGCTGCTGAGGCTATCAGAGGGAAAGGAAGCGGCAGCCAAGCATTCCTCCATCATGCCTTGATCTGTATGGGGCTATGAGAGGGAGAGGGAAAGGAAGCAGTGCTGAACTTTGCAACTAAGAATCTAGTGCCTGAATTTGCCTCCCCCCCTTCTCCCTCCCCATCCCCTTTCCTTTTGTATCAAGTTTTTTAGACTGTAAGGCTGTGGGCAGGGACTGTCTTAAGGAATATTTTTTTAAGCTGCCTTGAGAGCCTCTTTTGGCTAAAGGGCAGGATAAAAGTGCTTAAATAAATAAGTAAATAAATAAATGTAGGAATATTAGAGAAATCTGAAATGGACTCAAATGTGTTCAGTTTTCAGTGAATGTTGATCTATGGATTCCATAGCTGATTGGCTTTTCCCAAGTCATGTGGATTCCAGGGACTTGCAAACCATTTTTCTTTTTGGCTGGGGAGAATTTGAGCAAATTTGCCTTGCACTAATGCTCATTAGCACAAATATGAATTATCACTACTTTAGCGCAAGAGGAACAACATTCTTGTACATTGCCCCCCTCACCCCAAATCTGATTCCATCAATGAGCAGACAAGGGAAAGAAAGAGGTTTGACCATCCACAAAATACTGGAGAAAGGGATTTAACAAAATCTATACATCTCTAGTTGCATGTGCCTAAATCTAGATCCAAACCAATAAAAAAGTGTACAATTAAAAATTTACTTTTTAGAAGCCATCAATGTGATGATTCTTTGTCACTGCAAAAGGCCAAAGAACAGTTATTCAGGAATAAAGCAGTCGCCATATTTTAGAACTTACTATATACTAAACTATCATTCTTTTGGGGGGAAATGACCTACTTTTGTCTGAACATGAGGCTATGATTTCATTTTATTTTTATCATACAGGCAGATTAAAGACTTCTATATTTCCTCTTCTTTTTATTATCCAGGGTCTTCAGGGATTCTAAACTGTGGAAGAGAATGAGGTTGACCTATAACAGTCCAATGCATTTTTCTTCTCTTGACAAGGAAACTTGGGAAACACAAAAATATTGAACATGTGATTCTCTTAGCACAATATAGAAAGAATAGGCTTTGAAGCAAGCCAAAAAGAAATTTGTTATTTTGCAGTAAGTTCTATTCATAACCACTGTGAGAAGTGGTTCCTTAATTTGTTTATTTTGCTTTCCCCTCCTGTCCCTCCCCCCTTGCTTTTGTATTGTGCATATCAGATTATATGAGTACAATCCTATGCATATTTAGACAGAAAAAAGTCCTTCAACTCCCAGCATTCACCAGTATCGGGAGCCTAAAAGGAATGTGTTCCTTCTGCTCCGTTCTCAGGTCATATAGGTGAGGCCTGTCCTGATGTGTTGGCATTGCTGTTGCTGGCTTCCTCAGACACCTTCCCTAACTTTAATGCATATGGCTTAGCATACACTTGATATAGCTAGGTCACTGACCACAGCAATGTATGGTCTTCATAGAAATATTGTTATTTTGGTCTGCAGTGTTGTATTTATTTAATATATTTGATTGGTACACTATCTCTCTACCATAAGAAAAAAAAAAAGGCATTTTCATTTCTATAGCGCCCAATAGATGAAACTTTCTGGGCAGTTCATAAAACCACAATCCATTAATACATGGTAATAAAACATAGTATAACAAATTTAACATATAAAATGTAAAACAATTGTAAAAAGCTAAAACAATTCCAAAAGGTAATTGAATTGCATCATCATCATCATCATCATCATCATCATCATCATCATCATCAAAATAGATAAGAATCACCAATGACAACTTCCCCCCCAAAATGTGGGAAACATATTGACTGGAATGTTTTATTTACACTTCCAGAAAAATAATTGTATTACATATATATCTATGAGATTAATTAAGTAAATTAAGGTTACTACTAGTCTAGAAAAAAAGCTAATCATAATATTGTATTGGTAGGAAGCCTTTTTAAATGAACCAAGTCAGTGTATAGGCAAAAGATGCACCAGTAGATGAGCTGATCATAGACCCTTTAAGAAATCTAGCCATGTTGTTAAATATTTCCTTTTCTCTAGTACTGACACCGAAGTATATCGACCCCGAACTTCTTAACTCATTATAAAACAGACTGATCATTTGTAGGTGAAAACTAATCTCTGTGTCTCACCAACTTAATTTGTAATGTGCGGATAACACCACTTAATTACCTGCTTCATAGGAGCTGGCTAATTAATTAATATCAAAAAAAGCACTGTGAGCATGAAGCAATGGAGCACTGAGAGTTAGCAAACTGGGTTTCTTTCTGAAGTTAAATATATCAGTGATTTTTTTTCATGTATCAGGAATATACTGACTAGGAAACTGAATGGTGCCCCTCCTCAGAAGACACCTTAAACCACAGTGAATAAGGCAAGAAGCTTTATTCGCCATGGTTAAAGCCATGGTTTAAGGTGTCTTCTGAACAGGGCCAGTGAGTTGTTGCTCTATTTAATATTAGGAAAATATTTTTAAAGAATACTCTGCTGTGAGGAGAATCAGAGATGGCTCTTTCCCCACTCCCCACCTCCCTCACAAAGTGATCACAAAGTTTGTTCTGCAAAGGAGTAGCCAGCTGATATTTTGGGTAGGATAGAAATCCCATGTCTATAGTACAGTCCTGTAACCCCTACTTTGCCATAGCAATAAGAAACAGCAAACCTTGGCGGTGCAGGGTGAAAGATATCCCTGCCTCCCAGAAACCAATGCCCTCCAGATATTTTGGATTCCTGGTCATTGGCCATACTGGCAGGGGCTGATGAACTTGTAGACCATAACATCTGGAGGGTACCAGGTTGGGGAAGGCTGAAGAAGCTAAGAATGGGAAAAAGTTCTGGCCTTAGGCTAAGCAGAAGATCTAGATTCAAATCTCTGCTCATCTGTGAAGTTATCTTGGACTGTTGAGCCAATCACTGTCTGTCAAACTAACTTTCGTTTCATACTTGTTGCCTATTTATTTACATAAGGTTGTGTTCTGAGAACTTTTCCTTGAGCTTCTTGGTGATATAGACACATGATCAATGCAGGAAGGGGTGTGGGTGGGTGTGATAAAAACATAGGTTTGCTCCATGTTTTTCTATTTTGAGAAAATACAGATGATGATGGCAGAAACATGAGCATATATCCAGGCCTAATACTACTTTTCTTTACAAAAGAAAATGAATGAAATATAGCATTGAGACTCCATTTAAAAGATGATTCTTCCTGGCTTTTTTGAGCTTGAGCCTGACACAATGGAGAACCTCGACATATAGGATCCTTTGTGCTGGCTGTGTCCTTGATTTGAAAGGGAATGAAGCAGAGCTCTCTTACACATCCCACAGTTGTCACAAAGAGTGCATATAATGTTGTTTTGTTCCAGACTAAACATTGACTAGCTTTATGCTCCATTTCACAGCCCTTGCCAAATTCTTTTGTTACACTCTGTTTAAAACTTGCAAATCAACACCATAGAATATAGCACAATGTAAAAGAGCATCTGTTTTTGGGTGGTATTTCAAGTAAGCTTTATAATCTCTGAAATGATCTTCAGCTCTTTGGAGAATAAGACATCACAAATCTTTCCAATTGTTCCTGGGAGCTGATTTGGAATGCTGTTTTAAATATGGACATTTGAAGCATGAATCCTTTAGACTTCTAAATCCCTGACTCCAATCCAAAGGTGGATGAGGAAATCAGACACCAGGGCTTTTCAAATGTAGGCCATTAAAGGGAGATAAAATTACACCAATCAGATTATTGACAGGATGGAAGGGGGAACTAACAGCCCCTTGTTCTCCTGATTGAACAGTCATGAGGTAGGACTTCTGTGTCCTTCAAAAGACTGCATGAAGACAGCCCAATCATACAGCACATAACACAGAGATTCAGCTATATGAAAAGGAGCAGATTTTGATAACTTCTTTAAAAAAATGTTTGGACTCGATATTGAATTGTCCTTCAAGCTGCAGCAATATAATCCTGGTGTTTGTTTGCTGCATCTGTCAACGTGTATAGTATTGACTAATTTATTTTTATGGTTTTTTATTTTAGGTAGTCCATCTGTTTCTAGGAAAGAATGTTGTCTCATTAAGTGCAGGGTAGCTTTTGCAAGAGAGGGCATTGAAGCAGCTGTAAATTGGAGCTGGTGTAGATATCCTCTGACTTTCCTCAGTATGGGGGCCAAATCACCAGCTCACAGAAAGCACTGATCTGTCAACCTGAAGTCACTAGTATCATTAGAAAGAAATGATTAATACTCTATGAGAAAGAACAGGCCTGATGGAATGAAAGTGAGGTGTCTATTCTTCAGTGGTAGAACACATGTTTGGTATGTGAAAAGTCCCACGTTCAGTCCTTAGCATCTCCAGGTAGGGCAAGAATAGAATCCTGGCTGATAACCTGCTGTCAGTGTCATCAATACTGGGTGAAATGGTCCCATGGTTTGACTCAGTACAAGGCAGATTTCTATGTTCCTAAAGTGATAATGTTCATAGAAAGATGAAGGGAAAGGAATACAAGACTGAATGGGTTGGATCCAGATTTAGGCATGTGAAACTGGGCTGGCTGATGCAATTTTCCTGCCCCCTCTGCCCTATGGTAGCCCTTCCAGCCCACTACCCAAATGATTGGGGATTCTTGCTGAATGGGTTAGGCTGCAGATCAGGAAGAAGGAAAATGGAGCAAATGCATCTTCCATGAGCAGAGCCAACCTGATATATGTAGACAATGCTATTTGGAAGATATAAAAAACAGTCATTGAAGAGGGTAGAAGACTAGTCTGACAGAGAGCTGATTGTTGGCTGACAAGGCCTTCTGTGGCCATGGCTAGACCAGGTCTATATCCCGGGATTGTCCCGGGATCATCCCTGTGCATCCAAATGACACATGGGAGATCCCGGGAACAGGCAGGGATGACCCCTTCATTTGCCTGGGATAATCCTTAGATCTAGCTAAGGCCTATGTCTGAGATGGTCAGGAAGAAGGCTGAGCCTATGGTAGCTGTAGAGGAGAAAAGTCAAGCAACGGAGCCCAATAAAGGAAAGAGAAAAGCCCTTTTCAGGCATTATGCCCAGACAAGGTATACAAATGCATGTAAGGGATATGCGTCTGTACATGCTGGCCTTGTCCCAACATCCCTAGCCCCACCCACCCTTCCTGTTCCCAACTATGCCAGGTTGAGTGGCAAGGTCTGCAAGCAGGTTCTCCTCAGGTTCACTTGAACTTCATTGGAACTCTCCACATGATCAGGGGCCCTGCTTTATCTGGGTTCCCAATCTCAGGGGGGAAGTTGAGTAGAACATGAGTAGAGACTCCCTTTGGACCTCCATGCTGAAGGATAGAGCCAATGTGTGCAGGGACATGGAGTGGGGCCAATGTGTGCAGGGGTGTGCCCCTTACATGCCCTCTTTGAGCGTAATGCCATTAAGAAGAAAACCAAGTAGAAATTCAAATGTAAGCCGATAGTCCCTTCTTTGAAGAAAGAAGCAGAAGCTTTTATTCCAGTCAGGTAAGTTTCCACATGAGGTTTACATAGGGTGACCATATGGAAAGTAGGTCAGGGCTCCTGTATCACATCACTCCATTCCACTCATCACTCAGATATCATTGATTTCCCTTAGGGATATACTGATTTTGTAAAGTTTGTTCCATTTGCATTTCACAGGTTGCCAAGTGCCTTTCATCCTGTCATTTGCTCATTGACATAATTGGTTCCCCCCAATTGTTTGAATTTGTACAAATTTGCACTTGTGCAAATGCAACAATCCCCCTAAAATACACAGATCCCCAATGCACGTTTTCATGCTTTAGCCTATAAGGGAAATTCACCTTTTGAGGAAGATGTTTTTTAAATTTTACTTATTTTTTTTACTACAAATAAATTTGTGTAAAATTCCAGAAAGTTAAAAACAAACAAACAAAAAACAGAGTCCGCACTCCTGCAGAATCCGTGCTACTCGGGAAAAGTTTGTCCGCTGCAGAATCCATTGGGCAGATTCACAGAAATCCAAACTCATTTGATTCCATTGCACATTTTTCTGACATTCCTAATTTCATTCAATGTAGAATTCAAAGCAAACTGTAGCAATGCTCCTTAGGCAGCATAGCTGAAGAATTTTAAGGGAAATTAAAAGTTTCCATAAGACTAGTGCAATTTCTTGAGAGCTACAACATCCCTGCTAAATATCAAAGTTTATGAAACACGCACATACAGACACATCTTCCATTTAAAGCATATTATTGTGCTTTTCCACAATTAAAAAGGAAGCTGTATCTTGGGGAATATTTACTGATTTGAGCAAGGAACATATTAATGAACTACTGTGAGTATAGGCTTCCTAAAATTATTCCTATTGAAATATTTCTGCTACTGGCAGATGGCAACACCCAGTAGACTGCAGTTCTAGAAGTCTTACAGGACTTAATTATGTTGCCTTGTGAGGTAAAATGAAACTTGACTGAGCTTTGTGGTGGTTTTCACGGCAGTGTGTCCTGGGCTGCCCTTCAAGGGGAGCCTTGTGTTTCCTAGTTCATCCTCATTGTCTTTTATACTTTTCAGAAATGGACATCTCAAATGAATTCATTAAACAAACAAAACTCTTACAGTTCAAGGTTAAAATGGGGTGTGTGTGTGTGTGTGTATTTTGGTAGATTTGTTGGATTTTGTCAGCTGCTGCCTTCTGTATTGAGTTACAGACAGGCCAACATTAGTTGTTAGTCTATGGGCCAAAGTTAGTCTGTGTGCTGTGTCTTTTTAGATTGTAAACCTGGGCCAGATCTACACGAAGCAGGATATTACACTTTGAAAATGTTTTGAAGGCTGTATAGGGAGTGTGGCCTGGGCCTCAACGGTTGTCACTACTGTTATAAACCGTTTTGAAGCAGTAGTGTAGATCCTGCCCTGGTGGCAGGGGCGGCTTGTTTTATTGATGATATGTATGCAGGCTCCAGGATCACCTTTGTCATAGGAGTACGATTAAAATAAATAAATACTAAAGTGCAAATTATACCTACTGTTTTTGTTTAACTAGGGTGACCATATGGAAAGGAGGACAGGGCTCCTGTATCTTTAACAGTTGCATAGAAAGGGGAATTTCAGCAGGTGTCATTTGTACATATGGAGAACCTGGTAAAATTCTCTCTTCATCACCACAGTTAAAGTTGCAAGTGCCCTGCCCTCTTTTAAATCTGGTCACTCTAATATAGCTCCTGCACTTTAACTGTTGTGATGAAGAGGGAATTTCACCAGGTTCCCCATATATACAAATGACACCTGCTGAAATCCCCCTTTCAATACAACTGTTAAAGATACAGGAGCCCTGTCTTCCTTTTCATATGGTCACCCTATTCTAACTGCAAATACCTATAAAG
The DNA here is from genome assembly GCF_023053635.1 of Elgaria multicarinata webbii. Lineage (NCBI taxonomy): Eukaryota > Metazoa > Chordata > Lepidosauria > Squamata > Anguidae > Elgaria > Elgaria multicarinata. The sequence continues at coordinate 63,003,420 of NC_086179.1, read as the reverse complement.
ATTGCAACCATGGTGCACAAGGAAGGGAGTTAATTCCTTACTCCCACAACTTGGGCCAGATCTACATCAAGCAGGACATAAATACTATGAAAGCAGTTTGAAAATGGTATATGGAATGTGTTTTGGGCCCCAAAAGTTGTCAGTGTACTTCAATAGCATTATAAAGCCTTGGTCCCAGCAAAAACCCTCCAGCCCTTGAATCTTCACTCCATTCCAAATAGCAGGCTTTTCCCCCCCAGGGGGCTGGAATTTTCAAAACTTTATTGTGGAAGGAAAGTATTAACACCTATGCCCCACTGTCTGCGTGCTGCAGTCCCAATCCTGACCAGTAGCTGCTTTTGCAGTTAAGAACTCCCCAGCTCTACATGTGTCACTAAGGCCTAATCTACACCTGCTATTTATCCCGGGGTGGTCATGAGGTCAACCCTGGGCATCCAAATGACACACAATTGATCCCAGGGTGAACCGGGGATGAGCACTCAGTTCGCCTGGGATAGCTGGGACTGCTTCCCCCCCCCCATTTTTTTCTGCCATCATGGGACCATCCTGAGCTCTGCGGGTGGTGTGGCTCTCCCTCCTGGGGTCCTCCATCTTCCCCACAACTAGCAGAGCTCAGGAAACAGGCACAGAGCTGTACAGGAGGAGTCTGTGGGCATCTGGGGTGAGGGGGAGAGAGTTTTCACCATCTTTGGGATGGTGCTTGGCATCTTTCAGCACCGAGTTTGTTGGGTGTTTTTTTTTTAACCCCTCTTTTGTGCAGGGCTGCAGCCACACAATTGAGCAAATGTCTCCTCTTTTTTAAAAAATGTCATCCCAGAATGTCATCTCTTTACTTCCAGGACAACTCGCTGGCGTTTGGCCCTTGAGGGACAATCCTGGAAGTAGAAAACTGTGTGATCGTCCCTGCCCACTCCCCCAAAGGTTGCAGGTGTAGATGAGCCCTTTAACAAGCCTCTAAGGTCATATGTAGTTGGCCCGTAGTAACCAAGGCCAGATCTACACCTTGTGTCATATTATCCTATCATGGTGATGCTGGGCTCATCTACACCAAGCAAGATATTGAACTGTGAAAGTGGTATGAAAGCAGTATATAAAAGGCAGGAGCTACACCAAGCAAAATATAATGGTATAAAAGCAGTATATTATGTGTCAATGTGTCAACAGTTGTCAGTGCACTACAATACTGCTATAAAGCAGCAGCGTGGCTCCTGCCTTTTATATACCACTTTCATACTGCTTTCATAGTGCAATATCCTGCTTGGTGTAGATGAGCCCGCTGTATCCCCATAGGGCATTTATACCTTGTAGCACACACACAGTGACATCTGTTGTGGTATTTTCTATAATATGGAATAAAAGGAGAGAAATATTGCTAGAAAAGTGGTATATGGAATATGTAATGAGCCCCAACAGTTATTCGTGTCCTTCAATATTGATAAAGAGCAGTAGTGTAGATCTAGCCCCAGTCATGTTAATACAAAACCCTTTAATATCCTTAAGGGAAGACTTCCATCTGTGCTTGGAATTTAAAACTGGGGTAGGCTTGCAGGGACCAATGTGACCCCAGAGACTTTTCTTGGTGCACCAGCTGCTGCCATTTTCATTTTCCATGAATGCCTGTGAGCTACATGATGGGGCTCAGAGACATTCTTATGAAATGAAAATGAGAGAGAGGGGGAGGAATATGTATGAGAGGGAGGGAGCGAGTGAACATCTATTCATGGTGATCCAGAGAGGGGGAGAGAGAGAGATGTCAGGGGGTGAGTTGGCTGGCAGAGGAGAGGGTAGAAAAAGGCTTTGCCTTCTGAAGAACAGAATGGACAAAAGACTCCACAGAAACCTGTAGAATAGGTTTTCAAACTATTTCAGGAAATGGGTTTGGCTTAAATAAATAGGTTACATTTTGTTGTTGCTTTAAAAGACACAATTTCAGTCCTATGCATGTTTGCTTACAAGGGAATTTGGACAAACTCATTGTTAGAATCTAACATTATCAGCTGGGAGGGTGGGCAAATCTAAAGTTTAAGTCCTGTTGGTCTTAATTGAGAATTAAGCACTTACTTATCTATTTCCCTATGAAAGGAGACCAGAAAAATGCTAAACTTTGCCCAAGTCATGCTAATTGTTGACTGGGCAAATGGGTCTCTGGACCATTTTTCACCCAGCAGAACTGGAATATTAGCCCAGGTGAAACAATAGCAAATCAACAGTTATAAGAACACCCACTGTGTACTGAGAGGTTGGGAATAGGGGCAGCCCTGAATTTAATATCCCATGGACAGGCTACTCACTTCTGAACAAAGAACAATGGTGCAACCCTGTGTTCTCTTTAGGGCTGGGATTGCATGGCAGGTGAGCAGAGCAGTATATCTTTGCCCAAGTAATAGATGGATGCTACTTCAGGTACAGGAGCTCAAGCTACTGGCTACGTCTTTAAAGATAAAGTCAATCTATAATATGAAGCTGCTGGGCTGAGATACTCAAAGGAGTTCAATTACAATCCATAGGGTGTGCCTGCGCTAGAGTAATTCTCCAAAAGGCAGGGGGCCTACTCTAAAAGCAAGTGATTTAAATATTGCAGCCTACCTATTTTTAGAATTGCATTTTCACTCTTTCTGCACATGTTTTTCACCCCTAGATGTAGGGGGCAAAGAAAGATTCGTGGGAATGTTCTTTTTGTGCTTATTGATAGCAGTAAACAGACTGCTTCTCTCTTAATTGTCAGGGATGTCTGTTTGCTCAGAGATTTAGAGCGCACTGTAAAAAATATTTTAGTTACTGACTGCAAGTTATTCTTCACTTCTTATTCGTAGCACTGTACATGTTGTCATAAAAGGTGCTTCCCAAGTGACTATTAGCCTGCCTTCTCAGATAATCTGCTTCTGGTTCTGATAAGTAATGGCTGATGCCAAGTGCACTGTTTATAACTTTGTGACAAATATACAATTTACAAGATTATGCCATCTTTGGTATGTGTGTGTTTGCATACGTGCACATACATGTATGTGCTGGATGGGAGAAGATGTAATACAACTGAAGTAAAATGCCTTACCAGACAGAAATTCCTGTAATTGTAAAGCTTGTTTCATATTCCAATAGGAAGTAAAGGTAACATGGTTTGAAAGTGCCATCTCTGCTGATGATACATGACTCTCTCTTTCTCTCTCTCTGCCATGGTAAAGGTCTGCAGGTTTATTTGCACAACTCAGGCTGAAGTGGTGGACATCCGATTAACTATCTTCAGAAGGGAAACAAAGGCTGATTCAACTGCTGTATGCTCACATGTAGCTGAAATAACCCCCTCCCTCTTTCCCCAACACACTGAAGAGGCTTATTTTTGTAGCTGACCACTCCACTTCATAGAAATGGCAATTCTGGGAGCTAGCTGGCAATCCCGGCAAGTAGGATGAAATTTCATTAATTCCAGTCCCCTGCAGAGAGGCTAGGCCATTGATCTGCTTTCTGCTGTGAGCTTGATTCCCGTAACTAGTGCAGCAGTGTAAGGCCTTGTATTAGTGAGAGGAACAGAAGTTCCAAACACTTCCAGATCTTGCTTTTCCAAAAGCTTCACTAGTCCTAGGTAGCAAGCATCAGGTCAGCACCACTATAGTTCAGGTTTCTACTTCCAGTTCAACCTGTTCTGCTCATTTGTCACTGGTGTTGTACCAGTAGTGGGGAAAAGGAAGAGTTTTCACCTGTAGTGAGTCCAACAGACCTTGGATACTTTGGATGTCATAAGCAATTAAAACTTATTCAGAGCCTCTCTAAACTCAGGAGGGGGGGGGAATGCCCCCTTTCCAGACTTTTCCCCCCTCAGGCTTTTCCGCATTCACTACGGGCTCCTTCGAATATGACCACATGATTTGCAATTGAAACCTTCCCCTTTGGCAGATGTTTCTTAAAGCTCAATAGAACAGCACCATCTAGGGATGGAATTAATCCCGTGATTATTTTAGATACCAGGAGAAGATCTACACTGGTATATATAACGTTGATTTGTCAGTCAGTAAAAGTAATATGTTATACCGATTTAAAACGTCACTGGGCACATGTAGGTAGTAAGACGTTTCTTACCATTTTCCTCTCCAGTAGGAATGCAACACTCTGAGCCACACAATGTATGTTGTAACGTGTGTTTTTTCAATTCCCCCTCTGCTTATTGTTCCTCCCACTTCCTCTTTTCTTCCATTGTCCCTCCTCCTCCAAGAGAAATGGTGAAGGGTGGTGGTGGAAAGATTTCCCCTCTTTCCTAGCCTCTAGGCAAGGTTAAGGGATTTACTTTACTCAAAAGTAAATCCCATTGATTTCAACTGCTAACGTGACTTGCTGCCCCTTGGTCTGTGCTTGGAGGGGAGAGAAACAGAGAAGGGGGGCTGGAAAGATTTCCCCTCTCCAGCATGTGATAGGCAGTATGTGATGTTAGCAGTTGAAATCAATGTGATTTTCTTTTGAGTAAAGTAAATCCACTAACACTGTCTGGAGTCTCCCTCCCTGCTTGCTTGCATCTTCAACTACATGAACTACAGGTGTGATGGTTCCCTTACTCAAAAGTAAATCCCATTGTTTTCAACTGCTATCACATGCTGGCTTACCTTTGAGGGAAGTCCATTGAATAGAGAGAGTCTTACTTCTGAGTAAACACATATAGAACAATGCCCATACTCTTGGAGATCATGGAAGGGGGAGGAAGGTTGTGGCTGCAAAGAGGAACATGAGGCAAGAAAGAGGAAAAACTGCTGCTACTTTAGGCGCGGAAACACAAATACGCCCCGAGGAAGGTGATTGGCTAAGGAAAAGCATATGAAAAAGAAGAAGGAAGGTTTCTTATGATGCAATCAGCCACATAAGAGAAAATATAATGACTTATATGGATAAGATCAGAAAATAAAATGACAGAAAGGGTAAGCAATACAGCATTACAAGGCAAGTGTCATGTGGCGAGATAAGACTCAATACACAATAAAAAACATTTATAAGCAGTATATCCAGCTTAGTATAGATCAGCTCCAGATTATCTGTGGGAATCTTTTTTAGCGAGATTTCCAGGAGAAGGTATGAGAGACATCCTGGAAGTTGATGGCATCATGTAATGGATTTGCAAACTGAGTGGTCAGTCATGAGCATGCAACAAATCACTCATGTAGAGAAGCTCTTAGTGACAGCTGGCTTCTATGTTGGCTAATACTTATAAAAAATAACATTTGCATTTCTGAGGAGGGCCCATGAGATATCTGTTCTCCATCTTTTCCAAAATTGAAACAAGTGTTTCACCTCTCTGTGGTATGTTTATGGATAGTGATTTGGAAATTGTACTCAAAATTAAATAACCAATTAAATAATGTGGTCTCCTTTCTTCACCACACGGATATAAAAATTGCAAAATGGTCAGGCATGGCAATCCCATGGAAATTCTATCACTGCTGTGAAGTGATATGCTAAACATTATTTTACTGAACTCGGGTTTCATGCCTGATTTTTTCAAACAATATTTCCCTAAGAAGGACTCTACAGACTTGGGTGGGAAAAAGAAATCAAATATATATGTGAAAAATGTTAAATGTGAGGATATAGCAGGCAGGTTTTCTCATAGGAAGGTCCCAAGAGCTCCTCTAAGGTTTATTAAGGATGAGAGGATTCCTTTACATCTCAAAATGTGAAACAGAATAGCTTAGTTATGTATATTATGATGAACATTTAGTTCTGAAGCTGTAAAATAACATTCTCTCTCTCTCCCTGTGTGTGTGTGTGCATATGCATCTACACACACACACACACACACACACACACACACACACACACACCCCAGCCTGATTAAGGAATTGGTATAACTTTCATGGAAAATAGCCAAGAGAAGCCCTGATAATTGAGGTTGTCTTTCCATTAGATTTATTTCATCAACTCAGCCATCATACCAAATGCTTGGAAAAGAGAAAACTTACTTAGTAATTCTAAAGAAGCAGCAAAACAATCCACTTGCTCAGTTCTTCAGCAGAACTAGATTGGGAAGCCAGGTCAAGCTCCTACCTCTTTTTCCTCCACTGCCACAAATCCATTAACTTAACAGAAAGGAGGGCAGCCTGCCAGTGTTAGGTCTTTAAGGAAAACGGACCTTAAAGCTAAAGATCTTTAAGCATAGATATGAAGCTTCAGGGTTTATGGTTAATGGCATCTTTATATAAACATTCCTGCTTGGAAGTTTACTTCATTCTACTTCTACAGTGCAGTCATGTGATTCCTAGGAGGGCATCCTGGGAGCCCCAAGAGAGAACTATCTCCTCCTCTGGCAGATGGACACCTCAGAGGGGGAAATCTGACCTTAACCTCCCTCACCCATCCCAGCCCCTGTGGAAATTTCCAGAACCATTACCTTTTGAATGTTGGCACTCCAACATGGGAGAAAGTGAATAGGGAACTGATTGGTGGGTGGTCCCTTGTTCTGCCAGCCAGGACAGACTTTGGTTCCACAGCATCCAAAGCCCCAGAAATTCTTCCAACAAAGGGGAAAAGTTACAGCTGGGGCCAGCGTAAACAATGTCCCCATCCCATCGTGATGTCCAAATCCAGCAAGGGTGGGTGAGTGGTGCATTTATGGTTAGTGGCAGTTTATGGATGGCAGCAACTAGTAGCCAATCTTTGCAATGGGCGCAAAATAGTTTAACAGGAGGAGGTGGAGGAGAGGAAGATAAACATTCTCCTTCCTCTATTCCACCCTGCCAGGCTCACTGTGGCAAGGTGTGTCAAAGCCCTCATCTTGACAGTGTCGGGTCTGCAGCGTGCCATTGCAATAGAGCTTCTTCTGACCATCTACAGTAGAAGGAGTGCAGTTGTGGGCTTTCCTGAAAGTACCAGCAACCACCCACCCGAGCACACAAGCGGCAGTTCAAGGCTGCAGCCAGGAAATCAGGAGACGTTTACTTCTTGGGAGGAGAGCAATGACAAATCTTGATAAAATAGTTAAGAGCAGAGACACCACACTGACAACAAAGGTCCGCATAGTTAAAGCAATGGTATTCCCTGTAGTAACCAATGGCTGCGAGAGTTGGACCATAAGGAAAGCTGAGCGAAGGAAGATAGATGCTTTTGAACTGTGGTGTTGGAGGAAAATTCTGAGAGTGCCTTGTACTGCAAGAAGATCAAACCAGTCCATACTCCAGGAAATAAAGCCAGACTGCTCACTTGAGGGAATGGTATTAAAGGCAAAACTGAAGTACTTTGGCCGCATAATGAGAAGACAGGATACTAGGGATGTGCTCCGCTTCTAATCGGACTGGAGAAGCAAGAGCGGAGCGGGGGGCTTCGCCTGCCCTTAAGGCAGATGCAAAGAGGATTGGGGGGCCGGCGGAGCATGGCGAAGAGGATCGAGGTGAAGGCGGATCCTTCGCCTCGGTCCGGAGCTCCGCCGGAAAGGTAAGTGAGGTTTACCGGGCCCTGCCGCTATCGCTGTCGCCCATGCGGCGACGGCGGCAGGGCCTGGTAACCCCCCTCCCCGCCTTCCTCTCCCTTACCTGCCTCCGTCCACGGTCCGTCGGCGTCTTCAATTGAGCCCGCGGTTTCACCAGGAAGCCTGGGCTGCTTGCGGCCCAGACTTCCTGGTGGAACCGTGGGCTCAATTGAAGACGCCGACGGACCACGGACGGAGGCAGGTAAGGTCCCCCTCTCCCTTGGTCCTTTACTGGGCTCTGCTGCTGGGACTGCCTTGAGTCTTGGCGTGCGTATGTATCCCTGGACATGCTATCATGGTGGCGAGTTTGAGGTTTCTAAAGTGCAAATTGACGGAGCTATGGAAAGGGGTGTGAATGGGGTGCCCGGTTTTCATAAATTCCCCAAAAATCAGGGGATGATGGGACTGCCTTGAGTCTCGACGTGCGTGTGCACCCCTGGATAAGCTTTCATGGTGGCGAGTTTGAGATTTTTAACGTGCAAATTGACGGAGCTATGGAAAGGGGTGTGAATGGGGTGCCCGGTTTTCATAAATTGCCCCAAAAATCAGGGGATGATGGGATTGGCTTGAAACTTGGCGTGTGTGCGTATACTCCCATGAGGTGTCATGGTGCCAAACATGAGGTTTCTAACTTTCACAGAAAAAAAGTTGTATACTTTTTTAGCTTAATGCAAGCCTATGGGGGGGAAAACGGAGCTCCGATCCGGATCCGGAGCTCCGAGCGGAGCGGGGGCGGGGCGGAGGGGCCCGATCCACAAATCGCAGATCTGGAAGTGAAGTGGAGCGAGGGGTCCGTGCACACCCCTACAGGATACCCTGGAGAAGAGGCTGATGCTAGGGAAAGTGGAAGGCAAAAGGAAGAGGGGCCGACCAAGGGAAAGGTGGATGGATGACATTCTGGAGGTGACAGACTTGACCTTGGGGGAGCTAGGGGTGGCAACGGCCAACAGAAAGCTCTGGCATGGGCTGGTCCATGAAGTCACGAAGAGTCGGAAACGACTGAGGCGTAAATGAAGTTCCCCCTTTTTTTCCTTTAAAGCTGTAAAGGTGCTCCCTCCCTTGCAGAATATCCAACCCCCCCTTTAACTTTTTTTTTTAATAGCTCTGTAGCAAGAGCAACTGACGGCAGATGCTGTCGTTGCCTCGCTCCAAGCTAAAAAAGTTTTTTATAGTGGAGCTTTGGGACTTTGCCCGTGGATTGCTTCAGAGTAGCAGCTGCGTCATGTAGATCACCTGCCGCCACTCCAAAGCTAAGGTGGGGAAAAGCCCCTGACTAGACAAACCCAGAGACTCTGATGTGAAAGCACTCCAAATCAGGAAGAAGCATTGCCCTGTTGCCACCATCTTCCTATCAATAGGCATGTTTCTATGTCTGGACATTTATATATTCATTCCCTTAAGCTTTACCAGGTTGAAGGGAATGAATATACTGAAAGTCTTCGATGATTTGGGCATCAGAATTCCAAAGACATCAGAATTCCATTGTCTGCGGTGAAGAAACCTGTGAATTAATTCAGATTTGATATTTCTATGCTTCAACTGAAGAGAAGTGTATTTTACCACTTCAGCCTATCCCGTTAAAATCATTTGTGTGGACACGCAGCAATATCAGGTATAATGGTCATGAACCAGCATACTTCAAGGGCAATGGATTTGCATTATCAGCTTGAAGAACTGCAGAGATCCATGCTCACAAGGGCAAATGCAAATCTGTGTAAAGCCGAAGCATTAATGTCATTTCGGAGTACAGCTCTCCTCTCTTGCATACTTTCTGCTGGCCATCTCTCTTACATATTTCATGCTGTCTCCTTCTCCACTGGGCCAAACTACACATTAGCCCGCCGCTATGTCTCCCCCCTTTTCTTTTACTCTAGAGTAATAGCAGGGGACTTGACCCAAATTAGGACCCTATCTTGAGAAGTGGGGGAAGGGCAGTTATTCATTTCTCCTGCTTTGGTCCTAATCCAGATTGCACCCTGAAGCCAAAATGCAACCCATTAAAATGCTTTGATTTAGGAAATGGAAAAGTAAGGTGTTAGTTTTGTGGATCAATGGAAGCAGTCCCCCACGCCAACATTGCCTTCTATGATTCTGTTGGTCTTTCCCCAGGTGATCTTTCTTGCTCTTCCTACATCATGTTTATATTATTACTGGAGTGGTGCGGATGCAGCTGGAAAGGAAATGCAAACTCACCTGCTCCCACAGTATAAGAAAAGGGCTTCAGACAATCAAGCAGCAGGAAGGAATAGATATTGACTAGGTTTGCAGGACACAAAGGTGTTTAATAAGCCATGGTGGCTTGTTAATTACCCTTGCACATGCTGGTCATGTTCCAGCTGATTTCCCTAATTACCCTCATTGGGTGTGGGTTGTCATGATGTCCAAACCCAGCGAGGGTGGGTGGTGGGGTGGTTAACAAAGTGTTCATCAAGCTACAACAGACTGTGGATTTGGGGTAGTTTATTAACCAGCCCTGCCACCCACCCTTGTCAGGTTCAGACTTGCACCCTGTGATGGTAATTAAGGAAATCAGCTGGCCTGTGCAGGGGTGGTTAACAAGCTACCATGGCTTATTACCTATCCTTGTGTCATGCGAACTGGGCCACCGTCATTGGCTACAGCTGTACAGTGCTGAGCTCCAACACTACCACCAGTTACAGAAGTTGGACTACAACTCCATCACCTCTAGCCTCCATGATCAATGGTCAGGGGTGAAGGAAGCTGTAGTCCAAAACAACTGGAGTGCACCAGGTTGGGGAAGGCTATAGGAAAGGATGCAGAAAAGTATGTTCTAATATGTAAGCTTCTTCATGATACTCTAGTTGGATTTGAACAGATGGTATGATAAATGTTTTGCATATGACAATGTGCAACTGTATGCAAACTTATTTGAGTAAGTCCAATGAAATTAAGTGAGTCTGTCTTTTATCGTAAACACATGTAGGATTGTGGTGATAGTTTGGTATACATCCTTAATTCAATCTGTAAGTGATTTGTATGTATGTGACCTATTAATCTGTCAAACTCAAGACTTCTTTCACAAATTCACATAAATGTTATGGTGTTTTCTTTCCTGCAGAAAATAAGCATTTTACAATCTTTGAAGATATAACACATGGTTCCAATTAAAATAGTCAGAGAAGCATCCTTGGAAAAATTAGCATTTTTAAATGCACATGGCTAAAACTATCTGATGCACCAGCAATTTATTCATTTTTAAAAGAAAGAAGAACATTGTTCTGCTGAAAGAGATTATTGTATTCTTTGACAGCCAATTTTCTAGTGATGAATTGTCGAAAAGCCCTTCGCTCTGATGTTATAGTAAGCCATCAAATGAGTGGTAAGCTAATTTTTGTTTTCTTTTGCAAATCACAGGCTTCTTAATACGTTTCAAATCATTTACTGAGAAATGCCTACCTATGAGAAAAGATAGCATTTTAAAAATCAGGTATACACAGGTAAGCCCTGCAAGCCAAAAGCTTGCCTGTATCACATCCAGCACAATCGTAAACACGTTTACTCTGAAATAAGTTTCACTGGGTCTGGGGGTACTTCCAGATGGATGGGTCCTAATGGTACCAATCAAAAGGCATGGGTACCTTTTCGGTCTTTCCATTCTTAATGGATTTTTATTTTATTTTTGTGTGGCAAGAACAAAGAGAGAAGTAGCATCAGGAAAATGCAGGATGATTATAAATGGAAGACAATCAGCATTTCTACATGAGGCTTTTATCTCACACTTTTATCAAGGCTTTTGCTTCCAGATCCTTTGTGGGATTAAAATAGGCTCCTTTACATGGCTCCCCCCACCCCGGGGTTGCTTTTTCTCTGCCTTTCTATATGTTTCATTATACAACCACTATGTGGTGCTGTGATATAGCAGAATGATATAGCAGAAATGGTGGTTCAACTGCTTAATGAGGATGGCAAATTGATAACAGACAACAAAGAAAAGGCTGAAGTGCTCAATTCCTACTTTGCCTCAGTCTTCTCCCAAAAGCGGGTCTATGACCCCCCTGGAAAAAGTGAAGCAGAAGTTGAGGGGGCAGGATTGCAGTTTGAGATTGATAAACAAATGGTCAAAGAACACCTAATTTCCTTGAATGAGTTTAAATCTCCAGGGCCCGATGAACTGCATCCTAGAGTAATGAAGGAGCTAGCAGAAGAACTCTCAGAACCTTTGTCTATTATCTTTGCAAAATCATGGAAGACGGGTGAGGTGCTGGACGACTGGAGGAGGGCTAATGTTGTCCCTATCTTCAAAAAGGGCAAAAAGGAGGAACCTGGGAACTACAGACCAGTCAGTCTGACATCCATCCCTGGGAAAATTCTGGAGCAGATTAGAAAGAAGTCAATCTGTAAACACCTTGAAATCAATACAGTGATTACTAGAAGCCAACATGGATTTGTCAGGAACAAATCCTGTCAGACTAATTTGATCTCATTTTTTGATAGGATAACCTCCCTTGTGGACTGTGGGAATGCTGTGGACGTCATATATCTTGACTTCAGCAAAGCTTTTGACAAAGTACCACATGACATTCTGATTAACAAACTAGCTAAAAGTGGGCTAGATGGAACAACTATTAGTTGGATTCACAGTTGGCTACATAATCGGACTCAAAGAGTACTTATCAATGGAACCTTCTCAAACTGGGGAGAGGCAACGAGTGGGGTGCCGCAGGGCTCAGTCCTGGGCCCAGTGCTCTTCAACATTTTTATTAATGATTTGGATAAGGAGGTGCAGGGAACGCTGATCAAATTTACAGATGACACAAAATTGGGTGGGATAGCTAATACCCTGGAAGACAGAAACAAACTTCAAAGTGATCTTGATAGGCTGGAGTGCTGGGCTGAAAACAACAGAATGAAATTTAATAGGGATAAATGCCAAGTTCTACATTTAGTAAATAGAAACCAAATGCACAGGTACAAGATGGGGGATACTTGGCTCAGCAATACTACAAATGAGAAATATCTTGGAATTGTTGTAGATCGCAAGCTGAATATGAGCCAACAGTGCGATATGGCTGCAAGAAAGGCAAATGCTATTTTGGGCTGCATTAATAGAAGTATAGCTTCCAAATCACATGAGGTACTGGTTCATCTCTATTCGGCCCTGGTTAGGCCTCATCTAGAGTATTGTGTCCAGTTCTGGGCTCCACAATTCAAGAAGGATGCAGACAAGCTGGAGCGTGTTCAGAGGAGGGCAACCAGGATGATCAGGGGTCTAGAAACAAAGCCCTATGAAGAGAGACTGAAAGAACTGGGCATGTTTAGCCTGGAGAAGAGAAGATTGAGGGGAGACATGATAGCACTCTTCAAATCCTTAAAAGGTTGTCACACAGAGGAGGGCCAGGATCTCTTCTCGATCCTCCCAGAGTGCAGGACATGGAATAATGGGCTCAAGTTAAAGGAAGCCAGATTCCGGCTGGACATCAGGAAAAACTTCCTGACTGTTAGAGCAGTGCGACGGTGGAATCAGTTACCTAGGGAGGTTGTGGGCTCTCCCACACTAGAGGCATTAAAGAGGCAGCTGGACAAGCATCTGTCAGGGATGCTTTAGGGTGGATTCCTGCATTGAGCAGGGGGTTGGACTTGATGGCCTTGTAGGCCCCTTCCAACTCTGCTATTCTATGATTCTAATTGCATGATTACACGAGTCTCATTCTGCCATTTCTAAATAATACCAGACTTCCTTTGTTAAGAAAAACACACATAACAATGGCTGCAAAGAATGGGAGAGGCCCTGGAGTATGACAACATCGTATAAAGGACCCACAAACTACCCTGAGTGAGCACTCACGAGCACACAATAAAAGCCTCATGTAGAAAAGTTCAATGCACCCCTTGGCATTCCATGAATAAGGTAGTGTAGTTGTACAATAAAAGCTTTGTCTGGAAGCACCCTTAGCCCTTATCTGGATTGGCGCCCTAGTGTGAGTGGTAGAAGTGCTTTAACCCTTTGCCCCTTACTCTGGTCTCAATCCAGATTGGGTCCCCTCTGCCTGTAATTTTCATTGCAAAAAAGTGATCCATTAAAAGAAAATAATTCATAATCTTACCTTGACTCTCTAGCAACAATACTTAGGCATTCAGTCTTAGTATATTGACTGCTGGAAGAGTAAAAAGCCTTGTGTCTACACAAATAGTTGTATGGTGAAGTGGGAAAACACACCTCTCTTCCAACATATTTAATTGCAGCATAGCAAACTCAATAAGAAGGAACAAGTGGATGGATATACATAAAGAGATAAAAAGCACAATCCTATGCATTTTTAGACAGAGAAAAGGCCTACAACTCCCAGCATGCTGCCTGATGTCTACTGGGAATTGTAGGACTTTTTTCTGTGTGAACATTGCACCTTTAATTAACAAAACTGCAAGAAATATAAATGTTTCTGAATCAAGCTTGCATGCACTGTTTAAAAAAACCTCTTTATTTTAATATATATGTACTGGTAGTTGAATACATACATACACACACACACAAGCACTCTGCAAAAGGAGAGAGGATGGAGATAACTAGAAGACAACACTCAAAGTAGACATCTAGGATATGACTGAGCTATTTGGCATGTTAGCAAACCAATCACAACCAATCTTTATTGCAACCCAATTACTGCTGTCGTTTTTGCCTGCAGTGCTTTTGCCTAGGCTAAGCAGCACTCAAATAAAATGTCACACTCTTCCTTTGTGAGGTGAAACCAGAGGATCATCAGATGGGGTGGAGAGGGGGTGGATTGTGTTTCCTTACCACAGGCTCTCTTCTGCATCTGAAACAAGCACTTTTCATGGAGAAGAGGCCAGTGACCACGTGGCCTGTAAATGTCAATGGGGACAACGCCCTCTAGGGGGTGTTTTATAGCACAACCTCAGAAGATTCAGATTAAAATAGGTTTATTTTATGACTCTAAAAATGAGAAAAGGAGCAAGAGATGCACAGGAGGCAGACAGCATCATCAAAAGGACTCACGAACATCCCTGAGTGGCCAGTAGCGAGCATGCTATAAGCTCATCTGATAATGCTCCAAGGCAGGATCTACACTTATGGTTTAAAATGTTAAGGAAGGGTTTTGATAACTTATTGGGTCACATGACTATGTTTGTAATGTTTTATCATCATTGTATTTACCTTCAATCTTTCATTGTATTTTTCCATGGTTACGTTTACATTGAAAATCTTCGTATGTGCCGCCTTACCTCGTTATTGTTTTGTCTCACTGAATTTTCAAATGCCAATGGTCAGCCAATTGCTTTCCTGGGTGTGTGTATACTTCCTGTGTTCTACTGCTGATCCTGCGCAGAGAACTTAGGAAATGGGGGCGGGGGGATGGCGAAGCCAGGAGATCAGGAAGTGGGCGGAGTCAAAGAGATGAGCGACGACAAGAAAGACCAAGCTACAGCGATAAAACAGTGTGTCCTGCTCTAATGAATGAATACCAGGAAAGGGAAAGGTTAGTAATGCAACATTACTGGAGTTTGCCCCGTGATTTAAAAATGACACAAATTAAAACGTTTTCAGTGGTAGGAAAAAACGTTATAAGCACTAGTGTAGATCCACCCCCTAATCTTAGTACATTGAATTTATGCCTTTGGTGTGTCAGTCAGAGTCAAACTGAAGGGATCCGTGGCCAAATCTCAAACTAGAAAATCAAGGACCTCACTTGAAAGCTGGAGCTTCATATTCAAAGGCACTGCTTTGTTGACCAGGCAAAGGCAGAAGAGCAGGCTCCTTTTATTTCTACCACTCCTGGCCAATGTGGCGGTTTCTTCCTGTCCGCCTATCACAGAAGACGATATTGCTCTCTGTATTCCCTTCTCCACTTGAAAAGGCATCTGAGGCCTGGGCATACACAATTACATCACTCTTCTGGGCTCAGTGGTTCAAATGCCTGATGAAGTACATCCATTCAGTTAATCTGGTGCACTTACAATTTGGACTAAAGTGCATAAAAATGCAACATGAAAAATAAAATAAAATTCCTGTAAAAGGCTAGAGTTTTTGCTCCTGACAGATGGCTGAATAGAGAAACTCCAGCACTGCTTTAAAAGCCCATTTATAATCTTCAAAGTACATGTAATTAAGTTTATTGTTCTCCTCGCCTTATAGTCTGAATTAGTGGATTGTATTCCCATACAAAAGCTTCAAGTTACCTCTTTGAAGTCAAATCTACATGGAGGATTTACTTCATGCGCTCAAGTTCTGGAAGACTGATAACTGTACTATCTTTCTGCACAAAATATATGTTTTTTTTAAATATTCAGCAAAGCATTGTGGGGCTTCGGAGAGCTTATTTCTTTACCTGTTTGTTATACGGATTCAATATTTATTTAAGGAGCCACAGAGTGTGTTTGCCAGAACTATGCCAGGCTAAAGCGTGATGTCTTATCTCTGATTGTATTTACAGTGCTGAGATAGGAAGTTGAACTTAGCTTATCATTAATTTATTTTCATTGAAACTAAGGTCTCTCTCTTAAACTTTTTCAGAAATGTGGAAGAAAAATGATCTAGGTATAAGAAGACTATATTATTTATCATAGATCATACCCTAAGTACAGAAACATAACAATTGCATAGCAATTTATATTTCCAACTGTGCTGTAATTTATGATTGTGTGTGATCATTGATATAATCTTTTTTCACTCCTCTGATAACCAAGTACTTATATAGGTGCTGATCAGGACTAGTTACTTCAGTATACATTTATCATTAAAATATAGAAACTCTTAAAGCAAATCAGCACTTCCTGCTATGACTGGTTTGTCATGGCAGGAAGGAGAAGGTGGAGCCATGAGGGAAGATGGGACTACATGACTATTGGGCGGAATAAAAATGTAATAAATAAATTTCCATGGCAATAGCATGTATAAGCAATTTCACTGGGATGCCACCCCAATAATATATATTTTTAAAACCCATGTATTCACCAATCAGTGTGGTGCTTATTCCCAAACAGAAAAATATGTACATATATATTAGCATATGCAGATATTATGCAAATTGATGCCCTCTTTTTTGACAATTTGTAAGTGGCCATTTTACATGCATTACATTATCATCAGAACCAGCACAAAGCCAACCACATTCTACATCTAAATACATGTAGGTGGATTATGTTCCAACATGGCTCCAGTTACTTTTGGCTCAGCATGTATCCATGGCTCAGACAACATGATCTTGATACATCAATATTTATGATGAAAAGAGAACTGGAAAGTTTCCTAGACTATTTGAATCATGAGCACAGGGCCACAGACTGATCAAATTTACTGCATCATTTAGTACAAAGCAGTTATATTACCTGGACATAACAGCAGAAAATGGAAGGGATACATTTGTAACTAATATGTACTGAAAAAAGAGGCAGATGGAAATAACCTATATGCTAGAAGCTTTTTCTTATTGATGATAAGAGGGCTCTTGCTGCCATATATTCAGTTTATGAAAGATACATACAATCAAATCAAATGATAGGGGATGTAAAAATAAAAAGGGTTGAGTGAGGCTGACAGGTTTATAATGAGAATCTAAAAACAAAGGGCAAATCATAGAAATGGTGATTAAGTGATGAGTGAAACTGCATACATCTCTGTTAGAGACACCTGTTGGTTCAAAGATGGATCGGGAAAGTATGGGATATTGCATATCAACAGCAGAATAACATAAGCCCTATTCTGGTGTTTACACTTACTGGGTAGATAAAATGCACGAGGCGTGAAAGTGCTCCAGCCCCACTCCTCTCCATAGGCAGAGTCATTGTCCTCTCCTTGGGGAGGGTGATGATGTAAATTGCCCAGAGAGCTTCGGCTGTGGGGTGGTATATAAATGTAATAAAATAAATAAATAAATGAGGCTCCACATTTTGACTTGTGTGAAGAGCTTCCGAGAGGCTTTCCTCTATGGCAACCCTCTATGAGTTTCAAGCTCATAGGCAACAAGGCAAAAGGAGGGTCCAAATTCAGTCCAGAGGATGCAGAGCTCCACTGCTGCTAGTGGAAGTTTCTACTCCAGCCTTCTCCAACCTAGTGCCCTCCAGATCTATTGGACAGAGCCCCCCCTGCACTGGAACCCCAGCCAACCAACAGGAGTAATAGTTTAACTGAAATAAAGAGCCTGCCTGACTGAGGTGTAGAAGCTTACTCACTCATGATATCAGCCAGCCAAGCAGCACTTTCACTGTTGGTGATTGACTTCTATGAGTCCAAGCAGAAACACACTCCCTTCCCACCCCCCCAGGCCAGAACCAGCAGCCAATTAGTGTTTCCCACTTCCCCGAATACTGAGATTGGAGAACATGGTCACAACACTGTGGCAATTCCTAAATGGTTAGCCACAGATGTCAATATTTTATTTATTTATTACATTTTGATACTGCCCAATATCAAAGCTACCCCTCACCCCACTCAGCATCTTCCAAATATTCAGTTGACACACACACACTATTGATGTTTGAAAAACAGTCAGAAAATTCCAGAGATGTTAGAAGCTCCAATTGGGCATATCTCCAATCTGATATTAATCGATGGGTTTGGAAGTGGCCAATCTCTGCTCTGGAAGTTCGAATGCTCCATGGATGTTTGTGGTTACCAAATAATTCTGGGGTGGAGAGCACACCCCTATGTAATCTCACTACAACCTTGCATCCTTTGTAGGAGCACAGGTGTATTTACTCCCCAATTTTGTAGGTTAAGTTTTTGATTGGCCCAAAGTCCTCATAAGAATCCTGGTGAAAGAAACCACTTGGTATTTTGAATGCAACAGATTACACCTGATGTGCCTGCTTCATAGTGCTGTAGGCCCTTATTCATGTTGTCCTGAAGAGGGGGAAAAACCTAATATCAATCAGCTGTTCTCTTCTTGGTTTGCTGGATATACTAGAAGAGTGTTTCATGTCAAGTTTGAAGCATTTGATTTCTATGTCAGCCTCAGGAATTGGAATCTTTCTTAGACAAAGCCATGCAGGCTCTCTGCCTCATGACTAGCAATAAGTAATAACTGATTCCATACCTATTGTTCTTCACACTTATGAAGTGAGGAATGTTATGAGAGCAGATACTGCCAAACATTTGCTTGGCAGGAACTATGCTTGCAATTCTGTGTATGGAATATATTATTATTATAAATATATTATTATTATTACTGCACATAATTATCATTTGTGCTGTGCAGCCCTTGTCTTTTGTATTTTTTTGAAGTTTCCCTGTTTTGTAATCCAGTATATTCCTGCATACCTGGGACTCCCCCTTATTTATTATTTATTTATTGCATTTTTATACAGCCCAATAGTCGACATTCCCTGGGCGGTATAGCCCCAATTTTCTGCCCAACTAGTCTGTACGGAGCCATCATCTTAGGTTTTAGAGGGAGATGACTTCTCTGAAAGCATAATTCAAGGCGAAATCAATTATAGAAATGTATACATTTAAGATTTAATTAAACCTTTTTTATGGTCAGTAATTTAAAAAAAATCTTCAAGACTGCATTGCTTACTGTCTTTCATATAGTATATTCTGCTGGTACTAGATAATCATAAGGTTATAAAAACGTGTTGGTGATATTTTATGTTTCATCTGCAATTCTGTAAAAGTCAAGTGCAATTGTCTTGAGGTTTTGTGACTATTGGGGGAAATTATTGTTCTTTGCATGAAATGCACATTCAGGCTGCAATCCTATACACACTTACTGGGCTGTAAGTCCCATTGAACTCAATAGAGCTTTCTTCTGAGTAGGCTTGTATATGATTGCACTGACAGTTTAATATTCCACCTCCTTGCCATGAGCTATTTAAACATACTATCCAAAATATCACATTCTGTAGCTAGAGGCTCCTTTTTACTACTAACTTAAAGAAATGCATCTTTTAGAGATTCTTCTGTGTACAAATGTGATTCTGAAAGGCTTACATTATAGAGGTTCAGAAAACGTTTTATTATTCCATTGTCTTGCATGGCCCAAAATGTGTTTAATATTCTTGTAGAATTTCTTTCATTTGATTTCTATACTGCCCAATAGCCGAAGCTCTCTGGCCAGTTCACAAAACACACACACACACACACCATAAAGTACAGCTTAAACTATAAAACATGGAAACTTAAACCACAATATAAAGGTACAACCAGAATAAAACCAAGCAGCATTTCAGAGATTTAAATTACAGATTTAAAGCAGCAGAGTTAAAAGACTAGTTAAATACAGATTTAAAGCAACAGAGTTAACAGGTCTTCACCTGGCACTGGAAAGATTACAATGTAAGTGCCAGGTAAAACAATCTAGGGAGCTCATTGCATAGTCTGGTGCCACAGCAGAAAAAGCCCTCCTGACCCTTCGGCAGGGGCTCATGAAGAAGAACCCCTGAAGATGATCATGCTTTACTGTAGTAATCCTCCCCAAAATTACCCAGTTTTTCATTTTAGCATTCTACATTGTAACGTTCATTATGCCTTTTCATAGGCATAAAACTGTGTACAGAACCAGGACATTTCTGCTGAATGCCCTAGTATGTGTAGCAGAATAGCTTGTATTAATCTTTCAGATGTGTCTTCAGCAGTGCAATTGTTTCCAGGATAAGGTTTTGTCCTTTGTTGCTCTCTGTTAAATTGCAGTGTTTCTCTTCATATGTTCCACATGCACAAAGCTAAGAGCAGTACTAGAATTATTTTGTTAATACACACTGTCAGCATAGAACAAGTAGATTCACTAATAAGGAAGGATTCTAGCCTGATACATCACCCGAGAGAATTTGACCTACTTTGTGGAATGGAAGGGGGGAGCTGTTCTTTGTTAGTGTATGCAGTTACAAGAACAACATCTTGCCCTTGTGTGGTGTAGTGGTTATAGTGTTGGACTATCAGTCAAAGGATCCGGGTTCTAGTCCCCCTTTGGCCATGGAAGCTCACTTGGTGACTTTGGGCCAGTCACAGACTCTTAGCCCAACCTACCTCACAGATTGTTGTTGTGAGGGTAAAATGGAGGGAAGGGGGATTATGTATGCCATCTGGAGTTCCTTAAGGGAAAAAAGGCAGGGTATAAATTAGGGGTGTGCACGGACCCCCCGCTCCGCTTCACTTGCAGATCCGCCATTTTTCGGAGCGGGTCGCTCCGCCCCGCCCCCGCTCCGCCCACTTCCGCTCCGCTCCGCTCGGAGCTCCGGATCGGATCCGGAGCTCCGTTTTTGCCCCCCCATAGGCTTGCATTGAAAGCTAAAAAAGTAAACAACTTTTTTTCCGTTGAAGTTAGAAACCTCACGTTTGGCACCATGACACCTCATGGGCGTATACACACACACGCCAAGTTTCAAGGCAATCCCATCATCCCCTGATTTTTGGCGAATTTTTGAAAATCGGGCACCCCATTCACACCCCTTGGGATAGCTCCGTCAATTTGCATGTTACAAACCTCAAACTCGGCACCAGGGCAGCTTATCCATGTGTCCACATGCACGCCAAGTTGCAAGCAAATCCCATCATCCCCTGATTTTTGGCGCGGCTCTACCCTCTAACGCACCTCCCATAACCCTAATTCACACCCCTTTAGATAGCTCCGTCAATTTGCACGTTAGAAACCTCAAACTCAGCACCATGATAGCTTATCCACGTGTCCACATGCACGCCAAGTTTCAAGGCAATCCCATCATCCCCTGATTTTTGGGGAATTTATGAAAATCGGGCACCCCATTCACACCCCTTGGGATAGCTCCGTCAATTTGCATGTTAGAAACCTCAAACTCGGCACCAGGAGAGCTTATCCATGTGTCCACATGCACGCCAAGTTGCAAGCAAATCCCATCATCCCCTGATTTTTGGCATGGCTTAACTCACCCCAAATTGTCCCATTCTACAACTACGTCAATTTGCACGTTAGAAACCTCAAACTCAGCACCATGATAGCTTATCCACGTGTCCACATGCACGCCAAGTTTCAAGGCAATCCCATCATCCCCTGATTTTTGGGGAATTTATGAAAATCGGGCACCCCATTCACACCCCTTGGGATAGCTCCGTCAATTTGCATGTTAGAAACCTCAAACTCGGCACCAGGAGAGCTTATCCATGTGTCCACATGCACGCCAAGTTGCAAGCAAATCCCATCATCCCCTGATTTTTGGCGCGGCTTAAACTTTTTAACTCACCCCAAATCAAGTCCCATTCTACAACTACGTCAATTTGCACGTTAGAAACCTATCCTTTGGTCCCATGACAGCTTACCCATGTGTCCCCATGGACACCAAGTTTCAAGGCAATCCCATCATCCCCTGATGTTAGGGGAACTTTTGAAATTTGAACACTCCAGTATGTCAGGGATTTAAAGTTGCAATTGCAGACAGCTCAATGGGGCCAGTTCCAAGGCAATCCCAACATGCCACGAGATAACCCTAAATCTTCTGGCACATTTGAAAAAGGGATTATTGAATTTGATAAAGTCTAAGTGAGCGCAGGAAGGACTTCTCCCCTGAGTCAAAGCAAGACACATACACCATCGCTGCAAGGCGGGAAGGGGAGAATTATTATTATTATTATTATTTATTTATATAGCACCATCAATGGAAAGCAGGCAGGCAGCATGCATTGTAGTGCCGCAAGGATGGCTTGAGCACTAACGCATAGCAAACCAACCCATAAGTGGGCGCAAAGTGAGGCAAAGATGGCTGGTTGTTTCTTTCTAAGCCAGCAGTTACGCCTTGAGGGGCACAGAGGAGGACGATTGGGAGCAAACCAGGCACCAGGCGGGCAGAGAGGCAGGCAGAGTAGGCGAGGAGTCAGTCCTGGCAGATGCCCCACCACAGCAGCACCCCGGGGGAGGCGGGCAGGCAGGCAGGCAGGCTGCGGGCATTTCTGGGGGCACAAGGAAGTGATGGCTGGTTTCTAAGCCAGCATTGCAGTTAGTCACGCATTGCAAACGCAAACCATCCCAGCGAGTCGGTCACCGAGGAGGACAGGCTAGCAGAGGGGCAGGCAGAGTGACATGTCATAGATCTAGTATTGGGGAGGAGTCAGTCCCGGCAGATGCCCCAACACAGTAGCACCCTGGGTGGGCATTGGAAAACGCCATCTTGTGGGTCAATACTTCCCCCACCCCATGTCCTGCAGGGTTGCCTGCCTAACCCTTGTGGGGATGGGAGATGGAGAGCTTAGAGTGGCAGTGCCAGCAGCAGCCTTCGGCTTTCCCCTGGAACCAGTCGCCTTGCCCGCCTCTTTCCCCAGCAAGATCGCCTGGTGCTGCCTATGAAGATGCATCTTCATGCTGCTGGTTCCATAATGCCCTGTCGATGAACCCCTGCTTAGGCTGAGTTTGCAGTGGCGACAGACAGCAAAGCGGGGATCCGCTCCCAACTCAAAGTGGTCCCACACGATGCTTGTCTTTCGTTTCTGTGGTGACACCACCAATTGCCCGCCTGAGCTCTCTGGTGTTGCCACAGAAACAGGGGTGTGGGATGAGACTGGGGAGAGAGCCTCGGCCTGCTGCTGCTCCTCCTCAGCCCCCACATCCTGGAGGCCCACCGCCTCCTCCTCCTCCCCCCCCTCCACTGTGCTGAGGACCTCGTCTAGGTCCATCAGCGGGCTCGTGGGCTGAAAGGAGAATGAAGGAGTTGGGGATACTCCTCCTCCTCTAATGGCACTGCTGCCACGTGCCTCTTGCAAACGGGCACTTTTCCCATTCCCACCCTCAAAAAGAGAACGCCGGGCACAAGTTGCAGAAGAGAGTGGCTCTGCCTGCTGCTTGTCCTGCTTCTGTTTTGGAGCAGTCAGCCAAGGAGTTGCCCGTTTGAGTTTCACAGGAGGAGAGGAAGCCCTGCTGGCAGACTGAGCCTTGCTGCTTTCAGCACGCCTGCTTTCTCTTTTCATGATGACTAACAAAATATTAATACTACTAATACTATGTATAAGGTACTACTAAGAATATGTATAAGAAGAATATAATATGTTTAAATGTAGGGAAATGGGACAAGAACAATAAAATATACTACTACTAATATGTATGAGAATATACTACTAAGAATATCTACAAGAATATAATAATATGTTTTAGAATATTACTAATAAATGTAGGGAAATGGGACAAGAAATGGGACAACCACTACTATAAGAAGAACAAAATATGAATACTACTACTAATATGTATGAGAATGTATACTAATAGACTACTAAGACTATGTCAAAGAATATAATAATAATATGTTTAAGAATAGGGAAATGGTGTGCGTATGCTTTCCCCAAAATGCTCAATCTGTGGCTGCCTGTTGAACTTGACAAAAGCAGCCCACTCCGTCGAAGTTACACAGAGAAGAAAAAGAGAATCCAATTTTTTTGGTATATTTGGTATATAGAAGATAGAAGGAAACACAATCAGGATTTAAGAGAGGGGAGGGGGAAAAAGAACCAACCACTACTATAAGAAGAACAAAATATGAATACTAATATAATATGTATGAGAATATATACTAATGGACTATGTGAAAGAATATAATAAAATATGTTTAAGAATATAAATGTAGGGAAATGGGACAAAAAGTGTGTGTATGCTTTCAAAAGAAAGCTTTCACAAAAGCAGAACAGTCAGGCTTTAATACAGGGAAGGGGGGGGCAACCAACCCAACCACACACTCCAAAATTCAAAAATAAAGTTTATATTAAATCAAAGTAAGGGGAAAACACAGGGCAAACTAAGCTACAAGTCAGAAAGAAGCAAACAAACACACACACGCGCCAAACTAAACCTATATTAAATTAATCTATCTCCAAAGCAGGAGCACTAGCTAAGTAAGTGTTCCCTCCACGAACGCCAACCCACAAAGAGACACAAAACAGAAAGTTCTCAGGGTGGGTCTGCCTTAGTCCCCCCTCCAACGCTGGGATTGGAGGAGGATGCTTTCTGAGGAGATGAATTCTCATCAGGATTGGGAGTTGAATGTGCCTGTCATCGCTTCCAAAATAATAATAATAATAAAAAAAAAAAACCCAAACCCCGATTTTTAAAAAAATATTGCACGTGAACCACAGCACGCAGAAAGTTGAGAGTGGTCTCAAAATGACCCCCATCCACGACTCTCTGTGCACAAGAATTTTCAGAACGATAGCTTAAACCCCCCCCCCAGTTATCCCCGATTCTTTCCCTCAATGCAATCCTATGGGCGAAAAGCCGAAACGCCGTTTGAGCCCTGCGGTTGACCCGATTTTTAAAAAAATATTGCACGTGAACCACAGCACGCAGAAAGTTGAGAGTGGTCTCAAAATGACCCCCATCCACGACTCTCTGTGCACAAGAATTTTCAGAACGATAGCTTAAACCCCCCCCCAGTTATCCCCGATTCTTTCCCTCAATGCAATCCTATGGGCGAAAAGCCGAAACGCAGTTTGAGCCCCGCGGTTGACCCGATTTTTAAAAAAATATTGCACGTGAACCACAGCACGCAGAGAGGTGAGAGTGGTCTCAAAATGACCCCCATCCACGACTCTCTGTGCACAAGAATTTCCAGAACGATAGCTTCAAAAACAACGTAGTTATGCGCGATTATTTGCCGCAATGCAATCCTATGGCGAAATGTTTTCAAGATGGCGACCGGAGCGCTCCGACTGAACTCGGAGCTCCGAAAAATGGTCGCTTCTCTTCGCCTTGCTTCTAGGGGGTCCGCGGTCCGCTCCTACTCCGCCTCTGGGTAAGGCGGAGCAGGCCAATCCGCTACTGCTTCTACGCTCCTAATCGGAGCGGAGCACATCCCTAGTATAAATGTAATTAATAAATTTCACACAGAAGACTTACTTTAGAGCAGGAGTGGGGAATTCCTTTCAGTTTGAGGGCTGATTCCATTTTGGAGAAGCTCTTGGAGACTGTATTCCAGTTATAGGTAAAGGGGGCTGAACCAAAGGCAAAAGAGTTAAGATAGGGTGACCATATGAAAAGGAGGACAGGGCTCCTGTATCTTTAACAGTTGCATAGAAAAGGGAATTTCAGCAGGTATCATTTGTATATATGGAGAACCTGGTGAAATTCCCTCTTCATCACAGCAGTTAAAGCTGCAGGAGCTATACTAGGCAGAATCTACACTACTGCTTATAACGGTTTATAATGGTTATGACAACTGTTCAGGCCCAGGACACATTACATATACAGTTTTCATACCATTTTAAAAGTTTTATATCCTGCTTGGTGTAGATCGGCCCCTATTGCTGTGAAAGGAAGCTGCCATTAACTGGACCATAAGTAGTAGTGCATGGAACTATATTTTCTCCATCCCATAATCCTGTTAGTTATGTGTTGTTTTTATCTGTACTGCAGGTAATCAAGGGCAGGATCTACACCACTGCTTTAAAATGGTTTATAACAGTAGTGAGGACTGTTGGGGCCAAGTATCATATCCTGCTTGGTGTAGATCTGGCCAAGTTGCATTCAGAAACAATATCCTGCATCTTGAGAGTATATCTACTATTTGTGGCTTTGTTTTGTTTTGGCATTGTGTGTCTGCCTTGTAAACATAAGTTACAACTGAATTTATTATGTTTGCATTTTTAATATCACAGACCTTTTTGAATGGTACTTCATAGTTGGTATTGATGTATTTGTTACAATTATAACTTGTTTTGACTCCAAGGAGCCTAAGGAAGTGAATGTGATCCACTTCCTGTCTAGTTTATTCTCACACAACAACCTTATGTGGGAGGTTAGGCTAAGAGTTAGTGACTTGCCCAAATCTCCCAGTGAGCTTCATGGCTGAGTGAGGACTAGAACCCAGGACTCCTGAGTCCCAGTCCAACACGCTAAGCACCACACCATATGGGATTAACTTGTTTCCATAGCAACAGTTTATGAAAAGGGTTTTGTGTGTGGGTGGCTGGGTGTGCATTTCTCTTATCTACAACTACATTCATATATATATATATTGTTATTTCTAAGTGGTGAGAGGTTTCAGGGATCCCAGCATCTATTCAGGGTTCAGTTTTCTTTAGAAAAAAGGTCACTGAAGATTTAGGATGTTTCTGTGTATACACATATATACAGGCTAAGCATAAGATGATGGTCTACAGCATTAACACTCCCAACATATCCTGCTCCCCAACAGCTGTACAGGAGAACCCCAACTCCCATAGGTTTTCCTACAGAGAACAAAGTCAGTTCTCTGATTCATTTTCAGATCCAGTTACAGCACAAATGGATTATTACTCACAGAGCCGGCATCTATTGTTCTCACAGACATTAGAATTAACACATTTTTAAGGGAGCAGATGGAGAGAAAGGCAAGCCTCTTTCCAGAACAATCTGCCTATTGCCATCTTTGAGGCCACACTCAAAGGGGAGGGGAGTCATGAAGGTGGTTTTCCCAGGGTGAGGCTCATCCATGGCACTCCAGGTGCCTTGACCCCTGTGATTTCTCAAAAGGTGTGAAACCTGAGTGAATAATTGATGTAAGTATCTCTTAGGACAACTACTCAGTTAAGCTCCATAGGTAGGGAATCAGCCATGCTACATTTGTCCAACTAGTTTGATCCAGTCTAACAATCTCTTCTCACAACCAAATTTACAGCTATTTGTGTAACAGATATCATTGAGACTAGTCACAAACTCATAACATGATACAGAGAGAGAGTGTAAATGCAAAAGAAAAAAACACTGATTGGACATATTTTTTTCTAAAACAATATATACCTTCAGTGATTCCACTCTCCCATTGTGCAACTTCTGCATAATGATTTTTTTTTAAAAAAATAACCATCTGTTCTTAATTAGAATCTTAAAGTTTAATGCCATAAAGAAGTTAACAG
Source organism: Elgaria multicarinata webbii (assembly GCF_023053635.1). Classification (NCBI taxonomy): domain Eukaryota; kingdom Metazoa; phylum Chordata; class Lepidosauria; order Squamata; family Anguidae; genus Elgaria; species Elgaria multicarinata. The sequence goes on along the minus strand of NC_086179.1, from coordinate 62,976,220 downwards.
TGTTTTTAATAATTAACACCTGTTTAGAATTGGATAAATGCTGAACATTATCCTTGTCTTCAAGACTTTCACATACAGAATGTATTTGTCTGTTTTGGTTAAATATCCCAGAGGTGAATCAGCTAATGCACTAATACTACCACTTATTAATACTGATAATGAATTTGGCCTGCTTTACTGTACATGTCAACTACCAGGTTGCAGTGCAGCTTAGGACACTGCATATGTAACCCATCATAATATTGAGACAGCATGTGAAACTTGAATCATGACTGAGAGAAAGAGGGCACTTGACATGGAATTACTTGTACAGATTGATTGCAAATCTGTGATTAAGCAGTGGCTTACAAATGAATCCCATACTTGTAGATTTACTATTGATCAGGACTTCATGCATGCAATTTGGTGACATGTGCAGTAAGATAAGGATTGGCAAAGTAGTGTTGCTTGTGGACCCCCAGATACCTTTCTTGGCATCCACCAAGGTACCCTATGTGAAGGAAGGCCAGGGTCCACCTGTCCTCACTGCAAGGTAGGCTCTAGACCAACCATCCAGTTACCCTTGTGCTGTGTCAAGATGGCAGAAGCCAGTCCCCAGGAGAATAATGACACAGCAAGCTAAGAACTGAAACAGTTTATTAAAACTCTAAAGCTAAGCATAGAAAGCTGTAGCCAAACACAGAGCTTAAAAACACAGGCAAGGGAAGGGAGGAAAAGGAATGAGGCAGATAGGAGCACTAAAACCATTAACCACCTTAAATCATGCCCAAAGGCAACAAGTCATTCCCTGGAGCAGCCATGAATTTAACTGAAATCCAACTTTTTACCTTACTTGCAAAGGGACCTTCCCACACTCACTTGTATTCAGTTCCACAGAAGATGGCCTACTCCCAGTTATTAACTCATTTATCCCTTTTGGGCCAACAGGTACCATGACCCACATCGGCCAATCCAGAGCCTTCTCTTGAGCCTCTGGCCTCCCCCCCCTTCTGGAAGAGAGCCTTTCCCACCAGGCTGCTTTTCCCACAGCTGAAGTCAGTCAGCTACCAATTAGCTCCGCCCTTGAAGCCTTATTGGTAATTACTCAGGTGCTGTTTTCTGGGAAAGTGCCTAACAAGCTTTAAAAAAAAAAAAAAAAAGTTGTTCTTGAGAACTGTCCTTGGGAACTCTCCCCACCAAGAGGCAGGAACAAGACTGCAGCCAACTTGGCCCAATCTTCACACCCTACTTCTCCCACTTTTTCCTCAATTAGCACATTTTCTTACTAGCTGCTGAGATCACTTCTAAATAGTTGGGGTTCAAAGGAGTTGCTTAGTGTGTTGAGGATCAGACCTCCACCTCTGCCTTGTACTCAGCCTTTTGTGCAGGTTACTTGTCCTTTGCTACAGCTGCCATTTTGTTATGGTGCCCAGGACAGTTTCTCAAGTTGCCTCCCCTGCAGTAAAGAGTGTTTAAATATGAAATACTTCTTTTGCATGTAGCAACATATATCATAGGTGAGGGCTTTTTGACAGCATCATGGGTAATGTTTAAAGCACTCAGGAGTCAATGGAGGAACAGTTTGGAATTGTGGGAAATGGATTATTTATTTAATTCATGTAACTGGTCGATGCTTGTTATAACCTGCATTTGTATGCAAGTCTTTATTTTTTTGAGGAAGACATGGGCATGCTAAAGACCTCCTAGTATACACAAGTCTTTCTCAGAAGTGGACACATACATTAAAAATAGGGTGACCATATGAAAAGGAGGACAGGGCTCCTGTATCTTTAACAGTAAAGTGCAAAAGGGAATTTCAGCAGGTGTCAATTGAAGAGGGTGAAAGTCCCTCTTCATCACAGCAGTTAAAGCTACACTAGCTATAGTAGAGTGGCCAGATACAAAAGAGGGCAGGGCTTCTGCAGCTTTAACTGTTGTGATGAAGAGGGAATTTCACCCTCTTCAATTGACACCTGCTGAAATTCCCTTTTCTATATTACTGTTAAAGATACAGGAGCCCTGTCCTCCTTTTCATATGGTCACCCTAATTAAAAATGAAACTCAGGTACTATATTTGTAACTATGGAGAAACATAGGGAAACTGCTTTGGCTTTTTAAAACATATCTGAAAGCATTCCTTAGCATTTTTATAGACCCACTAGGTAAGCTTTCCTCTTTACTTTGTGCAAGACAAAGAACTGGACTTCCCTTGTAACTGTTGAGATGTTGAAGAGTATGTAGAACTTTTATAACATACATTCTTGTTCTTTTCCCTCTGCAATGTGCTATGTTTTCAAAGCACAAAAGCCTCATTGAATTGTTCCCCTTGCAATTCTAAAGTGGACAGTGGCACATAGTTTGTAAACATAGGTGCCATAGGAATCACAAATAGTTTTGTGCAGAAGATCATTAGGTGATAATCATATACTCACATACCTGAGAGTAAGCCCACTGAACTCTGAGTAGACATGTAAAGGGTTGGCTTCCCATATTGTTTCAGTGTGGGAGTTGTAGCATCATTTGATCCTAGCTTCTTTCGCTGCTGAGCACTCCTTCTGTTTGAGTGAGGTTCCCTGCATATTTTGAAAGTCAATCAAACTGTTTTTAAAAATACAGCCCAAACAGCCTTGTAACCTTATCAAATTTAATTTCACATTCCTCAAAATTCCCACAGAAATGCACTGTGAAATGTATCCAGAAGTGATGAAATCTCCTCACATGACACTCCTGTTCTGTCCATGGAATCCCTCCAGTCACATTGGAAGCAAGTCTTGTGATACATCATGGACAGTAGGGCCTGCTGATGGTTGTCAGAGATAGTACCATTGGCTGCAGAGGGGAAGAAGGAAACAAGCAAAATGATGGAAAGACGCAGTGCCCGAAGAGAGAAATCCACTTTGCTACTTGACTTATAGAACCATCAAATAATAGAGTTGGAGTGGGCCTATAAGGCCATCGAGTCCAACCCCCTGCTCAATGCCGGAATCCACCTTAAAGCATACCTGACAGATGGCTGTTCAGCTGCCTCTTGAATGCCTCTAGTGTGGGAGAGCCCACAACCTCCCTAGGTAACTGATTCCATTGTCGTACTGCTCTAACAGTCAGACTTGTACCTTTCCCTGCCGTGACCTGCTTTGTGGGCCCTGCCTAGCTACCATAAGTTTTGAAATCAAAGGTTGGTGACCCTATGTAACAGCCAGAATACTTCCACCTGAGAGGAATGTCCAGTTTGGCCTTGAATGCAGTGCTGGCTCCAGGGTCTTGAGCAAGACACCCTCAATGGTCCCCCTCCTTCAGGTAGTCTACTTTCTAACTGCTGCCACTAACTGCTCTCTCTCCTCATCCTCTTTCCCATCATTGATACCGTTTGATTGCTTGTCAGGCAGAGACCCAGTGAGCAAATAGATAGTGGCATCTCCTGCTCCGACTTCTCACCACCACTGTTGTCTGGGGTGCAGTGAGAGGCTGGTGAACAAGCAGTTTGCAATGGTGAAGAGGGGAAGCAACTCCAGGGGGCTCTTATCCCTAAGCCCCTGATGGGGCGTGAGCCCCCCTGGCAGGTGCTCAACCAAGCTACCCTTGATGCTGATGTAAAACTTCAAAATTTCAGTGAAAACCTTTCATGTTGAAACCCAAGAGCTATATGCTTGTATAAGACACTGGCATTAAAAGTTTGATAGCAACAGATATTGCTGTAATTCATTTGCATACCACAGACACCACATGGCACTTTTGGTCATTACTCTAGTCTAAAAACTAACATCCTGGCTTCCTGCTTTTAAATTTAATTTAACAGTTACTCACTGACTAATATATAAGGCTTTCCAAATTTATAAAGAATAGGTTAGTGCACTTCTTAATTCTTCTCTCATGCTGTTTAACTGAGATCTCATATCCCTTTCCTTTTCATAGCAAGCTGCTGCAGTTTTATCAAATGAAACTTAGTCCTATGTTCTTGACCCTGCTGAGGAATAATGAATAAATTAAATTTGAAGTCTCGTGTATTAGTCTGGCTTTGGGGGGAAATACAATTCCCAAATACTAAAGTTTCAGAGGGGTATTTTGGGGGGAAGGGGAAAAATTATTCTAAGGCTAAAGGCTTCTTTAAAATGACTAATTCCATAGTTTCCTGGGACTAAAGCCCCAAGTCAAGGAAATTCCATCAGTGTAAATATTATGGCACTAGCTCCAGTAAGGAACTCAAGTTGTGCATTCAAGTATTACTTCCATGCAAAGAAAAAACAACAGTGAGGGAGCAATCCTATGTCCCCTAGAGAGCATCTCGGAGGACATAGGGTTGGTTGATTTCTTGGGTCCGAGTTCAGAGACAGGGCTCCATGCTGGGAACCAGGGAACCAACTCTCTCCCCTGCCCCCACCCCCAAGCTGGCATGGAGAGAATCACACTGAGTACTTCTCTGTGCTTGCAAAATGGAGCATGGAGATGAGGAAAAGAAGGCATTCCTGGTGGCAGGGAGTGGAGGAGACTGGGGACGTGGGGCTAAGAGATATCCCCAGCCTCCTCCCTCTGCGTCTGCTGGACAGGTGAAATTGGCCTTCGAATTAAATAGCCCATATAGTAAAAATGTCTAGTTAAACTGCCCATCCAGTTAAGAAGTCTAGTTAGATTGCCCATCTAGTTAAAATGCGTCCTGCTCTCCCTTGCATACCCATACATTTCCGGGTTCAGAGGCTTACAAGTAGCCAGGGTGCCTGAAATAAGAGTTTACTTAAAACTCATGCACTAGGATTTATTTATGTAGACCTCTGAGGGGTATACGCTGTCTCCCAGACACAGACTCAGACTTTCTGGTTTCTGAGATGAAACTATATTGTGAGTAGAGAAGGAAGCATAGAATAAAGACACAGACACCAGAACTTGGGTTAAACTAAGGGGCTCTTTATGTGAATAATATGGGTAATTCACCCCTCCTTGGATCTGCATGTGAAAGTGTGGGAATCAATGGGTCCTTCCTCAGGCCACTTGCCTGGCTTTATGGGCAAGCACTCTCCAAAACCAGGAGTCAGGTAAAACCTGGCCCCTGTCTTATATGACACTCTGCAAGTGTGGGGAGACCAGCCCATGTCACCCCCACCCAAAGTCTCACAGCCTGGAGTAGATGAGGTAGGATAGTCTCCAAAGGCAAACCACATCTTGACACGGGAGCCTCACAGCCCCCGAGGAGCAGGTCCTCCAGATATGTCAGTCACCAAAAGGTGCCAGAGTGCTCAAATATATTCAAATATATTGCCCATTCCCACACATCCCTATACCAATCAACTTATTTATCCACTCTCCTCTCATAGCACTTCCAGCATGGAGTAGGCAAAAACCTGCCTTTATTTAATGGGAGGAAAGGGAGCAACTAGCTAATCCCATGCTAGATTAAGGGAGGCCGAGTGTTGGGGCAGGGCTGGCCTTTATAGCCTCTGCCCCTCCCTTGTCTCCAAAGGCACATGTGCCTCTGCACGTGAGTTGCCCTGCTTCTATTCCCTTCACTCAGCAACGGCTGTCTCCTGCCCAAGCCATTCTGGCTGGGCTGGAACGGATTTATCCTGACTCATAGTTGCCAGGTCAGTTAAAAAAATCATCATTGTGTTTTTAATAAATAAATAAATAAAACAAAACCTAGCAATAATCAGTCCCATGGGAGGGATCTGAGATGAAGGCTGTGAATGCGTGTGAGAAAGACCAGTTTGGAAATAGAAATGAAAGAAAAAGAAAAGAAAGAAAGCTGACACTTTTAAAGCTGGAATTATCTTGACAGAGCTTTGAGAGATTGCCCAAGTGTTCTCTGGGGAAGGGGGTGTACTACCCTCTGAAAGAGTTTCTGTTTGCCTCCACTACACCCTTCTAACATGTTTGTAAATAAAACAAATATGACAAGGTCACACAGTATCAGCATCTCATCAAAAGAAAAGTCAAGTTGGTAGCCAGGTTATTTGGAGGAACGCCTCCTCCCATATGTACCTTCCTGGACATTAAGATTGTCCACAGGGGTCATTCTCCGTGAGCCCCTGCCAAAGGAAGTGAGGCAGGTGGCTAATAGGAGGAAGGCTTTCTCTGTTGTGGCACCCCTGCTGTGGAACGAGCTCCCCAGAGAGGTCCGCCTGGCGCCTACACGGTATTATTTTCATCACCAGCTGAAGAACATTTTATTTTCTCAGTACTTTAAAACCTAATTTAACTTAAATTTAAATTTTGCTGTTTTAATTCTGTATTTTAATCCTATATCAATTTCTGCTGTGTGGTTTTATCCTGGTTGTGCTTTTTATATTGTATTTTGTATTTGGGTTTTTAGATTGTTGGTTGTTTTATTATTTTCCCATTGGTTTTAATTTTTGTGAACTGCCCAGAGAGCTTCAGCTATTGGGCGGTATAAAAACGTAATAAATAAATAAATAGCGCTATCCTTTATCAGTCATGAGGAGGAAACATACAATCACAACACACTGGGACCGATTCTTATTCATTTTGTGTACACTAAGTACACTCACAGAATCTTTCCGACTTCTCTAAAAATCCCACCTTTTAAAGGTAGGTATCGCTTACCGTCCCCTCAAATGTTATATATTGCTTCCCATTCAGATTAGTGGCATTTATGTGAGAACACTGAGAAAAGAATAGACCATTTGGCCGTCATAAAAGAAAATGATAGACTTTATCACCATTTCAGACACTTCTCACAGAGAGCTCTATCCAGTGTTGGGAACAGAAGTACATTTTGAGTATATTATGGTGTATCTCAGTGGGGAGGCAAAAAAAGAAGTACAATGAATAGCTGCAGACACTTCAGCACTTTAAAATATTCAAGCAAGTCTTGAGCTGAGGCAAATCAACAGTGCTGCATGCACACAAGCCTGAGAATTTCATGGGTACACTTTGAATTTAGTCAATGACTATTTGTCCTGCTAAAGTTTTATTGAAAAAAGTAGAGATTCACTACTGGAAGTGGTTATTGAACAGATTAAATAGCATTCACAAAAGTGCAAGACAAATGTCTTCATTAGAGCCAGGAACATTAAACCTTTGTTTTTCAACCCATTGCATTCTGTGTGCTTCTTTATGTTAAGTTCTCCCATTCCCGGAAATTGTAGTTGCTACTTTTGTATTTGCACTTTTCAAGCTTGACTTTAAGAGGGTGTTTTTAAACATTTGTGTGTCACACACACACACACAGCGAGAGTGTGCACTTCAGTGTGGATGTTTGGTAGTATGACTAATTCAAGCAGACTTCATTTATTCCTTTTTGGTTTAGATTGCTCAGGAGCCTTTGTGAGGATATTTTCATGTCTTAAAAGGATGCCTTTTCATTTTGGCTTTAAACGCACAGAGTGACAGGCACACACACACACACACACACACACACACACACACACACATACACACACCTTTATATTAAACTTAAAAGTCAATTGCAGCTCTCACCATAATACTGAGTGTGGGAAAGAATGATCAAAATCTAGGATTATTGCCATCTTTCTATATGGAAAAAATGTGAAGATTTTATGTAGGTGTGAAAAGCACAGTTTAACATCTTGGAAGAAAATGAAGACCAGCGATGATGCAGTCATCCAGGTACAAAGATGTGAAATTGTATGTAGTATTTATGTGCATTAGGTTATGTGGAGGCATCTGGTCTTCATGTGAATCTGTGCAAGTGCTGGTATTGATATCCGGGGGGTGGGGTTACAATCACTTTCACAGTATTGTGTTACTCTTTATAAATATTCTGCTTTTAGATAGCCTATTTTACAAAACGTATGAAAAAATTTCCCAAGCCTTCCAGTGATGCTACACATTAATACAATTTTAAGATACCACTTGAAAATATTTGACCTATGCTAAAATGTGAAAAGCCACACATGTGAAATGGCACATCTCTTACTTCAACAGTGCTTATTAATTTCTAAAATGTGATATGCTGAGGTTCAAATAACTGAAAAGTAATAGCATTTGATCTGACATGTCCTGTTCCTAATCCCAGACAGATGAAGTCATCTGTAACTACTCAACAGTGCATGAAAGATTTTCCTGTGCATGGTCAGAGGTATTCCCCTGAGCTTTCAGAATACGGCCAAATTTTTGCTCATTAATTATTTATTTTTTAAAATGCATAAACTGTTCTTCATCCACAAGTTCCCAGGGTGGGTGTACACAACATCAAAAAACAAACAAATCCAATACAAAAACGGTACAAACACATGTTCAAACTAAGGAATGAATTTAGTTCCTAAGTAACATGAATTTATTTTATTTTAAAATATTAGAATTCCAAAATAGTAATATGTTCAAATGCCTGGGCAGAGTTAAGAAAGATTTTAATTTGGCATGAAAAACAAAACAAAATTAGTTCCAATCTTATCTCTGCCACAGGGAAAGCCCCCTCATTTCTAGATAGATAGTGGTCTGGTTTGTGCATAACACTAACCCATGATATGGGTTGTGGAATTCTGTGTGGTCATGATGTGTAAACATGACTCCATTTAGAGAACCTACAGTTTGTTGTTCCATTATGAATTCTGGAATAGTTTAAACAATGGTTTGTCATTACATGTGAATTCAGAACAGTGGGTTGTTCATGGGTTATTTCATCAGGATACGTAGGTGGCAGGCAATAATAGTTTAAAACACACACCAGATGCTCTACATGCCACTAGTATGGTGCTGCAAAGACATTTGGGGTACAGGAAAGGAATGAGCAAAGGAGGAGGAAAGTAAACAACCTGGGGATTGACAAAATAAACAATGGTTTGTTTGATCATCTGCTAGAGGAACCATGATTTGTTGTAGGGTAACAAACCATGGGCTAAATAAACCATAGGTCAATGCTATGTATGAACCAGGCCAATGTATATCTCCTATTGATGTATATGCCTGCCCATGATTTTAGATCTGTTGAACGATCCTTCCTCTGTGTTCCACCAATGCGAGAAATACATTGTGGTGTGACATGGGAGAGGACTCTCTCTGTTGTGGCATTCCAGTTGTAGAATGCCCTCCCCTTGGAGAGCAGACTGATGCTGACATTGGCCTCATTTCAGCCTCAAGTTAAAAAGTGGCTTTTTATCAAATCCTTTGTGGGCTAAATTTGCCTAAAAGCTGCACATAGTTTTAATTGTTTTATTGCTTTTAAATTTTCTGGTGGTTTTAGCTTGGTAATAATTTAATGTATTTTTAGGGATGTACATTATTTATTGCTTTATACTGTTTGAATTGATTTTATCTGTATGCCTCTCTGAGATCCTAACAATATAGGTCAGGAAAGAAATGTTTTGATAAAATAAATAAATAACTTTCAGAGAAGAGCCTCCTCTGAAGACCTTAGTGCATGAGCAAGATAGTACAGAAGGAGTTGGTCCTTTAGGTATTTGGGCCTGAACATTATAGGATGTTTAATATAACATTTCCCCCCATCCCTATGTGTCATGATGTCATGCATCATGATTCATGACACATCCTCATCTTGATTGGCCTTGATCACATGTGTTTCATTTACAAATTGTGTAGATCAACATGGACTTATAGGCAGAGACAAAATCTGTGATGGAGCAAATTGTAGAAGCTGGAGGACTTGGTGTGTTGCAGCTCCTGCATATTGTCAGCCCTATCATTCACCAGGCCATGTCAGTCTAATGGAGTTCGGATGTTTAGTCATGTCGACCATGCAGTCATCCTGCACCATGGAAAATTAGGGACCTTTTACTATTTTGGTGGATCAGAGTTTATCTTATTTGTTTATTTATTTTATTTATTGCATTTCTATTCCGCGCAATAGCTGAAGCTCTCTGGGCGGTTTACAAAATTAAGACAATTCAAAGTATAAAACAACAGTATAAAACCATAATATAAAATACAATATAAAAGCACAACCAAGATAAAAACAGCAGCAATGCAAAAACACAAATTTAAAATACAAATTTAAAACAGCAAAGTTAAAATTAATTTATAGACTGTTAAAATTCTGGGAGAATAAAAAGGTCTTCTCCTGGTGTCTAAAAGAATATAATGTAGGTGCTAATGTAGGTGTCATGTTATTTTAAATTCATGTTACTTAGGAACTTATTGTATGTACAGGAACTACTAACAGCCTAGATTTAAAGTATGGACTGAATAATAGACATTTCAGCAGCATCACTAATAAGAAAGGCAACTGCCATATTGCTGTGTGTGAGAAACTGCTTCCTCTCAAGGTTTCCTTGTTGACTTCTGTCCTGGGGAAACACTTTGTATTTATGTTCCTATGCGCTTTCCCTTTGCTGTGTAGGGTCAGAAGAGTGAGTCAGACAGAAGATGTGCTGTTGTGATAGCTGCTGTGGATTTAAGCAACTGGGACAGGCAGCTAGGTTAATGCTCTAGCAGCAGGTGTGGGCAGATAGGCAGCTGTGCAGACCTAGAAGGTAGGCTAGCTTGCCTCTTGACTGCGAGTTGAACAGAACTTGCCATTCACCCTAGGCAAGGGACAAAATGCATGGCGGCATTGCAGGGAAAGATTGCATAAAGCTAAGTCAATAGTGCTAGATAAACTGATGTCATGCTGCCATACAAGACAAATATGTACAAGCAGCAGTCAACAACCGGCAGGTGGTTTATATCTGCAAACAAGTGGTCAGAATACTTTCAGAAGCTTGCATCTTATACTTGATTACTTGGAAATCTGCCTTTTCTTTTAATCAAGGTTCCCTTAAAGCACAACAGCAAACAGTGCCTATAAATAGATAACAGTTGAAAGAAAATTATGTTCAGTAGGATGGATGATCCAAGTAAGCCTCAACAAGTCCAACTGCAGCTTCTACATATGGTGGGCCGATAAGCAATTTCTGAGCCACCAGTACAGCTGTCCCTGAAATCTGCCAAGGAGCCAGATGTCAGTTTTGGAAAGCTCAGTTACTTGTTTGATGCAAATCCTCTGATGGTGAATCATGTTTAGTACTCCAGATTCTGACCTCAGCTACATTAAAGGAGGCATAAAGAATAAGGAGAATTTGCTCAGCATGAACATGCAATGCAGAAGTTGCATGAAAGCTTAAAAAGAATAGGATCAACAAAAACAACAAAGGATTTATTCCCAGTAGAAAAGCTGGCTGACCACTCTGAAAAGAGCTGACATTTCTATCAATCTATCTGTCACCAAGCAGACTAAATTACTAAGCTTTAACAGCATTTTTAAGAACTTTGTTTGCGCTACTGGTCATATTGAGATTCCCTTTGAAATGCATCCCTGGCATTTCCAAATGCATCATGGCTCTGAAATGGGCAACTAATTATCTCATTTGGGAGACTTTTTTTTTTTTTTTTGGCTTGGCCACATTTGAAAACATCCCATTTGTAAAGAAGGGATCCAAAGCTTAAGCAGGATTATGGACTTTTATTCTAAATTAGTTTTCAGTTTTATTCCGATTGTCGCTGAAACACAGATGCAGTTTTTACAATGCAAAAGGTTGTCTATAGATATTGTGTGTGTGTGTTGTGTAGATAGAAGTCTAATAATAACCATTGTTATGTTCTTACAACTCCCATGGTTTTCTATACGCATTCTATAAGCATTCTTTGCCATCAACATCCTGATTTTAATTCTGTGCTCATTGGATGGATACTCAAGGCTTCATCGCACCTACCCGTTTTCCCTTGAACTATCCCGTAGCATAAGAAACCCGTGGTTGTAGTTATTGTTTTTGTTGTTGTTCTGCCCCATCACACACCCAGGAGGGCTGGGGCAGGCTCCACAGTATTGTCATGGGCACGACGAACAAAACCATTGGAAGAATTGCTGGGGAAGAGGAAGGGAGGGAGGGAGGGAGACGCAAGAGCAAGCGAAGCCTTGGGCAAAGTCTCCTGCGCATGCTGTCAGTCAAAGCAGGGGGTGCGCAGGTGGGGTGGGGGTGAATCACGGCCTCTCTCCAGAGTCCTCAATGCCAACAGGGTGCACTGCTGGACTTGTGGGAAGTTTGATCTCGCGCTGTCCCTCTCGCTATTCTCTTCGAAGGAGAGCGGATCTAGGGCTGGGAGGGGGGAGATTTGAGCACAACCTCCCCTGCTCAGAACTGGGGCAACCAGCAGTGGCTCAGCCCGGGCACACTCGCTTGGGGGCTACTGAGGGAAGTGGCCGGTCGGCTCTGCCCCACAACATCCTTCTGCACCCCCAGTGGCAGCTCGAGGTATAATAAGAATCGCTGTTTCTGCATTCTTATTTTCTTCGGGTTTTTTGGCTTTTCAAGCGCAATCACGGCAGGGCACATCGGAGTTCTTCACCATGAATGCAGATTTTAGGGCAAGCGTCATGTGAGCCGATTGCA